>NC_138307.1:13992500-14697500 GCF_965601325.2 Salmo salar
CCTCCACAGAACAGTGGAATGGCCGTACAATCAGAGAAGGTTTGCCATGGCAACAGCAGAATTCCAGGACAGCCTGCTTGACAGAAGGCACAAACAGAAGCTAAACCCTGCAAAGTGACAGGGGGGGGGGGTGTGTGTGTGTGTGTGTGTGTGTGTGTGTGTGTGTGTGTGTGTGTGTGTGTGTGTGTGTGTGTGTGTGTGTGTGTGTGTGTGTGTGTGTGTGTGTGTGTGTGTGTGTGTGTGTGTGTGTGTGAAAAACAGAAGTGCAGCCCTGCGAAGTGACAGCATCACGGAGGTTAATGACGCCTATATGAATCCATCCAAACTGCTCCCATCTCACCACCAGTTCCTCAGGGGCTCAGTCTGATTGAAAAGAACAAGTGAAGAGGCGTAATGGTTGAACATTTTATCATGTATGAAAACAGTTGTGATAAAGGCCTGAAATTCAAGCGACAGGCACACACACTCCCTCCATGTAGGGTCACACATAGACCCTTGTTTTAATCAGCACACACACTCCCTCCATGTAGGGTCACACATAGACCCTTGTTTTAATCAGCACACACACTCCCTCCATGTAGGGTCACACATAGACCCTTGTTTTAATCAGCACACACACTCCCTCCATGTAGGGTCACACATAGACCCTTGTTTTAATCAGCACACACACTCCCTCCATGTAGGGTCACACATAGACCCTTGTTTTAATCAGCACACACACTCCCTCCATGTAGGGTCACACATAGAACCTTGTTTTAACAGCACACTCATCGAAATTAAACAACACAGTTTGGTCCCATACATCTTTATTATGGTCTTATTATTAACCACCAACTTCATGCGTGTGTGTGCGTGTGTGCGTGTGCGTATGCGTGAGTGTGTGTGAGCCACGTGTAGGCCAGACTACCTCCCATGCATCTTTCTTTTCCTTTATTATAATGAACGATTGGTACAGCACCCCTGTCTCCATGACAAATGAACACCTTGTTCTCTGTGACCCAAACTGTGATCCTCTGTTTGTTGTAACGCACCAGAGCAGTGCTTGAAAAATAGCCACCTCTGAAATAGGTCTTCTACCTGACCTGGGAGAGTTACTGTATTCACACAGGACTACTCTTATTGTAATCTATTCCAATGGGGTTGAGTAGGAATAAGTTGGTTTATTACATTTTTTATTTTACCTTTTTTTAACTAGGCAAGTCAGTTCTGAACAAATTCTTATTGAATACAGTGAGGGAAAAAAGTATTTGAACCCCTGCTGATTTTGCACGTTTGCCCACTGACAAAGAAATGATCAGTCTATAATTTTAATGGTAGGTTTATTTGAACAGTGAGAGACAGAATAACAGCAAAAAAATCCTGAAAAACGCATGTAAAAAAAAATTGAAATTGATTTGCATTTTAATGAGGGGAATAAGTATTTGACCCCCTCTCAGTCAGAAAGATTTCTGGCTCCCAGGTGTCTTTTATACAGGTAACGAGCTGAGATTAGGAGCACACTCTTAAAGGGTGTGCTCATAATCTCAGTTTGTTACCTGTATAAAAGACACCTGGCCACAGAAGCAATCAATCAATCAGATTCCAAACTCTCCACCATGGCCAAGACCAAAGAGCTCTCCAAGGATGTCAGGGACAAGATTGTAGACCTACACAAGGCTGGAATAGGCTACAAGACCATCGCCAAGCAGCTTGGTGAGAAGGTGACAACAGTTGGTGAGATTATTCGTAAATGGAAGAAACACAAAAGAACTGTCAATCTCCCTCGGCCTGGGGCTCCATGCAAGGTCTCACCTCGTGGAGTTGCAATGATCATGAGGACGGTGAGGAATCAGCCCAGAACTACACGGGAGGATCTTGTCAATGATCTCAAGGCAGCTGGGACCATAGTCACCAAGAAAACAATTGGTAACACACTACGCCATGAAGGACTGAAATCCTGCAGCGCCCGCAAGGTCCCCCTGCTCAAGAAAGCACATATACATGCCCGTCTGAAGTTTGCCAATGAACATCTGAATGATTCAGAGGACAACTGGGTGAAAGTGTTGTGGTCAGATGAGACCAAAATGGAGCTCTTTGGCATCAACTCAACTCGCCGTGTTTGGAGGAGGATGTGTTTGGGATGATCTCCAATTAGAGGCAGCTGGTCCTCGTTGTCTCTAATTGGAGATCATACTTAAGTAGGGTTTTTTTACACCTGGGTTTGTGGGAGATTGTTTTTTGAGTAGTGTATGTTTCAACTCTGCGTCACGGTTTGTTGTTTTGTTCTTTAGTTTATGTTTATGTATCGCATAGTTTCACAGTGTAAATAAAATGTGGAACGACACACACGCTGCACTTTGATCTGCTTCTCCTTACGACAGCCGTGACAGAATCTCCCACCACCAAAGGACCAAGCAGCATGCCCAGGAGAAACAGGAATGGACTTGGGAGGAAATTCTGGATGGGAAAGGACCCTGGAGTCAGGCTGGGGAGTATCGCCGTCCGAAAGAGGAAATTGAGGCAGCTAAAGCGGAGCTGCGATATTACGAGGCACTATACCAGCCACGAGGCAAGTGCGAGAGGCAGCCCCCCCAAAGTTTTTGGGGGGGCACACGGGGAGATTGGCAGAGTCAGGTTGGAGACCTGAGCCAACTCCCCGTGCTTACCGTGGGGAGCGAGTGACGAAGCAAGCACCGTGTTATGCGGTGATGCGCACTGTGTCGCCAGTGCGCATTCACAGGCCGGTGCGATCTGTGCCAGCGCCCCGCATTTGTCGAGCTAGGTTGAGCATCCAACCAGGACGGGTTGTGCCAGCTCTACGCTCGAGATCTCCAGTGCGCCTCCACGGCCCAGTATATCCTGTGCCTGCCCCACGTACCCGGCCTCCAGTGAGTCTATTCAGCCTGGTACGCCCTGTGCCTGCTCCTCGTACTTGCCCTGAGGTGCGTGTTACCAGTCTGGCGCCACCTGTGCCAGCCCCACGCATCAGGCCTCCAGTGCGCCTGCCCAGTCCGGGGTATCCTGTTCCTGCTCCCCGCACTTGCCCTGAGGTGTGTGTTACTAGTCTGGCGCCACCTGTGCCATCCCCACGCATCAGGCCTCCAGTGCGCATTCCCAGTCCAGAGCTTCCGGCGACAGTTCCCAGTCTAGAGCTTCCGGCGACAGTTCCCAGTCCAGAGCTTCCGGCGACGTTTTACAGTCCGGAACCTCCTGAGATGGCCTACAGTCTGGAACCTCCTGAGACGGCCCACAGTCCGGAACCTCCTGAGATGGCCCACAGTCCGGAACCTACTGAGATGGCCCACAGTCCGGAACCTCCTGAGACGGGCCACAGTCCGGAACCTCCTGAGACGGGCCACAGTCCGGAACCTCCTGAGACGGGCCACAGTCCGGACCCTCCAGCGACGTTCCCCAGTCCGGACCCTCCAGCGACGGCCTGCAATCCAGAATCTTCAGCGACAGCCTGCAGTCCAGTCTTCTGCGATGGTCTGCAGCCCAGAGTCTCCTGTGACGGTCTGCAGCCCAGAGTCTCCTGCGACGGTCTGCAGCCCAGAGTCTCCTGCGACGGTCTGCAGCCCAGAGTCTCCTGCGACGGTCTGCAGCCCAGAGTCTCCTGCGACGGTCTGCAGCCCAGAGTCTCCTGCGACGGTCTGCAGCCCAGAGTCTCCTGCGACGGTCTGCAGCCCAGAACCTCCTGCGACGGTCTGCAGCCCAGAACATCCGGCGGCAGTCTGCAGCCCAGAACCTCCGGCGGCGGTCTGCAGTACAGAGCCTCAGGTGAGGATCTACAGTCCGGTTCCTCCGACGACGATCCACGGTCCGGTGGCACAGAAGCAGAGGGATCAGCGGGCGGAGCGGGGGTTACGCCCCGAACCGGAGCCGCCTCCTCTGTTGGAGGATCCGCGGGATGGGAAGGTTATGTGTACTGCACCAGAGCCGCCATAGACAGTAGTTACCCACCCTACCCTCCCTTTCTTTGTGGGGGGGGGTTGTTGTTTTGTTAAGGTGCGGTCGGAGTCCACACCTTTGGGGGACTCCGACTGTCATGTTCTGACCATAGAAAGATGTTATTTTCTATGGTAGAGTAGGTCAGGGTGTGACAGTTTTTTTTCTATGTTTTCTATTTCTATGTTGTCAGGGTCTAGTTTTGTATTTCTATGTTGGGGTTTTGTTTGGGATGATCTCCAATTAGAGGCAACTGGTCCTCGTTGTCTCTAATTGGAGATCATACTTAAGCAGGTTTTTTTTTCCACCTGGGTTTGTGGGAGATTGTTTTTGAGTAGTGTATGTTTCAACTCTGCGTCACGGTTTGTTGTTTTGTTCTTTAGTTTATGTTTATGTATCGCATAGTTTCACAGTGTAAATAAAAAGTGGAACGACACACATGCTGCACTTTGGTCTGCTTCTCCTTACGACAACCGTGACACCAAGGCAAGAAACTCTGAGGGCAACCCTATCCAGAAATCTGGCAGTGGCTTCTGATTAAATTACATTTTCACTGAACCGCTTGTTGCAATTTCGATGAGGCTCTCTTGTCCAGATATCGGTAAGTGGACTGGAGGCAGGGCACGAAAGGGATAATGAATCCAGTTGTTTGTGTCGTCCATTTCGGGAAAATACCTGCGTAATTGTGCACCCAACTCACTCAGGTGCTTCGCTATATCACATTTGACATTGTCCGTAAGCTTGAGTTCATTTGCACACAAAAAATCATACAATGATGGAAAGACCTGTGTGTTGTCCTTGTTAATGCAGACAGAGAAGAGCTTAAAAGTCTTAATCATAGCCTCAATTTAGTCCCGCACATTGAATATAGTTGCGGAAAGTCCCTGTAATCCTAGATTCAGATCATTCAGACAAGAAAAAACATCACCCAGATAGGCCAGTCGTGTGAGAAACTCGTCATCACGCAAGTGGTCAGACAAGTACAAATTATACTCAGTAAAGAAAACTTTAAGCTCGTCTCTCAATTTAAAAAAAAACGTGTCAATACTTTGCCCCTTGATAACCAGCATACTTCTGTATGTTGTAAAAGCGTTACATGGCCGCTGCCCATGTCATTGCATAATGCAGAAAATACATGAGAGTTCAGGGGCCTTGCTTGCTTTAACAAAGTTAACAATTTTCACTGTAGTGACTAAAACGTCTTTCAAGCTGTCAGGCTTGGCAGCAAGAGCCTCTCGGTGGATGCTGCAGTGTACCCAAGTGGCGTCGGGAGCAACTACTTGCACGTGCGTTACAACTCCACTATGTCTCCCTGTCATGGCTTTTGCGCCATCAGTACAGATACCAACACATCTTGACCACCAAAGTAAATTTGATGTCACAAAGCGGTCCAGTAGTTAAAAAATATCTTCTCATGTTATCCTGGTTTCCAGTGGTTTGAAGAAGAGGATGTCTTCCTTAATTGATGGAACGGACATATACGAATATAAGAATTAAGTCCTCCACATAGTATGGAGCTTGCCTGTCCTAGCCACTCGGTAGCTCACCTTATAAGACGCTTCTAGCCCCTTCTTATTAATGATATCTGTTGCTTTTATACATGTCTTACTACTCGAAAGTCGTCTTTATTCTTGCTCAAAAATCTCCCGTGGCTTATTTTTAAAATGGTCATGTTTAGTTTCTAAATGTCTGCGCAAGAGTGAAGGTTTCCCGCGAGAGAGTAACGGTTAATGTGATTGGATGTTAATTATTTGACTAGGCTACCTGTATTTGACATTGTGTTATTTTGCTGAACACTAGATGGTTTAATTGTATTTTTGGCAGTGAAACGAGGCTACTCAGGTGAGAAAAAAAACTCACCCAAATGTATAGCCCCGTTGGAAAATTATAAATGTACTGTTTGAAAATGTGAATCACTTTTTATTTGGCATACCCCCGACGGCATTGGGAGTACCCCTGGGGGTGCCTGGTCTAGATGGTTTCTGCTAAGGATAATTGTATTGTCATTCATTTCATAAACATTTATTCTAAGACTTGAATTTAGAATTGATATGTAATTTCTCCTGTGTGCAGTTCCATTACTAGTGAATCAGATGATAGCATTATAATGTATATATTCTATATAGAACCAGTGGCGATTTTAGCATGTAGATCTTGGTGGGGCAAAAAAAAAGAAATGTTGGATGCATGCCAACAAAGCCACCACACAACACTAAACAATACATTAATTGCACTATAACGGTGACAAACGGTGCTCACAAACTGTTAGGGCCGACATAAAGCTGTCCCAACACCTTACCACTGCTAAACCTGGCTTTCAGCGGAGCCTTGTCTGGCAGCGAAGCAGTCCATTCAGCCTCATATACTGCCTTTTAAAAAAACATAGCTGATATGGCTGACTTGTTTAAACAAATGTGGTTTCTACTGACAATTGAGATGTACAAATGATGGCATAAGGGGACGACAAGCGGATAAGAGGCAATCCGTAATTTCGATTAAGACATTAATGAGCGAGCTAGGACGGACATAGTCAATATAACTATTTGTTCAGCAACAGAATTCAAAACATGGGCCGTTCTTACAGTGTTCTCCCTGTACACCAAGTCAGAACCGTAGGATAAATAGATGGGGCATATAAACAGACAATGAAGCTCTTACAATATTCGGTGATTACATTTCTCTAAAACAGGTCGCTTTATAGGCTATTTGTACACCACCAAGTTAGAGCAGTAGACAAAAAGAAGAGGTGGAAATAGACCAAATTATTAGGGTGAGGCACATTGAACGCCGTTGGGTCTTTGCTTGTCAAAAAAGAAACACGTCACATAACACTATTTGACGCGTTAAGTAAGCTTTTAATTTGACACGTCAAATAACATAATTTTATTATAGAATGTTGTGTGCTGAATTTGCATGTGCAAGCCAAGCACCACAACTACTAACGTAATGTGTTTACAATACCGCGTTGGTAAAAATAGACCAAATTATTAGGGTGAGGCACATGGGCTACTAACAGCTTACTACACAAAATACACTTAGTATTACTTTCTTAGCTACAGCATATTACATCATTTATGCAGCAGCATTCAATACATTTTTGGACTCACCTTGTGAAGGTGGCGCAGTGGTCCTTTGTGGGCAAATTCTGTCATCAAACTTTGTCATCAAAGTCTGGCATTCTCTGGATTTATGGTGGGAACACAGCCACTCCAAAACACAGCCACTCCATTGAATAGCAGGCTAACGTTAGTGGTTTCTTTGCAACACTTGCAGTTAGTCACTGATTCCTTCCAAACGACTCTTTGTTGAATTTGCGATTACCAACTTGTTGTGTAATCTTTATGCCGATGAGCACTGGTACGTTTTATCTATAGTTTCTCTTCATTATTTATCAACATATGACAAGGATTAAAAAGGATTTGCCAGTAGATTGTCGACTTGATGACAACTGATGATGACTGCTAGCTAAGACTTTGAAAGTAAGATGTTGACATGATCAGTCCAATCAAAGCTACTGTATATATAACGTGATTTGATGTCATTCTATCTGTGGCCAATGACCTTGAGCCTTCTTGGATGGGCACTTCTAATATAACTCTACGGCAGAACCCAAGGGGCAAACATTTTTTAGCTCTGACCTTAGAATTGGGGATGACGTACTGGCATGCCCCCCCCACCCCCAAAGAAAAAGTGTGGTGCTCTGCACCACCTGCCCTGAATGACAGGTCACCACTGTATAGAACATAGATAAATAGATTTGGAAATAGTGAGACCAAAGGAGAATAAATTGCTAGGTGGTATATATGCTTTAGGAGTGAAAGCGAGCGAGGGAGAGATGGAGGAAGAGGGAGGAAAGGGGAGAGAGTGCAATACTGAGTGGTGCTGAGGCAGTGAAACAAGGGGTGCTGAGGCAGTGAAACAAGGGGTGCATATCGCTGATGTCAGATAGCATTTTTTAGACCTGATTTGCTTGTTTGTTTTAGTTTAACTTTGTGAAAATATGTATATTTTGTTTTATATGACTTTATTATAGTTTTATTTTTAGACAGTGGGAGGCTAGGAGACATTTGTGATGTATAGTATTTTTTGTCACGTCATTTCTTGCCACTGCAGGAAGTAATAGATACGGTGATGAATCAGGTTATTTGTTAGGTTAGGTTTCAATTATAAAGTCAATCTCAATGTGACTTGGATTTAACAGGAATAACGCCGTGACAGGTGCAAAAAATATGGTGGAGGGAAACTATCCAGCCCGTGTTTACACTAATCCAATGCTTTTTAACTTTAGCAGTACAAGGAAGAAGAATCAAGTTAGCAACCTAGCCAATGTTTCACCTGTCCACTTATCTCTCTTGGACAGATTCTGCGGGATGAGCAGGATAACAGCAGCAGTAGTTCTGGTGTTTAGCTTTTTTCGTCACTGGTTATTTGGACAAATAATGAATTGGCAGGTGTTAGCGTCTTTAACATTTCAGAAGGGGAGGGGACATTCTGCCTATAGACGTGCCCGTACCGTGCAAAGATACAGGGTGGAGGTCCTTGTTCCAGTTCCACTCCTCGTTCTAACATCTCTTCATTGCTTCTCTTAATATGTATGGACCCAGAACTTAATCGAGCAGCTGACCAATTACGCAAGGCTTTAGTTAACCGAGATTAGCGAAGCATTTAGCTGGCTGATTCAGTAAACCCCCATTGAAACCCCCATTGAAACCCCCATTGAAAAGCTCATTGAAACCCCCATTGAAACCCCCATTGAAAAGCCCATTGAAACCCCCATTGAAACCCCCATTGAAACCCCCATTGAAACCCCCATTGAAAAGCCCATTGAAACCCCCATTGAAACCCCCATTGAAAAGCCCATTGAAACCCCCACTGAAACCCCCATTGAAACCCCCATTGAAAAGCTCATTAGATTTTTGCCCAAAGTTTCGTGACAAAAAAATCGAACTGAACATAATTCATTATGTTTTTTATTTTATTTTGTTTTGGAGTCAAAAATAATATTTTCAGTTTAGTTTTAGTTTTTCAAACGGGTTTGTTAATTATTTTATTTCATTTTACTATATAATTTTTTTCGGATTAGGTTTTCGTTTCAGTTTTCGATTACTATAATAACCTTGACACACACACACACACACACAAGCACACGTACACGTACACACACTGACACAATGCCTTTGTTCAGAGGAATTCATTCAGGGTTCAGGGGTTCAAATGATAACACATAACACTCTGTCCTGCTCTTTCTTTCTATCTTTTTCCACCCCTCTCTCCCCCCATCTGTGTTTTATCAGTGACCTTGGCCGTAGAGCCACCAGGTATATTAAAACATTTATAGCCAGCAGCCTGGGAGAGTCCTGAGGGGCTAGTAGAGGTTTATAGGCCTAAAGCAGTCCCCCCCCCCCCCCCCCCCCCCACCACACACACACACACACACACACACACACACACACACACACACACACACACACACACACACACACACACACACACACACACACACACACACACACACACACACATACATTACCAGCATACAAGCATGAGCACTCGGACACAACAAGGCCCCTCCTCTCACTCTACCCCTCTTTCACCTTACCCCTCCCTCTCTCTCTCTCTCTCTCTCTCTCTCTCTCTCTCTCTCTCTCTGTTTCTGTAAAGGTTATAGTAGCTCCATGAATAAGCTGTAGATTTATTAACCTGCCAACTCCCAGCAATCACTGTGACCGGACACACACACACACTCACTCACTCACTCACTCACTCACTCACTCACTCACTCACTCACTCACTCACTCACTCACTCACTCACTCACTCACTCACTCACTCACTCACTCACTCACTCACTCACTCACTCACTCACTCACTCACTCACTCACTCACTCACTCACTCAAGGTCATTGATGAGGTATCGGCTGGTAAAACACACACAGACACATAGCTGGTGAACACAATGATAATGATAATAGTTTGTCCTGTGAATATTGACTAAACTAGACATACTCACACATTCAGCTCTCCTCACTGCATCTCTCTGGTTTTCCTCACACCTAAAAACTCAGTCGCAGGGAGCCTCCTCACCCCTTCTCCCCCTCCCCCTCCCTGTGTGTGTACTCAACCATCCTTGTCACCCCTTCCCACTCCTCCTCACCCCTCCTTCTCACCCTCCTCTCCTCTCTCCCGCTCCATGCGTGTGTACTCCCCCTTCACCCCTCCTCCTCCTCACCCCTCTCCTCCCCCCTCCACTTCTCCTCACCCCTCACCTCTTCTCCTCCCCCCTGCCTACCCACCCCTCCTCCTCTTCACCCATCTCCACTTCTCCTCCCCCCTGCCTACCCCCCCTCCTCTTCTCCCCTCTCCTCTTCTCCTCCCCCCTGACTGTATGTGTATTCAGTTCTCCTCTCCTGATTCAGAGGTGTTGGGTTAAATGCGGAAGACACATTTCAGTTTAATGTATTCAGTTGTGCAACGGACTAGGGTATCCCCCTTTCACTTCCCTTTCCTCCCCCCTCCTCCTCTCCCCCCTCCCTGTGTGTGTACCCTGTCCCAGAGGTGTTGGTTTATAGTGAGGTCAACCTCCAGTCAAACCGTCTGGATTAATATTTCACCAGGAGACTGAAGCATATTTCATCACATCCATGTCTTCCACATGTCACACTCTCTTTAAATTACCCCTCTCTCTCTGCTCTCTCTCTCTCTCTCTCTCTCTCTCTCTCGCTCTATTCCTCCTTGTCCCTCTATCTTTTCCCTCTCATTTCCATTGTCATCTCGCCATTGTTACCTTGTTGATCGTTCTCTCTCATGGTTGTTCTCTATCAAATGTAACATGTCGACAGATTGTCCACAAACTCATTTGGAACAAAACAATTCCTTTGAATTAAAATCCAACTTAAATAGTATTCAAAGACTTTTATTGAACAATTATTTGAGCTTAATAGATTTGATAAGTAGACAATACTATCATAGTATTTGTAAGAAAAATTCCTGCAGACTGTCTGGTTTGAGACAGTTTATAGCGTGAATGAATGAACCCCAGTGGTCTGCTTCCTGTATGTCTAAACCGCAGCACCTCTCTACCACGACCTTCTAATGTCTTCCATCTGATCTCCTTCAGTAGGTTACACACACACACACACACACACACACACACAGACAGACAGACAGACAGACAGACAGACAGACAGACAGACAGACAGACAGACAGACAGACAGACAGACAGACAGACAGACAGACAGACAGACAGACAGACAGACAGACAGACAGACAGACAGACAGACAGACAGACAGACAGACAGACAGAGTGCATCTGATGCTTTTCAGTAGTAGCCTCAGTCAGTGAACTCTGGCTGACCTAAGTGGTAACTGGTTTCACCCAGCTACGACCTTACACACTCTAGTCTCACCATCACACCCCTGGAGAGAAAGATACACACACAGAGGCACACACACACACAAAGGCACACACACAAACCAACACACTCACTTTGCACGCTGTAGTGATCTTCCGTCCAGTTAACTGGTGTTGGGAGTTGCATCACACTAGACAGTATTCATCTATATTTAATCACAGATGGAGACTGTGAAAGAAAGACAGAAACTCAAAGAGAAGAGAAGAGACGAGTGCAGATCTAAGCAGCCATAAAGCCAGTCAGCTGAGATGTCCTGTCAGTATGAAGGAATGTGTCTTTAGAAATGATGATGAAACACCTCGATTATCTCTCTCTCTTCCATGTTTTAGAGAAGAGATATTGAAGGAGGGTTTAACAAAGAGAATAAAAGAGAAGGACGAGGGTTGACAGAGGGGAGGGGAAGTACTGTTGTGTGTGTGTGTGTGTGTGTGTGTGTGTGTGTGTGTGTGTGTGTGTGTGTGTGTGTGTGTGTGTGTGTGTGTGTGTGTGCGTGCGTGTGTGTGTGTGTGTGTGTGTGTGTGTGTGTGTGTGTGTGTGTGTGTGTGTGTGTGTGTTGTCAGGGCGATAAGACGCTCTCCGTTAACAGCTCTGATTTTGTCTACATTTCCAATTAACATGTTTAATTAATAATGAAAAGCTCAATCTCCAAACACACACATGAACACACACACACGCATGTGCAGCACAAACGCACACATACGCAGGGAAAGAGAGAGAGAAAGAGGACAGACAAAAGGAAAGACAGAAAGGTTAAGAGGGATAGGAAAAGAAAGAAAGAGGGAGGAAGTGGTTGAGAAATGGAAGAATAGAGGGATAAATAGAAATGTTATTAGAAATGGGTAGAAAACAAGAGAAGGGGATGACAGGAATGGAGAGATTAAAAGAAGGCAGGAAAAGAGAAATGGAGGGATGGAGGGAAAGACAGATAAAGGTTAAGAAGGATTTCTGTAATACATGTTCCTTATTCCTCCATCCAGTCTTAATAGCGGTCCTACCACTTCGTGACGTAACCTAGGTTACCAAACACTGTAGTTTGACAGCAGATATCTATTACCACACACACACACACACACACACACAGCCCCCGGGTTCCAGTAAATGCAGCGCCAGTGTGATCAAAGTGATTGCTGGGTGGGAAATGTAATGGCACTATCATTCCCAGGTTGTGTGTGTGTGTGTGTGTGAGTGTGTATTCTGTTATCATTCCCAAACTCATCATACCCAGGCAATTTCCGTCTCTAGCTCCTGCAACGGTGCTTAACTTAACACATACAATCATGCGTACACACACACACACACGTGCGCTCCGACATGCGCATGCCACACACACACACACTGGTGTATAGTGATGGCCCTAGGGTGCCATCTAGTGTCTAAAATGTGTGTGTGTTTGACGGGGGAAAATACGTCCCATGTCTAATCTGACTCATATTCTCACTGTGAGCTGTGGAGAAGAGGGGGAAGGAGCTATACAGAGAGAGAAAGAGAATGTGACTTAGGGGTAAATGAACAGGTAAAGGGAGAGAGAGAGAGGAGTATGAGAAAGGGAAGGGTGGGGAGGAGAGAGGGGTTATGAAAAAGGGAACAGTGGGAAGAAGGAGGGAGAGAGATTTTAGGGTCTACTGCACTAAAAGCATATGGAAACACAGTGCCAAACTCATCATCCACACACACTTTACATACTTCCCTTGACTAAGCAGAACTGACCCTTCAATACAGCCAACCACTTACCGCAGTGTGTGTGCGCGGGCATGTGTGTGTGTGTGTGTGTTAGTGTGTGTGTGTGTGTGTGTGTGTGTGTGTGTGTGTGTGTGTGTGTGTGTGTGTGTGTGTGTGTGTGTGTGTGTGTGTGTGTGTGTGTGTGTGTGTGTGTGTGTGTGTGTGCGGGCATGTGTGTGTGGGCATGTGTGTGTGTGTGTGTGTGTGCGTGTGTGTGTGTGTGTGTGTATGTGTGTTAGTGTGTGTGTGTTAGTGTGTGTGCGCGCGCGGGTTATCAGTAGTGTAAAGGATGGGTGGTAATTGAATAATGACAGTACAGATCCTGATGGATCACCTGTCACTACTCCGTCCTCCATCCCTCCATCTTTGTCAACTTCTTTCTTTCAATCCCTCCATCCACAGCTTCAAGTCAAATCAGCCGGTGTGTGTGTGTGTGTGTGTGTGTGTGCGTGCGTGCGTGCGTGTTTTACCCCCTTATAACAGCACCTAGAATCCACTTCTTCCAAAGCAAAGACGCCTTTGACAGCATTTTGTCACAATTTCTTTAATGTATTTAAAGAGGTTGCAGAACTACAAATACAAGCAGGTGAACAGTATTTACACACAGGTCTCTTTAGAACAATTTATATCCTGAAGACAGACAGAAAATACTGTAGTGTCACAGCACAAATATACCTCCGTAGAATGAGTTACTCTACGAGTACAACATTAACAAAATAGAGCGGTCATAAGGAATTGTTTTGATAGAGAGAACATTTACCAGAAGAAATGAAAGAAAAAAATTGTAATTCCTGTTCATTCAATGATTTACAGTACAAACATAATTTCAGTGGCTTCAAACATCTTATCACATCTCCAATATTTCAGCACCTTCCAGGTCAATCAAAATGCTCTGGATACATGGTTTAATGCAGTCAGCATTTGTTTGAATTGCTGTGTATAGAGTATCATGGATTACTGCTCTGGGTAGAAGTTCCTATTTTAGCACAGATCTAGGATCAGCTTACCTTACCAAAATGGAACATGAACCATTATGGTTAAAAACATTAACCTGACCTTAGATCAGTGTCTGGTGGTGACTTATAGCTGTAATCCCCTCTCTGTCAGGTGTAAAGTGACTGTGTGACTAGCATGGTGGTCTGCTGTACCAAACGTAGGAACGCAGTGAACCAAGGGTACACACACACACACACACACACACACACACACACACACACACACACACACACACACACACACACACACACACACACACACACACACACGAACACACACACACACAATCATACACACACAAACACACACACGAACAAACACACGAACACACACACACACAATCACACATACACATACACACACACGAACACACACACACAATCATACACACACACACATATACATACACACACACACATATACACACACACACACACACACACACACACACACACACACACACACACACACACACACACACACACACACACACACACACACACACACACACACACACACACACACACAGACAGATTGTGATTCAGTGAGTTAATGACATTGATCATTTTTTATAGGAGGAAAAGTGACTACTGGAACTGTGTGGGAGGAAAGAAACACTCCGGATATCTATCATATCATCACACAGAGGGAGGGAGGGAGGGAGGGGGGCCAGGGGAGGATGTAGGGAGGGAGGGAGGGGGCATGGAGGGAGGGAGGGAGGGGGATAAGGTATGGAGGGAGGGAAAGAAAGACGTGGAGAGATAGTGAGGGGCGAGATTGAGAGGATGCTGGTTGATTTCTTTCTAGAAGGATCAGCACAAACCTGTGGAAAGAAACACAAGACATGAAAGAATGAAACCACACTGTCTCTTTCTCTTTCTCTCTCTCTCCACACTCTCTCCACTCTCTTACTTTTACACTCGAAGGCCTGCAGGACAGTGGTGTATGTAGGACCCAACCAGGAAGTGTAACTACCCACAACCCTGAGCAGGTGGTGGGTGGAGTCAGAAAACAGGAGATCTGATTGGGCGTAGCCTACTGAGCTGAACATGGTGATGTTCCCAAACACATTCTATAGAGAGAGAAGAGAGGGGGTGAGATGTCAACCAAAAAATACACACACACACACACACACACACACACACACACACACACACACACACACACACACACACACACACACACACACACACACACACACACACACACACACACACACACACACACACACACACACACACACACACACACACACACAGCTGTAGGCGTTCCAGGTATTGTCCTCTAGGCGTACCACCACAGCGTCAGCTGGCACCACAGCCAGGTGACACGTCTCATGTTCAAACAGCCCGGCCTCGCTGCCATCTGGGCACAGCAGCTTCAGGTCCTCCAGTTCCAGGTCCATGGCCCATGATTCCATATTCTTGCCTGGGGTAGAGTAGAATAATTGGGTAAGTGATGTGGAGGAGGCTGATCAGAAAAACGATGAAATACTGACACGTAGTGTCTCGAGCGAGAAATGCTTAAGTTTGCTTAGAGAGGAGACATTCTGAATGTTGGTGTTTGGTTAGATTTAGATCAGACTCTCACCATCCATGTTGTCAGAAATGGTGGTGTGTTTGACAAATGCCACATCGCCCAAATTCTCAGCCACACACCTGGAAGAAAGACTCAAGTCAAACACAGCCAGTTCAATAAACCAGTTCTCTGGGACCCCCAGCCATCCTTCCTGATTCAACTAATCAAGGGCTTGGTGATTCGTTGACTAGTTACATTTGTAGACTGGTGTTGGAATATATCAAATATGTGGGATGGTTAGGGGTCCCCATGGATTGGTTTGAGAAACTTTCAAGTAGGAGGAATAGATCCTTTCATCCTCTCCTTTCTTCCCTCTCGCCTCTCCTCCCTACCTCAGTGCCCCAGCCTCTCCTCCTCTCCTTTCTTCCCTCTCTCCTCTCCGCCCTACCTCAGTGACCCAGCCTCTCCTCCTCTCCCTCTCTCCTCTCTTCCCTACCTCAGTGCCCCAGCCTCTCCTCCTCTCCCTCTCTCCTCTCATCCCTACCTCAGTGCCCCAGCCTCTCCTCCTCTCTCTCTCTCCTCTCCTCCCTACCTCAGTGCCCCAGCCTCTCCTCTCCCTCTCTCCTCTCCGCCCTACCTCAGTGACCCAGCCTCTCCTCCTCTCCCTCTCTCCTCTCCTCCCTACCTCAGTGCCCCAGCCTCTCCTCCTCTCCCTCTCTCTTCTTCTCCCTACCTCAGTGCCCCAGCCTCTCCTCCTCTCCCTCTCTCCTCTCATCCCTACCTCAGTGCCCCAGCCTCTCCTCCTCTCCCTCTCTCCTCTCTGCCCTACCTCAGTGCCCCAGCCTCTCCTCCTCTCCCTCTCTCCTCTCCTCCCTACCTCAGTGCCCCAGCCTCTCCTCCTCTCCCTCTCTCCTCTCTGCCCTACCTCAGTGCCCCAGCCTCTCCTCCTCTCCCTCTCTCCTCTCTGCCCTACCTCACGGCCCCACTAAGTACACGGTAGTGTACTTTCAGCATGACGATCGGGAAGGGCACTCAACATGCTCGGCACTGACACAAATGACTGATGATTTCAGTGCAGGTATTTGCTATCATTGATCATAACTTATTGCTGATAAAACGTAGGCGTTATGGATGTACACCCTCGTCATGGATTCAGAATGATCTAATAGAACACAGAGGGTTTTCTTTAATGAAAGTCTCTCTAATGCAAATTAAATTGAGTGTGATATACCGCAGGGCACACCACACTTCAGTTTTTACTAATGACCTTCCACTGACCTTGAATAAAGCATGTGTGTCTATGTACGCTGACGACTCAACCGAATACACATCAGCTACAACAGTAGAATAAATAACTGACACCCTTAATACAGATCTCCTGTCAGATCTCCTGTCCGTTTTAGAATGGTTAACTAAATATCAAAAAACTAAAAATATTGTTTTTGGGACAAATCACTAACTCAACCCTAAATCTCATCTAGATCTATTATTGAATAATGTGGTGATTGAGTAAGTTGAGGAGACTAAACTGCATCACTATTGGTCTTTGTGCGAGGTAGTGATGTGTTGAAGGGACCGAACTCTGTCACACAGTTCGGAGACTCATCGGTACAACACAAGACATGCAACCAGAGGTCTCTTCACAGTCCCCAGGTCCAGAACAGAGGCTGGGAAACGCACAGTATTAAATAGAGCCATGACTACATGGAACTCTGCCACCACAGGTAACTCAAGCTAGAAATAAAACCAGCTTTTAAAAAAGAAGATAAAAGAACACCTTATGGCACGACGGGGACTGAAGAGACAGACATTTTTATATACAACATATTGTATTACGTATTGTATTATGTATGGCATATTGTATTATGTATTGTATTAAGTATTGTATTATGTATGGCATATTGTATTATGTATTGTATTAAGTATTGTATTATGTCTTGTATTAAGTGTTGTATTGAGTCTTGTATATGTTACAAACTGGCTCTGAGTTCACAACAAAAGGGAGACAACGTGGAGACAAGGAGTATCAAAATATATATTTATTAAATAAAGTAACTAAACAAAATTAACAATGGCGTGTGTAATCAGTAGTGTGAGTGAGTGTTTTGCAAACCTGAATGTAATAATGCAGAGTGTTGAAAGGTGCCAAAGCAAACAACCAAAAAGCCACAAGACTACCACAACAGAAATCAAATAAAGGTGTCTGCATGGAGAGAGTCTCTCCAATGACTGTGGAAGAGGTGTATTTATCATGGGACACACCCGGGCCCAGGTGTTTCCCATGTAGCTGACGACCCTTCCAACTCCGCCCACCGGCATCCTAATAAGGAAACAAGAACAGAGAGAGAATACGGCAGACAGAGTGGGAGGCTCGTCACATATATTGTATTATGTGTTGCATTATGTATTGTATTAAGTATTGTATTATGTATTTTATATTGTATTATGTGTTGCATTATGTATTGTATTAAGTATTGTATTATGTATTTTATATTGTATTATGTGTTGTATTAAGTATTGTATGATGTCATGTTCATTGTATTATGTATTGTAGTATGTATTGTAGAATGTATTGTATTATGTATTTTATTGTATTATGTGTTGTATTAAGTATTGTATGATGTCATGGACATTGTATTATGCATTGTATATTGTATTATGTAATGTATTATGTTACAAACCGGCTCAGAGTTCGCAACAAAAGGGAGACAACGTGGAGACAAGGAGTATCAAAAATATATATTTATTAGATACCACAACCAGCACAACCAAAAACAACAAGGTGTCTGCGTGGAGAGAGTCTCCCCAATGAATGTGGAAGAGGTGCCTTTATCCTGGGACACACCCGAGCCCAGGTGTTTCCCATCTAGCTGACGACCCTCCCAACTCCGCCCACCGGCATCCTAATAAGGAAACAAGAACAAAGAGAGAATACGGCAGACAGAGTGGGAGGGTCGTCACAAGTATGTATTGTATTTTGTATTGTATTATGTATTGTAGTATGTATTGTAGTATGTATTGTATTATATATTGTATTATGTATTGTAGTATGTATTGTATTATATATTGTATATTGTATTGTATTATGTATTGTATTATGTATTGTAGTATGTATTGTAGTATGTATTGTATTATATATTGTATATTGTATTGTATTATGTATTGTATTATGTATTGTAGTATGTATTGTAGTATGTATTGTATTATATATTGTATTTTGTATTGTAGTATGTATTGTAGTATGTATTGTATTATGTATTGTAGTATGTATTGTATTATATATTGTATTATGTATTGTAGTATGTATTGTATTATATATTGTATATTGTATTATGTATTGTAGTATGTATTGTAGTATGTATTGTATTAGATATTGTAGTATGTATTGTATTATATATTGTATTATGTATTGTAGTATGTATTGTATTATATATTGTATATTGTATTGTATTATGTATTGTATTATGTATTGTAGTATGTATTGTATTATATATTGTATTTTGTATTGTAGTATGTATTGTAGTATGTATTGTAGTATGTATTGTATTATGTATTGTAGTATGTATTGTAGTATGTATTGTATTATATATTGTATTATGTATTGTAGTGTTATGTATACTATGTATTTTATTTATTTGTTTGGACCCCAGGAAGAGCAGCCACTGCCTTGGCAGCAGCTAACTACGGATCCTATTAAAATAAAATACATTTAAAAAACGAACAATCAATCAATCCGTCTATCTGTTCTCACCTGCGTTCATGCATCTCCAACAGGGACAGGTCACTGGAGGAGCGACGAGCCAGAGCTACAACATAGTAGCTGATACCATCTGAGAGAGCAGACAGGATAAGGTAAGACAGGTTCAAGTTTTACACACGGTTTCCTTCTCCCTCTCTCGTCCTCCCTCCTCACTCACCCACTCCATTGTAAGACTCTCCAGCAGCCAGTTCTAGTCCATAGCACCAGCCAGCTGTGTAGATGTCATCTGTGAACATGGCTGCTGCATCCGCTGTACCATTCTGACAAGACATAGGTAATATTACATGTTGCACAATTCAACTACACTTTCTCTACAGGTTGTTTAAGGTTGCACAACTCTGGTAACTTTCCAGAAATCCTGGTTGGAGGGCTCCCAGATTTCCTGTTTATTCTCTTGTAATTCCATGGAATCTTCCAACCAGGATTTCTGCAGCCGTAAGGCTGTTTTTCCACATACCTTGATCTTCTCCATACAGTCTGTGGGACTCTGTCCACGGACACACAGCAGCGTTCCTCTGATATTGCGAGCTGTAGCGCTCCCAGCCAGATCCAGACACTTCTGCTCCTCTGCCTCCGACACTACACACCAGGAGACTGGAGAACAACACCTGTTGCAAATGCCACAGAAATGCTCAATAGCCTTCACATTATGATGAGGTTCATCACAACCAGGGTGAAAACACAGAATACATCTGACCTAAAGGATTTCTGAGTGGAGAAAGAGATGAATGAGAAGAGGAGAAGAGTCACGGCCAGCCTTCTGTCCCGATGAGTCATGTCGACTGACAAAATGACAGAAATCTTCTCTCTCTGAAACACACACTGTGGAGACGACATCTCCTCTCACGCACGAGACACACTCCAACTGAATGCTACAGTGGAGAAACCAGTAACCTGAGGTTTTATCTGGAAAAAATGTTTTCACATCGAACCTCTCTTATACCCTTGTTCTCAGGAACCCTCAAGCGGAGAGATGGAGGGGGGGGGGGGGGGTGTCAGGTAAGAATAAAATATTTCATTATTCTCTTCCATTCCAAAAAGAGAGAGAAGGGAGGAAAGGTAGAGTAGTAGAGGGGGGAAGGGGAGGCAGGCTGGCTACTTGGCTTGGCGTACCCACTCCAGTACACCTGGCATATCCCAGCAATCTCTCTAATTAAAAGAGTGACGCAGACAGAGTGTCTCTGTGTGGAAGTCTGGTGGGAGGCCTTGTGTCCCGCTCTGCCTGGGCTGAGATTAAAGATGTAGCCTAGCCACCATAACAGGCTGTGTATTGTTCAGGTGTACGGTAGCCAGTCAAGGAAAACGTATTGGCTATCTGATACCTCTACCCCTATCTCTGGGTCTCAGCTCACAAGCAGGCAGGTACACATACACGCACAGACACACGTACATAATGTCTAGCTCTACCTTGACGTAAGAGTTTTTAAATCTTGTTTCCAGATCTGGAATAGGCTAAAAACTGGTAGAAACCAGTAGAAACAACAGTACCATAAAATCATGTGTTTGTTACCCAAACCGCTTTAAGTATTGCATCCAGGGGTGCAACTTTCACTGGGGACTGAAATTGCATTTTTGTCACCCCCCAGTCTCATCATTGGAGTGTGATACAAAACGAGGAAACGGTGTGCTTTGGGACCATGCGAACGCTTCAGAGCGGTCGGATAGGCTGTTTGGAGTGTTTATCCGACTGAAAAAAATGTAATTAAAAAAAAGTTATTGTGATGAGTAGTACACTCCTCTCCCCCGTGCTGTGAAGGCACCTGAAGCACAGGGCAAGAAGAGAGGGAACAACCTTTTAAATTGTGGCCACAAGATCTTTTGGTTGTAGCTAGTGGGGATGTGCTAAGAAGAGGAAAATGTCAGTCGAAGCTGCAGTAGAGCTTAATGGAGGGAAGAAGCCCTAATGCAAACATGGGCATATACAAGTAAAATAGCACAATCGATATGGAT
Organism: Salmo salar; assembly: GCF_965601325.2. NCBI lineage: Eukaryota > Metazoa > Chordata > Actinopteri > Salmoniformes > Salmonidae > Salmo > Salmo salar. The sequence goes on from NC_138307.1 coordinate 14,013,779, forward strand.
GCAGTCCATATTGATCAAAAGTCTAATGTCAAAGCCTCTATAAAGGGCCTAGTGGTTGAGGCCAGGGGTCGGTTTGATACTGGGCAGTACGTTTAGTAAAAGTAGGCTACCTGTATGTTGGCTGTAGGCATTGCCTATATTGGTGAAGACTTTGGTGTAGATCTGGTTTCAGAACTGAAGGGTGCTACTGCTCCTGAATCAGTTAAAGCCGCATAGAAGGCCACCTTTGGTCCGTCTGTGAACACGGGAGAGAAAGTATACTTATTTAGGACAATTAACTGATAAAACGTAGAAATTCCGAATTAGAAAAGATCTTTACTTATTAAACCTACTTAGTTTCTAATGAGATGTTTTTTGAAAGTGAAGAGAAATTTTCCAATACCATAATTTAACAACATGGGAACAAGTGAAGTTCTCAGAAAATGTTTCACCTCTCTTTACCTCCTCCTCCTCGCCTTTCACTTTCATTCTATCATACAACGAGGAACAATATACACTATTTCAATTTCTAGTGGCCCAAAAAATACCGATTTTTATTTTGACTAAAGTCTACATACGGCATCTTCCTTTACATTTGTACTCAACATGTATTTCATTGCTTTCTATAAAGGCATGTTCTGTCATATTAAATATACATTACCAGTATTCTTCCTCTCACTGGCACTGTCTTGCTGCCAATGCTAGAATGATATCAGCAGAAACACTGGTTACCTCACAGTTAAAACTGAGAGACACATTAAATGACCAACCCACTGTAGAACGTGAGCTGATACACTTTATCATATTTGCATTTTCACTCTCACTGGCAGTCAATCCAATTCAACTTTATTAATCATATTGATTCTCCCACTAATTCAAGAATAAGCTTTTCTACACTAGCTGTATTCTCACTTTCACTGGCTTGCAGTCTGGCCCCCTTACTCCTCAGCTCCACTCTCTGTTCAACCACCATGTCTCTCAGGGCTCTCAGCTCAGCCCAGACATCAGGTGGTGTGGTCGTGCGTTTGCCTGTCGTGCCTATAGCTTCAGTTCTTTGGGTCTCTATCTGAAATTCACTCACCATATTCTGTTCCCCTGTCCGTTGAGTGATGTCATTCTCTCTGACCCCTCCACTCTCCTCCTGAGTCCATGACCAAGACAGACAGAACACCCATCACTCTCCTCCTGAGTCCATGTTCCAGACAGACAGAACACCCTCCACTCTCCTCCTGAGTCCATGTTCCAGACAGACAGAACACCCTCCACTCTCCTCCTGAGTCCATGTTCCAGACAGACAGAACACCCTCCACTCTCCTCCTGAGTCCATGTTCCAGACAGACAGAACACCCTCCACTCTCCTCCTGAGTCCATGTTCCAGACAGACAGAACACCCTCCACTCTCCTCCTGAGTCCATGTTCCAGACAGACAGAACACCCTCCACTCTCCTCCTGAGTCCATGTTCCAGACAGACAGAACACCCTCCACTCTCCTCCTGAGTCCATGTTCCAGACAGACAGAACACCCTCCGCTCTCCTCCTGAGTCCATGTTCCAGACAGACAGAACACCCTCCACTCTCCTCCTGAGTCCATGTTCCAGACAGACAGAACACCCTCCACTCTCCTCCTGAGTCCATGTTCCAGACAGACAGAACACCCTCCACTCTCCTCCTGAGTCCATGTTCCAGACAGACAGAACACCCTCCACTCTCCTCCTGAGTCCATGTTCCAGACAGACAGAACACCCTCCACTCTCCTCCTGAGTCCATGTTCCAGACAGACAGAACACCCTCCGCTCTCCTCCTGAGTCCATGTTCCAGACAGACAGAACACCCTCCGCTCTCCTCCTGAGTCCATGCCCCAGACAGACAGAACACCCTCCACTCTCCTCCTGAGTCCATGTTCCAGACAGACAGAACACCCTCCACTCTCCTCCTGAGTCCATGTTCCAGACAGACAGAACACCCTCCACTCTCCTCCTGAGTCCATGTTCCAGACAGACAGAACACCCTCCACTCTCCTCCTGAGTCCATGTTCCAGACAGACAGAACACCCTCCACTCTCCTCCTGAGTCCATGTTCCAGACAGACAGAACACCCTCCACTCTCCACTCTCCTCCTGAGTCCATGTTCCAGACAGACAGAACACCCTCCACTCTCCTCCTGAGTCCATGTTCCAGACAGACAGAACACCCTCCACTCTCCTCCTGAGTCCATGTTCCAGACAGACAGAACACCCTCCACTCTCCTCCTGAGTCCATGTTCCAGACAGACAGAACACCCTCCGCTCTCCTCCTGAGTCCATGTTCCAGACAGACAGAACACCCTCCGCTCTCCTCCTGAGTCCATGTTCCAGACAGACAGAACACCCTCCGCTCTCCTCCTGAGTCCATGTTCCAGACAGACAGAACACCCTCCACTCTCCTCCTGAGTCCATGTTCCAGACAGACAGAACACCCTCCGCTCTCCTCCTGAGTCCATGTTCCAGACAGACAGAACACCCTCCGCTCTCCTCCTGAGTCCATGTTCCAGACAGACAGAACACCCTCCACTCTCCTCCTGAGTCCATGCCCCAGACAGACAGAACACCCTCCACTCTCCTCCTGAGTCCATGTTCCAGACAGACAGAACACCCTCCACTCTCCTCCTGAGTCCATGCCCTTGACAGACAGAACACCCTCCACTCTCCTCCTGAGTCCATGTTCCAGACAGACAGAACACCCTCCACTCTCCTCCTGAGTCCATGTTCCAGACAGACAGAACACCCTCCACTCTCCTCCTGAGTCCATGTTCCAGACAGACAGAACACCCTCCACTCTCCTCCTGAGTCCATGCCCTTGACAGACAGAACAGCAACACAAGCAGAGCTACAGCACCCCTCATTCTGATACAATGCTTCTTCAGATATGATATAGTCTACAGAGCTAATTTCCCTTCCTTATACACAGAGAACACACATTGTAGTGAACCACAACATGGGACACAAGCTGCACGTGTTCTCAAAGGTGAAGTCTAGACAATAAAACCAAAGACTGGTAAAATACAAGACAATTGAGAAGGTGTTTCCTTAAAGCAGGTCATTTCGATCAATGAGGCTACGAGACTGCTTGTTGTTATTGTCTGTCATTTGCCAGTCACCAAGGTCATCAGATTTCAGGTTGAAAACATTGCTCAAGGTAATAGGGAGGGTGCTAAGATCATAGGACCTGAAGGGGCATGGACACAGAGCCAAACCCAGAGCAGTGTACAGAGACGAGATCTACTGTGCCCTCCTAACTTATTTAAATTAGGCTAAAGCACAGAATGTCACCTTATATTTCTTATGTTGGTCCTGTGTGTGTGTCTCAGCTGGTAGAGCAAGGCCCTTACAATGTCACGATTGTGGGTTGGTTCCCGCTGGGGCCACCCATAAGACAATGTATCCATGCACTACTGTAAGTTGCTTTGGATAAAAACATCTGCTAAATGTCATATTCTATATTATTATAGCGAAGGCTTTAATTAGGGGAAAAGAGTGCGAAGTTGTTGTGCCTATCGAGCATTAAACTGCTGAAGAGGAGACAGGTTACAAAAATACTGAAAAGCGGTGTGATAAAAGCTGATCAAGGCATCTGTGTCCAAAGACTTACCTTTACTTGACTTTGATTATTTATCCAATGAAATTGCTTCATAATAAAGCAACAACAAATAAGTTGATGTCTGTCCAGATACCGGAGGGCGCTGTAGTTCATCTAACTCTAGGCCACTACCAAGAAGACTATTTCCCTCTAGAGCTCCCTACTGTATGTCCTTGGATCCATACTGATAAACAGTCAGTCAGATACCAACACTACCAGATGGATAGTAACATTGCCGGTAAACAATTTAGTTATATGGGTGATTTCACTGGCATCTATCTCAGGGGGCAGAGTTGCACTTGTTTTTTTCCCCAGATGAAAATAAATACAGGTCTAATTAAAAGGTTAAAAAAAACTATAAGGAGTATGGTATTGAGTTAAAGTGTAAATTTAGAGTTTTCTGTTCAGACTTTGAGTTTGTGTTTTACTTGGTGCTAACGATAGGTACATTTGGGCCTTGTCGTGGACAGACTATGCCATGACTATATAATGTAACCTAATCATACATCCCAAATCTTCTTCTCCCCTTCTTTCCACCAACCAGAAACACTGAGCTACTGTCATATTGAACTAATTAACACATTCATCAGGATGCCATACAGACTGTAAAACATAAATAACACAAAATTCTGCTTTTATTGATGCATTTATTAATACGGGAATCATTGTGGCTCCAAGAGGCCTTGACATACAGACTCTACACTAGAGACCATTACAGCATCCACGATGTTCTCACACTGTGAAGAGCAGGAAGCCACTGAAGATGTTGTGATTATTTGAGTTATCATAGAGCCTGTTGCTTGCAGGGATGCGCATGTACACCACATCTCCCTCCTCTAGCTCCAGACTGACTCCATTAGACAGTGTCTCATAACCTCCAGCATTATATCCCTGACTGTACATGATTTTCTGTCCATTCTTATACATGTATGCATAAAAGTAAGACGAGGTCTGGACACTCATGGCAGTGAATCTGATGTAGTAGACTCCTCTCACTGGTGCTGTGAAGACACCTGCATCAGAGGAGAGTAAAGAGGAATCAACACTTTCCGTTTCTCATGTTCTCTTTTGGCATGCAACAAAAATCACACAAATCAACAGAATGCCATTGACACCTGATAGCTAAACAAGAAAAGTTATAACTTTGTAGCTAAAGTAAGTACCAGACTACTTAACATCCTAGCCTAATGGCCATAAGAGCGACTAGCCTCAGAAGCCCAGGCCTACGAAGGAGGATTTGGAAGGATGGCCACGCATGACTAAAGAGTGACAAATACATATCACATTTGCAAGGAGCATTCAAAAAGGGACAAAAGGTTGGTTTGAAATCAGGCCAGAGATCAGTGAAAGTAGACTACCTGTAGCTGGGTTGTAGGCCTTGCCAATGTTTGAGAAGATTTTGGTGTATACCAGTGTGGTTTCAGCAACAAAGGGTCCAACAGTTCCTGAATCAGTCAAACCAGCAGAGAAGGCCACCTTTGGCCTGTCTGTGAACACAGGAAAGATAACATACAGATTGAATGACAGACTGTACTTCTAGTATTCTCAAGTCCACAGTGAAAATTGCATTACACCCTCTGGCAAAATATTAAATGTTGTTAATAACCCAAATCCAGATAGCTGATGTTCTGAAAGAGCTGCAACATCTGAATCCCTACAAATCAGCCAGGCTAGACAATCTGGACCTCCTCTTTCTAAAATGATCTGCTGAAATTGTTGCAACCCCTATTACTAGCCTGTTCAACCTCTCTTTCGTATCGTCTGAGATTCCCATAGATTGGAAAGCTGCCGCGGTCATCCCCCTCTTCAAAGGGGTAGACACTCTAGACCCAAACTGCTACAGACCTATATCTATTCTACCCTGCCTTTCTAAGGTCTTTGAAAGCCAAGTTAACAAACAGATTACCGACCATTTCGAATCTCACCGTACCTTCTCCGCTATGCAATCTGGTTCCAGAGCTGGTCATGGGTGCACCTCAGCCACGCTCAAGGTCCTAAACAATATCATAACAGCCATTGATAAGAGACATTACTGTGCAGCCGTATTCATCGATCTGGCTAAGGCTTTCAACTCTGTCAATCACAACATTCTTATTGGCAGACTCAACAGCCTTGGTTTCTCAAATTATTGCCTCGCTTGTTTCACCAACTACTTCTCCGATAAAGTTCAGTATGTCAAATCGGAGGGCCTGTTGTCCGTACCTCTGGCAGTCTCTATGGGGGTGCCACAGGGTTCAATTCTTGGGTCGACTCTCTTCTCTGTATACATCAATGATGTCGCTCTCGCTGCTGGTGATTCTTTGATCCACCTCTACGCAGATGACACCATTCTGTATACTTCTGGCCCTTCTTTAGACACGGTGTTAACTAACCTCCAGATGAGCTTCAATGCCATACAACTCTCCTTCCGTGGCCTCCAACTGCCCCTAAATGCAAGTAAAACTAAATGCATGCTCTTCAACCGGTCGCTGCCCGCACCTGCCCGCCCGTCCAGCATCACTACTCTGGATGGTTCTGACTTAGAATATGTGGACAACTACAAATACCTAGGTGTCTGGTTAGACTGTAAACTCTCCTTCCAGACTCACATTAAACATCACCGATCCAAAATTAAATCTAGAATCGGCTTCCTATTTCGCAACAAAGAATCCTTCACTCATGCTGCCAAACATATCCTCGTAAAACTGACCATCCTACCGATCCTCGACTTAGGCGATGTCATTTACAAAATAGCCTCCAACACTCTACTCAACAAACTGGATGTAGTCTATCACAGTGCCATCCGTTTTGTCACCAAAACCCCATATATCACCCACCACTGCGACCTGTATGCTCTCGTTGACTGGCCCTCGCTTCATACTCGTCGCCAAACCCACTGGCTCCAGGTCATCTACAAGTCTCTGCTAGATAAAGCCCCGCCTTATCTCAGCTCACTGGTCACCATAGCAGCACCCACCCGTAGCACGCGCTCCAGCAGGTATATCTCACTGGTCACCCCCAAAGCCAATTCTTCCTTTGGCCGCCTCTCCTTACAGTTCTCTGCTGCCAATGACTGGAACGAACTGCAAAAATCTCTGAAGCTGGAGACTCTTACCTCCCTCACTGGCTTTAAGCACCAGCTGTCAGAGCAACTCACAGATCACTGCACCTGTACATAGCTCATCTGTAAATAGCCCATCCAATCTACCTCATCCCCATACTGTATTTATTTATTTATTTATTTATCTTTCTCCTTTGCACCCCAGTATCTCTACTTGCACATTCATCTTCTGCACATCCTACCATTCCAGTGTTTAATTGCTATATTGTAATTACTTCGCCACCATGGCCTATTTATTGCCTTACCTCTCTTATCCTACCTCATTTGCACATGCTGTATATAGATTTTTCTACTGTATTATTAATTGTATGTTTGTTTATTCCATGTGTAAGTCTGTGTTGTTGTATGTGTCGAACTGCTTTGCTTTATCTTGGCCAGGTCGCAGTTGCAAATGAAAACATGTTCTCAACTAGCCTCCCTGGTTAAATAAAGGTGAAATAATTGTTTTTTTTAAACAAGTGTCTATGTATGAATCAGTGTTGCAGAGTGAAACAGCATAATGCTAAATGTTGGAGCAAGATCTCAGGGAGAGTGAGATCTCAGGGAGAGTGAGATCTCAGGGAGAGTGATGTCACCACATGATAGTTCACATCTGCCACAGTAGAAGAGTTCTATCTGGGAGTAGGAGGGAGCTGAATACAGCCAAACTGGGAGAGAGTAGAGAAGCTTTGTGGTGTTTGGATGGATTCAAAACTGAACAGAGCAGGCGAATCAACTGCTACATTTTCAATTGTGTGTGTGTTGTCGAGTTTAAAATGAACTGTGACATCACCCTCCTAAGATCGAAGACTCAACTGTGGCTCTCAGAGTGACAAGCTAATGTTTTGCTAGACGTGTGTATGTTTGAAGCGGATGTCAAGGCAATCATCTGTTTTACCTGCAGTTGCTCTCTTCAGCTCCTCCACCTGGCTCTCACAGGTACTCAGTCTGGTCTCCAGGGCTGAACAATCATAAAAACATCAGGACTACTCCATGACTACTCTTATGTATTATGCACTTCCTATGGACAGTAAGGTTTTAAGTACAGTAGCACTTTTAATAGACATTATGTAAACATACCTGCAAGATACCACATATTCCATAGAATTATTACAAGGTAAAGAAATATTCAAGTATTTCTGTCATTTAGGTGAACTATCCCTTTTAAACAACCAGTAAATCACTCTTACTTATTACCTGCATTCTCAGCCTCACTGGCTGTCACTCTGTCCCCAATGGTTGATAGTTCAGCAGCTTGGGCTAAATTTATGGAAACATAAGCTATTCAAGTTTATGTAAAACAGGTGAGAAATAATCATGATCATTCATATAAGAAATATAGAGAATGACCTGTATTCTTTGTCTGCAGCTCCTCCACCTGGCTCTTACTGCCACTCAATCCAGCTGTCAGGTCTAGAATGATAGAAGAAATATGAAAAACAGTTCATGTTGCTTCTGATTGTGGAAAGAGGTGCCTGAAAAATCACAGGACAGGAAATAGGACGGGACATTGTTGAGGCCTTATGTGCCTCTTGGCGTAATAAGGCCTAAGTACGGCCTTACAAACTAATCTGAAAGAAACGTCCATCCAGAATGTTAAATGTTCATTATTTCCACTCTCGCTGACAATCAAATGTAACTTTAGTTGACTCTTGACTGTAAAGCAATAAATAATAAGCTTAAATGACCTGCATTATCTTTCTCCACTTCCTCAACTTTATTCTTGGTGAGCATCAGCTCCACCCTAAGATCGGTCACTGTGTTTCTCTGCTCCTTTGCCTCAGCCTCACTGGCTGTCACTCTGACCTCCATGTTCCTCAGCTTCTCTCTCTGCTCCACCACGATGGTTCCCAGGTTGTGCACCATGTCTCTCAGCTCCTTCATCTCAGTCCAGATGTCAGGTAAGGTGGTCGTCTGTTTGTTGGTTCTCTCTGAAGCGTCAGTCATTTGGCTCTCCATCTGAACCCCTCTCATCCTGCTCTCTCTCCCTGCACTGTGTCCCTGTTGAGTGATGTCATTCTCTCTGACCCCACCACTCTCCTCCTGAGCCCATGCCCCAGACAGACAGAACAGCAACACCAGCAGAGCAACACTACCCCTCATTGTGAAACGATACCTGTTCAGATATGATGCACTTCATGAGGCTCAGACCCGACTTATATACACACACATCTCAGTTAAGCAGAACGTGTACAAGAGACACGTCATACTCAGTGGAAAAATACTAAGCCATTAGGACGTTCCGATAAAAAAAAGAACATTTTATCAGAAGTTTCAACACGTAGCAGTTCAATCGATGTTGCGTAAGACTGTGAGAAGTCTGCAACTGCAGTGATCTCATGTCTCAGTACAGTTTGTTTGTGAACAGGTACAGAACTATGTGGTAAAAGACACAAACTTGTAATATAATCAGAATCTATCAGAGCACTTCTAGAACAATTGCTGCAGCTGTAGTGTAGAGCAGACAGGGAGTGAATGGGTGCATATTTTGTGGAGGGAGGGTAGCGCATTGCAGTAGTAGACTATATGAGGTGAGGTCAGGTTTGGAGTTTAGCCGTTGGACAGAGGTTAACACCCCTAGACCTGTGATATGGGAGTAGGGTGAAGTTGCCCTTATAAGATGTTCTTGGGTCAGTTTTACATTATTCCAACTAATGATTATGGATATGATCGGGGAGGGGATGCTGATCCTAGATCTGTACCTAGGGGAAACTTCATCCCAGAGCTTATGATAGGTGTCATTGACCATTGTCAGATCTCATCCAAGTAGGTTGGATCTAAGCATTATGGCGATGGTCCACCGAGCATTCTAGGCAAAGGGAAGGTTACGCCCTACTGCTTCTCCACCTATTCAGAGTGTTTCATATCTGCATTCTGTAAACACAGAAGGGGATGGAGGGGGTCAAGGGACCAGGAAAGCTGATGAACTCATTCTTTAAGGCAATGAGTAAAAAATATATTACATAAGTGAACTTGCTTTCACCTGTCTAGCTGCCTGGCTGTCTGCCCCCTGCAGAGTTGAGCTACATCAGACAGACTCATTGTAAATGCTTCAATGAATTACATGAGATGTGTGTACAAAAACACCTAAACAAAAATAACTTTGTACTGGGGAGAACCCCAAAATGGTTTGAGGACTGGGGTACCCACAATGCATTATAATTTGAACGCTGTAGTGACGTCATGTTGTTGCGCTAGAACTGCACGACCCAACAAGAAGCCTGTGGGTGGTGGTCGATTCGTTCAGCCTTTTTAACAGTAAAAGCAACTGAACTAGCACGCTAATTTGGATTAGCCCTTCCCAAATCAGTTAATTAAGCCCAGGTAAGCACCATTTCGCAAGCTTTTGGGCAGCTAGCTGCTATTAGCCAGCTAAGGGCATGCTAACGAAGCTGAGCTAGAACTAGTAACGTTAACCTGGTTCAACGTTAGCGTAGCGAAATTGCCAATAGCTTATAGTGAATTGCAAACTAATAAAACAGCAAGTAAACGTTGGCTAACTAGAAGTTTTGATACAATAATACAGTGGATTCGAAAAGTGTACACCCCTTGACTTTTTCCACATTTTGTTACGTTACAGCCTTATTCTAAAATGTATTAAGTTGTACCCCCCCATTCTACACACAATACCCCATAATGACAAAGCCAAAGGAAAAACAGGATTTTAGATTTTTGCAAATGTATAGAGAATACAAACTGAAATATCACATTTACATTAGTATTCAGACCCTTTACTCAGTACTTTGTTGAAGCACCTTTGGCAGGGATTACAGCCCAGAGTCTTCGGGTATGACGCTACACGCTTGGCACACCTGTATTTGGGGAGTTTCTCCCATTCTTCTCTGCCGATCTTCTCAAGCTCTGTCAGGTTGGATGGGGAGCGTCGCCTCAGTTATTTTCAGGTCTCTCCAGAGATGTTAGATCGGGTTCAAGTCTGGGCCACTCAAGGATATTCAGAGACTTGTCCCGAAGCCACTCCTGCGTTGTCTTGGCTGTGTACTTAGGGTTGTCCTGTTGGAAGGTGAACCTTTGCCCCAGTCTGAGGTCCTGAGCACTCTGAAGCAGGTTTTCATTAAGTATCTCTCTGTACTTTGCTACATTCATCTTTCCTTCGATCTGCTGAACAACATCCCCACAGCATGAGGCTGCCACCACCAAGCTTCACCGTAGGGATGGTGCCAGATTTCCTCCAGATGTGATGCTTCGCCTTCAAGCCAAAGAGTTCAAGTTTGGTTTCATCAGACCAGAAAATCTTGTTTCCCATGGTCTGAGAGTCCTTTAGGTGCCTTTTGGCAAACTCCAAGTGGGCTGTCATGTGCCTTTTACTGAGGAGTGGCTTCCATCTGGCCACTCTAGTATAAAGGCCTGATTGGTGGAGTGCTGCAGAGATGGTTGTCCTTCTGGAAGGTTCTCCCGTCTCCACAGAGGAACTCTAGAGCTCTGTCAGTCACCATCTGTTTCTTGGTCACCTCCCAACCCTTCTCCCCCAATTGCTCAGCTTGGCTGGGCGGCCAGCTCTAGGAAGAGTCTGAGTGGTTCCAAACTTCTTCCATTTAAGAATGATGGAGGCCACTGTGTTCTTCTGGACCTTCAATGTTGCAGAGATTTTGTTGTGCCCTTCCCCAGTTCTGTGCCTCGACACAATCCTGTCTCGGAGCGCTACGGACAATTCCTTTGTCCTCATGGCTTGGTTTTTGCTCTGACATGCACTGTCTGCTGTGGGACCTTATATAGACAGGTGTGTGTCTTTCCAAATCATGTCCAATCAATTGAATTTAACACAAGTGGGCTCCAATCAAGTTGTAGAAACATCTCAAGGATGATCAATGAAACAGGATGCACCTGAGCTCAATTTCGAGTCTCATAGCAAAGGGTCTGAATACGTATGTAAATAAGGTATTACTGTTTTTTTTATTTTTAATACATTTGCAAAAATGTCGAAACCTCTTCGCATTGTCGTTATGGGGTATTGTGAGTAGATTGAGGATATCTGTTTTTAAATCCATTTTAGAATAAGTTTGTAACGGAACACATTTTGGAAAAAGGGAAGGTGTCTGAATACTTTCTGAATGCACTGTGCGAAAGCGATAATCAAAGAGGGACTGGCTGTGCGTTCTATGGAAAATAATGAATTACGTGGAAGGTGTGGAACTAACCTCCCATGGAGTTGCATTATTTTCCAGAGAACTCATTGAGCCCCGAGTTGATTATCCATTTTATACCATGGTTATAATTTAACACACTAGAAATGTGTTAAAACATCCAGTTGAAATAATGCACACGCTAGAATGCCCTTCAAGAATATTCAACAATGGGCGGCAGGTAGCCTAGTGGTTAGAGCGTTGGACTAGTAACCGAAAGGTTGCAAGATCGAATCCCCGAGCTGACAAGGTGAAAATATGTCGTTCTGCCCCTGAACAAGGCAGTTAACCCACTGTTCCTAGGCCATCATTGAAAATAAGAATTTGTTCTTAACTGACTTGCCTAGTTAAATAAAAATGTTTTTTTAAAAAATGCCATAGTATAATTAAGCAGTAAGGCTTGAGGGGGTGTGGTATATGGCCAATATACCGCTGCTAAGGGCTGTTCTTAGCCGTGGTATATTGGCCATGTACCATAAACCTCTGCTATTATAAACTGGTTAACAACGTAATTAGGACAGTAAAAATAAATGTTTTGTCATACCCGCCAATCAGCATTCAGGGTTCGAACCACCCAGGTTATAATGCCAGTTTATAATAGCAATAAGGCACCTTGTGGGTTTGTGGTATATAATCAATATACAGCAGCTAAGGGCTGTATCCAGGCACTCTGCGTTGCGTCGTGCATAAGAACAGCCCTTAGCCGTGGTATATTGGACATATACCACACCACCTCGGGCCTTATTGCTTTAAACAACGCACAGTATATCAGCTAGATCGGCATGACCAATTAATTAGGGCCGATTTCAAGTTTTCATAACAATTGGTAATCTGTATTTTTGGACGCCGATAATGGCCGATTACATTGCAATTCACGAGGAGACTGCGTGGCAGGCTGACCACCTGTTACACAAGTGCAGCAAGGAGCCATGGTAAGTTGCAAGCTAACATTAAACTTAACTTATTAAAAAAAAATCAATCTTAACATAATCACTAGTTAACTACACATGGTTTATGATATTACTAGTTTAACTAGCTTGTCCTGCGTTGCATATAATCAATGCAGTGCCTGTTAATTTATCATCAAATCACAGCCTACTTCGCCAAACGGGTGATGATTTAACAAAAGCGTTCCAGTGTATAAGCAGAGTCAGGGTATATGCAGCAGTTTGGGCCGCCTGGCTCGTTGCGAACTGTGTGAAGACCATTTCTTCCTAACAAAGACCGTAATTCATTTGCCAGAATTGTACATAATTATGACATAACATTGAAGGTTGTGCAATGTAACCGCAATATATAGACTTAGGGTTGCCACCCATTCGATAAAATACGGAACGGTTCCGTATTTCACTGAAAGAACAAACATTTTGTTTTCAAAATGATAGTTTCCGGATTTGACCATATTAATGACCTAAGGCTGGTATTTGTGTGTATTATATTATATTATAATTAAGTCTATGATTTGATATTTGATAGAGCAGTCTGACTGAGCGGTGGTAGGCAGCAGCAGGCTCGTAAGCATTCATTCAAACAGCACTTTCCTGCGTTTGCCAGCAGGTCTTCGCAGTACTTGAAGCACAGCGCTGTTTATGACTTCAAGCCTATCAACTCCCGAGATTAGGCTGGCAATACTACAGTGCCTATAAGAACATCCAATAGTCAAAGGTATATGAAATACAAATGGTATAGAGAGAAATAGTCCTATAATAACTACAACCTAAAACTTCTTAACTGGGAATATTGAAGACTCATCATGTTAAAAGGAACCACCAGCTTTCATATGTTCTCATGTGATGAACAAGGAACTTAAACGTTAGCTTTTTTACATGGCACATATTGCACTTTTACTTTCTTCTCCAACACTGTGTTTTTGCATTATTTAAACCAAATTGAACATGTTTCATTATTTATTTGAGACTAAATAGATTTTATTTATGTATTATATTAAGTTAAAATAAAAGTGTTAATTCAGTATTGTTGTAATTGTCATCAATCAGCCGATTAATCGGTACCAGCTTTTTTTGGTCCGCCAATAATCGGTATCGGTATTGGCGTTGAAAAATCATAATTGGTCGACCTCAAATATCAGCATGGTAGAATTTGATGGCTTTAAGTTCATTCTTAGATGTTTGAGCTGCTTTTGAAAGCAAAAGTTTAATTGAAAACATTATTGTCATTGCTGAATTAGATTTTCATAATAGCAAGCTAGGACTGATGGTTTGGTTAGCTAAACTAGCAAGTCTGTTTGGTTACCAAGTCAACTAACGTTACTGTAGCTATCTGGTAAACTAGCTAGCTACTAGGTGTTAAACACATTCATAGCAGCAAATGTGATAAATTATAGCCATGGTATGAAAGGGATAATGAACTCGGGGCTCTATGCGTTCTCTAAAAAATAATGCAACTCTGTGGAAGGTTAGTTCACTGTAGCGCGTCGTGGAACACACCTCCCACGTCGTTCATTATTTTCCACAGAACTCGTTGATTATCCTTTACATAATGCACGCTCTAGAATGCCCTTCAAGCCAATCAGAAAGGAGTATTCAACAATGCCATAGTATAACTAGCCAGTTGGCTAGCCAAGTTGTCTGCCTGCGTTAGCGAACAGTAGCTAGCTAGATGGCCGAGGAGAACAGCTGCTAGCCAGTCAGCTTCCACTAAACCTTCCAGGGCATGACACAAGGGCAGACCACCATAGTCCCTGTGCCCAAGAACACAAAGGCAACCTGCCTAAATGACTACAGACCAGTAGCACTCACGTACATAGCCATGTAGTGCTTTGAAAGGCTGGTAATGGCTCACATCAACACCATTATCCCAGAAACCCTAGACCCATTTCAATTTGCATACCGCCCAAACAGATCCACAGATGATGCAATCTCTATTGCACTCCACACTGCCCTTTCCCACCTGGACAAAAGGAACACCTATGTGAGAATGCTATTCATTGGCTACAGCTCAGCGTTCAACACCATAGTACCCTCAAAGCTCATCACTAAGCTAAGGACCCTGAGACTAAACACCTCCCTCTGCAACTGGATCCTGGACTTCCTGACGGGCCGCCCCCAGGTGGTGAGGGTATGTAGCAACACATCTGCCACGCTGATCCTCAACACTGGAGCTCCCCAGGGGTGCGTGCTCATTCCCCTCCTGTACTCCCTGTTCACCCTAGACTGCATGGCCAGGCACGACTCCAACACCATCATTAAGTTTGCAGACGACAACAGTGGTAGGCCTGATCACAGACAACGACGAGACATCCTATAGGGAGGAGGTCAGAGACCTGGCCGGGTGGTGCCAGAATAACAACCTATCCCTCAACGTAACCAAGACTAAGGAGATGATTGTGGACTACAGGAAAAGGAGCACCGAGCACGCTCCCATTCTCATCGACGGGGCTGTAGTGGAGCAGGTTGAGAGCTTCAAGTTCCTTGGTGTCCACATCAACAACAACCTAGAATGGTCCAAACACACCAAGACAGTCGTGAAGAGGGCACGACAAAGCCTATTCCCCCTCAGGAAACTAAAAAGATTTGGCATGGGTCCTGAGATCCTCAAAAGGTTCTACAGCTGCAACATCGAGAGCATCCTGACCGGTTGCATCACTGCCTGGTATGGCAATTGCTCGGCCTCCGACCGCAAGGCACTTCACAGGGTAGTGCGTACGGCCCAGTACATCACTGGGGCAAAGCTGCCTGCCATCCAGGACCTCTACACCTGGCGGTGTCAGAGGAAGGCCCTCAAAATTGTCAAAGACCCCAGCCACCCCAGTCATCGACTGTTCTCTCTACTACTGCATGGCAAGTGGTACCGGAGTGCCAAGTCTAGGACAAAAAAGGCTTCTCAACAGTTTTTACCCCCAAGCCATAAGACTCCTGAACAGGTAACCAAATGGTTACCCGGACTATTTGCATTGTGTGCCCCCCCCAACCCCTCTTTTACGCTGCTACTCTCTTTTTATCATATATGCATAGTCACTTTAACCATACCTACATGTACATACTACCTCAATAAGCCTGACTAACTGGTGTCTGTATATAGCCTTGCTACTGTTATTTTCAAATGTCTTTTTACTGTTGTTTTATTTCTTTACTTACCTACACACACACACCTTTTTTTCCCGCACTATTGGTTAGAGCCTGTAAGTAAGCATTTCACCTGTTGTATTCGGCACACTTGACAAAAACTTTGATTTGATCCAAATCATGTCTAGCCAACTAGATATCTAGAACATTTTTGCTAGGTAGCTAACGTTGTCTAACAAGCTATGCGTGTTTTATGGTGACTGAAAGAGTCAAACCAGTAACTTTACCACAGTGTTGGTTTTGTACTTCCTAGACTGATGTACATCACATCATTAATGTGTTGTACATTGTGCAGTTGAGAAACCCGGCTATAAAATATGCAGTAATACATGTATGATGGCTACCTGATATGAGAATGTGTCTAACTGAATCCTGCTACTGTTTTGCGCTTTTCTCCTGTCCCCTCCATAGATCTGTAGAGGCCAGACTGGCTATGTCTGAGCCCTAAGGCACAGCCGACCATCCCAACTGGACCCCTACAAGTAAGACCTGCTAGTAGTAAGCCCATATCTGATCAGGACTTTGGTCAGTTCCAATGCAATTCAGTCTATTCAGTGAGCGAGTAGCAATTAAAAAAATTAAATTGACCCAATCCATGGTCTAATGTGGATCTTACATTCTGCCCTTTATATTCTGCTATTAGTTTATTTTTAAATGTTTTATTTAACCTTTATTTAAGTAGGCAAGTCCGTTAAGAACAAATTCTTATTTACAATGATGGCCTACCAAAAGACAAAAGGCCTCCTGCGGCGATGGGGGCTGGGAATAAAAATATAGGACCAAACACACATCACGACAAGAGAGACACTACAACACTACATAAAGAGACCTAAGACAACAACACAGTGTGGCTATGTATTTTTCCCTGTCAACATTGCGAGTTGCAGCCCAGTTTAATTCACTTACACACGCTGCAGAGGATCGATCAATTGAGACAAAAGACATTGTGTCCCTTAGAGAGAGGAAATAAAATGACTGTGACCAGCCCTGTTCTGAGAGCTGACCGTCTCCCTCTCCCCTACAGTGCAGTGAACCAAATGGGTCGTTGTGTCTTTCTGTTCCTGCTGCTACAGACCCTGCAGACATTGGCCGAAGGTAGACATGAAGTATATCTACCGCTCTCTCTCATATGGACATTTGCTTTGCATGTGTGTTAACTCTCTCCCCTTCTACTTCTCCTCTCTCTCTATTAGATGGCCAGTTGCTGTGTGTGTGTGAGGGCAGCGGCTGCCTCAACTCCGCCCAGTGCGAGGGCTCTCAATGCTACTCGTCGGTGGCGGTCAGTAGCCATGGGGCCGTAGTAACACGGGGCTGCCTGCAGGGATCAGAGAAGACCCGTTTGATCTGTTCTACGGCGTCCTCCCTCAGCCATGCCCTTCTCTGCTGCTCCAGCTTCATGTGCAACCGCAACGCCACCGCCAGCTCACTACTGCCCCTCCTCGCTACAGGTGGGAACTGCACCCCTTAAACTACTTTTAAGAAAAGCAAAGACTTTGGCTTGTTTCATGGCATGCTGGGTCCAGTTGTAGTGATGTAACATTTTCTCTCTCTCTCTTCCGCCTTTCTACCTCCAGCTCCAGAAGAAGAGCCTATGAGGTATCGTGTGGAGACTCTGGCCCTGTTTGTATTGGGTCCAGTAGTGATCCTAACCCTCCTGTCAGTCCTATCTGTGTTGGGCTGCAGGAGGCTGCACCATGGCAGGCTACAGCGACTACAGGAGTTTGACCCAGAACAGGATGCGATTGACGGACTCATCACCTCTAATGTTGGGGACAGCACTCTGGCTGTAAGAAGAAAATACTTGTATGAGTTTGTTTGTATTAATATAGAGAGAACCCTGATGACCTCTGTCTCTCCCCCACTTCCCTCTCAAGGAGCTGTTGGACCACTCCTGTACGTCAGGCAGTGGTTCAGGCCTGCCCTTCCTGGTCCAGAGAACTGTGGCCAGACAGATCAGCCTGATGGAGTGCGTAGGTATGTAGAAACGCAACACTTAGATCAGCCTAATGGCGTGTGTAGGTACATAGAATCACAACACATACAACAGACAAACACATATAATAGAAATGTAAACATTTGTAACGAATGAGGTGTCTCTCCCCGTGTCTTTAGGTAAGGGGCGTTATGGAGAGGTCTGGAGGGGTCAGTGGCAGGGGGAGAACGTGGCTGTGAAGATCTTCTCCTCCCGAGACGAGAGGTCATGGTTCAGAGAGACTGAGATCTACAACACAGTGCTACTGAGACACGAGAACATACTGGGTGAGTAGGAGCATCTCGCTCTCTAACCCACATCCAGCTCCCACATCCAGCTCCCACATCCAGCTCCCACACGCTATATTGGACTCAAGCACACAAACGCATATTGAACAATGTTATGAAATGGTAATATTCAAATAATATTTAATAATAATGGTCAGGGTTCTCCCCAAAGAATGTAAGAGAGGTGGTGCCTTCGGAAAGTATTCAGACCCCTTGATCTTTTCCACATTGTTACTTTACAGCCTTATTCTAAAATGGATTAAGTCATTTTCCCCCCTCAATCTACACACAATACCCCATAATGACAAAGCAAAAACTGGTTTATAGAAATGTTTGCACAAAAAAAAAGTGAGGATGGATAGGGAGCGTCGCTGTACACATATTTTCAGGGTTTTTGGTATCCCAGATCTGTGCCTCGACACAATCCTGTCTCGGAGCTCCACAGACAATTCCTTCGACCTCATGGCTTGGTTTTTGCTCTGACATGCACTGTCAACTGTGGGACCTTATATAGACAGGTGTGTGCTTTTCCAAATCATGTCCAGTCAATTGAATTTACCACAGGTGGACTCCAAACAAGTTGTAGAAACATCTCAAGGATGACCAATGGAAACAGGATGCACCTGAGTTCAATTTCAAGTCTCATAGCAAAGGGTCTGAATATGTATGTATATAATTATCTTAATAGTACATTTGCAAAAATGTCTTAACCTGTTTTTGCTTTGTCATTATGGGATATTGTGTGTAGATTGATGAGGGGGAAAAAAATTATTTAATCCAATTTAGAATAAGGCTGTAACAAAATGTGGAAAAAGTCAAGGGGTCTGAATACTTTCCGAATGCCCTGTAAGACCATTATAGGTGTTCAAAAATCTCCCGCCGTCCTCAGCAGCACCACCTTGTTAAAAATTCCTGGGGAGAACCCTGATGGTAATATTAAAATAATAGTTATTAAGATTTTGACCTCTCCGTTTCCTTCCAGGCTTCATGGCGTCAGATATGACGTCTCGTTACTCCAGCACCCAGCTCTGGCTTATCACACATTACCATGACAACGGCTCGCTCTACGACTACCTCCAGAGGGTTCCCGTAGAGACGGGGGAGGGCCTAGCGATGGCGACGTCAGTGGCGTGCGGTTTGGTGCACCTGCACACGGAAATTTTCGGCACCGAGGGGAAGCCGGCCATCGCTCACCGAGACCTGAAGAGCAAGAATATACTGGTGACCAAGGATCTACACTGTTGTATAGCTGATCTGGGTCAGTAGTGTGTGTGTCTGAGTGTCTGTCTTTACATGCTACTAATTAGCTTCGGTACTTAAATCCAGTGTGAAAGAAATATGTCAGAGATTGATAGATGCAGAGCCATATAAAAAAATAAAACGGGGCACTCACAATCACACACAGTAGCCATTTTGTGCCAGTACTGAACAGTTTCTCTCCTCTCCCCCTGTTCCCTACAGGCCTGGCAGTAACCCACTCCCAGTCAGACAACCAGCTGGATGTAGGAAACAACCCCAAGGTGGGCACCAAGCGCTACATGGCTCCTGAAGTGTTGGATGAGACCATCCAGACAGACTGTTTTGATGCCTATAAGAGAGTGGACATCTGGGCCCTCGGTCTGGTACTGTGGGAGATCGCTAGGAGAACCTACAGCAACGGTCAGGACTAATAATGTTTTTATTACCTAAAATAGTTCAGGAACCTCTGACG
This sequence comes from Salmo salar, assembly GCF_965601325.2. Lineage (NCBI taxonomy): Eukaryota > Metazoa > Chordata > Actinopteri > Salmoniformes > Salmonidae > Salmo > Salmo salar. The sequence goes on from NC_138307.1 coordinate 14,033,647, forward strand.
TCAAGTGGCTTCCTCTCCTTGTCCCCTTTCCTTCACCTAGCCCCTGTAACCCTTGACCCTAACACTAGATGTCCTCTTACCCCTGTGATCAGGTATTGTGGAGGAGTACAAGCCACCGTTCTATGACCAAGTGCCTAACGACCCCAGCTTTGAGGACATGAGGAAGGTGGTCTGTGTGGAACAACAACGACCGTTCATCCCCAATCGTTGGTTCTCCGACCCTGTGAGTATGACCACTACGTGACCGTTAAATGACCACACACACGGGTACCATGACCTTAACGGTAACACTAAATTAAGGTAATATGTTCTCAGGTTTCTGTGTTTCAAACCCTGTCTTCTTGTGTATAAACTTACAATGACCCTCTCCATCTCTCTCCCCCGCTCCTCTCTCTCTCCCCCACCCTCTCTCTCTAGACCCTGTCTGCCCTGGTGAAACTGATGAAGGAGTGTTGGTACCAGAACCCCTCGGCTCGCCTCACAGCCCTGCGCATCAAAAAGACCCTGAACAAGATCCAGAGCTCCCTGGAGAAAGGAAAGAAGTCGTGAGGAGAGTAAAGGAGGGCGACTGCCAGAGGAGAGAGAGAAAGAAGGCAGGGGGGGTGGAGATAACAGATCAGATGGACACAGCTGCTGCTACTGAACATGAATGTTGATATCCTTATTGGCTGAATGCTGAACTGAACTAGCTGGTCACTCCGTGTGAGATGGTGTTACCGTAGCCTTACCCTGCTTTAAAGGCCTGTACACGCTGCAGGGGTCAAGGCTGGGGCTCAGACCCTCTACACACACGCACTTCTGCCCATTTGTCGTTTCAATGTTCAGCCAATCATATTATGTTGCTCTACTCAGACAATCAATCAGATGTGTATTCCAATGTAGGTACACACACGAACGAAGACACACACAATCTTGAGTTCAGTTACACAGGAACAGAGCCAATAGGATCAAATGAACGCTACAGTTGTGAACTCTATAGTAAAATATTGATGTAATGTGCTTTGTGTAGGGTGGGACTATGATGATTTGTAATGTTATGACTAGGAGTTTGGGGTTGGTTTTGGGAAGGGAAAACTGATTACATTACAAGGAAACTTTATATACCCATGTAAATGCAGTTTTTTGGGCTATTAAGACATTGTGTATTTACAAAGGAAGTCAGGAGACATGCCTCCACATGCTTTGAATTGTGAGCTGTGAATGCATTATTGTTATAAATATTGGAACCACATACTGATTCAGTATTGTATGCTTTGTAGAATTCCACCCAGTGCTCTTGATTTACTTCACACCTGCGCCATGTTGGCAGTTTTCACCTTGACTGGTTTCAAAAGTGAACAACTCTCCCTACCCAGAGTGCAGGGCCTTTGCCAGATTTGGTTGTGGGGCCCCCCACCTCGTGACAAAACATTTTATTGGCCCCCCTCTTTACGGAGGAAAGAGAGAATGTATATATATATTTTTTAATGTGATTTTCCTGTGTTTTATATATTTCCACAGTATGAGGTTGGAATAATACTGTGAACATGATAATGCCCTTTTAGTGTAGTAGCTGTTTGGAATTTCAGCCTGTCCAAACTTCTCTCCCAATAACATTTTTTGTTTTCCACTCCCAGACAGTGCTAGTAAAGTTTTTTTGCTTGAGAAAGTGCTCTTGCTAACAATCACAGGTACTTAAAGGGATACTTCTGTATTTTAGCAATGAAGCCCTTTATCTCCTTCCCCAGAGTTAGATGAACTGGATACCATTTGTATGTCTCTGCATCCCGTATGAAGTCAGTTGGAGGTAGTCGCGTGAGCCAATGCTAACTAGTCTAAGGTATCTACTAGCAGGTGCTAACTCTAGCTAGCAATTGCACTAACGCTAGTTAATAACTTCCTTCAAATGGCACGTAGACACAAATGGTATCCACGAGTTAATCTGACTATGGGGAAGTAGAAAAGGTATGAAATTATATGCACTCGCTACTGTAAGTCGCTCTGGATAAGAGCGTCTGCTAAATGAAAAAAAAAAAAAGGGGCTTATTGCCAAAATCCTGAAGTATGCCTTAAATGTTACCCAGAAATGATTTGATATTGACATAAAAACGGCTGCATTGGACCTCAGACATTTTGGGGCAGAGAGAAAACATAAACATTAACACATTTAGCCAATTTCCTGTAATTCTACACGTAATGACATGTTAATATGATATCTGAGTGAGAATGACTAACCAAATCAATGGGGCCCCCTTGGAGGTCAGGGACCCTGGTCGGTATTTGTCCATGATTCCTACAAGTTTAGATAGCTGGCTAGACTAGCTGACATGGTTAATTGAGTGGCTGTCAGTGACTGACATAACAAGAGAAAAACTGCTGTTGCATAACCACATTTCTAAATTGCAGCTGGTGTATTCTATTCTTATTCTCATTAGTAAATTGAGACTCGGCTGAGTTCCTGTTTTGGGGAGGATCCCGGAGGCCCTTAGTGACCGCTGATGTCACTTATGCCTGGAACCGGCCCTGCCGGAGTGTCAGGCAAGTTTAATCACGTGCACCTAATGATTCTGCTCACCCAGGATCGCCAACGCATAGGAAACAGACTTGTTCCTTTTGAGAGAATGTTTTACAGGAAAAGGCCAGGATTAAATCCGATCCGCAGTAGCCTGGTTAGTTGAAAAACACATTGCTCCTTTTGGGGGTCGGAGGTGTAACTGGTTGGATTAAATCCTGACCTTAAATTTGTAAGGAACAGTGTGTGGAAAATGTCTTTGTAATAGGGTTGTACTAGTACCAAGGTTTTTAAAGTTGAGCCCCCGATAAGACTCTGTAAGCTGATCTGTTTTCACATTGGTACTGAAGCTAACAGGTGTTGCTCAATTAAGGTTCCAGGTAGACATTTCCCCTAACCACAGATCTATAATCAGATTACCATACTACCCACATCCTAACCTTAACCACTACGGGGTTGACATATCAGACCCTGTATCAGGCAACTTCTACCTACTCAAGGAGGTCAAGAGAGAAAATGTGTTTTAAGGGCAGATTGGTGTATTTCTAGGGGCTGGATTAGATCCGTATCGCAGAAGATCCATGTTATAGCTCGATTGAAATTTAAAGGTAACGTTCCTGACTTCTGGGAGACTATATTCACGGTAAACGCCATTGTCTCACGTCATATGGCGTCAGTCCTCCGCGACGCTCGTCCCTCAACCAATATTGGTGCATGCCGAATCGCCTCCCTACCTGATGTAAGACAATGCGGTAAACACTGCATATGTTGACTCAATCGGACCTTTACATTTTAACGCGGATCTTCCACTATACGAAATTAATCCAGCCCTTATTCGGAGGACAGCTAACAAATGTGATTGGTTACGTTAAAGCAAGAACTATGAATGGGATTAGAAAACAACCACACTGAGATTTGAACATCAGGGCATCAACAAGATCAGGTGACCTTCTGGTCCCTGTACCTAGTCCATTGCGCCACTAGGGGGGAGGCACCAGTCTTTTTACCGCACATATATAACGCTGTTCAGTCAGTCTGTCAGAATGACAGTACATTGGGAATGTGATTGGTTAAGTATGGTGGGTTAGAGAACTGAAACCACATTGGTATTCGAACTAGTGATCTTGTGTGTCAAAACTAATTTTGTACACCCTCTACCGTCTCGAGTGGCGCATCGGTCTAAGGCACTGCATCTCAGTGCCAGAGGTGTCACTACAGACACTCTGGTTGGAATCCAGGCTGTATCACAACCGGCCGTGATTGGGAGTCCCATAGGGCAGCGCACAATTGGCCCAGCGTCGTCCGGGTTTGGCTGGTGTAGGCCGTCATTGTAAATAAGAATTTGTTCTTAGCTGACTTGCCTAGTTGAATAAAATAAAATGTTACCACCTAACAAGCCTTTATTTGACATTCACCTGTTGCTGCAAACTCTGCCTACATCCAAACAATCACATTAATTCTGCCCTCAGAACAAGATCGAAAAAGGAAAACTCCACTGAGCTTTTAACATCAGAGGGCAAGGTGGAGCTACCACAATATTGCTTATAGTGTAGGGGTTAAGGGTCAATTTGGAATTGGGCATCTATGGGTCCCTTTGGGGAAACGAGCATGCACAATTATTTACATGAAAAGAATCAGCCGTACATCTAGTTTTTAGAGATTCTGTATTCATTCACAAAATGAGCTTATTTTGTTGCTGTACATTTTAAAAACATATCTTTTTTTACATGTAATAAAACAATATCTGCACTGTTACCAAACACCATCTGCTGTCTTCAATTGTGGTGGTAAATAATAAACTGATTATGTAAAAAAAAAAAGTTATCAGCTCTATTTACAATGAATTTACACAGATTATACTTACATTAGAAGTTGATGAGACACTTATACAATGAGAGAACTATGGCCACGGTTAGCCCCCTAATCAGACAGGTCTACTGTGGCCTCATCAGTGCAGGTTGGAGTTGAGTATCAGGTAGTTCACTAGGGCCGGGATTCAATCCGATCGCGGATTTGGACAATGCGCCACTTAAAGGTAATTTCCGATTGAGCAGACATATGCAGGGTATACTGTGAATGTGGTCTCTGTGAACTCGTAAACATTGCCTTTAAAACGTGCACTGTCGACAAAGCGCGATCAGATTGAATCCTAGCCTAGCTTTATGCAACAACAAAAAAGTGAGACATATCTTCTTAAGAAGGTTTTGTGAATCTGGGCCCTGGAGTCAGCAGTGGAGGTGGTCTGGAGGGGGGTTTGGGTCAGGGTTAGTTGAGTTCATCAGGTATGGTCGTGCAGGGTGAAAGGTCAACTGGTAGTCTTATGAGAGTTGAGTCAAGGTCAGGTCAGGTGTTTAAGTTAATCAGGTAAGGAGCAATATGGTCATTGCAGGTTGTCCGGCAGGGTCTTATAAGGGTTGAGAATGCCTTTGGGGTCTAACATGGTCTTAATGTTCCCCATCAGAGCAACAGCCAGGTTGGCTTTACTGTAGTAAATATAGTTCCTCTTCTTCAGGCCCAGGCCGTGCTCTGCGCTGATGCTGCCCTGGAAACGGGCCGTCCACTCATAGACAAAGGGTTCGATGGAGGCCAGGAGGTCGGGGTCTTTGGTAGGAGAGGTGATGTTCAGGTGGAGGTTACCATCACCTGGTGGGAGAGGACACACACAGCGTCAGGCACGCATACACACACACACGCGTCAGGCACACGCGCACACACACACAGTCTTACCAACGTGTCCGTATCCCACCACACTCTTGGCCCTGTTTCCCAGGTGTTCTCTCATATCTGTGACCAGCTGGTAGATCCGTTCCACAGGAAGTGAGATGTCGTATTTATATGTGAAACCATCATGAGTTAAAGCCTCTGTTACTCGCTCGCGCAGTGACCAGAGAGCCTAAACACACACACAGGAACACACACAGGAAAACACACACAGGAAAACACATTGAGGCAACATGTCTTGCATCCTCCAATGTTTGATCATTCTTTTTAATGATTCTCTTTTTTGATATCAACATATTCATAAATGAAAGTCACCTTGATTTTGGCCTCCTCGGTTGCTACGGTCCCGTCGATAACCTGGGATGATGTCATGGCCTCCTCCAGAAACTTGTGCAACTTCTCCTCATCGTGGGTGGGGTTAGAGCCGGACGTTTCTATGACGATGTAGAACGGACAGTCTGTGGAACAAAGCAGGAAATAGATAAGAGGCTTTGAACCAATCAGAGTTAGAATTACTCAAACGAACAATTACTAGAACGTTCAAAAGCATTAGAAAATCTGTGTGTGTGTACCTGTGATGGGGTTAGCTAGTTTGAGGTGTGTGTTCAGTAGTCTCATACACTCTCTGTCCAGGAACTCAAAGGCTGAGAGGATCTCTCCCAGCATGCCTCTACACAGCTGGAAGGTCTGCAGCAGCTGCTCAAAACTCTCACAGCCTGGACACACACGATCATATCATCACATTAAATTGTCATGACGATCATCTCACAGAAGAAACACATCACATGCATCATATATTAGACAGCGTGAGAGTGTGTAAAAACATAAATAAGTCAAAAGGAGGATGTATATGTGACATTAGATGATCACCAGTTACAAGGTCAGGAGGGGTCATGAGGTCAGGTCACACCTACCCAGGAAGGCCACGTTGACGGCTTTAGCTTTCCGTGGACACAGGATGGTTACCGCGGTGATGACCCCCAGCGTGCCCTCTGACCCGATGAACAGCTGTTTGAGGTCATATCCTGTGTTGTCCTTCCTCAGGGTGGCTAGGCAGTCCAGGACCCTTCCGTCTGCTAGCACCTACACACAAATACACACACAGAGTATTGGTGCTGTCCTTTATAGTTAGTTGAATTTCAAAATGCATAGCCCCCTGTCAACCCCCCCTCCCCTACTGACCACCTCTAGTCCTAATACTGTCCCTCGTAGGGATCCGTAGCGTAGCAGCCTCAGTCCTCCAGCGTTAGTGGCTACGTTGCCTCCTATATGGCAGCTTCCCTTTGCCCCCAGGTCCAGGGGCATGATGTAGTCCCTGTCCTCTAGGTAAAGAGACAGGCTCTCCAACACACAACCTGCTTGGCATGACAGAATACCTAGCGGGGGGAGGGGGGGAAGAAGAGAAAGAAAGAAAGAAAGAAAGAAAGAAAGAAAGAAAGAAAGAAAGAAGAAAGAAAGAGAGAAGAAAGAAAGAGAGAGAGAGAGAGAGAGAAGAGAGGTGAGTCTGGCTCAACTGGATTGGACTGTAAAACACTAAGGCAAAACTTTGAGAATCGGAACAGGAAATTTGACGTGTAACTGACCAATGAATACTGACAGTAACCCTAGAATTACAGACGATACTGACCGGAGACAGAGTCGAAGTTGATGACATTGTTCATGAGAGCGGTAGAGAGGATGATCTCATCATAGACAGGAACACTGCCTCCCACCAGCCCTGTGTTACCACCCTGAGGACTCACTGCCAGGTTACGACTGTTACAGTACCTACAGGAGAAACACAACACAACATTAGAACACAGGTACACTGCCTCCCACCAGTCATGTAACACTACAACAGTAGAGGAAACCTGGCTTCATAAAGTAGAAGACTGGAGAATAATACCCAAGGATATGAGAAACTTCCTCTGTACTCTGGGGCCTCAGCAGAACCTCACTGAAACCTGCACAGACAGAGGGATGAGATCTACACATCCATCAACACAATACAACCATAACAAGTACATCAACAGTTCCTAACAACCCTACAGAGGAGAGAAAGATAGCAAGCGCTTTCCTCCACAATCTCCCTCCTCTGACCGCTCTTTCCTCCACAATCTCCCTCCTCTGACCGCTCTTTCCTCCACAATCTCCCTCCTCGGACTTATCTTTCTACATTGTAGTTATTTAGCAGACACTCTTACCCACAGTGACTTACAGTAGTGAGTGCATACATTTTCATATTTGTTTGTACTATTTGTTTCTCTCGCTCTCTCCCTCCCCCTCTCTTTATTTCTCACCTCTCACTGACTTGAGCCAGTCCACATTACTGGCCTCCAGTATATCTGGGTCAGTGATGGTCCTGCCTGGTATTATCTTGCTGAAGAAGGCCAGGTCCTCTGGAGTTACCCTGGAGAAAGGCCTCCTCTCTGGGGCAGCTGCGGGGGACGGGGCGGGTCTCTCTTCCCCAGCATGGAGCTCCCGACAGCGGACACCACAAGACCCGGGCCTGGGTGTCTGGAGCAGGCTGCTGCTAAAACCTGGGGGTAAAGTTCTGACTACGGCTGGAGGTGAGGCAGTGCTGAGGGGACTCATCCACCTGAGAGCAGTTCTCAGACGCAACCTTCTGTGGAGGAGACCAGCCATGGCTGGGGAGAGAGCGGATGCCTAGAGTGGATGGGGAGGGATGCTTAGTTATATTGCAAAGTGTATTATGTGGATGTTTTACATGCACTGACTTTAATTTAAGTTTGACAAATTATTCCTGCAGAACTAAAACCAATCACAATCTAATTTTGTAAATCTAACCACAATCTAATGGTTTAAACACACACACACACACACACACACACACACACACACACACACACACACACACACACACTACAGTAAGCTCGTGCCATGCAACAATGCCATGCTTCCCCTTGTTTTACCCAAGTGGTGCAGCGGTCTATGGCACTGCATCTCAGTGCTTGAGGCGTCACTACAGACACCCTGGTTCAAATCCAGGCTGTATCACAACCGGCCGTGATTGGGAGTACCATAGGGCGGCGCACAATTGGCCCAGCGTCGTCCGGGTTTGGCCGGTGTAGGCCGTCAATGTAAATAAGAATTTGTTCTTAACTGACTTGCCTAGTTAATTAAAGGTTAAATAAAAAACTTGTATTGAACATACTGTACCTGTCACTGTAGTTCAGTCGTGTTTGTGCTTTTCTTAGCTTCTTAGAATGTGCACCATTCTCATTAAATGGATGACGTTTTCCTTGAACGCAACAGCACTGCAACTTTAGATCAGACTTGTTATGACATTTGCTATTATTAGCTAACTAGTTAGCTACTAACGTTACACGTCAACCACTGAAAAATACAAGATGTGGCTATAGCTAGCTAACGTTACTTTGTATAACGTTTGCTACCAATCAATCTGGGAACGTTGTTGGACGCAAGTGTCTCTATTAATGTCGTATAATGTCGCAAATATACCTATCTGTCACAAAGTTCAAGGGCAGATTAAACTACAACGTCAAGATTGTTGTGGTCAATCAATTGTTTAGATCCAGGACGGCTAGCTAGGAACCTAGTACGTAAGAACAAGTGGGGAGGTCAGGACTGTTTTGCTGAAAACACAGTTTTAAGGAGGTGCAACACAAAAAGGGTATTTCCGGTTTTGAATAAAATAAAAGCACAATAAAAGCTTATGTCTGATAAAAACGCTCCTAAAACGTTAGAATAACATTTCAATGGCCACTGTTCTATGAATGATATCTGGGTATAACAAAACAAATCCTAACAAAGGCAAGCTTTTATTTGATCAGCAGTTCATTTTTTGAATTTGATAATAAATTAGTCTCCCTAGGAAGACAAGGTTGGTTTGCATACCTCCCACAATGGTAACAATTTTCCGTTGCCCTAGGTCTGGGATTTCCTAGACTAATACATAATAATAAAGAAAGTATGATCAACTGTAGAAATAGGAACTCATAAAGTGTCCTCCTGAATTATTGGCACCTTATGTAAATATGAACAAAAAAGGCTGTGAAAAAAATGCCATTGTTGGTTATCAGCTTGATCTTGCATTCAAAATATCATATGAATCTAACCTTTAACTGAGTTAAAAAAAACATTTTTTTTAAATTATCGTCATCAAAAAAATAATTATTTTATTCACAATAATTGTCACCCCTGCATTTAGTACTTTGAGCACCCTCCCTTTGCCAAGATAACAGCTCTGAGTCATCTCATATAATGTTTGATGAGGTGGGAGAACACATAGGAAGGGAACGGATTTGAGACCATTCCTCTATACAAACCCTCTCCAGATCCTTCAGAGTCCTTGGTCGTTGCTTGTGGACTCTCCTCTTCAGCTCACCACACAGTTTTTTCAATGGGGTTTATGTCAGGGTACTGGAATGGCCATTGCAAAAGCTTGATTCTATGGTCAGTGAACCATTTTCGTGTGGATTTGGAGGTATGCTTTGGATTATTGTCCAGCAAGAAGATTCAACGACGACCCAGTTTTAGCCTCCTGGCACAAGTTTAGACCTAAAATCTTCTGGTACTTGATGGAGTCCATGATGCCATGTAACCTAACAAGGTTCCCATGGCCTTTGGAAGTAAAAGACTGTGGATTAGGTTATTTTCTGCATGGCCATGGCACTTTTTACTCCAAACCCACCTCTGGTGTTTGTTGCCAAAAATCTCAATTTTAGTCTCATCATATCATAGAACCTGGTTCCAATCATAATTCCAATGACAATTTGCAAACTCCAGCTGCTTACGTTTGTGGCTTGGTGACAGCAGAGGCTTTCTTCTGGCAACCCTTCCAAATAACTTCTTGGCATGGAGGTGGCGTCTAATTGTAGTTTTGGAGAGTTGATGACCCCAAGATGTAACCAACTTCTGCAATTCTCCAACTGTGATCCTTGGAGATTTTTGTTGCCACTTGAACCATCCTTCTCACTGTGCGTGGGGGCAAAATACACTTGCGTCCTCTTCCAGGAAGGTTCATCACAGCTCCAGGTGTTTTACATTTCTTAATTATTGCCCTATTAGTGGAGATGGGTATTTTCAGGCGTGTAGCTATCTACATTACCCCAGACGACAGTAGTTCATTTGACTATGGATGAGAGCTTATGAGATTTGTTTTAGAATTTTCTCTACCTATCCCAAATGTATAAGCACCGGTAATGGCTCTACCACTCCCTCTGATAGGCTATGTTGGCCATATTACACCTGTATCTCCCTGTACATCTATCCAATACTTTGAAAATGTAGGAGTGCTTAGTGTTTATACTGTGTTATACAGTATGCCTTGCAGTTGAGGGATCTTTACGGTACACATGCTGGTAGAGAAATAAGATGTGCTGGATGTGTAATTATCTAGGACTAAAACATTTGGTTGAAGAGTAGGTAAAATCAAATCAAATGTTATTTGTCACATGCGCCGAATACAACTTACAGTGAAATGAGTACTTACAAGCCCTTAACCAACAATGCTTTAAGAAGTTTTAAGAAAACAAAGTGTTAAGTAAAAATGTTTAAATGAAAGTAACAAATACTTAAACAGCAGCAGTAAAATAACAATAGCGAGGTTAGATACAGGGAGTACCGGTACAGAATTAAAGTGCGGGGGCACAGGTTAGTCGAGGTAATTGAGGTATGTCGTGGAAAATTGCAAGATTATGTTATAATGCTTGTATTGCATAATATGTTTATGTGATATACGTGTCTATTAGAATGTATTTCTAATAGACTCTAGTGTTGGCAGTTGCATTTCTTCCCTCAGCTGGGGCTCAGTCACTTGGGGCCCAGAGAGGGGAGAGGTCAGGCTTGTCTTTCACATATCCCTGGTGCTATGCAGAATATCAGAAAGGGAAGAGGACAGGATGGAACATTGTCTTCATATGTGAATGTATCTGTTAAACCATGTGAAGGGATGGCGTGATTAATGAGAAACCAATTACTTGTCTCCACAATGTCTGGGCGCAAGTCACTCCCTCCTTTTGCATTGGCGGGAGGTGTATGGCAGTGTCTGGAACCATTGTATGTCCTCTCTGATGTTGCACTTATCCTGGGATAGTGTATGACCTAAAGGCTCACTCCCCTCAGTGAGCTTGTCCAGGAGTGGGGTCAAGAAGGGTTTTAGTTGAGATGGGAGTATCTAGAGTTGACAATTGATTTATGCCATTGAATGAGATGGTGTTTTTGTGCTATGAAGTACCAGGAACGGGATTAGAACCACGTCTTGGGGACCAAACTGAACGATAATTTATAGTGAATGCTATCTGGCTATGGGATACTCCTCTCTCTCAAGTAAAAGTCTTTCTTTGTGAACTGTTCCTAAGATCTGTTGTTCGTCATGTAGGTTGAGAGGGGTGTATCTTGGCTATAAAAGATCTTTGTACTTTTGTGTTGTCACTTTCAATGGTTCATTAGAAATGGTGCATCATTGAAAGTCAGTGCTATTGCAAAGCTCTTATTATTAAAGATATAGTTTAAGTATAACTCTGACTGGTGTGTGAAGTTTGCAACTCTCCTCATTTGGTAATGCAGAAATTAGCCACCACAGGTAATATGTACATGTAGGTAGAGTTAAAGTGACTATGCATAGATAATAAACAGAGAGTAGCAGCAGAGTAAAAAAGGGGTCTGGGTAGCCCATTGATTAGCTGTTCAGGAGTCTTATGGCTATAAGGTAGAAGCTATTGGCTGTGTCCCTGAATTCTTGCATTCTAGTTGAATAAATTATTAATTTTGGAAATCATTATCAGCTGACTTTTGAGCCTGCCAACAGTGCCTATTGTTAAAAACATGTTTGAAAATGTTCTAATCCATGTTGATCTAGCCAATCAGACAACCTTTCTTGCTCAAGAGCATCAGAAATTCCTCCATTCATTCTCTATCATATTCCTCTCCATCATATTCCTCTCTATCACATTCCCCTCTATCATATTCCTCTCTATCATATTCCCTTCAATCATATTCCTCTCTGTCATATTCCTCTCTATCATATTCCCCTCTAACATATTCCACTCTACCCTCCATCCACTCCCCCTCCCTTCCCGTCCTCCTCATCTCAGCACAGCTCCGCTCCATCGGGTAGATTTGGAATTCAACATTTTAACAGTGCAATACTCCCCAGATTTGTGAAAAGTAAACATTGTGTGTTTATACTGTGTTATACACTATGCATTGACAAAAATCAAACAGAGTCAACTTTTTTTATTTCGTTTTTTTTTTATTCCTTTTTTCAATGCATGCAAATATACAGTATTCCTCCCTGCTCTCTCTCTCTATTAACCAGTCTACTCATCCATCTTCAAACTTTCATCCCTTCCCTGCTCTTCTATCACCCTCTCAGTTCCACCTCCAACTGGCTCACTCTTTTTCTTCTTCTCCAGTCTCTTCCTCTCGTCTTTCCTCAACTTTTCTCTCTTCTTCTCCTCCTTTTCTTGAATCTTTCTCTCCATCTCCAGGAACTCAGCTTGAGCTTTCTCTCTCTTTTTCAGCTCATCAGAACACTTCTTCTCTTTCTTAATCCTGTCTTTCATCATGTCATTATGTATCTTCATCAGCCCCTCTAACCTCTTTTTCTCTGCCTTGTCCTCCTCTTTTCTTTCCTTCTCTCTCTTTTTCTGTTCTAACTTCTCCCTCTTTTTCTCAGCCTTCATGACTTTCTTCTGCTCTTTCTCTCTCTCTTTCATCTCTTTCTTCTCCCTCTTTTTTTGCTCCTCCTCCTTGTTTTTCATCTCCTTTCTCTCTTTCTCGTCATCTTTCAACTTCTTATTCAGTTTCTTACATTCCTCTTTTTCCTCCATCTTCAAAAATGGGATTTTCTGCATGTGGTTCCTGACCAGAAAGCCCATTCTTCCCAGGATGGTCTCTGCTCTCTCTGATGAAACCATCCCATTGGAGCTCTTGGAATGGGCACAGTCCGCATCACACTTCAACCCCTCCCTCGGTCTCACCTCCTCCTGGACGCTCCTCTCTTCACTCTCAATGTCAATGCCAATCCTATAATCCTGACAGGAAGACATTGATTCTAGATGGAATATTGTTCCAATGTGGCACATTCAATACACATTTGAGTGATCAACATACAATGATGGCCTCATGGGCCACACAATTTGGAGGACAGTAATTAAGGTCATTTGTTTTTTGTATCCCCATTATATATTCCAAAACCCATAAATGTTAACCCTAGTGAAGGGTGATGTTTCATACTATGAGCAAAGAGCAGCAAGTTTGGGTCAATTCCAGTCAATTCAAGAAGAACTCTAAAATTCCAATTCTCTTCAATGCTTTGAATTGAAATGGAACTGACCCCCAACCCTGTAGGGTAGTAGTGTAAAATAGGACACCTACCTTTGTCTCTTCCAGGGTCCAGGTCCTGGGTTCATCATTGTGGGTTGACAGAGTTAAGTTAGCATCTGGGTCCAGCTGGTGAGCGTGAGTGCAGAGATACACCTCCTTAGTAGTGCCCCTCCCTTTCTGATTTGGATCATTGTGGTCTTTGTCATGGATGCATGCCAGGCTTGGAGGAAGTGCTAGGACAGGGTTTGTATCACCTGTCAGTTCCTCTCTCTTGACAGTGGATGAAACTGCACTTTCCTCTGTGTCAACTAAGCGCTCTGTGTGTTCCTCAACTGTCTCCTCTTGCTGTTTGTGGTCAATGCAGTGGGTACAGGGCAGCCTTAGAGGCAGTGCTGTGGGTGCAGGAGGACTTTTACCAGCCAAAAACTCCTCTTGGAGGACAGTGGACACGGAAGCGGCTGCTTCACTGGCAACTGGACACTTGCTGGTGCCCTCTACTGCCTCCTCTGGCAGTTTGTAGTCATTGTCAAAGACAAGTGGCAGACTTGAAGGCAGCACTGAGGGAAGACGTGTAGCTGCTGATGGATTCTCTCTATCCAAAAACTCCTCTTGGAAGACAGTGGACACGGAAACAGCTGCTTCCCTCGCAACTATCGTCTCCTCTGGCTGCTTATGGTCATTGTCCAAAATGTGTGACAAGCATGGAGGCAGCCTTGGAGCAGGGCTTTTATCACCCAACAGGTCCTCTCCCTGGACAATGGATGTGCCTACAGTGATCTCTGTGGCAAGGGAGGACTCATTGGTGTCCTCTTTTTTCTCCTTGGTCAGTTTGTGGTCAGAGTCACGGATACATGGCGAGCTTGGAGGCAGTGCTCCAGGGTCAGGAGGGCTTTGATCAGCTGCCATGTCCTCCTTTAGGTGAGTGGACACATCATTGGTTGTTCCACTGGCAACTGGACACTTGTTGGTTCCCTCTACTGCCGACCCCGGCAGTTTGTAGTCAATGTCAAAGACACGTGACAGACTTGGAGGCAGCATTGGGACAGGGCGTTTAGCTGCTGATCTGCCCACTCCATCAACAGTAGCTGTACCTGAAGTGTTCTCTGTAGCACCTGAGACCTCATAGGCATCCTCTACTGTCTGCTCTGGTGGCATGAAGTCACCGTCAAAGACTGATGGCAGGCATGGAGTCAGCACTGAAAGAAGACTTCTAGCTGCCCATCGGTTCTCTCTCTTGACAGTGGCCGTGCCTGCAGTAGCCTCTTTGGCAACTCGGTACTCTGTGGCTAAAACAGCAGGCTGGGAGGTTTCCGGGACATTGAATGATTTGCCAATGAACCGCTGAGCCAGTGGTGGGAGGGAGAAAGGATAGAATCTGTCCTCTTCCTTGATATTAGATTTTGCCACTGGAGCAACTGAGACCTCAGTGGTTCCCTCTAATGTCTGCTGTGGTGGCATGGAGTCATCGTTAAAGAAGTGTGGCAGGTATCGATGCAGCATTGAGGAAAGATGTGTATCTGTCGATAAGTCCTCTCTTTTACCAGTACGTACATCTGCAGTGGCCTCTGTGGCAACTGGGCACTCAGCAGGGACAAAGTATGAAAATACAATGAACCGCTGTGCCTCCTGAGCGCGTATGGCCAATTGAGAGGGGGGATGTAACATGGTTGGTATAGGCCTCCGATTGGTGAAAGCCAGTGGTGGGAGGGAGTCAATACAGGGAGCCATGAACTCAGTGAGTGGACGGTTTGTCACATCTCTCACATTCTACGGGAGAAAAAAAACAGACATGTTGAAAGTGATCACATTCAGTACATAGATACTTTATGAGTCAATGCTATTTACTTATACATCACATATACAGTGCCTTCGGAAAGTTTTCAGACCCCTTCACTTTCCCCACATTTTGTTACCTTACAGCCTTATTCTAAAATTGATTCAATCATTTTTTCCCCTCATCAATGTACACACAATACCCCATAATGACAAAGCAAAAACAGAATTGTTCCAAATTCATCACACATTTCTTTTGAAATATCACATTTACATAAGTATTCAGACCCTTCACTCAGTACTTTGTTGAAGCACCTTTGGCAGCGATTACAGCATAGAATATTTTTGGGTATCACTACAAACTTGTGCTTCGGGAATTCTCCCTTTCTTCTCTAAAGATCCTCTCAAGCTAAGTTAGGTTGGATGGGGAGCGTTGCTGCACAGCTATATTCAGGTCTCTCCAGAAATGTTCGATCCGGTTCAATTCCAGACTCTGGCTGGGCCACTCAAGGACATTCAGAGACTTGTCCTGAAGCCACTCCGGCATTGTCTTGGCTTTGTACTTAGGGTCATTGTTCTATTGGAAGGTGACCCTTCGCCCAAGTCTGAGGTCCTGAGCATTCTGGAGCAGGTTTTCATCAAGGATCTCTCTGTACTTTGCTCTGTTCATCTTTGCCTCGATCCTGACTAGTCTCCCATTCCCTGCCGCTGAAAAACATCCCCACAGCATGATGCTGGCACCACCATGCCTCACCGTAGGGATGGTGGCAGATTTCCTCCAGACGTAAAGCTTGGCATTCAGGCCAAAGAGTTCAATATTGGTTACATCAGACTAGAGCATCTTGTTTCTCATGGTCTGAGAGCCTTTAGGTGCGTTTTGGCAAACTCCAAGCGGGCTGTCATGTGCCTTTAACAGAGGAGTGGCTTCCATCTGGCCACTCTACCTTAAAGGCCTGATTGGTGGAGTGCTGCAGAGATGGTTGTCCTTCTGGAAGGTTCTCCCGTCTCCACAGAGGAACTCTAGAGCTCTGTCAGAGTCACCATCGGGCTCTGGTCACCTCCCTGACCAAGGCCCTTCTCCCCCGATTGCTCAGCTTGGCCAGCTCTAGGAAGAGTCTTGGTGGTTCCAAACTTCTTCCATTTAAGAATGATGGAGGCCACTGTGTTGTTGGGGACCTTCAATGTTGCACAGAGTTTTTGGTACCCTTCCCCAGATCTGTGCATCGACACAATCCTATCTCGGAGCTCTACAGACAATTCCTTCGACCTCATGGCTTGGTTTTTGCTCTGACATGCACTGTCTGCTGTGGGACCTTATATAGACAGGTGTGTGCCTTTCCAAATCATGTTCAATCAGTTGAATTTACAACAGGTGGATTCCAATCACATTGCAGAAACATCTCAAGGATGATCAGTGGAAACAGGATGAACATGAGCTCAATTTCCAGTCTCATAGCAAAGAGTCTAAATACTTATGTAAAACAGATATTTCAACATTTCTACAAACCGGTTTTCGCTTTGTCAATATGGGGTATTGTTTGTAGATTGCTGAGAATTTGCATTTATTTCATCAATTTTCAAATCAGGCTATTACGTAACAAAAGGTGGAAAAAGTCAAGGTGTCGGAATACTTTCCGAAGGCACTGTATATATCTAGTGTCCTCTCAGATGCTCTGCACCAGTCTGTACCAACCCTGGGTCTTCTAGCCAATGGCTCAACTAAGTGTAAAAATACATGCACCACACCCAGCATAACATTTGACATTTTAGACATTTAGCAGATGCTTTTGTCCAGAACGACTTACAGTTAGTGCATTCAACTTAAGGTAACTAGGTGGGACAACCATATAATCCTGATATGAAGGTCTACGAGAGATCGCTTGGTCTAGTTTTTTAATTTTTAGACAAGACAACCATAAGAACTGAGGACTATGTACATAACAATACTCAAACAGAGAGACAGACACGATACAACACAAGAAAAGATATCAGACAAAATATTGTTAGCTTACATTCCATGGCATATCGCACATTTTGCCCTTATATTGACGTATTTACTTTAATCAATAATGTTCAATAGAACTCTAGTCCACTTTGTCAAAGTTGGTCTTGTTACCTCCTCAATCAGGCTTGGCATTTTCCTCGTCTCAAACCAAATCCTCTTCATTTCCTTCTCCTGCTCCCTCTGGGTCTGCCACACCAGAGCCAACCTGACTCCCAGCTCCATCACGTAGTCTGTCTGGATCGCCCTTTCCTTCAACTGACACTCAGCCCTCCTCTGTGTCAGCGTTGAACCCTCCATGTCTTCCTCCTAGCTAACAATAACTCTGGAAAATACATAACGTTGTAGTAAGTGTAGTGTTGCTCACCAAAGAATAATGCATCTCTTTACAATATGCACACATTTTCTTCCCGTTTACTTACAATGAAGCAAGTGACAATCCTGATCCAGAGATGATTACGCAATAGGCCTATCTGATTTACTAGTAAAAAGTTGGCTACTGGAAAAGTGACCAAGTTCAAATGAATCGATTTTGGCTGTTCCTATCATTATGTGCTCAATATCCTTTATGACATCATCATTGTGATGCAAGGCGTTGCCATTGGAGATGACAAAGCACAACACAGACTTTAAAAAGCAAACTTCAGGCTCTCTCTGTACCTTACTATTGAGCCTTATTCAACCCCTCATGTATCGCCACTCCAAATTGGGCCTGGTTCTCACAAACCACACTAATCACTTATATCATATCATTAAAAACGTTTTTTGGGGGGTATAAAATGACTCTATCCATGCAGGACCTAACTTGTACAGTTTCATCTATTTTAAACATTCCAGTCTTCTCTTTGAGTGCCAATGAGTCTACCTCAATTAAAGAGGTCTATCAATTCAACCATTTGAAATGGATAACCATTCAATCAAGAAAAGCAGATTTGAATAAAAAAATGTAGCAGCTACAAATTAGGTAGACCTACTTGTTTTTTACACTACCTACCCTTTTGGTACATATCTATTGAGATAATTGATTACAATGTGTGTTGGTGATTAACACAGAGAGAGGGTTATCTTTCATCAATATAATGCAATTGCCATTAGGCAGGCTCACTACAACAACTAACATGCCATCTCAGGTGTCAGGATGAACAATTTTATCACACAAAAAGAGGTATTCAAGCAAACTGTCTCTCTCAACAGTTTCAACAGATTGTATGTTAGGCCTGTTAGTAATTTGAAAAGTAGTTATTCTACAGAAACATAGTTATACAGTAAGTTATATTACAACCTACCTCTCAAGTAAGCAGCGTGGTCTCTCTCTAATGAAATAGGACATTAATAATCTGTCAGTGGTTAGTTGAATCAGTCTCTTTGCACTGTTCTGTTTGTCTGTACAACAGCTAACCTCCTAGAATCAGAATCTTGTGATGTCACAATGAAGGCCTCATTACCATGACTACCAACAGAAGCTCTCATGTGTAATCAAATGCTGGAACAATTCACCTTTTTAACCTATGCAGCACAGTCATACCTAATATTTACATCGAATCCATGTAACCACAATTTTTATTCAAATAAAATACTCTACCTCATTTCAAATGGTTGACCATTCGTAATACAGGTGTTTTGCCTATTTCAAAGTCAATATGTTTTAGATATCACAACTAGCATCCAGGTTTACTAGGTTATTTGTTTGATCTCAGTCTACCACTAATGTAAATGTTTCTCATCATCCTCTTCATCATTAATATAATATTTAGGCTACCTTACTACAGTAAAACAAGTCTTCCATAGACTATGACACCTCAGTAACATAGTTCCAACAAAGAAATGAGGGTTCAAGAAAATATCTCTCTTCAATGGCCTCAGCTATTAGCCATATGATCAACAAGGTCAAATGCAGCACTACAATCAAGAAGCAGCTCACCCACAAGTTTATCTTGGTCAAGTGACCTGAGCCATTGATGGGTTAAATCAACTAGAGCTGTTGCAGTTGAGGGATCTTTACGGTAGGCATGCTGGTAGAGAAATAAGATGTGCTGGATGTGTAATTATCTAGGCCTAAAACATTTGGTTGAAGAGTAGGTGTCCCTGAATTCTTGTATTGTAGTTCAATAAATTATTAATTAAGGAAATCAATATCAGCTGACAATTGAACAGAAGTTTTAGACCTGCCAACAGGGCCCTTTGTTTAAAAACGTGTTTGAAATGTTTCTTATCCATGTCTTTCCAGTTGATCTAACCAATCAGACTCAACAGCATCACACATTCCTCCATTCATTCCCCTCTATCATATTCCTGGGGCTTAGCCCCACATTTTTAGCAAAAAACTGGCTGTCCTGTTTTGCATGTTATTTTGACATTAATACATGTCACATATCAGTTTGCAAACAATGTAAAATATATATACAGTATCAGTCAAAAGTTTGGACACACCTACTCATTCAAGGTTTATTTTCTCTTTTTTCTCTACATTGTAGAATCATAGTGAAGACATCAAAACTATGAAATAACACATATGGAATAATGTGGTAAGAAAAAAAGGGTTAAACAAATTAAAATATGTTTTATATTAGAGATTCTTCAAAGTAGCCACCCTTTGCCTTGATAACAGCTTTGCACACTCTTGACGTTCTCTTAACCAGCTTCATGAGGTAGTCATCTGGAATGCATTTTAATGAACAGGTGTGCCTTGTTAAAAGTTAATTTGAGGAATTTCTTTCCTTAATGCGTTTGAGCCAATCAATTGTGTTGTGACAAGGTAGGGGTGGTATGCAGAAGATTGCCCTATTTGGGGGGAAAATGCCATTTTATGGCAAGTTCAGTTCAATAAAGCAAAGAGAAATGACAGTCCATCATTACTTTAAGACATGAAGATCAGTCTATCAGGAAAATGTCAAGAACAGCAAGCGCTATGATGGAACTGGCTCTCATGAGGACCGCCACAGGAAAGGAAGACCCAGCGTTACCTCTGCTGCAGAGGATAAGTTCATTAGAGTTACCAGCCTCATAAATTGCAGCCCAAATAAATGCTTCACAGAGTTCAAGTAACAGACACATCTCAACATACACTGTTCAGAGGAGACTGCATGAAACAGGCCTTCATGGTCGAATTTCTGCAAAAAAAACACTACTAAAGGACACCAATAAGAAGAGACTTGCTTGGGCCAAGAAACACAAGAAATAGACTTTAGACCAGTGGAAATCTGTCCTTTGGTCTGATCAGTCCAAATTTGAGATTTTGGTTCCAACCGCCGTGTCTTTGTGAGACGCAGAGTAGGTGAACGGATGATCTCCGCATATGTAGTTCCCAGCCTGAATCATGGAGGAGGAGGTGTGATGGTGTGGGGGTGCATTGCTGCTGACACTGTCTGTGATTTATTTAGAATTCAACCACACTTAACCAGCATGGCTACCACAGCATTCTGCAGCGATCCGCCATCCCATTTAGTTTCTGTTTAGTGGAACTATAATTTGTTTTCAACAGCACAATGACCTAACACACCTCTAGGCTGTGTAAGGGCTATTTGACCAAGAAGGAGAGTGATGGAGTGCTGCATCAGATGACCTGGTCCACAATCACCCGACCTCAACCCAATTGAGATGGTTTGGGATGAGTTGGACCGCAGAGTGAAGGAAAAGCAGCCAACAAGTGCTCAGCATATATGGGAACTCCTTCAAGACTGTTGGAAAAGCATTCCAGGTGAAGCTGTTTGAGAGAATGCCAAAAGTGTACAAAGTTGACATCAAGGCAACGGGTGGAAACTTTGAAGAGTCTCAAATATAAAATATATTTCGATTTTGTTAATTATAGATAAAACGTATCGTTGCTCAACGTCCATTGGACATTATCATCAAGTTGGAAATCGCAAATTCAACAATGAGTGGTTTGGAAGGAATCAGTCGCTAACTGCAAGAATTGCAATGCAGTCATTAGCCTGCTATTCACTGGAGTTGCTGTGTAGTCCCAGATCTAAAATTAAGGGTCTCTTTTCCTAGTTCAAAATTATAAACAATCAACATTGGCCATGCTGTCAGTGAGGCATGATTTGTGCAGCGCTCTAAACAACTGTTAACTCGGAACTGCAAAATCTGACTTTAGTAAGTTCAAGACAACTGGGAACTCGGGAAAAATGATCTACGACTAGGAAAATACATTTTGAACTTTCATCGAGCTCGGAATTGTAAATTCAGAACTCAGGCCTCATTCTAGAGCTACGTCCTGAAGATCACTGACGTCATCATGGTTCATGCTTTTTGTTGTTGTTGAGTTCCCAGTTTTCTTGAATGCACCATGAATCCAGAAAATGCCAGACTTTGATGACAAAGTTTGGTGACAAAATTTGCCCACGATGGACTGCCGCGCCACCTTCCTGTTCAAGTGAGCACAGCACAACAAGGTGAGTACAAAAATGTCTTGTATGCTGCTACATAAATTAAGTAATATGGCAGGGAGATATATATACCGTAGCTAAGAAAGTAAGCTGTTAGTAGACAATGTGCCTCACCGAATGAATGAACTATTTCGCTGCCAGACAAGGCTCAGCTGATAGCCAGGTATAGCAGTGGTAAGGTGTTGGGACAGCTTTATGTAGGCTCGAACAGTTTGTGGGCACCGTTTTTCACCCTTATAGTGCAATTCATGTATTGTTTAGTGTTGTGTAGTGGCTTTGTTGGCATGCATCCAACATTTTTTTTTCTTTGCCCCACCAAGATTTACAAGCTGAAATCGCCTGTCACGTCCTGACCATAGTAAGTGGTTATTTTCTATGGTAGAGTAGGTCAGGGCGTGTGTTTTTCTAGGTTTTCTATTTCTATGTTTTAGTTCTAGGTTTTCTATTTCTATGTTGTTGTTTTTTGGGTTGATCTCCAATTGAAGGCAGCTGGTCCTCGTATCGCCACTGATCATATTCCCTCAATCATATCCCCCTCTATCATATTCCCCTCTATCATATTCCCTTCTATCATATTCCAATCTATCATATTACCCTATATCATATTCCCTATATATCATATTCCCTCTATAATATTCCCCTCTACCATATTCCCTTCTAACATATTCCCTTCTATCATATTCCACTCTATCATATTCCTCTATATTATTCCTCTCTCTCATATTCCCCTCTATCAATTTCCTCTCTAAGCATGGCTACCACAGCATTCTGCAGCGATCCGCCATCCCATTTAGTTTGTGTTTAGTGGAAGTATAATTTGTTTTCAACAGGACAATGACCCAACACACCTCTAGGCTGTGTAAGGGCTATTTGACCAAGAAGGAGAGTGATGGAGTGCTGCATCAGATGACCTGGTCCACAATCACCCGACCTCAACCCAATTGAGATGGTTTGGGATGAGTTGGACCGCAGTGAAGGAAAAGCAGCCAACAAGTGCTCAGCATATGTGGGAACTCCTTCAAGACTGTTGGAACAGCATTCCAGGTGAAGCTGTTTGAGAGAATGCCAAAAGTGTACAAAGCTGACATCAAGGCAATGGGTGGAAACTTTGAAGAATCTCAAATATAAAATATATTTTGATTTGTTAATTGAGGATAAAACGTATCGTTGCTCAGCGGCCATTGGACACATTAAGTTGGAAATCGCAAATTCAACAATGAGTGGTTTGGAAGGAATCAGTCGCTAACTGCAAGAATTGCAAAGCAGTCATTAGCCTGCTATTCACTGGAGTGGCTGTGTAGTCCCAAGTCTAAGATTAAGGGTCTCTTTTCAATCAACATTGGCCATGCTGTCAGTGAAGCATGATTTGTGCCGCGCTCAAAACAACTGTTAACTCGGAACCGCAAAATCTGACTTTAGTAAGTTCAAGACAACTGGGAACTCGGGAAAAATGATCTACGACTAGGAAAATACATTTTGAACTTTCATCCAGCTCGGAATTGTAAATTCAGAACTCAGGCCTCATTCTAGAGCTACGTCCTGAAGATCACTGATGTCATCATGATTCATGCTTTTTGTTGTTGAGTTCCCAGTTTTCTTGAATGCACCATGAAGATGGACCGCCGCGCCACCTTCCTGTTCAAGTGAGCACAGCACAACAAGGTGAGTCCGAAAATGTCTTGTATGCTGCTACATAAATTAAGTAATATGGCAGGGAGCTATATATATACCGTAGCTAAGAAAGTAAGCTGTTAGTAGCCCATGTGCCTCACCGAATGAATGAACTATTTTGCTGCCAGACAAAACTCAGCTGATAGCCAGGTATAGCAGTGGTAAGGTGTTGGGACAGCTTTATGTAGGCTCGAACAGTTTGTGGGCACCGTTATTCACCCTTATAGTGCAATTCATGTATTGTTTAGTGTTGTGTGGTGGCTTTGTTGGCATGCATCCAACATTTTATTTTCTTTGTCTCACCAAGATTTACAAGCTAAAATCGCCACTGATCATATTCCCTCAATCATATCCCCCTCTATCATATTCCCCTCTATCATATTCCCTTCTATCATATTCCAATCTATCATATTACCCTATATCATATTCCCTATATATCATATTCCCTCTATAATATTCCCCTCTACCATATTCCCTTCTAACATATTCCCTTCTATCATATTCCACTCTATCATATTCCTCTATATTATTCCTCTCTCTCATATTCCCCTCTATCAATTTCCTCTCTATTATATTCATCTATAAAGTTTACCCCTCTGTCATGTTCCCCTCTATCATTTTCCTTTCTATCATATTCCCCTCTATCAAATTCCCCTCTATCAAATTCCTCTATATCAAATTCCCCTCTATCAAATTTCCTCTATATCATATTCCCCTCTATCAAATTCCCCTCTATCAAATTCCCCTCTATCATGTTCCCCTCTATCAAATTCCCTCTATCATGTTCCCCTCTATCAAATTCCCCTCTATCAAATTCCTCTATATCAAATTCCCCTCTATCAAATTTCCTCTATATCATATTCCCCTCTATCAAATTCCCCTCTATCAAATTCCCCTCTATCATGTTCCCCTCTATCAAATTTCCTCTATATCATATTCCCCTCTATCAAATTCCCCTCTATCAAATTCCCTCTATCATGTTCCCCTCTATCAAATTCCCTCTATCATATTCCTCTCTATCATATGTTAAGGCCCGACGCCGGAGATGAGAAGCAGGTATGGGGAGTTAAACATTTAATCGGGAACAGACCGAACAAGACAGGAACCGTGTCAACACACGGGTAAACAAGGACATATGACAATGAATGCATATGCAGGGAACAGAGTTTGGAACACGACAGATATGGGGAAGGTAATGACAGAGGTGATTTAGTCCAGGTGGGGTCCAATAATCGCTGAAGCGCGTGACGGTGGGAAGGCAGGTGTG
Source organism: Salmo salar (assembly GCF_965601325.2). Lineage (NCBI taxonomy): Eukaryota > Metazoa > Chordata > Actinopteri > Salmoniformes > Salmonidae > Salmo > Salmo salar. Next base: position 14,058,252 of record NC_138307.1, read on the forward strand.
CGTAATGATGACGGCAGAAGTGAGCAATGCTGGGTAGCCTGGCACCCTCGAGATACAGGGGGGAAGACAGGGAGCAGGCGTGACACATATTACACTCTATTATATTCCCGTCTATCATATTCCCCTCTATCATATTCCTCTCTATTATATTCAACTCTATCATATTCCCCTCTATAATATTCCCCTCTATCATATTCAACTCTATCATATTCCCTGTATCATATTCCCTCTATCATATTCCCTCTATTATATTCAACTCTATCATATTCCCTGTATCAAATTCCCCTCTATCAATTTCCTCTCTATCATATTCATCTCTATCATATTCCCTCTATCATATTGCGCTCTATCATATTCCTTATATATCATATTCCCCTCTATCATATTCAACTCTATCAAACTCCCTCTATCATATTCCTTATATATCAAATTCCCTCTATCATATTCCTCTGTATCAAATCCCCTCTATCATATTCCTCTCTATCAAATTCCCTCTATCATATTCCTCTCTATCAAATCCCCTCTATCAAACTCCCCTCTATCATATTACCCTCTATCATATTCCTTATATATCATATTCCCCTCCAACATATTACACTCTATCAAATTCCCTCTATCAAATCCCCTCTATCATATGTTAAGACCCAATCCCGGAGATGAGAAGCAGGTACGGGGAGTCAAACATTTAATCGGGAACAGACATAGAACAAGACAGTAACATTGTCAGCACACGGGTAAACAATGACATATGACAATCAGGACAGAAGCAGGGATCAGAGCGGGGAAAACGACAGATATGGGGAAGGTAATGACAGAGGTGATTTAGTCCAGGTGAGTCCAATAATCGCTGATGCGCGTGACGGGGGAAGGCAGGTGTGTGTAATGATGATGGCAGGAGCGAGCAATGCTGGGGAGCCTGGCGCCCTCGAGATACAGGGGGGAAGATCGAGAGCAGGAGTGACACATATTACACTCTATTATGTTCCCCTCTATAATATTCCCCTCTATCATATTCCTCTATATAACTTTCCCCTCTATCATATTCCTCTCTTTCAAATTCCCCTCTATCATATTCCTCTCTGTCATGTTACCCTCTATCATATTCTTTATATATCATGTCATGACGTTGGCCTGTGGGTAAGGTTTATGACCCCCCCATAAATACCTTTCTCCCTTCCCCTCTCTTTCTGACCCTACTGAAGGACTGCTGTCCTGAAGGACTGCTGTCCTGTTAAATATAGAGAGTCTGGGAACATCAAACAAATGGGGAAAGGAACCATATTTTGGTAATAAAACCAGTTGGAAATATGCTTTGGAACGTAATGAGTATGGATGTCAGTTCGGTTGTCATCTGAGACATTATGACTGATGACAGGACGACATAAACTGTACCTGGGAAAGTATACACCCTCTAGTTATCAGAGTCACATGGAATTGTTATGCAATTGAAATGTTTGATATTGAAATTGTTTGTTAGGAGATTAAATGTAATTTTAGCTTCCAAATGAGAGAATTGGGTTTTCATAAGGAAAGTGCCCTGCTTGATCAGTGGCCCACCCCTGTGAAGAGACAGGGGTTATAAACGATGAAACACATCCTTCCCCCTCTCCACTATATAAGCCTTTGATGAAAAGATAACCACATGTTCCAGTACGTGAGGTCTGCAGCCTCTACGTTAGAAGGACACACGTCAAGTACAGAACTAAGCCAACCTCGGCGTGAGCTTTGGTGGCGAATGGTATGAACTTTGAGCTTAATCACTACAGAAGTGATACTTCCTAGCCGTTGAGTTAGCAGCGGCCGCTGAAGACGTGGGCTAGGAAAGGACGGACGACGGATCCAGTCTAACAAACAGACGAAGATACCACCACGTATCCAATTTACCACCAGAGACATTCTTCCGAGGACAGGAAGATCTGTTGGCCAACCCGGCCAGCATCTACGACCAATCTACCGAAGCGCAGCTCAGAGTAAATATTTATTGCATTTTCCTTTTCCAAATGGGCGGTCATTTAGAATGCATAAGATAATGTATTAACGATAGCATAGCTGCTGTTGCTTTGTTCCTAAGTCTTCCCGCTCTTTCACTCAAGCCCAACCCCGTTTCTTTGTGTAACCAGCTTTCATACAGGTTCCGTCCACCAGGGATGTTTTCTGTATGACATCATTTGTGTTCTGTGTATTTGTAATTCTGCGTGATTGGTTTAGGTATTTAGTAAATAAATAATTAAACCCAATTTTGTATTGCTGATTCAACTTGTTAGCCAGGGTTCGTGAAGATAACCAAGAATTTACAACTTTCATTATGAGACTGAAAATAAGATGATTAGGATGACGGCTATCGATGTAAAAGATTACTAAGTATTTTAAGAGTTTATTCGGAAGATAACGGCTCTATAAACGTTCTTCCGTGGTGCCCCGACTTTCTAGTTAATTACATTTACATGATTAGCTTAATCAGGTAATATTAATTACAGAGAAAGGATTTTATAGAATAGCATGAAATATCACTTAATCTGGCATAGCCAAAGACACGACAATCATATTCCCTTTATCATTTCCCTCTATTTCATTTTCCACTCTATCATATTCCCCTCTTATAACATTCCTCTATATCATATTCCTCTATGTCATATTCCCTCTCTGGCTGCTTCGAGTGATGTATTGTTGTCTCTACCTTCTTGTCTTGTTTGCTGTTGTCTGTGCCCAACAATGTTTGTGCCCTGTTTTGTGCTGCTGACATGTTGTGTTGCCTCCATGTTGTTGTCATGTTGTGTTGCTAACATGTTGTGTTGTAATGTGTTGCTGCCATGCTATGTTGTCGTCTTAGGTCTCTCATGACGTAGTGTTGTGTTGTCTCTCTTGTCGTGATGTGTGTGTTGTCCTGTATTTTAATTTAATGTATTTATATTTTTAATCCCAGCCCCCATCCCCACAGGAAGGCTTTTGCCTTTTGGAAGGCCGTCATTGCATATAAGAATTTGTTCTTAACTGACTTGCCTAGTAAAATAAAGGTTAAATGAAATAAAAAAATAAAACATCATATTCCCCTCTATCATATTCCCCTTTATCATATTCCTCTCTATCATATCCCCTGTATCATTTTCCTCAGTATCATAATCCTCTCTATCATTTTACCCTCTATCATATTCCTCATATATCATATTCCTCTCTGTCATATTCCTCTGTATTTTATTGCCCTCTATCATATTCCCCTATTTCATATTCCCCTCATCATTTCCCTCTATTTCATATTCTCCTCTTATTACATTCCTCTATATCATATTCCTCTATATCATATTCCTCTGTCATATTCCTCTCTATTGTATTCCTCTATTATATTCCTCTATATCATATTCCCTCTATCATATTCCTCTATCGTATTCCTCTATCATATTCCCTCTATGGCTGCTTTGCGTATTGTATTGTTGTCTCTACCTTCTTGTCTTGTTTGCTGTTGTCTGTACCCAACAATGTTCGTGCCCTGTATTGTCCTGCTAACATGTTGTGTTGCGGAAGTGTTGTTTTTGCCTCCATGTTGTTGTCATGTTGTGTTGCAAACATGTTGTGTTGTCATGTGTTGCTGCCATGTTGTGTTGATGCCATGTTGTGTTGCCTCCATGTTGTTGTCATGTTGTGTTGCTAACATGTTGTGTTGTCATGTGTTGCTGCCATGCTATGTTGTTGTGTTAGGTCTCTCATTATTTAGTGTTGTGTTGTCTTTCTTGTAGTGATGTGTGTTCTGTCCTATATTTTAAATATTTAATATATTTATATTTTTAATCCCAGAAAGCCTTTTGCTTTTTGGTAGGCCGCCATTGTAAATAGCAATTTGTTCTTAACTGACTTGCCTAATAAAATGAAGGTTAAATTAAATAAATTAATAAAATATCATAATCCTCTCTATCATATTCCTCTGTATCACGTTCCTACTATCAGATTCCCCTCTATCATATTCCTCTCTATCATATTCCTCTCTAACATATTCCTCTCTACCCTCCATCCACTCCCCCTCCCTTTCCGTCCTCCTCATCTCAGCACAGCTCCGCTCCATCGGGTAGATTTGGAATTCAACATTTTAACATTGCAACACTCCCCAGATTTGTGAAAAGTAAACATTGTTTGTTTATACTGTGTTATACACTATAACTTGACAAAAATCAAACAGAGAGTAAACCTTATTTATTTAGTTTTTTTATTCCTTTTTTCAATGCATGCAAAAATACAGTATTCCTCCCTGCTCTCTCTCTCTATTAACCAGTCTACTCATCCATCTTCAAGCTTTCATCCCTTCCCTGCTCTTCTATCACCCTCTCAGTTCCACCTCCAACTGGCTCACTCTTTTTCTTCTTCTCCAGTCTCTTCCTCTCCTCTTTCCTCATCTTTTCTCTCTTCTTCTCCTCCTTTTCTTGAATCTTTCTCTCCATCTCCAGGAACTCAGCTTGAGCTTTCTTTCTCTTTTTCAGCTCCTCAGAACACTTCTTCTCTTTCTTAATCCTGTCTTTCATCATGTCATTATGTATCTTCATCAGCCCCTCTAACCTCTTTTTCTCTGCCTTTTCCTCCTCTTTTCTTTCCTTCTCTCTCTTTTTCTGTTCTAACTTCTCCCTCTTTTTCTCAGCCTTCATGACTTTCTTCTGCTCTTTCTCTCTCTCTTTCATCTCTTTCTTCTCCCTCTTTTTTTGCTCCTCCTCCTTGTTTTTCATCTCCTTTCTCTCTTTCTCGTCATCTTTCAACTTCTTATTCAGTTTCTTACATTCCTCTTTTTCCTCCATCTTCAAAAACGGGATTTTCTGCATGTGGTTCCTGACCAGAAAGCCCACTCTTCCCAGGATGGTCTCTGCTCTCTCTGATGAAACCATCCCATTGGAGCTCTTGGAATGGGCACAGTCCGCATCACACTTCAACCCCTCCCTCGGTCTCACCTCCTCCTGGACGCTCCTCTCTTCACTCTCAATGTCAATGCCAATCCTATAATCCTGACAGGAAGACATTGATTCTAGATGTAATATTGTTCCAATGTGGCACATTCAATACACATTTGAGTGATCAACATACAATGATGGCCTCATGGGGCACACAATTTGGAGGACAGTAATTAAGGTCATTTGTTTTTTATATCCCCATTATATATTCCAAAACCCATAAATGTTAACCCTAGTGAGGGGTGATGTTTCATACTATGAGCAAAGAGCAGCAAGTTTGGGTCAATTCCAGTCAATTCAAGAAGAACTCTAAAATTCCAATTCTCTTCAATGCTTTGAATTGAAATGGAACTGACCCCCAACCCTGTAAAGTAGTAGTGTAAAATAGGACACCTACCTTTGTCTCTTCCAAGGTCCAGGTCCTGGGTTCATCATTGTGGGTTGACAGAGTTAAGTTAGCATCTGGGTCCAGCTGGTGAGCGTGAGGGCAGAGATACACCTCCTTAGTAGTGCCCCTCCCTTTCTGATCTGGCTCGTTGTGGTCTTTGTCATGGATGCATGCCAGGCTTGGAGGAAGTGCTAGGACAGGGTTTTTATCACCTATCAGTTCCTCTCTCTTGACAGTGGATGAAACTGCACTTTCCTCTGTGTCAACTAAGCGCTCTGTGTGTTCCTCAACTGTCTCCTCTTGCTGTTTGTGGTCAATGCTGTGGGTACAGGGCAGCCTTAGAGGCAGTGCTGCGGGTGCAGGAGGACTTTTACAAGCCAAAAACTCCTCTTGGAGGACAGTGGACACGGAAACAGCTGCTTCCCGCGCAACTATCGTCTCCTCTGGCTGCTTATGGTCATTGTCCAAAATGTGTGACAAGCTTGGAGGCAGCCTTGGAGCAGGGCTTTTATCACCCAACAGGTCCTCTCCCTGGACAATGGATGTGCCTACAGTGATCTCTGTGGCAAGGGAGGACTCATTGGCGTCCTCTTTTTTCTCCTTGGTCAGTTTGTGGTTAGAGTCACGGATACATGGCGAGCTTGGAGGCAGTGCTCCAGGGTCTTGAGGGCTTTGATCAGCTGCCATGTCCTCCTTTAGGTGAGTGGACACATCATTGGTTGTTCCACTAGCAACTGGACACTTGTTGGTTCCCTCTACTGCCGACCCCGGCAGTTTGTAGTCAATGTCAAAGACACGTGACAGACTTGGAGGCAGCATTGGGACAGGGCGTTTAGCTGCTGATCTGCCCACTCCATCAACAGTAGCTGTACCTGAAGTGTTCTCTGTAGCACCTGAGACCTCATAGGCATCCTCTACTGTCTGCTCTGGTGGCATGAAGTCACCGTCAAAGACTGATGGCAGGCATGGAGTCAGCACTGAAAGAAGACTTCTAGCTGCCCATCGGTTCTCTCTCTTGACAGTGGCCGTGCCTGCAGTAGCCTCTTTGGCAACTCGGTACTCTGTGGCTAAAACAGCAGGCTGGGAGGTTTCCGGGACATTGAATGATTTGCCAATGAACCGCTGAGCCAGTGGTGGGAGGGAGAAAGGATAGAATCTGTCCTCTTCCTTGATATTAGATTTTGCCACTGGAGCAACTGAGACCTCAGTGGTTCCCTCTAATGTCTGCTGTGGTGGCATGGAGTCATCGTTAAAGAAGTGTGGCAGGTATCGATGCAGCATTGAGGAAAGATGTGTATCTGTCGATAAGTCCTCTCTTTTACCAGTACGTACATCTGCAGTGGCCTCTGTGGCAACTGGGCACTCAGCAGGGACAAAGTATGAAAATACAATGAACCGCTGTGCCTCCTGAGCGCGTATGGCCAATTGAGAGGGGGGATGTAACATGGTTGGTATAGGCCTCCGATTGGTGAAAGCCAGTGGTGGGAGGGAGTCAATACAGGGAGCCATGAACTCAGTGAGTGGACGGTTTGTCACATCTCTCACATTCTGCGTGAGAAAAAAAACAGGCATGTTGAAAGTGATCACATTCAGTACATAGATACTTTATGAGTCAATGCTATTTACTTATACATCACATATACAGTGCCTTCGGAAAGTATTCAGACCCCTTCACTTTCCCCACATTTTGTTACCTTACAGCCTTATTCTAAAATTGATTACATCGTTTTTTCCCCTCATCAATGTACACACAATACCCCATAATGACAAAGCAAAAACATAATTGTTCCAAATTCATCACACATTTCTTTTGAAATATCACATTTACTTAAGTATTCAGACCCTTCACTCAGTACTTTGTTGAAGCACCTTTGGCAGCGATTACAGCAGAGAATATTTTTGGGTATCACTACAAACTTGTGCTTCGGGAATTCTCCCTTTCTCCTCTAAAGATCCTCTCAAGCTAAGTTAGGTTGGATGGGGAGCGTTGCTGCACAGCTATATTCAGGTCTCTCCAGAAATGTTCGATCCGGTTCAATTCCAGACTCTGGCTGGGCCACTCAAGGACATTCAGAGACTTGTCCTGAAGCCACTCCGGCATTGTCTTGGCTTTGTACTTAGGGTCATTGTTCTATTGGAAGGTGACCCTTCGCCCAAGTCTGAGGTCCTGAGCATTCTGGAGCAGGTTTTCATCAAGGATCTCTCTGTACTTTGCTCTGTTCATCTTTGCCTCGATCCTGACTAGTCTCCCATTCCCTGCCGCTGAAAAACATCCCCACAGCATGATGCTGGCACCACCATGCCTCACCGTAGGGATGGTGGCAGATTTCCTCCAGACTTGGCATTCAGGCAAAAGAGTTCAATATTGATTACATCAGACTAGAGCATCTTGTTTCTCATGGTCTGAGAGCCTTTAGGTGCGTTTTGGCAAACTCCAAGCGGACTGTCATGTGCCTTTAACTGAGGAGTGGCTTCCATCTGGCCACTCTACCTTAAAGGCCTGATTGGTGGAGTGCTGCAGAGATGGTTGTCCTTCTGGAAGGTTCTCCCGTCTCCACAGAGGAACTCTAGAGCTCTGTCAGTCACCATCGGGCTCTGGTCACCTCCCTGACCAAGGCCCTTCTCCCCCGATTGCTCAGCTTGGCCAGCTCTAGGAAGAGTCTTGGTGGTTCCAAACTTCTTCCATTTAAGAATGATGGAGGCCACTGTGTTGTTGGGGACCTTCAATGTTGCACAGAGTTTTTGGTACCCTTCCCCAGATCTGTGCATCGACACAATCCTATCTCGGAGCTCTACAGACAATTCCTTCGACCTCATGGCTTGGTTTTTGCTCTGACATGCACTGTCTGCTGTGGGACCTTATATAGTCAGGTGTGTGCCTTTCCAAATCATGTTCAATCAGTTGAATTTACAACGGGTGGATTCCAATCACATTGCAGAAATATCTCAAGGATAATCAGTAGAAACATGATTAACATGAGCTCAATTTCCAGTCTCATGGTAAAGAGTCTAAATACTTATGTAAAACAGATATTTCAACATTTCTACAAACCGGTTTTCACTTTGTCAATATGGGGTATTGTTTGTAGATTGCTGAGAATTTGCATTTATTTCATCAATTTTCAAATCAGGCTGTTACGTAACAAAAGGTGGAAAAAGTCAAGGTGTCGGAATACTTTCCGAAGGCACTGTATATATCTAGTGTCCTCTCAGATGCTCTGCACCAGTCTGTACCAACCCTGGTCTTCTAGTCAATGGCTCAACTAAGTGTAAAAATACATGCACCACACCAGCATAACATTTGACATTTTAGACATTTAGCAGATGCTTTTGTCCAGAACGACTTACAGTTAGTGCATTCAACTTAAGGTAACTAGGTGGGACAACCATATAATCCTGATATGAAGGTCTACGAGAGATCGCTTGGTCTAGTTTTTTAAAGACAAGACAACCACAAGAACTGAGGACTATGTACATAACAATACTCAAACAGAGAGACAGACACGATACAACACAAGAAAAGATATCAGACAAAATATTGTTAGCTTACATTCCATGGCATATCGCACATTTTGCCCGTATATTGACATATATTTGATTCAATCAATATTATTCAATAGAACTCTAGAAAACTTTGTCAAAGTTGGTCTTGTTACCTCCTCAATCAGGCTTGGCATTTTCCTCGTCTCAAACCAAATCCTCTTCATTTCCTTCTCCTGCTCCCTCTGGGTCTGCCACACCAGAGCCAACCTGACTCCCAGCTCCATCACGTAGTCTGTCTGGATCGCCCTTTCCTTCAACTGACACTCAGCCCTCCTCTGTGTCAGCGTTGAACCCTCCATGTCTTCCTCCTAGCTAACAATAACTCTGGAAAATACATAACGTTGTAGTAAGTGGAGTGTTGCTCACCAAAGAATAATGCATCTCTTTACAATATGCACACATTTTCTTCCCGTTTACTTACAATGAAGCAAGTGACAATCCTGATCCAGAGATAATTACGCAATAGGCCTATCTGATTTACTAGCAAAAAGTTGGCTACTGGAAAAGTGACCAAGTTCAAATGAATCGATTTTGTATGTTCCTATCATTATGTGCACAATATCCTTTATGACATCATCATTGTGATGCAAGGCGTTGCCATTGGAGATGACAAAGCACAACACAGACTTTAAAAAGCAAACTTCAGGCTCTCTCTGTACCTTACTATTGAGCTTTATTCAACCCCTCATGTATCGCCACTCCATATTGGGCCTGGTTCTCACAAACCACACTAATCACTTATATCATATCATTAAAAACGTTTTTTTGGGGGTAGAAAATGACTCTATCCATGCAGGACCTAACTTGTACAGTTTCATCTATTTTAAACATTCCAGTCTTCTCTTTGAGTGCCAATGAGTCTACCTCAATTATAGAGGTCTATCAATTCAACCATTTGAAATGGATAACCATTCAATCAAGAAAAGCAGATTTGAATAAAAAAATGTAGCAGCTACAAATTAGGTAGACCTACTTGTTTTTTACACTACCTACCCTTTTGGTACATATCTATTGAGATAATTGATTACAATGTGTGTTGGTGATTAACACAGAGAGAGGGTTATCTTTCATCAATATAATGCAATTGCAATTAGGCAGGCTCACTACAACAACTAACATGCCATCTCAGGTGTCAGGATGAACAATTTTATCACACAAAAAGAGGTATTCAAGCAAACTGTCTCTCTCCAACAGTTTCAACAGATTGTATGTTAGGCCTGTTAGTAATTTGAAAAGTAGTTATTCTACAGGAACATAGTTATACAGTAAGTTATATTACAACCTACCTCTCAAGTAAGCAGCGTGGTCTCTCTCTAATGAAATAGGACATTAATAATCTGTCAGTGGTTAGTTGAATCAGTCTCTTTGCACTGTTCTGTTTGTCTGTACAACAGCTAACCTCCTAGAATCAGAATCTTGTGATGTCACAATGAAGGCTTCATTGCCATGACTACCAACAGAAGCTCTCATGTGTAATCAAATGCTGGAACAATTCACCTTTTTTTAACCTATGCAGCACAGTCATACCTAATATTTACATTGAATCCATGTAACCACAATTTTTATTCAAATAAAATACTCTACCTCATTTCAAATGGTTGACCATTTGTAATACAGGTGTTTTGCCTATTTCAAAGTCAATATGTTTTAGATATCACAACTAGCATCCAGGTTTACTAGGTTATTTGTTTGATCTCAGTCTACCACTAATGTAAATGTTTCTCATCATCCTCTTCATCATTAATATAATATTTAGGCTACCTTACTACAGTAAAACAAGTCTTCCATAGACTATGACACATCAGTAACATAGTTCCAACAAAGAAATGAGGGTTCAAGAAAATATCTCTCTTCAATGGCCTCAGCTATTATCCATATGATCAACAAGGTCAAATGCAGCACTAAAATCAAGAAGCAGCTCACCCACACGTTTATCTTGGTCAAGTGACCTGAGCCATTGATGGGTTAAATCAACTAGAGCTGTTGCAGTTGAGGGATCTTTACGGTAGGCATGCTGGTAGAGAAATAAGATGTGCTGGATGTGTAATTATCTAGGCCTAAAACATTTGGTTGAAGAGTAGGTGTCCCTGAATTCTTGTATTGTAGTTCAATAAATTATTAATTAAGGAAATCAATATCAGCTGACAATTGAACAGAAGTTTTAGACCTGCCAACAGGTCCCTTTGTTTAAAAACGTGTTTGAAATGTTTCTTATCCATGTCTTTCCAGTTGATCTAACCAATCAGACTCAAGAGCAAAACACATTCCTCCATTCATTCCCCTCTATCATATTCCTGGGGCTTAGCCCCACATTTTTAGCAAACAACTGGCTGTCCTGTTTTGCATGTTATTTTGACATTAATACATGTCACATATCAGTTTGCAAACAATGTAAAATATATATACAGTATCAGTCAAAAGTTTGGACACACCTACTCATTCAAGGTTTATTTTCTCTTTTTTTCTACATTGTAGAATCATAGTGAAGAATCAAAACTATGAAATAACACATATGGAATAATGTAGTAAGAAAAAAAGGGTTAAACAAATTAAAATATGTTTTATATTAGAGATTCTTCAAAGTAGCCACCCTTTGCCTTGATAACAGCTTTGCACACTCTTGGCGTTCTCTTAACCAGCTTCATGAGGTAGTCATCTGGAATGCATTTTAATGAACAGGTGTGCGTTGTTAAAAGTTAATTTGAGGAATTTCTTTCCTTAATGCGTTTGAGCCAATCAATTGTGTTGTGACAAGGTAGTGGTGGTATACAGAAGATAGCCCTATTTGGGGAAAAAATTCCATTTTATGGCAAGTTCAGTTCAATAAAGCAAAGAGAAATGACAGTCCATCTTTACTTTAAGACATGAAGATCAGTCAATCAGGAAAATGTCAAGAACATCAAGCGCTATGATGGAACTGGCTCTCATGAGGACCGCCACAGGAAAGGAAGACCCAGCGTTACCTCTGCTGCAGAGGATAAGTTCATTAGAGTTACCAGCCTCATAAATTGCAGCCCAAATAAATGCTTCACAGAGTTCAAGTAACAGACACATCTCAACATCAACTGTCCAGAGGAGACTGCATGAATCAGGCCTTCATGGTCGAATTTCTGCAACGAAACCACTACTAAATGACACCAATAAGAAGAATAGACTTGCTTGGGCCAAGAAACACAAGAAATAGACTTTAGACCAGTGGAAATCTGTCCTTTGGTCTGATCAGTCCAAATTTGAGATTTTGGTTCCAACCGCCGTGTCTTTGTGAGATGCAGAGTAGGTGAACGGATGATCTCCGCATATGTGGTTCCCAGCCTGAATCATGGAGGAGGAGGTGTGATGGTGTGGGGGTGCATTGCTGCTGACACTGTCTGTGATTTATTTAGAATTCAACCACACTTAACCAGCATGGCTACCACAGCATTCTGCAGCGATCCGCCATCCCATTTAGTTTGTGTTTAGTGGAAGTATAATTTGTTTTCAACAGGACAATGACCCAACACACCTCTAGGCTGTGTAAGGGCTATTTGACCAAGAAGGAGAGTGATGGAGTGCTGCATCAGATGACCTGGTCCACAATCACCCGACCTCAACCCAATTGAGATGGTTTGGGATGAGTTGGACCGCAGAGTGAAGGAAAAGCAGCCAACAAGTGCTCAGCATATATGGGAACTCCTTCAAGACTGTTGGAAAAGCATTCCAGGTGAAGCTGTTTGAGAGAATGCCAAAAGTGTACAAAGCTGACATCAAGGCAACGGGTGGAAACTTTGAAGAATCTCAAATATAAAATACACTGCTCAAAAAAATAAAGGGAACACTTAAACAACACATCCTAGATCTGAATGAAATAAATAATCTTATTAAATACTTTTTTCTTTACATAGTTGAATGTGCTGACAACAAAATCACACAAAAATAATCAATGGAAATCCAATTTATCAACCCATGGAGGTCTGGATTTGGAGTCACACTCAAAATTAAAGTGGAAAACCACACTACAGGCTGATCCAACTTTGATGTAATGTCCTTAAAACAAGTCAAAATGAGGCTCAGTAGTGTGTGTGGCCTCCACGTGCCTGTATGACCTCCCTACAACGCCTGGGCATGCTCCTGATGAGGTGGCGGATGGTCTCCTGAGAGATCTCCTCCCAGACCTGGACTAAAGCATCCGCCAACTCCTGGACAGTCTGTGGTGCAACGTGGCGTTGGTGGATGGAGCGAGACATGATGTCCCAGATGTGCTCAATTGGATTCAGGTCTGGGGAACGGGCGGGCCAGTCCATAGCATCAATGCCTTCCTCTTGCAGGAACTGCTGACACACTCCAGCCACATGAGGTCTAGCATTGTCTTGCATTAGGAGGAACCCAGGGCCAACCGCACCAGCATATGGTCTCACAAGGGGTCTGAGGATCTCATCTCGGTACCTAATGGCAGTCAGGCTACCTCTGGCGAGCACATGGAGGGCTGTGCGGCCCCCCCAAAGAAATGCCACCCCACACCATGACTGACCCACCGCCAAACCGGTCATGCTGGAGGATGTTGCAGGCAGCAGAACGTTCTCCACGGCGTCTCCAGACTCTGTCACGTCTGTCACGTGCTCAATGTGAACCTGCTTTCATCTGTGAAGAGCACAGGGCGCCAGTGGCGAATTTGCCAATCTTGGTGTTCTCTGGCAAATGCCAAACGTCCTGCACGGTGTTGGGCTGTAAGCACAACCCCCACCTGTGGAGTCTGTTTCTGACCATTTGAGCACACACATGCACATTTGTGGCCTGCTGGAGGTCATTTTGCAGGGCTCTGGCAGTGCTCCTCCTACTCCTCCTTGCACAAAGGTGGAGGTAGCGGTCCTGCTGCTGGGTTGTTGCCCTCCTACGGCCTCCTCCACGTCTCCTGATGTACTGGCCTGTCTCCTGGTAGCGCCTCCATGCTCTGGACACTACGCTGACAGACACAGCAAACCTTCTTGCCACAGCTCGCATTGATGTGCCATCCTGGATGAGCTGCACTACCTGAGCCACTTGTGTGGGTTGTAGACTCCGTCTCATGCTACCACTAGAGTGAAAGCACCGCCAGCATTCAAAAGTGACCAAAACATCAGCCAGGAAGCATAGGAACTGAGAAGTGGTCTGTGGTCACCACCTGCTGAACCATTCCTTTATTGGGGGTGTCTTGCTTATTGCCTATAATTTCCACCTGTTGTCTTTTCCATTTGCACAACAGCATGCGAAATTTATTGTCAATCAGTGTTGCTTCCTAAGTGGACAGTTTGATTTCACAGAAGTGTGATTGACTTGGAGTTACATTGTGTTGTTTAAGTGTTCCCTTTATTTTTTTGAGCAGTATATATTTCGATTTGTTAATTATAGATAAAACGTATCGTTGCTCAACGGCCATTGGACATTATCATAGAGTTGGAAATCGCAAATTCAACAATGAGTTGTTTGGAAGGAATCAGTCGCTAACTGCAAGAATTGCAAAGCAGTCATTAGCCTGCTATTCACTGGAGTGGCTGTGTAGTCCCAGATCTAAAATTAAGGGTCTCTTTTCCTAGTTCAAAATTAGAAACAATCAACATTGGCCATGCTGTCAGGGAGGCATGATTTGTGCAGTGCTCTAAACAACTGTTAACTCGGAACTGCAAAATCTGACTTTAGTAAGTTCAAGACAACTGGGAACTCGGGAAAAATGATCTACGACTAGGAAAATACATTTTGAACTTTCATCCAGCTCGGAATTGTAAATTCGGAACTCAGGCCTCATTCTAGAGCTACGTCCTGAAGATCACTGATGTCATCATGATTCATGCTTTTTTTGTTGTTGAGTTCCCAGTTTTCTTGAATGCACCATGAATCCAGAAAATGCCAGACTTTGATGACAAAGTTTGGTGACAAAATTTGCCGAAGATGGACCGCCGCGCCACCTTCCTGTTCAAGTGAGCTGCTACATAAATTAAGTAATATGGCAGGGAGATATATATACCGTAGCTAAGAAAGTAAGCTGTTAGTAGCCCATGTGCCTCACCGAATGAATGAACTATTTCGCTGCCAGACAAGGCTTTGCTGATAGCCAGGTAAAGCAGTGGTAAGGTGTTGGGACAGCTTTATGTAGGCTCGAACAGTTTGTGGGCACCGTTATTCACCCTTATAGTGCAATTCATGTATTGTTTAGTGTTGTGTGGTGGCTTTGTTGGCATGCATCCAACGTTATTTTTTTCTTTGCCCCACCAAGATTTACAAGCTGAAATCGCCTGTCACGTCCTGACCATAGTAAGTGGTTATTTTCTATGGTAGAGTAGGTCAGGGCGTGACAGGGGGTGTTTTGTGTTTTTCTAGGTTTTCCATTTCTATGTTTTAGTTCTAGGTTTTCTATTTCTATGTTGTTGTTTTTTGGGTTGTTCTCCAATTGAAGGCAGCTGGTCCTCGTTGCCTCTGATTGGAGATCATATTTAAGTAGGGGATTTTCTTCCTGGGTTTTTGTGGGCAGTTGCATTCTGTTTAGTCTCTGTACCTGACAGAACTGTAAGTCGATCGTTTCCGTTTGTTATTTTGTTATTAGTGTTTTGAGTTAATAAATATCATCATGAGCACTTAACATGCTGTGTTTTGGTCCCCTCTATACCATGCCCGTTACATCGCCACTGATCATATTCCCATCTATCATATTCCTCTCTATGATATTCCCACTATAATATTCCTCTCTATCCTATTACCCTTTATCATATTCCCTATATATCATATTCCTCTCTATCCTATTACCCTTTATCATATTCCCTATATGTCATATTCCCCTCTATCATATTACACTCTATCATATTCCCTCTATCATATTCCTTATATATCATATTCTCCTCCATAATATTCAACTCTATCAAATTCCCTCTATCATATTCATCACTACCATATTCCTCTCTATCATATTCCTCTCTATCACATTCACCTCTATCATATTCCTCTCTATCATATTCCTTTTCTATCATATTCCTTTTCTATCATATTCCCCTCTATCATATTTTAAGGCCCGATCCCGGAGATGAGAAGCAGGTACGGGGAGTCAAACATTTAATCGGGAACAGACCGAACAAGACAGGAACCGTGTCAACACACGGGTAAACAAGGACATATGACAATGAATGCATAAGCAGGGAACAGAGTTTGGAAAACGACAGATATGGGGAAGGTAATGACACAGGTGATTTAGTCCAGGTGGGGTCCAATAATCGCTGATGTGCGTGACGGTGGGAAGGCAGGTGTGTGTAATGATGATGGCAGGAGCGAGCAATGCTGGGGAGCCTGGCGCCCTGTAGAGACAGGGGGCAGGCGTGACACATATTACACTCTATCATATTCCCCTCTATCATATTCCTCTCTATTATATTTTCCTCTATCATATTCCCTTCTATCATATTTGCTTCTATCATATTCCCTCTATCAAATTCATCTATATAACTTTCCCATCTACCATGTTCCCCTCTATCATATTCCTCTCTATCATATTCCCCTCTATCATATTCCTCTCTATCAAATTCCCCTCTATCATATTCCTCTATATCATATTCCCTATATATCACATTCCCCTCTTTCATATTCCCCTCTACCATATTCCCTCTATAATATTCCCCTCTATCATTTTCTTCTCTATTATATTCTCTCTATCATATTCCCCTCTATCATATTTTCTCTCTCAATTTCCTGTATCACATCCCTCTATCATATTCCCCTCTATCATATTCCCTCTACCGTATATCTCCATATTGTATTCCCCTCTATCATATTCCCTTCAATCACATTCCTCTTGATCAAAATCCTCTTTCATATTTCCCTCTATCATATTCCCCTCTATTATATTCCACTCTGTCATATTCCTTTCTATTATATCCCTCTCTATCATATTCCCCTCTTTCATATTCTCTCTATCATATTCCCTCTATAATTTTCCGATCTATCATATTACACTCTATCATATTCGCTATATATCATATTCCCCTCTATCATTTTCGTCTCTATCATATTCCTCTCTATCACATTCCGCTCTGTCATTTTCCTCTCTATCATTTTACCCTCTATCATATTCCTTATATATCATATTCCCCTCTATCATATTCCTCTATCATATTCCCCTCTATTATATTCCCCTCTGTCATATTCCTCTCTATTATATTCCTCTCTATCATATTGTCACAATTGTCTTCGTCTTCTGACGATAATGCGAAATCGTCATCAGAAAATGTGGACCAATACGCAGCAGGTACGTGAATGCTCATCTTGATTTTTAATTAATCTCAAAAATGACCATACAAAATAACAAAACACGAACACTCGACAAATAAACAGTCTGGTAAGGCACAAGGCTATACACAGAATAATCACCCACAAATCACACACACAAACACACCCTAATATATGGGACTCTCAATCAAAGGCAGATAGACAACACCTGCCTTCAACTGAGAGTCCCAACCCCAATCAACCAAACATAGAAACACACAACCTAGACTAACCATAGAATTAACTAAACATAAACCAAAACCCGGAATTACTAAATCAAACACCCTTTACACAAACACACCACCCCGAACCACATAAAACAAATACCCCCTGCCACGCCCTGACCAAACTACAAAACAATTAACCTTATATACTGGCCAGGACGTGACAGTACCCCCCCCTTAAAGGTGCTACCCCAGAAGCACCTTAACAAAAAATAACCCCAAGCAACACCAACAAAAAGTCCCCTTTTCTAAAGGGAGGGAAGGGAGGGTGGCTGCCGTCAACGACGGCACTGTGCTACACCCCCCCTCCCCAACCCACCTATTTCTGGAGGTGGCTCTGGCTCCGGCCGTTCCAGGCTGTCGGGCCACTCTGGCATCGCCGAGGGGCAGTCGGACCAGTCTGGCATCGCCGGGGGGCAGTCGGGGCAGTCTGGCAATTCGGGAGAGTCTGGGCAGTCTGGCAATTCGGGAGAGTCTGGGCAGTCTGGCAATTCGGGACAGTCTGGGCAGTCTGGCAATTCGGGACAGTCTGGGCAGTCTGGCAATTCGGGACAGTCTGGGCAGTCTGGCAATTCGGGACAGTCTGGGCAGTCTGGCCACTCCGGCAGTTCAGGGCAGTCTGGCCACTCCGGCAGTTCAGGGCAGTCTGGCCACTCCGGCAGTTCAGGGCAGTCTGGCCACTCCGGCAGTTCAGGGCAGTCTGGCCACTCCGGCAGTTCAGGGCAGTCTGGCCACTCCGGCAGTTCAGGGCAGTCTGGCCACTCCGGCAGTTCAGCGCAGTCTGGCCACTCCGGCAGTTCAGCGCAGTCTGGCCACTCCGGCAGTTCAGCGCAGTCTGACCTCTCTGGCGACTGTTGACTGGCGGGCAGCTCTGACGACTGTTGACTGGCGGGCAGCTCTGACGACTGTTGACTGGCGGGCAGCTCTGACGACTGTTGACTGGCGGGCAGCTCTGACGATGACTGTTGACTGGCGGGCAGCTCTGACGATGACTGTTGACTGGCGGGCAGCTCTGACGATGACTGTTGACTGGCGGGCAGCTCTGACGATGACTGTTGACTGGCGGGCAGCTCTGACGATGACTGTTGACTGGCGGGCAGCTCTGATGATGACTGTTGACTGGCGGGCAGCTCTGATGATGACTGTTGACTGGCGGGCAGCTCTGATGAAGACTGTTGACTGGCGAGGCTGGGTTGACGCACTTGTAGCCTGGTGCGTGGTGCTGGTACTGGGCTTACCAGATTATGTACACGCACCTCCAGGCTAGTGCGGGGAGCGGGAACAGGACGAGTCGGACTGGGTTGACGCACTTCCGGGTCCGCACGAGAGACAGGAGCTGGAAACCCAGGGCTATGGAGGCGCACAGCCGGTCTAAATCTTACCTCCTGCACAACCCGCCTTGGCTGGATGGAACTAGTAGCCCTGTACGAGCGGGGTGCTCGTACAGGGCAGACTGGGCTGTGCAGGGGCCTGATGGTAGCCGTGCGTAGAGCGGGAGTTGGGTAGCCTGGTCCTCGGAGGCGTACCGGCGACCAGATGCGCTGCGCAGGCATCCTCCTACCAGGCTGGATGCCCGCTCTAGCACGGCACCTGCGAGGGGCTGGAATAACGCGCACCGGACTGTGCGTGCGTATGGGTGAGATAGTGCGCTCCTCAGCGAAACATAGCGCTCTCCACCCCATACGCTCCTCCATATAACCACGAGTAGCTGGCTTCCGGCTCTTCTTACGCCTAGCCAAACTACCCGTGTGCCCCCCCCCAAAATTTTCTTGGGGGTGCCTCTCGTGCTTCTCCTTCAGCGCGTACTTGGCCTCGTACCACCGCCTCTCTGCCTTGGCTGCCTCAATTTCCCCCTGCGGGCGTCGATAATCCCCAGCCTGATGCCAGGGTCCGGCCCCGTCCAGAACTTCCTCCCAAGTCCACTTCTCCCGCCAGTCCAACTCGAACTCCGTCTGCTCCTTCCTCTGCTGCTTGGTCCTTTGGTGGTGGGTGATTCTGTCACAGTTGTTGTCGGTAGAAATGGAGGACCAAAACGCAGCAGGTACGTGAATGCTCATCTTGATTTTTAATTAATCTCAAAAATGACCATACAAAATAACAAAACACGAACACTCGACAAATAAACAGTCTGGTAAGGCACAAGGCTATACATAGAATAATCACCCACAAATCACACACACAAACACACCCTAATATATGGGACTCTCAATCAAAGGCAGATAGACAACACCTGCCTTCAACTGAGAGTCCCAACCCCAATCAACCAAACATAGAAACACACAACCTAGACTAACCATAGAATTAACTAAACATAAACCAAAACCCGGAATTACTAAATCAAACACCCTTTACACAAACACACCACCCCGAACCACATAAAACAAATACCCCCTGCCACGCCCTGACCAAACTACAAAACAATTAACCTTATATACTGGCCAGGACGTGACACATATTCCCCTCTTTCATATTCTCTCTATCATATTCCCTCTATAATTTTCCGATCTAACATATTACCCTCTATCATGTTCGCTATATATCATATTCCCCTCTGTCATATTCCCCTCTTATTACATTCCTCTATATTATATTCCTCTGTCATGTTCCTCTCTATTGTATTCCTCTATATCATATTCCTGTATTGTCCTATATTTTAATATAATGTATTTATATTTTTAATCCCAGCCCCCATCCCTGAAGAAAGCATTTTGCCTTTTGGTAAGCCGCCATTGTAAATAAGAATTTGTTCTTAACTGACTTGCCTAGTTAAATAAAGGTTAAATGAAATAAAATAAATAAAATAAAATATCATATTCCTCTCTATCATATTCCTCTCTATCACATTCCTCTGTATCACATTCCTACTATCATATTCCTCTCTATATCATATTCCTCTCTATCATATTCCCCTCTATCATATTCCCTCTATCATATTCCTCTCTATCATATTCCACTCTACCCTCCATCCACTCCCCCTCCCTTTCCGTCCTCCTCATCTCAGCACAGCTCCGCTCCATCGGGTAGATTTGGAATTCAACATTTTAACATTGCAACACTCCCCAGATTTGTGAAAAGTAAACATTGTGTGTTTATACTGTGTTATACAGTATGCCTTGACAAAAATTAAACAGAGAGTAAACCTTATTTATTGATTTTTTTTATTCCTTTTTTCAATGCATGCAAAAATAAAGTTTCCCTCCCTGCTCTCTCTCTCTATTACCCAGTCTACTCATCCATCTTCAAGCTTTCATCCCTTCCCTGCTCTTCTATCACCCTCTCAGTTCCACCTCCAACTGGCTCACTCTTTTTCTTCTTCTCCAGTCTCTTCCTCTCCTCTTTCCTCATCTTTTCTCTCTTCTTCTCCTCCTTTTCTTGAATCTTTCTCTCCATCTCCAGGAACTCAGCTTGAGCTTTCTCTCTCTTTTTCAGCTCCTCAGAACACTTCTTCTCTTTCTTAATCCTGTCTTTCATCATGTCATTATGTATCTTCATCAGCCCCTCTAACCTCTTTTTCTCTGCCTTGTCCTCCTCTTTTCTTTCCTTCTCTCTCTTTTTCTGTTCTAACTTCTCCCTCTTTTTCTCAGCCTTCATGACTTTCTTCTGCTCTTTCTCTCTCTCTTTCATCTCTTTCTTCTCCCTCTTTTTTTGCTCCTCCTCCTTGTTTTTCATCTCCTTTCTCTCTTTCTCGTCATCTTTCAACTTCTTATTCAGTTTCTTACATTCCTCTTTTTCCTCCATCTTCAAAAACGGGATTTTCTGCATGTGGTTCCTGACCAGAAAGCCCACTCTTCCCAGGATGGTCTCTGCTCTCTCTGATGAAACCATCCCATTGGAGCTCTTGGAATGGGCACAGTCCGCATCACACTTCAACCCCTCCCTCGGTCTCACCTCCTCCTGGACGCTCCTCTCTTCACTCTCAATGTCAATGCCTATCCTATAATCCTGACAGGAAGACATTGATTCTAGATGTAATATTGTTCCAATGTGGCACATTCAATACACATTTGAGTGATCAACATACAATGATGGCCTCATGGGGCACACAATTTGGAGGACAGTAATTAAGGTCATTTGTTTTTTTGTATCCCCATTATATATTCCAAAACCCATAAATGTTAACCCTAGTGAGGGGTGATGTTTCATACTATGAGCAAAGAGCAGCAAGTTTGGGTCAATTCCAGTCAATTCAAGAAGAACTCTAAAATTCCAATTCTCTTCAATGCTTTGAATTGAAATGGAACTGACCCCCAACCCTGTAAAGTAGTAGTGTAAAATAGGACACCTACCTTTGTCTCTTCCAGGGTCCAGGTCCTGGGTTCATCATTGTGGGTTGACAGAGTTAAGTTAGCATCTGGGTCCAGCTGGTGAGCGTGAGTGCAGAGATACACCTCCTTAGTAGTGCCCCTCCCTTTCTGATTTGGATCATTGTGGTCTTTGTCATGGATGCATGCCAGGCTTGGAGGAAGTGCTAGGACAGGGTTTGTATCACCTGTCAGTTCCTCTCTCTTGACAGTGGATGAAACTGCACTTTCCTCTGTGTCAACTAAGCGCTCTGTGTGTTCCTCAACTGTCTCCTCTTGCTGTTTGTGGTCAATGCAGTGGGTACAGGGCAGCCTTAGAGGCAGTGCTGCGGGTGCAGGAGGACTTTTACCAGCCAAAAACTCCTCTTGGAGGACAGTGGACACGGAAACAGCTGCTTCCCGCGCAACTATCGTCTCCTCTGGCTGCTTATGGTCATTGTCCAAAATGTGTGACAAGCTTGGAGGCAGCCTTGGAGCAGGGCTTTTATCACCCAACAGGTCCTCTCCCTGGACAATGGATGTGCCTACAGTGATCTCTGTGGCAAGGGAGGACTCATTGGCGTCCTCTTTTTTCTCCTTGGTCAGTTTGTGGTCAGAGTCACGGATACATGGCGAGCTTGGAGGCAGTGCTCCAGGGTCTTGAGGGCTTTGATCAGCTGCCATGTCCTCCTTTAGGTGAGTGGACACATCATTGGTTGTTCCACTAGCAACTGGACACTTGTTGGTTCCCTCTACTGCCGACCCCGGCAGTTTGTAGTCAATGTCAAAGACACGTGACAGACTTGGAGGCAGCATTGGGACAGGGCGTTTAGCTGCTGATCTGCCCACTCCATCAACAGTAGCTGTACCTGAAGTGTTCTCTGTAGCACCTGAGACCTCATAGGCATCCTCTACTGTCTGCTCTGGTGGCATGAAGTCACCGTCAAAGACTGATGGCAGGCATGGAGTCAGCACTGAAAGAAGACTTCTAGCTGCCCATCGGTTCTCTCTCTTGACAGTGGCCGTGCCTGCAGTAGCCTCTTTGGCAACTCGGTACTCTGTGGCTAAAACAGCAGGCTGGGAGGTTTCCGGGACATTGAATGATTTGCCAATGAACCGCTGAGCCAGTGGTGGGAGGGAGAAAGGATAGAATCTGTCCTCTTCCTTGATATTAGATTTTGCCACTGGAGCAACTGAGACCTCAGTGGTTCCCTCTAATGTCTGCTGTGGTGGCATGGAGTCATCGTTAAAGAAGTGTGGCAGGTATCGATGCAGCATTGAGGAAAGATGTGTATCTGTCGATAAGTCCTCTCTTTTACCAGTACGTACATCTGCAGTGGCCTCTGTGGCAACTGGGCACTCAGCAGGGACAAAGTATGAAAATACAATGAACCGCTGTGCCTCCTGAGCGCGTATGGCCAATTGAGAGGGGGGATGTAACATGGTTGGTATAGGCCTCCGATTGGTGAAAGCCAGTGGTGGGAGGGAGTCAATACAGGGAGCCATGAACTCAGTGAGTGGACGGTTTGTCACATCTCTCACATTCTACGGGAGAAAAAAAACAGACATGTTGAAAGTGATCACATTCAGTACATAGATACTTTATGAGTCAATGCTATTTACTTATACATCACATATACAGTGCCTTCGGAAAGTTTTCAGACCCCTTCACTTTCCCCACATTTTGTTACCTTACAGCCTTATTCTAAAATTGATTAAATCATTTTTTCCCCTCATCAATGTACACACAATACCCCATAATGACAAAGCAAAAACAGAATTGTTCCAAATTCATCACACATTTCTTTTGAAATATCACATTTACATAAGTATTCAGACCCTTCACTCAGTACTTTGTTGAAGCACCTTTGGCAGCGATTACAGCATAGAATATTTTTGGGTATCACTCTACAAACTTGTGCTTCGGGAATTCTCCCTTTCTTCTCTAAAGATCCTCTCAAGCTAAGTTAGGTTGGATGGGGAGCGTTGCTGCACAGCTATATTCAGGTCTCTCCAGAAATGTTCGATCCGGTTCAATTCCAGACTCTGGCTGGGCCACTCAAGGACATTCAGAGACTTGTCCTGAAGCCACTCCGGCATTGTCTTGGCTTTGTACTTAGGGTCATTGTTCTATTGGAAGGTGACCCTTCGCCCCAGTCTGAGGACCTGCTCCAGAATGCTCAGGACTTCATCAAGGATCTCTCTGTACTTTGCTCTGTTCATCTTTGCCTCGATCCTGACTAGTCTCCCATTCCCTGCCGCTGAAAAACATCCCCACAGCATGATGCTGGCACCACCATGCCTCGCCGTAGGGATGGTGGCAGATTTCCTCCAGACGTAAAGCTTGGCATTCAGGCCAAAGAGTTCAATATTGGTTACATCAGACTAGAGAATCTTGTTTGTCATGGTCTGAGAGTCTTTAGGTGCCTTTTGGCAAACTACAAGCGGGCTGTCATGTGCCTTTAACAGAGGAGTGGCTTCCATCTTGCCACTCTACCTTAAAGGCCTGATTGGTGGAGTGCTGCAGAGATGGTTGTCCTTCTGGAAGGTTCTCCCGTCTCCACAGAGGAACTCTAGAGCTTTGTCAGAGTCACCATCGGGCTGTGGTCACCTCCCTGACCAAGGCCCTTCTCCCCCGATTGCTCAGCTTGGCCAGCTCTAGGAAGACTCTTGGTGGTTCCAAACTTCTTCCATTTAAGAATGATGGAGGCCACTGTGTTGTTGGGGACCTTCAATGTTGCAGAGAGTTTTTGGTACCCTTCCCCAGATCTGTGCATCGACACAATCCTATCTCGGAGCTCTACAGACAATTCCTTCGACCTCATGGCTTGGTTTTTGCTCTGACATGCACTGTCTGCTGTGGGACCTTATATAGACAGGTGTGTGCCTTTCCAAATCATGTTCAATCAGTTGAATTTACAACAGGTGGATTCCAATCACATTGCAGAAACATCTCAAGGATGATCAGTGGAAACAGGATGAACATGAGCTCAATTTCCAGTCTCATAGCAAAGAGTCTAAATACTTATGTAAAACAGGTATTTCAACATTTCTAAAAACCGGTTGTCGCTTTGTCAATATGGGGTATTGTTTGTAGATTGCTGAGAATTTGCATTTATTTCATCAATTTTAAAATAAGGCTATTACGTAACAAAAGGTGGAAAAAGTCAAGGTGTCCGAATACTTTCCGAAGGCACTGTATATATCTAGTGTCCTCTCAGATGCTCTGCACCAGTCTGTACCAACCCTGGGTCTTCTAGCCAATGACTCAACTAAGTGTAAAAATACACGCACCACACCCAGCATAACATTTGACATTTTAGACATTTAGCAGATGCTTTTGTCCAGAACGACTTACAGTTAGTGCATTCAACTTAAGGTAACTAGGTGGGACAACCATATAATCCTGATATGAAGGTCTACGAGAGATCGCTTGGTCTAGTTTTAAAAAAATGTTTAAAGACAAGACAACCATAAGAACTGAGGACTATGTACATAACAATACTCAAACAGAGAGACAGACACGATACAACACAAGAAAAGATATCAGACAAAATATTGTTATCTTACATTCTATGGCATATTGCACATTTTGCCCTTATATTGACGTATTTACTTTAATCAATAATGTTCAAGAGAACTCTAGTCCACTTTGTCAATGTTGGTCTTGTTACCTCCTCAATCAGGCTTGGCATTTTCCTTGTCTCAAACCAAATCTTCTTCATTTCCTTCTCCTGCTCCCTCTGGGTCTGCCACACCAGAGCCAACCTGACTCCCAGCTCCATCACGTAGTCTGTCTGGATCACCCTTTCCTTCAACTGACACTCAGCCCTCCTCTGTGTCAGCGTTGAACCCTCCATGTCTTCCTCCTAGCTAACAATAACTCTGGAAAATACATAACGTTGTAGTAACTGGCGTGTTTCTAACCAAAGAATAATGCATCTCTTTAAAATATGCACACATTTTCTTCCCGTTTACTTACAATGAAGCAAGTGACAATCCTGATCCAGAGATGATTACGCAATAGGCCTATCTGATTTACTAGCAAAAAGTTGGCTACTGGAAAAGTGACCAAGTTCAAATGAATCGATTTTGGCTGTTCCTATCATTATGTGCACAATATCCTTTATGACATCATCATTGTGATGCAAGCCGTTGCCATTGGAGATGACAAAGCACAACATAGACTTTAAAAAGCAAACTTCAGGCTCTCTCTGTACCTTACTATTGAGCCTTATTCAACCCCTCATGTATCGCCACTCCATATTGGGCCTGGTTCTCACAAACCACACTAATCACTTATATCATATAATTCAAAACGTTTTTTGGGGGGTAGAAAATGACTCTATCCATGCAGGACCTAACTTGTACAGTTTCATCTATTTTAAACATTCCAGTCTTCTCTTTGAGTGCCTCTGAGTCTACCTCAATTATAGAGGTCTATCAATTCAACCATTTGAAATGGATAACCATTCAATCAAGAAAAGCAGATTTGAATAAAAAAATGTAGCAGCTACAAATTAGGTAGACCTACTTGTTTTTTACACTACCTACCCTTTTGGTACATATCTATTGAGATAATTGATTACAATGTG
Organism: Salmo salar; assembly: GCF_965601325.2. Taxonomy (NCBI): domain Eukaryota; kingdom Metazoa; phylum Chordata; class Actinopteri; order Salmoniformes; family Salmonidae; genus Salmo; species Salmo salar. The sequence goes on from NC_138307.1 coordinate 14,084,469, forward strand.
TGTTGGTGATTAACACAGAGAGAGGGTTATCTTTCATCAATATAATGCAATTGCCATTAGGCAGGCTCACTACAACAACTAACATGCCATCTCAGGTGTCAGGATGAACAATTTTATCACACAAAAAGAGGTATTCAAGCAAACTGTCTCTCTCCAACAGTTTCAACAGATTGTATGTTAGGCCTGTTAGTAATTTGAAAAGTATTTATTCTACAAGAACATAGTTATACAGTAAGTTATATTACAACCTACCTCTCAAGTAAGCAGCGTGGTCTCTCTCTAATGAAATAGGACATTAATAATCTGTCAGTGGTTAGTTGAATCAGTCTCTTTGCACTGTTCTGTTTGTCTGTACAACAGCTAACCTCCTAGAATCAGAATCTTGTGATGACACAATGAAGGCCTCATTGCCATGACTACCCACAGAAGCTCTCATGTGTAATCAAATGCTGGAACATTTCACCTTTTTAACCTATGCAGCACAGTCATACCTAATATTTACATTGAATCCATGTAACCACAATTTTTATTCAAATAAAATACTCTACCTCATTTCAAATGGTTGACCATTTGTAATACAGGTGTTTTGCCTATTTCAAAGTGAATATGTTTTAGATATCACAACTAGCATCCAGGTTTACTAGGTTATTTGTTTGATCTCAGTCTACCACTAATGTAAATGTTTCTCATCATCCTCTTCATCATTAATATAATATTTAGGCTACCTTACTACAGTAAAACAAGTCTTCCATAGACTATGACACCTCAGTAACATAGTTCCAACAAAGAAATGAGGGTTCAAGAAAATATCTCTCTTCAACGGCCTCAGCTATTAGCCATATGATCAACAAGGTCAAATGCAGACCTAAAATCAAGAAGCAGCTCACCCACAAGTTTATCTTGGTCAAGTGACCTGAGCCATTAATGGGTTAAATCAACTAGAGCTGTTGCAGTTGAGGGATCTTTACGGTAGGCATGCTGGTAGAGAAATAAGATGTGCTGGATGTGTAATTATCTAGGCCTAAAACATTTGGTTGAAGAGTAGGTGTCCCTGAATTCTTGTATTGTAGTTCAATAAATTATTAATTAAGGAAATCAATATCAGCTGACAATTGAACAGAAGTTTTAGACCTGCCAGCAGGTCCCTTTGTTTAAAAACGTGTTTGAAATGTTTCTTATCCATGTCTTTCCATTTGATCTAACCAATCAGACTCAAAAGCATCACACATTCCTCCATTCATTCCCCTCTATCATATTCCTGGGGCTTAGCCCCACATTTTTAGCAAAAAACTGGCTGTCCTGTTTTGCATGTTATTTTGACATTAATACATGTCACATATCAGTTTGCAAACAATGTAAAATATATATACAGTATCAGTCAAAAGTTTGGACACACCTACTCATTCAAGGTTTATTTTCTCTTTTTTTTCTACATTGTAGAATCATAGAGAAGACATCAAAACTATGAAATAACACATATGGAATAATGTAGTAAGAAAAAAAGGGTTAAACAAATTAAAATATGTTTTATATTAGAGATTCTTCAAAGTAGCCACCCTTTGCCTTGATAACAGCTTTGCACACTCTTGGCGTTCTCTTAACCAGCTTCATGAGGTAGTCATCTGGAATGCATTTTAATGAACAGGTGTGCGTTGGTAAAAGATAATTTGAGGAATTTCTTTCCTTAATGCGTTTGAGCCAATCAATTGTGTTGTGACAAGGTAGGGGTGGTATACAGAAGATAGCCCTATTTGGGGAAAAATGGCCATTTTATGGCAAGTTCAGTTCAATAAAGCAAAGAGAAATGACAGTCCATCATTACTTTAAGACATGAAGATCAGTCAATCAGGAAAATGTCAAGAACATCAAACGCTATGATGGAACTGGCTCTCATGAGGACCGCCACAGGAAAGGAAGACCCAGCGTTACCTCTGCTGCAGAGGATAAGTTCATTAGAGTTACCAGCCTCATAAATTGCAGCCCAAATAAATGCTTCACAGAGTTCAAGTAACAGACACATCTCAACATCAACTGTCCAGAGGAGACTGCATGAATCAGGCCTTCATGGTCGAATTTCTGCAACGAAACCACTACTAAATGACACCAATAAGAAGAAGAGACTTGCTTGGGCCAAGAAACACAAGAAATATACTTTAGACCAGTGGAAATCTGTCCTTTGGTCTGATCAGTCCAAATTTGAGATTTGGTTCCAACCGCCGTGTCTTTGTGAGACGCAGATTAGGTGAACGGATGATCTCCGCATATGTGGTTCCCAGCCTGAATCATGGAGGAGGAGGTGTGATGGTGTGGGGGTGCATTGCTGGTGACACTGTCTGCGATTTATTTAGAATTCAACCATTCTTACAAGCATGGCTACCACAGCATTCTGCAGCGATCCGCCATCCCATTTAGTTTGTGTTTAGTGGAACTATAATTTGTTTTCAACAGCACAATGACCTAACACACCTCTAGGCTGTGTAAGAACTATTTGACCAAGAAGGAGAGTGATGGAGTGCTGCATCAGATGACCTGGTCCACAATCACCCGACCTCAACCCAATTGAGATGGTTTGGGATGAGTTGGACCGCAGAGTGAAGGAAAAGCAGCCAACAAGTGCTCAGCATATATGGGAACTCCGTCAAGACTGTTGGAAAAGCATTCCAGGTGAAGCTGTTTGAGAGAATGCCAAAAGTGTACAAAGTTGACATCAAGGCAAAGGGTGGAAACTTTGAAGAGTCTCAAATATAAAATATATTTCGATTTGTTAATTATAGATAAAACGTATCGTTGCTCAACGGCCATTGGACATTATCATCAAGTTGGAAATCGCAAATTCAACAATGAGTGGTTTGGAAGGAATCAGTCGCTAACTGCAAGAATTGCAATGCAGTCATTAGCCTGCTATTCACTGGAGTGGCTGTGTAGTCCCAGATCTAAAATTAAGGGTCTCTTTTCCTAGTTCAAAATTAGAAACAATCAACATTGGCCATGCTGTCAGTGAGGCATGATTTGTGCAGCGCTCTAAACAACTGTTAACTCGGAACTGCAAAATCTGACTTTAGTAAGTTCAAGACAACTGGGAACTCGGGAAAAATGATCTACGACTAGGAAAATACATTTTGAACTTTCATCCAGCTCGGAATTGTAAATTCGGAACTCAGGCCTCATTCTAGAGCTACGTCCTGAAGATCACTGACGTCATCATGATTCATGCTTTTTGTTGTTGTTGAGTTCCCAGTTTTCTTGAATGCACCATGAATCCAGAAAATGCCAGACTTTGATGACAAAGTTTGGTGACAAAATTTGCCCACGATGGACTGCCGCGCCACCTTCCTGTTCAAGTGAGCACAGCACAACAAGGTGAGTCCAAAAATGTCTTGTATGCTGCTACATAAATTAAGTAATATGGCAGGGAGATATATATACCGTAGCTAAGAAAGTAAGCTGTTAGTAGCCCATGTGCCTCACCGAATGAATGAACTATTTCGCTGCCAGACAAGGCTCAGCTGATAGCCAGGTATAGCAGTGGTAAGGTGTTGGGACAGCTTTATGTAGGCTCGAACAGTTTGTGGGCACCGTTTTTCACCCTTATAGTGCAATTCATGTGTTGTTTAGTGTTGTGTAGTGGCTTTGTTGGCATGCATCCCCAAAAATGTTTTCTTTGCCCCACCAAGATTTACAAGCTGAAATCGCCTGTCACGTCCTGACCATAGTAAGTGGTTATTTTCTATGGTAGAGTAGGTCAGGGCGTGACAGGGGGTGTTTTGTGTTTTTCTAGGTTTTCTATTTCTAGGTTTTAGTTCTAGGTTTTCTATTTCTATAGTTTTTTTGGGGGGGTTGATCTCCAATTGAAGGCAGCTGGTCCTCGTTGCCTCTGATTGGAGATCATATTTAAGTAGGGGTTTTTCTTCCTGGGTTTTTGTGGGCAGTTGCATTCTGTTTAGTCTCTGTACCTGACAGAACTGTAAGTCGATCGTTTCCGTTTGTTATTTTGTTATTAGTGTTTTGAGTTAATAAATATCATCATGAGCACTCAACACGCTGTGTTTTTTGGTCCCCTCTATACATTTACATTTACATTTAAGTCATTTAGCAGACGCTCTTATCCAGAGCGACTTACAAATTGGTGCATTCACCTTATAATATCCAGTGGAACAACCACTTTACAATAGTGCATCTAAATCTTTTAAGGGGGGGTTAGAAGGATTACTTTATCCTATCCCAGGTATTCCTTAAAGAGGTGGGGTTTCAGGTGTCTCCGGAAGGTGGTGATTGACTCCGCTGTCCTGGCGTCGTGAGGGAGCTTGTTCCACCATTGGGGTGCCAGAGCAGCGAACAGTTTTGACTGGGCTGAGCGGGAACTGTGCTTCCTCAGAGGTAGGGAGGCGAGCAGGCCAGAGGTGGATGAACGCAGTGCCCTTGTTTGGGTGTAGGGCCTGATCAGAGCCTGAAGGTACGGAGGTGCCGTTCCCCTCACAGCTCCATAGGCGAGCACCATGGTCTTGTAGCGGATGCGAGCTTCGACTGGAAGCCAGTGGAGAGAGCGGAGGAGCGGGGTGACGTGAGAGAACTTGGGAAGGTTGAAGACCAGATGGTCTGCGGTGTTCTGGATGAGTTGTAGGGGTTTAATGGAACAAGCAGGGAGCCCAGCCAACAACGAGTTGCAGTAATCCAGACGGGAGATGACAAGTGCCTGGATTAGGACCTGCGCCGCTTCCTGTGTGAGGCAGGGTCGTACTCTGCGAATGTTGTAGAGCATGAACCTACAGGATCGGGTCACCGCCTTGATGTTAGTGGAGAACGACAGGGTGTTGTCCAGGGTCACGCCGAGGCTCTTAGCACTCTGGGAGGAGGACACAAGGGAGTTGTCAACCGTGATGGCGAGATCATGGAACGGGCAGTCCTTCCCCGGGAGGAAGAGCAGCTCCGTCTTGCCGAGGTTCAGCTTGAGGTGGTGATCCGTCATCCACACTGATATGTCTGCCAGACATGCAGAGATGCAATTCGCCACCTGGTTGTCAGAAGGGGGAAAGGAGAAGATTAATTGTGTGTCATCTGCATAGCAATGATATGAGAGACCATGTGAGGATATGACAGAGCCAAGTGACTTGGTGTATAGCGAGAATAGGAGAGGGCCTAGAACAGAGCCCTGGGGGACACCAGTGGTGAGATACCACGCCCGTTACATCGCCACTGATCATATTCCCATCTATCATATTCCTCTCTATGATATTCCCACTATAATATTCCTCTCTATCCTATTACCCTTTATCATATTCCCTATAGACGGAGCTGCTCTTCCTCCCGGGGAAGGACTGCCCGTTCCATGATCTTGCCATCACGGTTGACAACTCCATTGTGTCCTCCTCCCAGAGTGCTAAGAACCTCGGCGTGACCCTGGACAACACCCTGTCGTTCTCTACTAACATCAAGGCGGTGACCCGATCCTGTAGGTTCATGCTCTACAACATTCACAGAGTACGACCCTGCCTCACACAGGAAGCGGCGCAGGTCCTAATCCAGGCACTTGTCATCTCCCGTCTGGATTACTGCAACTCGCTGTTGGCTGGGCTCCCTGCCTGTGCCATTAAACCCCTACAACTCATCCAGAACGCCGCAGCCCGTCTGGTGTTCAACCTTCCCAAGTTCTCTCACGTCACCCCGCTCCTCCGCTCTCTCCACTGGCTTCCTGTTGAAGCTCGCATCCGCTACAAGACCATGGTGCTTGCCTACGGCGCTGTGAGGGGAACGGCACCGCCGTACCTTCAGGCTCTGATCAGGGCCTACACCCAAACAAGGGCACTGTGCTCATCCACCTCTGGCCTGCTCGCCTCCCTACCTCTGAGGAAGCACAGTTCCCGCTCAGCCCAGTCAAAACTGTTCGCTGCTCTGGCACCCCAATGGTGGAACAAGCTCCCTCACGACGCCAGGACAGCGGAGTCAATCACCACCTTCCGGAGACACCTGAAACCCCACCTCTTTAAGGAATACCTAGGATAGGATAAAGTAATCCTTCTAACCCCTCCCCCCTTCAAAGATTTAGATGCACTATTGTAAAGTGGTTGTTCCACTGGATATCATAAGGTGAATCCACCAATTTGTAAGTCGCTCTGGATAAGAGCGTCTGCTAAATGACTTAAATGTAAATGTAAATGTATATCATATTCCTCTCTATCCTATTACACTTTATCATAATCCTGTCACAAAAAATGTCGTACTCCTCACAGAAAATGTCGTATGGGAGAGAATAGGACCAAGGCGCAGCAGGTTTGTGGATACTCATGCTTTTAATGGTAAAACGAAAGGGCATCCACAGGAAAAACAAAATAATAGACAGTACTCACGACACGAACAGTTCTGCATGCTATTAAACGCAGTGCAAAAACAACTACCCACAACCCCAAAGAAAAACACACACACCTATATAGGACTTCCAATAAAATGCAACTCAACACACCTGCCTTCAATTGGAAGTCCCAATCACCAACAAACATTAACACACACAAAACTGCCACAACCTGACCAGCAGATGGAGCTATTGTATTAGTTTTGGGGTCAGGACGTGGCAGTTTTGTGTGTGTGAATGTTTGATGGTGATTGGGACTTCCAATTGAAGGCAGGTGTGTTGAGTTGCCTTTGATTGGAAGTCCTATATAGGTGTGACAATTCCCTATATGTCATATTCCCCTCTATCATATTACACTGTATCATATTCCATCTATCATATTCCTTATATATCATATTCTCCTCCATAATATTCAACTCTATCAAATTCCCTCTATCATATTCCCCTCTATCATATTCATCACTACCATATTCCTCTCTATCATATTCCTCTCTATCACATTCACCTCTATCATATTCCTCTCTATCATATTCCTTTTCTATCATATTCCTTTTCTATCATATTCCTTTTCTATCATATTCCTTTTCTATCATATTCCCCTCTATCATATTTTAAGGCCCGATCCCGGAGATGAGAAGCAGGTACGGGGAGTCAAACATTTAATCGGGAACAGACATAGAACAAGACAGTAACATTGTCAGCACACGGGTAAACAATGACATATGACAATCAGTTCAGAAGCAGGGATCAGAGCGGGGAACCCAACAGATATTGGGAATGTAATGACAGAGGTTATTTAGTCCAGGTGAGTCCAATAATCGCTGATGTGCGTGACGGTGGGAAGGCAGGTGTGTGTAATGATGATGGCAGGAGCGAGCAATGCTGGGGAGCCTGGCGCCCTGTAGAGACAGGGGGCAGGCGTGACATATATTACACTCTATTATATTCCCCTCTATCATATTCCTCTCTATTATATTTTCCTCTATCATATTCCCCTCTATCATATTTGCTTCTATCATATTCCCTCTATCAAATTCATCTATATAACTTTCCCATCTACCATGTTCCCCTCTATCATATTCCTCTCTATCAAATTCCCCTCTATCATATTCCTCTATATCATATTCCCTATATATCACATTCCCCTCTTTCATATTCCCCTCTACCATATTCCCTCTATAATATTCCCCTCTATCATTTTCTTCTCTATTATATTCTCTCTATCATATTCCCCTCTATCATATTTTTCTCAATTTCCTGTATCACATCCCTCTATCATATTCCCCTCTATCATATTCCCTCTACCGTATATCTCCATATTATATTCCCCTCTATCATATTCCCTTCAATCACATTCCTCTTGATCAAAATCCTCTTTCATATTTCCCTCTATCATATTCCTCTCTATCATATTCCCTCTGTTATAATCTATCATATTCCCTATATGTCACATTCCCCTCTATCATATTCCCCTCTATTATATTCCCCTCTGTCATATTCCTCTCTATTATATTCCTCTCTATCATATTCCCCTCTTTCATATTCTCTCTATCATATTCCCTCTATAATTTTCCGATCTATCATATTACCCTCTATCATGTTCGCTATATATCATATTCCCCTCTATCATTTTCGTCTCTATCATATTCCTCTCAATCACATTCCGCTCTGTCATTTTCCTCTCTATCATTTTACCCTCTATCATATTCCTTATATATCATATTCCCCTCTATTATATTCCTCTATCATATTCCCCTCTTATTACATTCCTCTATATTATATTCCTCTGTCATGTTCCTCTCTATTGTATTCCTCTATATCATATTCCTGTATTGTCCTATATTTTAATATAATGTATTTATATTTTTAATCCCAGCCCCCATCCCTGAAGAAAGCCTTTTGCCTTTTGGTAGGCCACCATTGTAAATAAGAATTTGTTCTTAACTGACTTGCGTAGTTAAATAAAGGTTAAATGAAATAAAATAAATAAAATATCAGACATATCATATTCCTCTCTATCACATTCCTCTGTATCACATTCCTACTATCATATTCCTCTCTATATCATATTCCTCTCTATCATATCCCCCTTCATCAGATTCCCCTCTATCACATTCCTACTATCATATTCCTCTCTATATCATATTCCTCTCTATCACATTCCTCTGTATCACATTCCTACTATCATATTCCTCTCTATATCATATTCCTCTCTATCATATTCCTCTGTATCACATTCCTACTATCATATTCCTCTCTATATCATATTCCTCTCTATCATATTCCTCTGTATCACATTCCTCTCTATCATATTCCTCTGTATCATATTCCTCTCTATCACATTCCTCTGTATCACATTCCTACTATCATATTCCTCTCTATATCATATTCCTCTCTATCATATTCCTCTCTATCACATTCCTCTGTATCACATTCCTACTATCATATTCCTCTCTATATCATATTCCTCTCTATCATATTCCCCTTCATCAGATTCCCCTCTATCATATTCCCTCTATCATATTCCTCTCTATATCATATTCCTCTCTATCATATTCCCCTTCATCAGATTCCCCTCTATCATATTCCCCTCTATCATATTCCCCTCTATCATATTCCTCTCTATCATATTCCTCTCTATCATATTCCTCTCTATCATATTCCTACTATCATATTCCTCTCTATATCATATTCCTCTCTATCACATTCCTCTGTATCACATTCCTACTATCATATTCCTCTCTATATCATATTCCTCTCTATATCATATTCCTCTCTATCACATTTCTCTGTATCACATTCCTACTATCATATTCCTCTCTATCACATTCCTCTCTATCACATTTCTCTGTATCACATTCCTACTATCATATTCCTCTCTATCACATTCCTCTCTATCACATTTCTCTGTATCACATTCCTACTATCATATTCCTCTCTATATCATATTCCTCTCTATATCATATTCCTCTCTATATCATATTCCTCTCTATCACATTTCTCTGTATCACATTCCTACTATCATATTCCTCTCTATCACATTCCTCTCTATCACATTTCTCTGTATCACATTCCTACTATCATATTCCTCTCTATCACATTCCTCTCTATCACATTTCTCTGTATCACATTCCTACTATCATATTCCTCTCTATCACATTCCTCTCTATCACATTTCTCTGTATCACATTCCTACTATCATATTCCTCTCTATATCATATTCCTCTCTATCATATTCCCCTTCATCAGATTCCCCTCTATCATATTCCTACTATCATATTCCCTCTATCATATTCCTCTCTATCATATTCCCCTTCATCAGATTCCCCTCTATCATATTCCCTCTATCATATTCCTCTCTATCATATTCCCCTTCATCATATTCCCCTCTATCATATTCCTCTCTATCATATTCCTCTCTATCATATTCCTCTCTATCATATTCCCCTTCATCACATTCCTCTGTATCACATTCCTCTGTATCACATTCCTACTATCATATTCCTCTCTATATCATATTCCTCTCTATCATATTCCTCTCTATCACATTCCTCTGTATCACATTCCTACTATCATATACCTCTCTATATCATATTCCTCTCTATCATATTCCTCTCTATCACATTCCTACTATCATATTCCCTCTATCATATTCCTCTCTATCATATTCCTCTCTATCACATTCCTCTGTATCACATTCCTACTATCATATTCCTCTCTATATCATATTCCTCTCTATCATATTCCTCTCTATCACATTCCTCTGTATCACATTCCTACTATCATATTCCTCTCTATATCATATTCCTCTCTATCATATTCCTCTCTATCACATTCCTCTGTATCACATTCCTACTATCATATTCCTCTCTATATCATATTCCTCTCTATCATATTCCTCTCTATCACATTCCTCTGTATCACATTCCTACTATCATATTCCTCTCTATATCATATTCCTCTCTATCATATTCCCCTTCATCAGATTCCCCTCTATCATATTCCTACTATCATATTCCCTCTATCATATTCCTCTCTATCATATTCCCCTTCATCAGATTCCCCTCTATCATATTCCCCTCTATCATATTCCTCTCTATCATATTCCTCTCTATCACATTCCTCTGTATCACATTCCTACTATCATATTCCTCTCTATATCATATTCCTCTCTATCATATTCCCCTTCATCAGATTCCCCTCTATCATATTCCTACTATCATATTCCCTCTATCATATTCCTCTCTATCATATTCCCCTTCATCATATTCCCCTCTATCATATTCCCCTTCATCAGATTCCCCTCTATCATATTCCCCTCTATCATATTCCCCTCTATCATATTCCTCTCTATCATATTCCTCTCTATCATATTCCTCTCTACCCTCCATCCACTCCCCCTCCCTTTCCGTCCTCCTCATCTCAGCACAGCTCCGCTCCATCGGGTAGATTTGGAATTCAACATTTTAACATTGCAACACTCCCCAGATTTGTGAAAAGTAAACATTGTGTGTTTATACTGTGTTATACAGTATGCCTTGACAAAAATTAAACAGAGAGTAAACCTTATTTATTGAATTTTTTTATTCCTTTTTTCAATGCACGCAAAAATAAAGTTTCCCTCCCTGCTCTATCTCTCTATTACCCAGTCTACTCATCCATCTTCAAGCTTTCATCCCTTCCCTGCTCTTCTATCACCCTCTCAGTTCCACCTCCAACTGGCTCACTCTTTTTCTTCTTCTCCAGTCTCTTCCTCTCCTCTTTCCTCATCTTTTCTCTCTTCTTCTCCTCCTTTTCTTGAATCTTTCTCTCCATCTCCAGGAACTCAGCTTGAGCTTTCTCTCTCTTTTTCAGCTCCTCAGAACACTTCTTCTCTTTCTTAATCCTGTCTTTCATCATGTCATTATGTATCTTCATCAGCCCCTCTAACCTCTTTTTCTCTGCCTTGTCCTCCTCTTTTCTTTCCTTCTCTCTCTTTTTCTGTTCTAACTTCTCCCTCTTTTTCTCAGCCTTCATGACTTTCTTCTGCTCTTTCTCTCTCTCTTTCATCTCTTTCTTCTCCCTCTTTTTTTGCTCCTCCTCCTTGTTTTTCATCTCCTTTCTCTCTTTCTCGTCATCTTTCAACTTCTTATTCAGTTTCTTACATTCCTCTTTTTCCTCCATCTTCAAAAACGGGATTTTCTGCATGTGGTTCCTGACCAGAAAGCCCACTCTTCCCAGGATGGTCTCTGCTCTCTCTGATGAAACCATCCCATTGGAGCTCTTGGAATGGGCACAGTCCGCATCACACTTCAACCCCTCCCTCGGTCTCACCTCCTCCTGGACGCTCCTCTCTTCACTCTCAATGTCAATGCCTATCCTATAATCCTGACAGGAAGACATTGATTCTAGATGTAATATTGTTCCAATGTGGCACATTCAATACACATTTGAGTGATCAACATACAATGATGGCCTCATGGGGCACACAATTTGGAGGACAGTAATTAAGGTCATTTGTTTTTTGTATCCCCATTATATATTCCAAAACCCATAAATGTTAACCCTAGTGAGGGGTGATGTTTCATACTATGAGCAAAGAGCAGCAAGTTTGGGTCAATTCCAGTCAATTCAAGAAGAACTCTAAAATTCCAATTCTCTTCAATGCTTTGAATTGAAATGGAACTGACCCCCAACCCTGTAGGGTAGTAGTGTAAAATAGGACACCTACCTTTGTCTCTTCCAGGGTCCAGGTCCTGGGTTCATCATTGTGGGTTGACAGAGTTAAGTTAGCATCTGGGTCCAGCTGGTGAGCGTGAGTGCAGAGATACACCTTCTTAGTAGTGCCCCTCCCTTTCTGATTTGGATCATTGTGGTCTTTGTCATGGATGCATGCCAGGCTTGGAGGAAGTGCTAGGACAGGGTTTGTATCACCTGTCAGTTCCTCTCTCTTGACAGTGGATGAAACTGCACTTTCCTCTGTGTCAACTAAGCGCTCTGTGTGTTCCTCAACTGTCTCCTCTTGCTGTTTGTGGTCAATGCAGTGGGTACAGGGCAGCCTTAGAGGCAGTGCTGCGGGTGCAGGAGGACTTTTACCAGCCAAAAACTCCTCTTGGAGGACAGTGGACACGGAAACAGCTGCTTCCCTCGCAACTATCGTCTCCTCTGGCTGCTTATGGTCATTGTCCAAAATGTGTGACAAGCTTGGAGGCAGCCTTGGAGCAGGGCTTTTATCACCCAACAGGTCCTCTCCCTGGACAATGGATGTGCCTACAGTGATCTCTGTGGCAAGGGAGGACTCATTGGCGTCCTCTTTTTTCTCCTTGGTCAGTTTGTGGTCAGAGTCACGGATACATGGCGAGCTTGGAGGCAGTGCTCCAGGGTCAGGAGGGCTTTGATCAGCTGCCATGTCCTCCTTTAGGTGAGTGGACACATCATTGGTTGTTCCACTGGCAACTGGACACTTGTTGGTTCCCTCTACTGCCGACCCCGGCAGTTTGTAGTCAATGTCAAAGACACGTGACAGACTTGGAGGCAGCATTGGGACAGGGCGTTTAGCTGCTGATCTGCCCACTCCATCAACAGTAGCTGTACCTGAAGTGTTCTCTGTAGCACCTGAGACCTCATAGGCATCCTCTACTGTCTGCTCTGGTGGCATGAAGTCACCGTCAAAGACTGATGGCAGGCATGGAGTCAGCACTGAAAGAAGACTTCTAGCTGCCCATCGGTTCTCTCTCTTGACAGTGGCCGTGCCTGCAGTAGCCTCTTTGGCAACTCGGTACTCTGTGGCTAAAACAGCAGGCTGGGAGGTTTCCGGGACATTGAATGATTTGCCAATGAACCGCTGAGCCAGTGGTGGGAGGGAGAAAGGATAGAATCTGTCCTCTTCCTTGATATTAGATTTTGCCACTGGAGCAACTGAGACCTCAGTGGTTCCCTCTAATGTCTGCTGTGGTGGCATGGAGTCATCGTTAAAGAAGTGTGGCAGGTATCGATGCAGCATTGAGGAAAGATGTGTATCTGTCGATAAGTCCTCTCTTTTACCAGTACGTACATCTGCAGTGGCCTCTGTGGCAACTGGGCACTCAGCAGGGACAAAGTATGAAAATACAATGAACCGCTGTGCCTCCTGAGCGCGTATGGCCAATTGAGAGGGGGGATGTAACATGGTTGGTATAGGCCTCCGATTGGTGAAAGCCAGTGGTGGGAGGGAGTCAATACAGGGAGCCATGAACTCAGTGAGTGGACGGTTTGTCACATCTCTCACATTCTGCGGGAGAAAAAAAACAGACATGTTGAAAGTGATCACATTCAGTACATAGATACTTTGTGAGTCAATGCTATTTACTTATACATCACATATACAGTGCCTTCGGAAAGTTTTCAGACCCCTTCACTTTCCCCACATTTTGTTACCTTACAGCCTTATTCTAAAATTGATTAAATCATTTTTTCCCCTCATCAATGTACACACAATACCCCATAATGACAAAGCAAAAACAGAATTGTTCCAAATTCATCACACATTTCTTTTGAAATATCACATTTACATAAGTATTCAGACCCTTCACTCAGTACTTTGTTGAAGCACCTTTGGCAGCGATTACAGCATAGAATATTTTTGGGTATCACTCTACAAACTTGTGCTTCGGGAATTCTCCCTTTCTTCTCTAAAGATCCTCTCAAGCTAAGTTAGGTTGGATGGGGAGCGTTGCTGCACAGCTATATTCAGGTCTCTCCAGAAATGTTCGATCCGGTTCAATTCCAGACTCTGGCTGGGCCACTCAAGGACATTCAGAGACTTGTCCTGAAGCCACTCCGGCATTGTCTTGGCTTTGTACTTAGGGTCATTGTTCTATTGGAAGGTGACCCTTCGCCCCAGTCTGAGGTCCTGAGCATTCTGGAGCAGGTTTTCATCAAGGATCTCTCTGTACTTTGCTCTGTTCATCTTTGCCTCGATCCTGACTAGTCTCCCATTCCCTGCCGCTGAAAAACATCCCCACAGCATGATGCTGGCACCACCATGCCTCACCGTAGGGATGGTGGCAGATTTCCTCCAGACGTAAAGCTTGGCATTCAGGCCAAAGAGTTCAATATTGGTTACATCAGACTAGAGAATCTTGTTTCTCATGGTCTGGGAGTCTTTAGGTGCCTTTTGGCAAACTCCAAGCGGGCTGTCATGTGCCTTTAACAGAGGAGTGGCTTCCATCTTGCCACTCTACCTTAAAGGCCTGATTGGTGGAGTGCTGCAGAGATGGTTGTCCTTCTGGAAGGTTCTCCCGTCTCCACAGAGGAACTCTAGAGCTTTGTCAGAGTCACCATCGGGCTGTGGTCACCTCCCTGACCAAGGCCCTTCTCCCCCGATTGCTCAGCTTGGCCAGCTCTAGGAAGAGTCTTGGTGGTTCCAAACTTCTTCCATTTAAGAATGATGGAGGCCACTGTGTTGTTGGGGACCTTCAATGTTGCAGAGAGTTTTTGGTACCCTTCCCCAGATCTGTGCATCGACACAATCCTATCTCGGAGCTCTACAGACAATTCCTTCGACCTCATGGCTTGGTTTTTGCTCTGACATGCACTGTCTGCTGTGGGACCTTATATAGACAGGTGTGTGCCTTTCCAAATCATGTTCAATCAGTTGAATTTACAACAGGTGGATTCCAATCACATTGCAGAAACATCTCAAGGATGATCAGTGGAAACAGGATGAACATGAGCTCAATTTCCAGTCTCATAGCAAAGAGTCTAAATACTTATGTAAAACAGATATTTCAACATTTCTACAAACCGGTTGTCGCTTTGTCAATATGGGGTATTGTTTGTAGATTGCTGAGAATTTGCATTTATTTCATCAATTTTCAAATCAGGCTATTACGTAACAAAAGGTGGAAAAAGTCAAGGTGTCCGAATACTTTCCGAAGGCACTGTATATATCTAGTGTCCTCTCAGATGCTCTGCACCAGTCTGTACCAACCCTGGGTCTTCTAGCCAATGGCTCAACTAAGTGTAAAAATACATGCACCACACCCAGCATAACATTTGACATTTTAGACATTTAGCAGATGCTTTTGTCCAGAACGACTTACAGTTAGTCATTCAACTTAAGGTAACTAGGTGGGACAACCATATAATCCTGATATGAAGGTCTACGAGAGATCGCTTGGTCTAGTTTTTTAAATTTTTAGACAAGACAACCATAAGAACTGAGGACTATGTACATAACAATACTCAAACAGAGAGACAGACACGATACAACACAAGAAAAGATATCAGACAAAATATTGTTAGTCTTACATTCCATGGCATATCGCACATTTTGCCCTTATATTGACGTATTTACTTTAATCAATAATGTTCAATAGAACTCTAGTCCACTTTGTCAAAGTTGGTCTTGTTACCTCCTCAATCAGGCTTGGCATTTTCCTCGTCTCAAACCAAATCCTCTTCATTTCCTTCTCCTGCTCCCTCTGGGTCTGCCACACCAGAGCCAACCTGACTCCCAGCTCCATCACGTAGTCTGTCTGGATCGCCCTTTCCTTCAACTGACACTCAGCCCTCCTCTGTGTCAGCGTTGAACCCTCCATGTCTTCCTCCTAGCTAACAATAACTCTGGAAAATACATAACGTTGTAGTAAGTGTAGTGTTGCTCACCAAAGAATAATGCATCTCTTTACAATATGCACACATTTTCTTCCCGTTTACTTACAATGAAGCAAGTGACAATCCTGATCCAGAGATGATTACGCAATAGGCCTATCTGATTTACTAGTAAAAAGTTGGCTACTGGAAAAGTGACCAAGTTCAAATGAATCGATTTTGGCTGTTCCTATCATTATGTGCTCAATATCCTTTATGACATCATCATTGTGATGCAAGCTGTTGCCATTGGAGATGACAAAGCACAACACAGACTTTAGAAAGCACACTTCAGGCTCTCTCTGTACCTTACTATTGAGCCTTATTCAACCCCTCATGTATCGCCACTCCATATTGGGCCTGGTTCTCACAAACCACACTAGATCACCTTATATCATATCATTCAAAACGTTTTTAGGGGGTAGAAAATCAGCTCTATCCATGCAGGACCTAACTTGTACAGTTTCATCTATTTTAAACATTCCAGTCTTCTCTTTGAGTGCCTCTGAGTGTACCTCAATTAAAGAGGTCTATCAATTCAACCATGTTGAAAGGGATAACCATTCAATCAAGAAAAGCAGATTTTTATAGAAAAATGTAGCAGCTACAAATTAGGTAGACCTACTTGTTTTTTACACTACCTACACTTTTGGTACATATCTATTGAGATAATTGATTACAACTTGTGTTGGTGATTAACACAGAGAGAGGGTTATCTTTCATCAATATAATGCAATTGCCATTAGGCAGGCTCACTACAACAACGTAACATGCCATCTCAGGTGTCAGGATGAACAATTTTATCACACAAAAAGAGGTATTCAAGCAAACTGTCTCTCTCAACAGTTTCAACAGATTGTATGTTAGGCCTGTATAGTAATTTGAAAAGTAGTTATTCTACAGAAACATAGTTATACAGTAAGTTATATTACAACCTACCTCTCAAGTAAGCAGCGTGGTCTCTCTCTAATGAAATAGGACATTAATAATCTGTCAGTGGTTAGTTGAATCAGTCTCTTTGCACTGTTCTGTTTGTCTGTACAACAGCTAACCTCCTAGAATCAGAATCTTGTGATGTCACAATGAAGGCCTCATTACCATGACTACCAACAGAAGCTCTCATGTGTAATCAAATGCTGGAACATTTCACCTTTTTAACCTATGCAGCACAGTCATACCTAATATTTACATTGAATCCATGTAACCACAATTTTTATTCAAATAAAATACTCTACCTCATTTCAAATGGTTGACCATTCGTAATACAGGTGTTTTGCCTATTTCAAAGTGAATATGTTTTAGATATCACAACTAGCATCCAGGTTTACTAGGTTATTTGTTTGATCTCAGCCTACCACTAATGTAAATGTTTCTCATCATCCTCTTCATCATTAATATAATATTTAGGCTACCTTACTACAGTAAAACAAGTCTTCCATAGACTATGACACCTCAGTAACATAGTTCCAACAAAGAAATGAGGGTTCAAGAAAATATCTCTCTTCAACGGCCTCAGCTATTAGCCATATGATCAACAAGGTCAAATGCAGCACTACAATCAAGAAGCAGCTCACCCACAAGTTTATCTTGGTCAAGTGACCTGAGCCATTGATGGGTTAAATCAACTAGAGCTGTTGCAGTTGAGGGATCTTTACGGTAGGCATGCTGGTAGAGAAATAAGATGTGCTGGATGTGTAATTATCTAGGCCTAAAACATTTGGTTGAAGAGTAGGTGTCCCTGAATTCTTGTATTGTAGTTCAATAAATTATTAATTAAGGAAATCAATATCAGCTGACAATTGAACAGAAGTTTTAGACCTGCCAGCAGGGCCATTTGTTTAAAAACGTGTTTGAAATGTTTCTTATCCATGTCTTTCCAGTTGATCTAACCAATCAGACTCAAGAGCATCACACATTCCTCCATTCATTCCCCTCTATCATATTCCTGGGGCTTAGCCCCACATTTTTAGCAAAAAACTGGCTGTCCTGTTTTGCATGTTATTTTGACATTAATACATGTCACATATCAGTTTGCAAACAATGTAAAATATATATACAGTATCAGTCAAAAGTTTGGACACACCTACTCATTCAAGGTTTATTTTCTCTTTTTTCTCTACATTGTAGAATCATAGTGAAGACATCAAAACTCTGAAATAACACATATGGAATAATGTGGTAAGAAAAAAAGGGTTAAACAAATTAAAATATGTTTTATATTAGAGATTCTTCAAAGTAGCCACCCTTTGCCTTGATAACAGCTTTGCACACTCTTGACGTTCTCTTAACCAGCTTCATGAGGTAGTCATCTGGAATGCATTTTAATGAACAGGTGTGCCTTGTTAAAAGTTAATTTGAGGAATTTCTTTCCTTAAAGCGTTTGAGCCAATCAATTGTGTTGTGACAAGGTAGGGGTGGTATGCAGAAGATTGCCCTATTTGGGGGGAAAATGCCATTTTATGGGAAGTTCAGTTCAATAAAGCAAAGAGAAATGACAGTCCATCATTACTTTAAGACATGAAGATCAGTCTATCAGGAAAATGTCAAGAACAGCAAGCGCTATGATGGAACTGGCTCTCATGAGGACCGCCACAGGAAAGGAAAACCCAGAGTTACCAGGGTGTTGAAGGGTGCCAAAGCAAACAACCAAAAAGCCACAAGACTACCACAACAGAAATCAAATAAAGGTGTCTGCATGGAGAGAGTCTCTCCAATGACTGTGGAAGAGGTGTTTTTATCATGGGACACACCCGGGCCCAGGTGTTTCCCATGTAGCTGACGACCCTCCCAACTCCGCCCAGCGGCATCCTAATAAGGAAACAGAGTGGGAGGGTCGTCACACAAGTAACAGACACATCTCAACATACACTGTTCAGAGGAGACTGCATGAAACAGGCCTTCATGGTCGAATTTCTGCAAAAAAAAAACACTACTAAAGGACACCAATAAGAAGAGACTTGCTTGGGCCAAGAAACACAAGAAATAGACTTTAGACCAGTGGAAATCTGTCCTTTGGTCTGATCAGTCCAAATTTGAGATTTTGGTTCCAACCGCCGTGTCTTTGTGAGACGCAGAGTAGGTGAACGGATGATCTCCGCATATGTAGTTCCCAGCCTGAATCATGGCGGAGGAGGTGTGATGGTGTGGGGGTGCATTGCTGCTGACACTGTCTGTGATTTATTTAGAATTCAACCACACTTAACCAGCATGGCTACCACAGCATTCTGCAGCGATCCGCCATCCCATTTAGTTTGTGTTTAGTGGAAGTATAATTTGTTTTCAACAGGACAATGACCCAACACACCTCTAGGCTGTGTAAGGGCTATTTGACCAAGAAGGAGAGTGATGGAGTGCTGCATCAGATGACCTGGTCCACAATCACCCGACCTCAACCCAATTGAGATGGTTTGGGATGAGTTGGACCGCAGTGAAGGAAAAGCAGCCAACAAGTGCTCAGCATATGTGGGAACTCCTTCAAGACTGTTGGAAAAGCATTCCAGGTGAAGCTGTTTGAGAGAATGCCAAAAGTGTACAAAGCTGACATCAAGGCAATGGGTGGAAACTTTGAAGAATCTCAAATATAAAATATATTTTGATTTGTTAATTGAGGATAAAACGTATCGTTGCTCAGCGGCCATTGGACACATTAAGTTGGAAATCGCAAATTCAACAATGAGTGGTTTGGAAGGAATCAGTCGCTAACTGCAAGAATTGCAAAGCAGTCATTAGCCTGCTATTCACTGGAGTGGCTGTGTAGTCCCAAGTCTAAGATTAAGGGTCTCTTTTCAATCAACATTGGCCATGCTGTCAGTGAAGCATGATTTGTGCAGCGCTCAAAACAACTGTTAACTCGGAACTGCAAAATCTGACTTTAGTAAGTTCAAGACAACTGGGAACTCGGGAAAAATGATCTACGACTAGGAAAATACATTTTGAACTTTCATCCAGCTCGGAATTGTAAATTCAGAACTCAGGCCTCATTCTAGAGCTACGTCCTGAAGATCACTGATGTCATCATGATTCATGCTTTTTTTGTTGTTGAGTTCCCAGTTTTCTTGAATGCACCATGAATCCAGAAAATGCCAGACTTTGATGACAAAGTTTGGTGACAAAATTTGCCCACGATGGACTGCCGCGCCACCTTCCTGTTCAAGTGAGCACAGCACAACAAGGTGAGTCCAAAAATGTCTTGTATGCTGCTACATAAATTAAGTAATATGGCAGGGAGATATATATATACCGTAGCTAAGAAAGTAAGCTGTTAGTAGCCCATGTGCCTCACCGAATGAATGAACTATTTCGCTGCCAGACAAGGCTCAGCTGATAGCCAGGTATAGCAGTGGTAAGGTGTTGGGACAGCTTTATGTAGGCTCGAACAGTTTGTGGGCACCGTTTTTCACCCTTATAGTGCAATTCATGTATTGTTTAGTGTTGTGTGGTGGCTTTGTTGGCATGCATCCAACATTTTATTTTCTTTGTCTCACCAAGATTTACAAGCTAAAATCGCCACTGATCATATTCCCTCAATCATATCCCCCTCTATCATATTCCCCTCTATCATATTCCCTTCTATCATATTCCAATCTATCATATTACCCTATATCATATTCCCTATATATCATATTCCCTCTATAATATTCCCCTCTACCATATTCCCTTCTAACATATTCCCTTCTATCATATTCCACTCTATCATATTCCTCTATATTATTCCTCTCTCTCATATTCCCCTCTATCAATTTCCTCTCTATTATATTAATCTATAAAGTTTACCCCTCTGTCATGTTCCCCTCTATCATTTTCCTTTCTATCATATTCCCCTCTATCAAATTCCCCTCTATCAAATTCCTCTATATCAAATTCCCCTCTATCAAATTCCTCTCTATCATATTCCCCTCTATCATATTCCCCTCTATCAAATTCCCCTCTATCATGTTCCCCTCTATCAAATTCCCTCTATCATGTTCCCCTCTATCAAATTCCCCTCTATCAAA
Source organism: Salmo salar (assembly GCF_965601325.2). Classification (NCBI taxonomy): domain Eukaryota; kingdom Metazoa; phylum Chordata; class Actinopteri; order Salmoniformes; family Salmonidae; genus Salmo; species Salmo salar. Next base: position 14,105,421 of record NC_138307.1, read on the forward strand.
TTCCTCTATATCAAATTCCCCTCTATCAAATTTCCTCTATATCATATTCCCCTCTATCAAATTCCCCTCTATCATTCCTCTATCATTTCCTCTATCAAATTCCCTCTATCATGTTCCTCTATCAATTCCCCTCTATCAATTCCCTTATCAATTCCCCTCTATCATTTCCTCTATCATTTCCCCTCTATCAAATTCCCCTCTATCAAATTCCCTCTATCATGTTCCCCTCTATCAAATTCCCTCTATCATATTCCTCTCTATCATATGTTAAGGCCCGACGCCGGAGATGAGAAGCAGGTATGGGGAGTTAAACATTTAATCGGGAACAGACCGAACAAGACAGGAACCGTGTCAACACACGGGTAAACAAGGACATATGACAATGAATGCATAAGCAGGGAACAGAGTTTGGAACACGACAGATATGGGGAAGGTAATGACAGAGGTGATTTAGTCCAGGTGGGGTCCAATAATCGCTGAAGCGCGTGACGGTGGGAAGGCAGGTGTGCGTAATGATGACGGCAGAAGTGAGCAATGCTGGGGAGCCTGGCACCCTCGAGATACAGGGGGGAAGACAGGGAGCAGGCGTGACACATATTACACTCTATTATATTCCCCTCTATCATATTCCCCTCTATCATATTCCTCTCTATTATATTCAACTCTATCATATTCCCCTCTATAATATTCCCCTCTATCATATTCAACTCTATCATATTCCCTGTATCATATTCAACTCTATCATAATCCCTGTATCAAATTCCCCTCTATCAATTTCCTCTCTATCATATTCATCTCTATCATATTCCCTCTATCATATTGCGCTCTATCATATTCCTTATATATCATATTCCCCTCTATCATATTCAACTCTATCAAACTCCCTGTATCATATTCCTTATATATCAAATTCCCTATATTTTATTCCTTTTCTATCATATTCCTCTCTATTATATTCAACTCTATCATATTCCTCTCTATTATATTCAACTCTATCATATTCCTCTCTATCATATTCCCCTCTATCATATTCAACTCTATCAAATTCCCTGTATCATATTCCTTATATATCAAATTCCCCTCTATCATATTAATCTCTATCATATTTCTCTCTATCATATTCCCCTCTATCATATTCAACTCTATCAAATTCCCTGTATCATATTCCTTATATATCAAATTCCCCTCTATCATATTCATCTCTATCATATTCCTCTCTATCAAATCCCCTCTATCATATTCCCCTCTATCATATTCCCCTCTATCAAATCCCCTCTATCATATTCCCCTCTATCATATTCATCTCTATCATATTCCCTCTATCATATTCCTCTCTATCAAACTCCCCTCTATCATATTCCCCTCTATCATATTCCTTATATATCATATTCCCCTCCAACATATTACACTCTATCAAATTCCCTCTATCATATTCCCCTTTATCATATTCTTCTCTATCAAATCCCCTCTATCATATGTTAAGACCCAATCCCGGAGATGAGAAGCAGGTACGGGGAGTCAAACATTTAATCGGGAACAGACATAGAACAAGACAGTAACATTGTCAGCACACGGGTAAACAATGACATATGACAATCAGTTCAGAAGCAGGGATCAGAGCGGGGAACCTGACAGATATGGGGAAGGTAATGACAGAGGTGATTTAGTCCAGGTGAGTCCAATAATTGCTGATGCGCGTGACGGGGGAAGGCAGGTGTGTGTAATGATGATGGCAGGAGCGAGCAATGCTGGGGAGCCTGGCGCCCTCGAGATACAGGGGGGAAGATCGAGAGCAGGAGTGACACATATTACACTCTATTATGTTCCCCTCTATAATATTCCCCTCTATCATATTCCTCTATATAACTTTCCCCTCTATCATATTCCTCTCTTTCAAATTCCCCTCTATCATATTCCTCTCTGTCATGTTACCCTCTATCATATTCTTTATATATCATGTCATGACGTTGGCCTGTGGGTAAGGTTTATGACCCCCCCCATAAATACCTTTCTCCCTTCCCCTCTCTTTCTGAACCTACTGAAGGACTGCTGTCCTGAAGGACTGCTGTCCTGTTAAATATAGAGAGTCTGGGAACATCAAACAAATGGGGAAAGGAACCATATTTTGGTAATAAAACCAGTTGGAAATATGCTTTGGAACGTAATGAGTATGGATGTCAGTTCGGTTGTCATCTGAGACATTATGACTGATGACAGGACGACATAAACTGTACCTGGGAAAGTATACACCCTCTAGTTATCAGAGTCACATGGAATTGTTATGCAATTGAAATGTTTGATATTGAAATTGTTTGTTAGGAGATTAAATGTAATTTTAGCTTCCAAATGAGAGAATTGGGTTTTCATAAGGAAAGTGCCCTGCTTGATCAGTGGCCCACCCCTGTGAAGAGACAGGGGTTATAAACGATGAAACACATCCTTCCCCCTCTCCACTATATAAGCCTTTGATGAAAAGATAACCACATGTTCCAGTACTTGAGGTCTGCAGCCTCTACGTTAGAAGGACACACGTCAAGTACAGAACTAAGCCAACCTCGGTGTGAGCTTTGGTGGCGAATGGTATGAACTTTGAGCTTAATCACTACAGAAGTGATACTTCCTAGCCGTTGAGTTAGCAGCGGCCGCTGAAGACGTGGGCTAGGAAAGGACGGACGACGGATCCAGTCTAACAAACAGACGAAAATACCACCACGTATCCAATTTACCACCAGAGACGTTCTTCCGAGGACAGGAAGATCTGTTGGCCAACCCGGCTAGCATCTACGACCAATCTACCGAAGCGCAGCTCAGAGTAAATATTTATTGCATTTTCCTTTTCCAAATGGGCGGTCATTTAGAATGCATAAGATAATGTATTAACGATAGCATAGCTGCTGTTTCTTTGTTCCTAAGTCTTCCCGCTCTTTGACTCAAGCCCAACCCCCTTTCTTTGTGTAACCAGCTTTCATACAGGTTCCGTCCACCAGGGATGTTTTCTGTATGACATCATTTGTATTCTGTGTATTTGTAATTCTGTGTGATTGGTTTAGGTATTTAGTAAATAAATAATTAAACCCAATTTTGTATTGCTGATTCAACTTGTTAGCCAGGGTTCGTGAAGATAACCAAGAATTTACAACTTTCATTATGAGACTGAAAATAAGATGATTAAGATGACGGCTATCGATGTAAAAGATTACTAAGTATTTTAAGAGTTTATTCGGAAGATAACGGCTCTATAAACGTTCTTCCGTGGTGCCCCGACTTTCTAGTTAATTACATTTACATGATTAGCTTAATCAGGTGATATTAATTACAGAGAAAGGATTTTATAGAATAGCATGAAATATCACTTAATCTGGCATAGCCAAAGACACGACAATCATATTCCCTTTATCATTTCCCTCTATTTCATTTTCCCCTCTATCATATTCCCCTCTTATAACATTCCTCTATATCATATTCCTCTATGTCATATTCCCTCTCTGGCTGCTTCGAGTGATGTATTGTTGTCTCTACCTTCTTGTCTTGTTTGCTGTTGTCTGTGCCCAACAATGTTTGTGCCCTGTTTTGTGCTGCTGACATGTTGTGTTGCCTCCATGTTGTTGTCATGTTGTGTTGCTAACATGTTGTGTTGTAATGTGTTGCTGCCATGCTATGTTGTCGTCTTAGGTCTCTCATGACGTAGTGTTGTGTTGTCTCTCTTGTCGTGATGTGTGTGTTGTCCTGTATTTTAATTTAATGTATTTATATTTTTAATCCCAGCCCCCATCCCCACAGGAAGGCTTTTGCCTTTTGGAAGGCCGTCATTGCATATAAGAATTTGTTCTTAACTGACTTGCCTAGTAAAATAAAGGTTAAATGAAATAAAAAAATAAAACATCATATTCCCCTCTATCATATTCCCCTTTATCATATTCCTCTCTATCATATCCCCTGTATCATTTTCCTCAGTATCATAATCCTCTCTATCATTTTACCCTCTATCATATTCCTCATATATCATATTCCTCTCTGTCATATTCCTCTGTATTTTATTTCCCTCTATCATATTCCCCTATTTCATATTCCCCTCATCATTTCCCTCTATTTCATATTCTCCTCTTATTACATTCCTCTATATCATATTCCTCTATATCATATTCCTCTGTCATATTCCTCTCTATTGTATTCCTCTATTATATTCCTCTATATCATATTCCCTCTATCATATTCCTCTATCGTATTCCTCTATCATATTCCCTCTATGGCTGCTTTGCGTGTTGTATTGTTGTCTCTACCTTCTTGTCTTGTTTGCTGTTGTCTGTACCCAACAATGTTCGTGCCCTGTATTGTCCTGCTAACATGTTGTGTTGCGGCCGTGTTGTTTTTGCCTCCATGTTGTTGATCATGTTGTGTTGCAAACATGTTGTGTTGTCATGTGTTGCTGCCATGTTGTGTTGATGCCATGTTGTGTTGCCTCCATGTTGTTGTCATGTTGTGTTGCTAACATGTTGTGTTGTCATGTGTTGCTGCCATGCTATGTTGTTGTGTTAGGTCTCTCATTATTTAGTGTTGTGTTGTCTTTCTTGTAGTGATGTGTGTTCTGTCCTATATTTTAACTATTTAATATATTTATATTTTTAATCCCAGAAAGCCTTTTGCTTTTTGGTAGGCCGCCATTGTAAATAGCAATTTGTTCTTAACTGACTTGCCTAATAAAATGAAGGTTAAATTAAATAAATTAATAAAATATCATAATCCTCTCTATCATATTCCTCTGTATCACGTTCCTACTATCAGATTCCCCTCTATCATATTCCTCTCTATCATATTCCTCTCTATCATATTCCCCTCTATCATATTCCCCTCTATCATATTACTCTCTATCATATTCCTCTCTAACATATTCCTCTCTACCCTCCATCCACTCCCCCTCCCTTTCCCTCCTCCTCATCTCAGCACAGCTCCACTCCATCGGGTAGATTTGGAATTCAACATTTTAACATTGCAACACTCCCCAGATTTGTGAAAAGTAAACATTGTGTGTTTATACTGTGTTATACAGTATGCCTTGACAAAAATTAAACAGAGAGTAAACCTTATTTATTGATTTTTTTTATTCCTTTTTTCAATGCATACAAAAATAAAGTTTCCCTCCCTGCTCTCTCTCTCTATTACCCAGTCTACTCATCCATCTTCAAGCTTTCATCCCTTCCCTGCTCTTCTATCACCCTCTCAGTTCCACCTCCAACTGGCTCACTCTTTTTCTTCTTCTCCAGTCTCTTCCTCTCCTCTTTCCTCATCTTTTCTCTCTTCTTCTCCTCCTTTTCTTGAATCTTTCTCTCCATCTCCAGGAACTCAGCTTGAGCTTTCTCTCTCTTTTTCAGCTCCTCAGAACACTTCTTCTCTTTCTTAATCCTGTCTTTCATCATGTCATTATGTATCTTCATCAGCCCCTCTAACCTCTTTTTCTCTGCCTTGTCCTCCTCTTTTCTTTCCTTCTCTCTTTTTCTGTTCTAACTTCTCCCTCTTTTTCTCAGCCTTCATGACTTTCTTCTGCTCTTTCTCTCTCTCTTTCATCTCTTTCTTCTCCCTCTTTTTTTGCTCCTCCTCCTTGTTTTTCATCTCCTTTCTCTCTTTCTCGTCATCTTTCAACTTCTTATTCAGTTTCTTTCTTTCCTCTTTTCTATCCATCTTCAAAAACGGGATTTTCTGCATGTGGTTCCTGACCAGAAAGCCCACTCTTCCCAGGATGGTCTCTGTTCTCTCTGATGAAACCAACCCATTGGAGCTCTTGGAATGGGCACAGTCCGCATCACACTTCAACCCCTCCCTCGGTCTCACCTCCTCCTTGACGCTCCTCTCTTCACTCTCAATGTCAATGCCTATCCAATAATCCTGACAGGAAGACATTGATTCTAGATGTAATATTGTTCCAATGTGGCACATTCAATACACATTTGAGTGATCAACATACAATGATGGCCTCATGGGGCACACAATTTGGAGGACAGTAATTAAGGTCATTTGTTTTTTGTATCCCCATTATATATTCCAAAACCCATAAATGTTAACCCTAGTGAGGGGTGATGTTTCATACTATGAGCAAAGAGCAGCAAGTTTGGGTCAATTCCAGTCAATTCAAGAAGAACTCTAAAATTCCAATTCTCTTCAATGCTTTGAATTGAAATGGAACTGACCCCCAACCCTGTAAAGTAGTAGTGTAAAATAGGACACCTACCTTTGTCTCTTCCAGGGTCCAGGTCCTGGGTTCATCATTGTGGGTTTCCAGAGTTAAGTTAGCATCTGGGTCCAGCTGGTGAGCGTGAGGGCAGAGATACACCTCCTTAGTAGTGCCCCTCCCTTTCTGATCTGGCTCGTTGTGGTCTTTGTCATGGATGCATGCCAGGCTTGGAGGAAGTGCTAGGACAGGGTTTGCATCACCTGTCAGTTCCTCTCTCTTGACAGTGGATGAAACTGCACTTTCCTCTGTGTCAACTAAGCGCTCTGTGTTGTCCTCAACTGTCTCCTCTGGCTGTGGGTACAGGGCAGCCTTAGAGGCAGTGCTGTGGGTGCAGGAGGACTTTTACCAGCCAAAAACTCCTCTTGGAGGACAGTGGACACGGAAGCGGCTGCTTCACTGGCAACTGGACACTTGCTGGTGCCCTCTACTGCCTCCTCTGGCAGTTTGTAGTCATTGTCAAAGACAAGTGGCAGACTTGAAGGCAGCACTGAGGGAAGACGTGTAGCTGCTGATGGATTCTGTCTATGCAACTGATGCCTCTGTGGCGACTGAGCACTCAGTGTCGTCCTCTAACGTCTCCTCTGGCTGCTTATGGTCATTGTCCAAAATGTGTGACAAGCTTGGAGGCAGCCTTGGAGCAGGGCTTTTATCACCCAACAGGTCCTCTCCCTGGACAATGGATGTGCCTACAGTGATCTCTGTGGCAAGGGAGGACTCATTGGCGTCCTCTTTTTTCTCCTTGGTCAGTTTGTGGTCAGAGTCACGGATACATGGCGAGCTTGGAGGCAGTGCTCCAGGGTCAGGAGGGCTTTGATCAGCTGCCATGTCCTCCTTTAGGTGAGTGGACACATCATTGGTTGTTCCACTGGCAACTGGACACTTGTTGGTTCCCTCTACTGCCGACCCCGGCAGTTTGTAGTCAATGTCAAAGACACGTGACAGACTTGGAGGCAGCATTGGGACAGGGCGTTTAGCTGCTGATCTGCCCACTCCATCAACAGTAGCTGTACCTGAAGTGTTCTCTGTAGCACCTGAGACCTCATAGGCATCCTCTACTGTCTGCTCTGGTGGCATGAAGTCACCGTCAAAGACTGATGGCAGGCATGGAGTCAGCACTGAAAGAAGACTTCTAGCTGCCCATCGGTTCTCTCTCTTGACAGTGGCCGTGCCTGCAGTAGCCTCTTTGGCAACTCGGTACTCTGTGGCTAAAACAGCAGGCTGGGAGGTTTCCGGGACATTGAATGATTTGCCAATGAACCGCTGAGCCAGTGGTGGGAGGGAGAAAGGATAGAATCTGTCCTCTTCCTTGATATTAGATTTTGCCACTGGAGCAACTGAGACCTCAGTGGTTCCCTCTAATGTCTGCTGTGGTGGCATGGAGTCATCGTTAAAGAAGTGTGGCAGGTATCGATGCAGCATTGAGGAAAGATGTGTATCTGTCGATAAGTCCTCTCTTTTACCAGTACGTACATCTGCAGTGGCCTCTGTGGCAACTGGGCACTCAGCAGGGACAAAGTATGAAAATACAATGAACCGCTGTGCCTCCTGAGCGCGTATGGCCAATTGAGAGGGGGGATGTAACATGGTTGGTATAGGCCTCCGATTGGTGAAAGCCAGTGGTGGGAGGGAGTCAATACAGGGAGCCATGAACTCAGTGAGTGGACGGTTTGTCACATCTCTCACATTCTACGGGAGAAAAAAAACAGACATGTTGAAAGTGATCACATTCAGTACATAGATACTTTATGAGTCAATGCTATTTACTTATACATCACATATACAGTGCCTTCGGAAAGTTTTCAGACCCCTTCACTTTCCCCACATTTTGTTACCTTACAGCCTTATTCTAAAATTGATTAAATCATTTTTTCCCCTCATCAATGTACACACAATACCCCATAATGACAAAGCAAAAACAGAATTGTTCCAAATTCATCACACATTTCTTTTGAAATATCACATTTACATAAGTATTCAGACCCTTCACTCAGTACTTTGTTGAAGCACCTTTGGCAGCGATTACAGCATAGAATATTTTTGGGTATCACTCACAAACTTGTGCTTCGGGAATTCTCCCTTTCTTCTCTAAAGATCCTCTCAAGCTAAGTTAGGTTGGATGGGGAGCGTTGCTGCACAGCTATATTCAGGTCTCTCCAGAAATGTTCGATCCGGTTCAATTCCAGACTCTGGCTGGGCCACTCAAGGACATTCAGAGACTTGTCCTGAAGCCACTCCGGCATTGTCTTGGCTTTGTACTTAGGGTCATTGTTCTATTGGAAGGTGACCCTTCGCCCAAGTCTGAGGTCCTGAGCATTCTGGAGCCAGGTTTTCATCAAGGATCTCTCTGTACTTTGCTCTGTTCATCTTTGCCTCGATCCTGACTAGTCTCCCATTCCCTGCCGCTGAAAAACATCCCCACAGCATGATGCTGGCACCACCATGCCTCACCGTAGGGATGGTGGCAGATTTCCTCCAGACTTGGCATTCAGGCAAAAGAGTTCAATATTGATTACATCAGACTAGAGCATCTTGTTTCTCATGGTCTGAGAGCCTTTAGGTGCGTTTTGGCAAACTCCAAGCGGACTGTCATGTGCCTTTAACTGAGGAGTGGCTTCCATCTGGCCACTCTACCTTAAAGGCCTGATTGGTGGAGTGCTGCAGAGATGGTTGTCCTTCTGGAAGGTTCTCCCGTCTCCACAGAGGAACTCTAGAGCTCTGTCGAGTCACCATCGGGCTCTGGTCACCTCCCTGACCAAGGCCCTTCTCCCCCGATTGCTCAGCTTGGCCAGCTCTAGGAAGAGTCTTGGTGGTTCCAAACTTCTTCCATTTAAGAATGATGGAGGCCACTGTGTTGTTGGGGACCTTCAATGTTGCAGAGAGTTTTTGGTACCCTTCCCCAGATCTGTGCATCGACACAATCCTATCTCGGAGCTCTACAGACAATTCCTTCGACGTCATGGCTTGGTTTTTGCTCTGACATGCACTGTCTGCTGTGGGACCTTATATAGACAGGTGTGTGCCTTTCCAAATCATGTTCAATCAGTTGAATTTACAACAGGTGGATTCCAATCACATTGCAGAAACATCTCAAGGATGATCAGTGGAAACAGGATGAACATGAGCTCAATTTCCAGTCTCATGGCAAAGAGTCTGAATACTTATGCTCTGGATAAGAGCGTCTGCTAAATGACTTAAATGTAATGTAATGTAATTATGTAAAACAGATATTTCAACATTTCTACAAACCGGTTTTCGCTTTGTCAATATGGGGTATTGTTTGTAGATTGCTGAGAATATGCATTTATTTCATCAATTTTCAAATCAGGCTGTTACGTAACAAAAGGTGGAAAAAGTCAAGGTGTCCGAATACTTTCCGAAGGCACTGTATATATCTAGTGTCCTCTCAGATGCTCTGCACCAGTCTGTACCAACCCTGGGTCTTCTAGCCAATGGCTCAACTAAGTGTAAAAATACATGCACCACACCCAGCATAACATTTGACATTTTAGACATTTAGCAGATGCTTTTGTCCAGAACGACTTACAGTTAGTCCATTCAACTTAAGGTAACTAGGTGGGACAACCATATAATCCTGATATGAAGGTCTACGAGAGATCGCTTGGTCTAGTTTTTAATTTTTTTTAAAGACAAGACAACCACAAGAACTGAGGACTATGTACATAACAATACTCAAACAGAGAGACAGACACGATACAACACAAGAAAAGATATCAGACAAAATATTGTTAGCTTACATTCCATGGCATATCGCACATTTTGCCCGTATATTGACGTATATTGACTTCAATCAATAATGTTCAAGAGAACTCTAGACCACTTTGTCAAAGTTGGTCTTGTTACCTCCTCAATCAGGCTTGGCATTTTCCTCGTCTCAAACCAAATCCTCTTCATTTCCTTCTCCTGCTCCCTCTGGGTCTGCCACACCAGAGCCAACCTGACTCCCAGCTCCATCACGTAGTCTGTCTGGATCACCCTTTCCTTCAACTGACACTCAGCCCTCCTCTGTGTCAGCGTTGAACCCTCCATGTCTTCCTCCTAGCTAACAATAACTCTGGAAAATACATAACGTTGTAGTAAGTGTAGTGTTGCTCACCAAAGAATAATGCATCTCTTTACAATATGCACACATTTTCTTCCCGTTTACTTACAATGAAGGAAGTCACAATCCTGATTCAGAGATGATTACGCAATAGGCCTATCTGATTTACTAGTAAAAAGTTGGCTACTGGAAAAGTGACCAAGTTCAAATGAATCGATTTTGGCTGTTCCTATCATTATGTGCTCAATATCCTTTATGACATCATCATTGTGATGCAAGCTGTTGCCATTGGAGATGACAAAGCACAACACAGACTTTAAAAAGCACACTTCAGGCTCTCTCTGTACCTTACTATTGAGCCTTATTCAACCCCTCATGTATCGCCACTCCATATTGGGCCTGGTTCTCACAAACCACACTAATCACTTATATCATATCATTAAAAACGTTTTTTGGGGGGTAGAAAATGACTCTATCCATGCAGGACCTAACTTGTACAGTTTCATCTATTTTAAACATTCCAGTCTTCTCTTTGAGTGCCTCTGAGTCTACCTCAATTATAGAGGTCTATCAATTCAACCATTTGAAAGGGATAACCATTCAATCAAGAAAAGCAGATTTTTATAAAAAATGTAGCAGCTACAAATTAGGTAGACCTACTTGTTTTTTACACTACCTACACTTTTGGTACATATTTATTGAGATAATTGATTACAACTTGTGTTGGTGATTAACACAGAGAGAGGGTTATCTTTCATCAATATAATGCAATTGCCATTAGGCAGGCTCACTACAACAACTAACATGCCATCTCAGGTGTCAGGATGAACAATTTTATCACACAAAAAGAGGTATTCAAGCAAACTGTCTCTCTCCAACAGATTGCATGTTAGGCCTGTAAGTAATTTGAAATGTAGTTATTGTACAGAAACATAGTTATACAGTAAGTTATATTACAACCTACCTCTCAAGTAAGCAGCGTGGTCTCTCTCTAATGAAATAGGACATTAATAATCTGTCAGTGGTTAGTTGAATCAGTCTCTTTGCACTGTTCTGTTTGTCTGTACAACAGCTAACCTCCTAGAATCAGAATCTTGTGATGTCACAATGAAGGCCTCATTACCATGACTACCAACAGAAGCTCTCATGTGTAATCAAATGCTGGAACATTTCACCTTTTTAACCTATGCAGCACAGTCATACCTAATATTTACATTGAATCCATGTAACCACAATTTTTATTCAAATAAAATACTCTACCTCATTTCAAATGGTTGACCATTCGTAATACAGGTGTTTTGCCTATTTCAAAGTCAATATGTTTTAGATATCACAACTAGCATCCAGGTTTACTTAGGTTATTTGTTTGATCTCAGTCTACCACTAATGTAAATGTTTCTCATCATCCTCTTCATCATTAATATAATATTTAGGCTACCTTACTACAGTAAAACAAGTCTTCCATAGACTATGACACCTCAGTAACATAGTTCCAACAAAGAAATGAGGGTTCAAGAAAATATCTCTCTTCAATGGCCTCAGCTATTAGCCATATGATCAACAAGGTCAAATGCAGCACTAAAATCAAGAAGCAGCTCACCCACAAGTTTATCTTGGTCAAGTGACCTGAGCCATTGATGGGTTAAATCAACTAGAGCTGTTGCAGTTGAGGGATCTTTACGGTAGGCATGCTGGTAGAGAAATAAGATGTGCTGGATGTGTAATTATCTAGGCCTAAAACATTTGGTTGAAGAGTAGGTGTCCCTGAATTCTTGTATTGTAGTTCAATAAATTATTAATTAAGGAAATCAATATCAGCTGACAATTGAACAGAAGTTTTAGACCTGCCAGCAGGTCCCTTTGTTTAAAAACGTTTTTGAAATGTTTCTTATCCATGTCTTTCCAGTTGATCTAACCAATCAGATTCAAGAGCATCACACATTCCTCCATTCATTCCCCTCTATCATATTCCTCTTTCATATTCAGTGGTGACTCGTCATTTAGTGCAGGTGGGGCTTAGCCCCACATTTTTAGCAAAAAACTGGCTGTCCTGTTTTGCATGTTATTTTGACATTAATACATGTCACATATCAGTTTGCAAACAATGTAAAATATATATACAGTATCAGTCAAAAGTTTGGACACACCTACTCATTCAAGGTTTATTTTCTCTTTTTTTTCTACATTGTAGAATCATAGAGAAGACATCAAAACTATGAAATAACACATATGGAATAATGTAGTAAGAAAAAAAGGGTTAAACAAATTAAAATATGTTTTATATTAGAGATTCTTCAAAGTAGCCACCCTTTGCCTTGATAACAGCTTTGCACACTCTTGGCGTTCTCTTAACCAGCTTCATGAGGTAGTCATCTGGAATGCATTTTAATGAACAGGTGTGCGTTGTTAAAAGTTAATTTGAGGAATTTCTTTCCTTAATGCGTTTGAGCCAATCAATTGTGTTGTGACAAGGTAGTGGTGGTATACAGAAGATAGCCCTATTTGGGGAAAAATTTCCATTTTATGGCAAGTTCAGTTCAATAAAGCAAAGAGAAATGACAGTCCATCATTACTTTAAGACATGAAGATCAGTCAATCAGGAAAATGTCAAGAACATCAAGCGCTATGATGGAACTGGCTCTCATGAGGACCGCCACAGGAAAGGAAGACCCAGCGTTACCTCTGCTGCAGAGGATAAGTTCATTAGAGTTACCAGCCTCATAAATTGCAGCCCAAATAAATGCTTCACAGAGTTCACGTAACAGACACATCTCAACATCAACTGTCCAGAGGAGACTGCATGAATCAGGCCTTCATGGTCGAATGTCTGCAACGAAACCACTACTAAATGACACCAATAAGAAGAAGAGACTTGCTTGGGCCAAGAAACACAAGAAATAGACTTTAGACCAGTGGAAATCTGTCCTTTGGTCTGATCAGTCCAAATTTGAGATTTGGTTCCAACCGCCGTGTCTTTGTGAGACGCAGATTAGGTGAACGGATGATCTCCGCATATGTGATTCCCAGCCTGAATCATGGAGGAGGAGGTGTGATGGTGTGGGGGTGCATTGCTGGTGACACTGTCTGCGATTTATTTAGAATTCAACCATTCTTACAAGCATGGCTACCACAGCATTCTGCAGCGATCCGCCATCCCATTTAGTTTGTGTTTAGTGGAACTATAATTTGTTTTCAACAGCACAATGACCTAACACCTCTAGGCTGTGTAAGGGCTATTTGACCAAGAAGGAGAGTGATGGAGTGCTGCATCAGATGACCTGGTCCACAATCACCCGACCTCAACCCAATTGAGATGGTTTGGGATGAGTTGGACCGCAGAGTGAAGGAAAAGCAGCCAACAAGTGCTCAGCATATATGGGAACTCCTTCAAGACTGTTGGAAAAGCATTCCAGGTGAAGCTGTTTGAGAGAATGCCAAAAGTGTACAAAGTTGACATCAAGGCAACGGGTGGAAACTTTGAAGAGTCTCAAATATAAAATATATTTCGATTTGTTAATTATAGATAAAACGTATCGTTGCTCAACGGCCATTGGACATTATCATCAAGTTGGAAATCGCAAATTCAACAATGAGTGGTTTGGAAGGAATCAGTCGCTAACTGCAAGAATTGCAATGCAGTCATTAGCCTGCTATTCACTGGAGTGGCTGTGTAGTCCCAGATCTAAAATTAAGGGTCTCTTTTCCTAGTTCAAAATTATAAACAATCAACATTGGCCATGCTGTCAGTGAGGCATGATTTGTGCAGCGCTCTAAACAACTGTTAACTCGGAACTGCAAAATCTGACTTTAGTAAGTTCAAGACAACTGGGAACTCGGGAAAAATGATCTACGACTGGGAAAATACATTTTGAACTTTCATCCAGCTCGGAATTGTAAATTCGGAAGTCAGGCCTCATTCTAGAGCTACGTCCTGAAGATCACTGACGTCATCATGATTCATGCTTTTTGTTGTTGTTGAGTTCCCAGTTTTCTTGAATGCACCATGAATCCAGAAAATGCCAGACTTTGATGACAAAGTTTGGTGACAAAATTTGCCGAAGATGGACCGCCGCGCCACCTTCCTGTTCAAGTGAGCACAGCACAAGGTGAGTCCAAAAATGTCTTGTATGCTGCTACATAAATTAAGTAATATGGCAGGGAGATATATATACCGTAGCTAAGAAAGTAAGCTGTTAGTAGCCCATGTGCCTCACCGAATGAATGAACTATTTCGCTGCCAGACAAGGCTCAGCTGATAGCCAGGTATAGCAGTGGTAAGGTGTTGGGACAGCTTTATGTAGGCTCGAACAGTTTGTGGGCACCGTTTTTCACCCTTATAGTGCAATTCATGTATTGTTTAGTGTTGTGTAGTGGCTTTGTTGGCATGCATCCAACATTTTTTTTTCTTTGCCCCACCAAGATTTACAAGCTGAAATCGCCTGTCACGTCCTGACCATAGTAAGTGGTTATTTTCTATGGTAGAGTAGGTCAGGGCGTGTGTTTTTCTAGGTTTTCTATTTCTATGTTTTAGTTCTAGGTTTTCTATTTCTATGTTGTTGTTTTTTGGGTTGATCTCCAATTGAAGGCAGCTGGTCCTCGTTGCCTCTGATTGGAGATCATATTTAAGTAGGGGTTTTTCTTCCTGGGTTTTTGTGGGTAGTTGCATTCTGTTTAGTCTCTGTACCTGACAGAACTGTAAGTCGATCGTTTCCATTTGTTATTTTGTTATTAGTGTTTTGAGTTAATAAATATCATCATGAGCACTCAACACGCTGTGTTTTGGTCCCCTCTATACCATGCCCGTTACATCGCCACTGATCATATTCCCATCTATCATATTCCTCTCTATGATATTCCCACTATAATATTCCTCTCTATCCTATTACCCTTTATCATATTCCCTATATATCATATTCCTCTCTATCCTATTACCCTTTATCATATTCCCTATATGTCATATTCCCCTCTATCATATTACACTCTATCATATTCCATTTATCATATTCCTTATATATCATATTCTCCTCCATAATATTCAACTCTATCAAATTCCCTCTATCATATTCCCCTCTATCATATTCATCACTACCATATTCCTCTCTATCATATTCCCCTCTATCATATTCATCACTACCATATTCCTCTCTATCATATTCCTCTCTATCACATTCACCTCTGTCATATTCCTCTCTATCATATTCCTTTTCTATCATATTCCTTTTCTATCATATTCCCCTCTATCATATTTTAAGGCCCGATCCCGGAGATGAGAAGCAGGTACGGGGAGTCAAACATTTAATCGGGAACAGACATAGAACAAGAGAGTAACATTGTCAGCACACGGGTAAACAATGACATATGACAATCAGTTCAGAAGCAGGGATCAGAGCGGGGAACCCAACAGATATTGGGAATGTAATGACAGAGGTTATTTAGTCCAGGTGAGTCCAATAATCGCTGACGGTGGGAAGGCAGGTGTGTGTAATGATGATGGCAGGAGCGAGCAATGCTGGGGAGCCTGGCGCCCTGTAGAGACAGGGGGCAGGCGTGAAATATATATTACACTCTATTATATTCCCCTCTATCATATTCCTCTCTATTATATTTTCCTCTATCATATTCCCCTCTATCATATTTGCTTCTATCATATTCCCTCTATCAAATTCATCTATATAACTTTCCCATCTACCATGTTCCCCTCTATCATATTCCTCTCTATCAAATTCCCCTCTATCATATTCCTCTATATCATATTCCCTATATATCACATTCCCCTCTTTCATATTCCCCTCTACCATATTCCCTCTATAATATTCCCCTCTATCATTTTCTTCTCTATTATATTCTCTCTATCATATTCCCCTCTATCATATTTTTCTCTCTCAATTTCCTGTATCACATCCCTCTATCATATTCCCCTCTATCATATTCCCTCTACCGTATATCTCCATATTATATTCCTCTCTATCATATTCCCTTCAATCACATTCCTCTTGATCAAAATCCTCTTTCATATTTCCCTCTATCATATTCCCCTCTATTATATTCCCCTCTGTCATATTCCTCTCTATTATATTCCTCTCTATCATATTCCCCTCTTTCATATTCTCTCTATCATATTCCCTCTATAATTTTCCAATCTATCATATTACCCTCTATCATATTCGTCTCTATCATATTCCTCTCTATCACATTCCGCTCTGTCATTTTCCTCTCTATCATTTTACCCTCTATCATATTCCTTATATATCATATTCCCCTCTATCATATTCCTCTATCATATTCCCCTCTATTATATTCCCCTCTGTCATATTCCTCTGTATTATATTCCTCTCTATCATATTCCTCTCTATTATATTCCTCTCTATCATATTCCCCTCTTTCATATTCTCTCTATCATATTCCCTCTATAATTTTCCGATCTATCATATTACACTCTATCACATTCCGCTCTGTCATTTTCCTCTCTATCATTTTACCCTCTATCACATTCCTTATATATCATATTCCCCTCTATCATATTCCCCTCTTATTACATTCCTCTATATTATATTCCTCTGTCATGTTCCTCTCTATTGTATTCCTCTATATCATATTCCTGTATTGTCCTATATTTTAATATAATGTATTTATATTTTTAATCCCAGCCCCCATCCCTGAAGAAAGCCTTTTGCCTTTTGGTAGGCCACCATTGTAAATAAGAATTTGTTCTTAACTGACTTGCGTAGTTAAATAAAGGTTAAATGAAATAAAATAAATAAAATATCAGACATATCATATTCCTCTCTATCATATTCCTCTCTATCATATTCCTCTCTATCACATTCCTCTGTATCACATTCCTACTATCATATTCCTCTCTATATCATATTCCTCTCTATCATATTCCTCTCTATCATATTCCTCTGTATCACATTCCTACTATCATATTCCTCTCTATATCATATTCCTCTCTATATCATATTCCCCTCTATCACATTCCTCTGTATCACATTCCTACTATCATATTCCTCTCTATATCATATTCCTCTCTATCACATTCCTCTGTATCACATTCCTACTATCATATTCCTCTCTATATCATATTCCTCTCTATCACATTCCTCTGTATCACATTCCTACTATCATATTCCTCTCTATATCATATTCCTCTCTATATCATATTCCCCTCTATCACATTCCTCTGTATCACATTCCTACTATCATATTCCTCTCTATATCATATTCCTCTCTATCACATTCCTCTGTATCACATTCCTACTATCATATTCCTCTCTATATCATATTCCTCTCTATCACATTCCTCTGTATCACATTCCTACTATCATATTCCTCTCTATATCATATTCCTCTCTATCATATTCCTCTCTATCACATTCCTCTGTATCACATTCCTACTATCATATTCCTCTCTATATCATATTCCTCTCTATCACATTCCTCTGTATCACATTCCTACTATCATATTCCTCTCTATATCATATTCCTCTCTATCATATTCCCCTTCATCAGATTCCCCTCTATCATATTCCTACTATCATATTCCCTCTATCATATTCCTCTCTATCATATTCCCCTTCATCAGATTCCCCTCTATCATATTCCCCTCTATCATATTCCTCTCTATCATATTCCTCTCTATCACATTCCTCTGTATCACATTCCTACTATCATATTCCTCTCTATATCATATTCCTCTCTATCATATTCCCCTTCATCAGATTCCCCTCTATCATATTCCTACTATCATATTCCCTCTATCATATTCCTCTCTATCATATTCCCCTTCATCAGATTCCCCTCTATCATATTCCCCTCTATCATATTCCTCTCTATCATATTCCTCTCTATCACATTCCTCTGTATCACATTCCTACTATCATATTCCTCTCTATATCATATTCCTCTCTATCATATTCCCCTTCATCAGATTCCCCTCTATCATATTCCTACTATCATATTCCCTCTATCATATTCCTCTCTATCATATTCCCCTTCATCATATTCCCCTCTATCATATTCCTCTCTATCATATTCCTCTCTATCACATTCCTCTGTATCACATTCCTACTATCATATTCCTCTCTATATCATATTCCTCTCTATCACATTCCTCTGTATCACATTCCTACTATCATATTCCTCTCTATATCATATTCCTCTCTATCATATTCCCCTTCATCAGATTCCCCTCTATCATATTCCTACTATCATATTCCCTCTATCATATTCCTCTCTATCATATTCCCCTTCATCAGATTCCCCTCTATCATATTCCCCTCTATCATATTCCTCTCTATCATATTCCTCTCTATCACATTCCTCTGTATCACATTCCTACTATCATATTCCTCTCTATATCATATTCCTCTCTATCATATTCCCCTTCATCAGATTCCCCTCTATCATATTCCTACTATCATATTCCCTCTATCATATTCCTCTCTATCATATTCCCCTTCATCAGATTCCCCTCTATCATATTCCCCTCTATCATATTCCTCTCTATCATATTCCTCTCTATCACATTCCTCTGTATCACATTCCTACTATCATATTCCTCTCTATATCATATTCCTCTCTATCATATTCCCCTTCATCAGATTCCCCTCTATCATATTCCTACTATCATATTCCCTCTATCATATTCCTCTCTATCATATTCCCCTTCATCATATTCCCCTCTATCATATTCCTCTCTATCATATTCCTCTCTATCATATTCCTCTCTACCCTCCATCCACTCCCCCTCCCTTTCCGTCCTCCTCATCTCAGCACAGCTCCGCTCCATCGGGTAGATTTGGAATTCAACATTTTAACATTGCAACACTCCCCAGATTTGTGAAAAGTAAACATTGTGTGTTTATACTGTGTTATACAGTATGCCTTGACAAAAATTAAACAGAGAGTAAACCTTATTTATTGAATTTTTTTATTCCTTTTTTCAATGCACGCAAAAATAAAGTTTCCCTCCCCGCCCCATCTCTCTATTACCCAGTCTACTCATCCATCTTCAAGCTTTCATCCCTTCCCTGCTCTTCTATCACCCTCTCAGTTCCACCTCCAACTGGCTCACTCTTTTTCTTCTTCTCCAGTCTCTTCCTCTCCTCTTTCCTCATCTTTTCTCTCTTCTTCTCCTCCTTTTCTTGAATCTTTCTCTCCATCTCCAGGAACTCAGCTTGAGCTTTCTCTCTCTTTTTCAGCTCCTCAGAACACTTCTTCTCTTTCTTAATCCTGTCTTTCATCATGTCATTATGTATCTTCATCAGCCCCTCTAACCTCTTTTTCTCTGCCTTGTCCTCCTCTTTTCTTTCCTTCTCTCTCTTTTTCTGTTCTAACTTCTCCCTCTTTTTCTCAGCCTTCATGACTTTCTTCTGCTCTTTCTCTCTCTCTTTCATCTCTTTCTTCTCCCTCTTTTTTTGCTCCTCCTCCTTGTTTTTCATCTCCTTTCTCTCTTTCTCGTCATCTTTCAACTTCTTATTCAGTTTCTTACATTCCTCTTTTTCCTCCATCTTCAAAAATGGGATTTTCTGCATGTGGTTCCTGACCAGAAAGCCCACTCTTCCCAGGATGGTCTCTGTTCTCTCTGATGAAACCATCCCATTGGAGCTCTTGGAATGGGCACAGTCCGCATCACACTTCAACCCCTCCCTCGGTCTCACCTCCTCCTGGACGCTCCTCTCTTCACTCTCAATGTCAATGCCTATCCAATAATCCTGACAGGAAGACATTGATTCTAGATGTAATATTGTTCCAATGTGGCACATTCAATACACATTTGAGTGATCAACATACAATGATGGCCTCATGGGGCACACAATTTGGAGGACAGTAATTAAGGTCATTTGTTTTTTTGTATCCCCATTATATTTTACAAAACCCATAAATGTTAACCCTAGTGAGGGGTGATGTTTCATACTATGAGCAAAGAGCAGCAAGTTTGGGTCAATTCCAGTCAATTCAAGAAGAACTCTAAAATTCCAATTCTCTTCAATGCTTTGAATTGAAATGGAACTGACCCCCAACCCTGTAGGGTAGTAGTGTAAAATAGGACACCTACCTTTGTCTCTTCCAGGGTCCAGGTCCTGGGTTCATCATTGTGGGTTGACAGAGTTAAGTTAGCATCTGGGTCCAGCTGGTGAGCGTGAGTGCAGAGATACACCTTCTTAGTAGTGCCCCTCCCTTTCTGATTTGGATGATTGTGGTCTTTGTCATGGATGCATGCCAGGCTTGGAGGAAGTGCTAGGACAGGGTTTGTATCACCTGTCAGTTCCTCTCTCTTGACAGTGGATGAAACTGCACTTTCCTCTGTGTCAACTAAGCGCTCTGTGTGTTCCTCAACTGTCTCCTCTTGCTGTTTGTGGTCAATGCAGTGGGTACAGGGCAGCCTTAGAGGCAGTGCTGTGGGTGCAGGAGGACTTTTACCAGCCAAAAACTCCTCTTGGAGGACAGTGGACACGGAAACAGCTGCTTCCCGCGCAACTATCGTCTCCTCTGGCTGCTTATGGTCATTGTCCAAAATGTGTGACAAGCTTGGAGGCAGCCTTGGAGCAGGGCTTTTATCACCCAACAGGTCCTCTCCCTGGACAATGGATGTGCCTACAGTGATCTCTGTGGCAAGGGAGGACTCATTGGCGTCCTCTTTTTTCTCCTTGGTCAGTTTGTGGTCAGAGTCACGGATACATGGCGAGCTTGGAGGCAGTGCTCCAGGGTCAGGAGGGCTTTGATCAGCTGCCATGTTCTCCTTTAGGTGAGTGGACACATCATTGGTTGTTCCACTGGCAACTGGACACTTGTTGGTTCCCTCTACTGCCGACCCCGGCAGTTTGTAGTCAATGTCAAAGACACGTGACAGACTTGGAGGCAGCATTGGGACAGGGCGTTTAGCTGCTGATCTGCCCACTCCATCAACAGTAGCTGTACCTGAAGTGTTCTCTGTAGCACCTGAGACCTCATAGGCATCCTCTACTGTCTGCTCTGGTGGCATGAAGTCACCGTCAAAGACTGATGGCAGGCATGGAGTCAGCACTGAAAGAAGACTTCTAGCTGCCCATCGGTTCTCTGTCTTGACAGTGGCCGTGCCTGCAGTAGCCTCTTTGGCAACTCGGTACTCTGTGGCTAAAACAGCAGGCTGGGAGGTTTCCGGGACATTGAATGATTTGCCAATGAACCGCTGAGCCAGTGGTGGGAGGGAGAAAGGATAGAATCTGTCCTCTTCCTTGATATTAGATTTTGCCACTGGAGCAACTGAGACCTCAGTGGTTCCCTCTAATGTCTGCTGTGGTGGCATGGAGTCATCGTTAAAGAAGTGTGGCAGGTATCGATGCAGCATTGAGGAAAGATGTGTATCTGTCGATAAGTCCTCTCTTTTACCAGTACGTACATCTGCAGTGGCCTCTGTGGCAACTGGGCACTCAGCAGGGACAAAGTATGAAAATACAATGAACCGCTGTGCCTCCTGAGCGCGTATGGCCAATTGAGAGGGGGGATGTAACATGGTTGGTATAGGCCTCCGATTGGTGAAAGCCAGTGGTGGGAGGGAGTCAATACAGGGAGCCATGAACTCAGTGAGTGGACGGTTTGTCACATCTCTCACATTCTGCGTGAGAAAAAAAACAGGCATGTTGAAAGTGATCACATTCAGTACATAGATACTTTATGAGTCAATGCTATTTACTTATACATCACATATACAGTGCCTTCGGAAAGTATTCAGACCCCTTCACTTTCCCCACATTTTGTTACCTTACAGCCTTATTCTAAAATTGATTACATCGTTTTTTCCCCTCATCAATGTACACACAATACCCCATAATGACAAAGCAAAAACAGAATTGTTCCAAATTCATCACACATTTCTTTTGAAATATCACATTTACATAAGTATTCAGACCCTTCACTCAGTACTTTGTTGAAGCACCTTTGGCAGCGATTACAGCAGAGAATATTTTTGGGTATCACTACAAACTTGTGCTTCGGGAATTCTCCCTTTCTCCTCTAAAGATCCTCTCAAGCTAAGTTAGGTTGGATGGGGAGCGTTGCTGCACAGCTATATTCAGGTCTCTCCAGAAATGTTCTGTCATGTGCCTTTAACAGAGGAGTGGCTTCCATCTTGCCACTCTACCTTAAAGGCCTGATTGGTGGAGTGCTGCAGAGATGGTTGTCCTTCTGGAAGGTTCT
This sequence comes from Salmo salar, assembly GCF_965601325.2. NCBI lineage: Eukaryota > Metazoa > Chordata > Actinopteri > Salmoniformes > Salmonidae > Salmo > Salmo salar. The sequence continues at coordinate 14,127,887 of NC_138307.1, forward strand.
CCCGTCTCCACAGAGGAACTCTAGAGCTCTGTCAGAGTCACCATCGGGCTCTGGTCACCTCCCTGACCAAGGCCCTTCTCCCCCGATTGCTCAGCTTAGCCAGCTCTAGGAAAAGTCTTGGTGGTTACAAACTTCTTCCATTTAAGAATGATGGAGGCCACTGTGTTGTTGGGGACCTTCAATGTTGCAGAGAGTTTTTGGTACCCTTCCCTAGATCTGTGCATCGACACAATCCTATCTCGGAGCTCTACAGACAATTCCTTCGACGTCATGGCTTGGTTTTTGCTCTGACATGCACTGTCTGCTGTGGGACCTTATATAGACAGGTGTGTGCCTTTCCAAATCATGTTCAATCAGTTGAATTTACAACAGGTGGATTCCAATCACATTACAGAAACATCTCAAGGATGATCAGTGGAAACAGGATGAACATGAGCTCAATTTCCAGTCTCATAGCAAAGAGTCTAAATACTTATGTAAAACAGGTATTTCAACATTTCTAAAAACCGGTTGTCGCTTTGTCAATATGGGGTATTGTTTGTAGATTGCTGAGAATTTGCATTCATTTCATCAATTTTAAAATAAGGCTATTACGTAACAAAAGGTGGAAAAAGTCAAGGTGTCCGAATACTTTCCGAAGGCACTGTATATATCTAGTGTCCTCTCAGATGCTCTGCACCAGTCTGTACCAACCCTGGGTCTTCTAGCCAATGACTCAACTAAGTGTAAAAATACACGCACCACACCCAGCATAACATTTGACATTTTAGACATTTAGCAGATGCTTTTGTCCAGAACGACTTACAGTTAGTGCATTCAACTTAAGGTAACTAGGTGGGACAACCATATAATCCTGATATGAAGGTCTACGAGAGATCGCTTGGTCTAGTTTTTTAAAGACAAGACAACCACAAGAACTGAGGACTATGTACATAACAATACTCAAACAGAGAGACAGACACGATACAACACAAGAAAAGATATCAGACAAAATATTGTTAGCTTACATTCCATGGCATATCGCACATTTTGCCCGTATATTGACATATATTTGATTCAATCAATATTATTCAATAGAACTCTAGAAAACTTTGTCAAAGTTGGTCTTGTTACCTCCTCAATCAGGCTTGGCATTTTCCTCGTCTCAAACCAAATCCTCTTCATTTCCTTCTCCTGCTCCCTCTGGGTCTGCCACACCAGAGCCAACCTGACTCCCAGCTCCATCACGTAGTCTGTCTGGATCACCCTTTCCTTCAACTGACACTCAGCCCTCCTCTGTGTCAGCGTTGAACCCTCCATGTCTTCCTCCTAGCTAACAATAACTCTGGAAAATACATAACGTTGTAGTAAGTGTAGTGTTGCTCACCAAAGAATAATGCATCTCTTTACAATATGCACACATTTTCTTCCCGTTTACTTACAATGAAGCAAGTGACAATCCTGATCCAGAGATGATTACGCAATAGGCCTATCTGATTTACTAGCAAAAAGTTGGCTACTGGAAAAGTGACCAAGTTCAAATGAATCGATTTTGGCTGTTCCTATCATTATGTGCACAATATCCTTTATGACATCATCATTGTGATGCAAGGCGTTGCCATTGGAGATGACAAAGCACAACACAGACTTTAAAAAGCAAACTTCAGGCTCTCTCTGTACCTTACTATTGAGCCTTATTCAACCCCTCATGTATCGCCACTCCATATTGGGCCTGGTTCTCACAAACCACACTAATCACTTATATCATATCATTAAAAACGTTTTTTGGGGGGTAGAAAATGACTCTATCCATGCAGGACCTAACTTGTACAGTTTCATCTATTTTAAACATTCCAGTCTTCTCTTTGAGTGCCTCTGAGTCTACCTCAATTATAGAGGTCTATCAATTCAACCATTTGAAATGGATAACCATTCAATCAAGAAAAGCAGATTTTTATAAAAAATGTAGCAGCTACAAATTAGGTAGACCTACTTGTTTTTTACACTACCTACCCTTTTGGTACATATTTATTGAGAATTGATTACAACGTGTGTTGGTGATTAACACAGAGAGAGGGTTTTCTTTCATCAATATAATGCAATTGCCATTATCAGTGTGGATGACGGATCACCAGCTCAAGCTGAACCTCGGCAAGACGGAGCTGCTCTTCCTCCCGGGGAAGGACTGCCCGTTCCATGATCTCGCCATCACGGTTGACAACTCCCTTGTGTCCTCCTCCCAGAGTGCTAAGAACCTTGGCGTGATCCTGGACAACACCCTGTCGTTCTCCACTAACATCAAGGCGGTGACCCGATCCTGTAGGTTCATGCTCTACAACATTCGCAGAGTACGACCCTGCCTCACACAGGAAGCGGCGCAGGTCCTAATCCAGGCACTTGTCATCTCCCGTCTGGATTACTGCAACTCGCTGTTGGCTGGGCTCCCTGCCTGTGCCATTAAACCCCTACAACTCATCCAGAACGCCGCAGCCCGTCTGGTGTTCAACCTTCCCAAGTTCTCTCACGTCACCCCGCTCCTCCGCTCTCTCCACTGGATTCCAGTTGAAGCTCGCATCCGCTACAAGACCATGGTGATTGCCTACGGAGCTGTGAAGGGAACGGCACCTCCATACCTTCAGGCTCTGATCAGGCCCTACACCCAAACAAGGGCACTGCGTTCATCCACCACTGGCCTGCTGGCCCCCCTACCTCTGAGGAAGCACAGTTCCCGCTCAGCCCAGTCAAAACTGTTCGCTTCTCTGGCACCCCAATGGTGGAACAAGCTCCCTCACGACGCCAGGACAGCGGAGTCAATCACCACCTTCCGGAGACACCTGAAACCCCACCTCTTTAAGGAATACCTAGGATAGGATAAAGTAATCCTTCTAACCCCCCCCCCCCCCCCCCCCTTAAAAGATTTAGATGCACTATTGTAAAGTGGTTGTTCCACTGGATATCATAAGGTGAATGCACCATTTTGTAAGTCGCTCTGGATAAGAGCGTCTGCTAAATGACTTAAATGTAAATGTAAATGTAATTAGGCAGGCTCACTACAACAATCAGAATCTTGTGATGTCACAATGAAGGCCTCATTACCATGACTACCCACAGAAGCTCTCATGTGTAATCAAATGCTGGAACATTTCACCTTTTTAACCTATGCAGCAGTCATACCAAATATTTACATTGAATCCATGTAACCACAATTTTTATTCAAATAAAATACTCTACCTCATTTCAAATGGTTGACCATTCGTAATACAGGTGTTTTGCCTATTTCAAAGTCAATATGTTTTAGATATCACAACTAGCATCCAGGTTTACTAGGTTATTTGTTTGATCTCAGTCTACCACTAATGTAAATGTTTCTCATCATCCTCTTCATCATTAATATAATATTTAGGCTACCTTACTACAGTAAAACAAGTCTTCCATAGACTATGACACCTCAGTAACATAGTTCCAACAAAGAAATGAGGGTTCAAGAAAATATCTCTCTTCAACGGCCTCAGCTATTAGCCATATGATCAACAAGGTCAAATGCAGCACTACAATCAAGAAGCAGCTCACCCACACGTTTATCTTGGTCAAGTGACCTGAGCCATTGATGGGTTAAATCAACTAGAGCTGTTGCAGTTGAGGGATCTTTACGGTAGGCATGCTGGTAGAGAAATATGATGTGCTGGATGTGTAATTATCTAGGCCTAAAACATTTGGTTGAAGAGTAGGTGTCCCTGAATTCTTGTATTGTAGTTCAATAAATTATTAATTAAGGAAATCAATATCAGCTGACAATTGAACAGAAGTTTTAGACCTGCCAGCAGGGCCCATTGTTTAAAAACGTGTTTGAAATGTTTCTTATCCATGTCTTTCCAGTTGATCTAACCAATCAGACTCAAGAGCATCACACATTCCTCCATTCATTCCCCTCTATCATATTCCTGGGGCTTAGCCCCACATTTTTAGCAAACAACTGGCTGTCCTGTTTTGCATGTTATTTTGACATTAATACATGTCACATATCAGTTTGCAAACAATGTAAAATATATATACAGTATCAGTCAAAAGTTTGGACACACCTACTCATTCAAGGTTTATTTTCTCTTTTTTTCTACATTGTAGAATCATAGAGAAGACATCAAAACTATGAAATAACACATATGGAATAATGTAGTAAGAAAAAAAGGGTTAAACAAATTAAAATATGTTTTATATTAGAGATTCTTCAAAGTAGCCGCCCTTTGCCTTGATAACAGCTTTGCACACTCTTGGCGTTCTCTTAACCAGCTTCATGAGGTAGTCATCTGGAATGCATTTTAATGAACAGGTGTGCGTTGTTAAAAGTTAATTTGAGGAATTTCTTTCCTTAATGCGTTTGAGCCAATCAATTGTGTTGTGACAAGGTAGTGGTGGTATACAGAAGATAGCCCTATTTGGGGAAAAATTTCCATTTTATGGCAAGTTCAGTTCAATAAAGCAAAGAGAAATGACAGTCCATCATTACTTTAAGACATGAAGATCAGTCAATCAGGAAAATGTCAAGAACATCAAGCGCTATGATGGAACTGGCTCTCATGAGGACCGCCACAGGAAAGGAAGACCCAGCGTTACCTCTGCTGCAGAGGATAAGTTCATTAGAGTTACCAGCCTCATAAATTGCAGCCCAAATAAATGCTTCACAGAGTTCAAGTAACAGACACATCTCAACATCAACTGTCCAGAGGAGACTGCATGAATCAGGCCTTCATGGTCGAATTTCTGCAACGAAACCACTACTAAATGACACCAATAAGAAGAATAGACTTGCTTGGGCCAAGAAACACAAGAAATAGACTTTAGACCAGTGGAAATCTGTCCTTTGGTCTGATCAGTCCAAATTTGAGATTTTGGTTCCAACCGCCGTGTCTTTGTGAGATGCAGAGTAGGTGAACGGATGATCTCCGCATATGTGGTTCCCAGCCTGAATCATGGAGGAGGAGGTGTGATGGTGTGGGGGTGCATTGCTGCTGACACTGTCTGTGATTTATTTGGAATTCAACCACACTTAACCAGCATGGCTACCACAGCATTCTGCAGCGATCCGCCATCCCATTTAGTTTGTGTTTAGTGGAAGTATAATTTGTTTTCAACAGGACAATGACCCAACACACCTCTAGGCTGTGTAAGGGCTATTTGACCAAGAAGGAGAGTGATGGAGTGCTGCATCAGATGACCTGGTCCACAATCACCCGACCTCAACCCAATTGAGATGGTTTGGGATGAGTTGGACCGCAGAGTGAAGGAAAAGCAGCCAACAAGTGCTCAGCATATATGGGAACTCCTTCAAGACTGTTGGAAAAGCATTCCAGGTGAAGCTGTTTGAGAGAATGCCAAAAGTGTACAAAGCTGACATCAAGGCAACGGGTGGAAACTTTGAAGAATCTCAAATATAAAATACACTGCTCAAAAAAATATAGGGAACACTTAAACAACACATCCTAGATCTGAATGAAATAAATAATCTTATTAAATACTTTTTTCTTTACATAGTTGAATGTGCTGACAACAAAATCACACAAAAATAATCAATGGAAATCCAATTTATCAACCCATGGAGGTCTGGATTTGGAGTCACACTCAAAATTAAAGTGGAAAACCACACTACAGGCTGATCCAACTTTGATGTAATGTCCTTAAAACAAGTCAAAATGAGGCTCAGTAGTGTGTGTGGCCTCCACGTGCCTGTATGACCTCCCTACAACGCCTGGGCATGCTCCTGATGAGGTGGCGGATGGTCTCCTGAGAGATCTCCTCCCAGACCTGGACTAAAGCATCCGCCAACTCCTGGACAGTCTGTGGTGCAACGTGGCGTTGGTGGATGGAGCGAGACATGATGTCCCAGATGTGCTCAATTGGATTCAGGTCTGGGGAACGGGCGGGCCAGTCCATAGCATCAATGCCTTCCTCTTGCAGGAACTGCTGACACACTCCAGCCACATGAGGTCTAGCATTGTCTTGCATTAGGAGGAACCCAGGGCCAACCGCACCAGCATATGGTCTCACAAGGGGTCTGAGGATCTCATCTCGGTACCTAATGGCAGTCAGGCTACCTCTGGCGAGCACATGGAGGGCTGTGCGGCCCCCCCAAAGAAATGCCACCCCACACCATGACTGACCCACCGCCAAACCGGTCATGCTGGAGGATGTTGCAGGCAGCAGAACGTTCTCCACGGCGTCTCCAGACTCTGTCACGTCTGTCACGTGCTCAATGTGAACCTGCTTTCATCTGTGAAGAGCACAGGGCGCCAGTGGCGAATTTGCCAATCTTGGTGTTCTCTGGCAAATGCCAAACGTCCTGCACGGTGTTGGGCTGTAAGCACAACCCCCACCTGTGGAGTCTGTTTCTGACCATTTGAGCACACATGCACATTTGTGGCCTGCTGGAGGTCATTTTGCAGGGCTCTGGCAGTGCTCCTCCTACTCCTCCTTGCACAAAGGTGGAGGTAGCGGTCCTGCTGCTGGGTTGTTGCCCTCCTACGGCCTCCTCCACGTCTCCTGATGTACTGGCCTGTCTCCTGGTAGCGCCTCCATGCTCTGGACACTACGCTGACAGACACAGCAAACCTTCTTGCCACAGCTCGCATTGATGTGCCATCCTGGATGAGCTGCACTACCTGAGCCACTTGTGTGGGTTGTAGACTCCGTCTCATGCTACCACTAGAGTGAAAGCACCGCCAGCATTCAAAAGTGACCAAAACATCAGCCAGGAAGCATAGGAACTGAGAAGTGGTCTGTGGTCACCACCTGCTGAACCATTCCTTTATTGGGGGTGTCTTGCTTATTGCCTATAATTTCCACCTGTTGTCTATTCCATTTGCACAACAGCATGCGAAATTTATTGTCAATCAGTGTTGCTTCCTAAGTGGACAGTTTGATTTCACAGAAGTGTGATTGACTTGGAGTTACATTGTGTTGTTTAAGTGTTCCCTTTATTTTTTTGAGCAGTATATATTTCGATTTGTTAATTATAGATAAAACGTATCGTTGCTCAACGGCCATTGGACATTATCATCAAGTTGGAAATCGCAAATTCAACAATGAGTTGTTTGGAAGGAATCAGTCGCTAACTGCAAGAATTGCAAAGCAGTCATTAGCCTGCTATTCACTGGAGTGGCTGTGTAGTCCCAGATCTAAAATTAAGGGTCTCTTTTCCTAGTTCAAAATTAGAAACAATCAACATTGGCCATGCTGTCAGTGAGGCATGATTTGTGCAGTGCTCTAAACAACTGTTAACTCGGAACTGCAAAATCTGACTTTAGTAAGTTCAAGACAACTGGGAACTTGGGAAAAATGATCTACGACTAGGAAAATACATTTTGAACTTTCATCCAGCTCGGAATTGTAAATTCGGAACTCAGGCCTCATTCTAGAGCTACGTCCTGAAGATCACTGATGTCATCATGATTCATGCTTTTTTTGTTGTTGAGTTCCCAGTTTTCTTGAATGCACCATGAATCCAGAAAATGCCAGACTTTGATGACAAAGTTTGGTGACAAAATTTGCCGAAGATGGACCGCCGCGCCACCTTCCTGTTCAAGTGAGCTGCTACATAAATTAAGTAATATGGCAGGGAGATATATATACCGTAGCTAAGAAAGTAAGCTGTTAGTAGCCCATGTGCCTCACCAAATGAATGAACTATTTCGCTGCCAGACAAGGCTTTGCTGATAGCCAGGTAAAGCAGTGGTAAGGTGTTGGGACAGCTTTATGTAGGCTCGAACAGTTTGTGGGCACCGTTTTTCACCCTTATAGTGCAATTCATGTATTGTTTAGTGTTGTGTGGTGGCTTTGTTGGCATGCATCCAACGTTTTTTTTTTCTTTGCCCCACCAAGATTTACAAGCTGAAATCGCCTGTCACGTCCTGACCATAGTAAGTGGTTATTTTCTATGGTAGAGTAGGTCAGGGCGTGACAGGGGGTGTTTTGTGTTTTTCTAGGTTTTCCATTTCTATGTTTTAGTTCTAGGTTTTCTATTTCTATGTTGTTGTTTTTTGGGTTGTTCTCCAATTGAAGGCAGCTGGTCCTCGTTGCCTCTGATTGGAGATCATATTTAAGTAGGGGATTTTCTTCCTGGGTTTTTGTGGGCAGTTGCATTCTGTTTAGTCTCTGTACCTGACAGAACTGTAAGTCGATCGTTTCCGTTTGTTATTTTGTTATTAGTGTTTTGAGTTAATAAATATCATCATGAGCACTTAACATGCTGTGTTTTGGTCCCCTCTATACCATGCCCGTTACATCGCCACTGATCATATTCCCATCTATCATATTCCTCTCTATGATATTCCCACTATAATATTCCTCTCTATCCTATTACCCTTTATCATATTCCCTATATATCATATTCCTCTCTATCCTATTACCCTTTATCATATTCCCTATATGTCATATTCCCCTCTATCATATTACACTCTATCATATTCCCTCTATCATATTCCTTATATATCATATTCTCCTCCATAATATTTAACTCTATCAAATTCCCTCTATCATATTCCCCTCTATCATATTCATCACTACCATATTCCTCTCTATCATATTCCCCTCTATCATATTCATCACTACCATATTCCTCTCTATCATATTCCTCTCTATCACATTCACCTCTATCATATTCCTCTCTATCATATTCCTTTTCTATCATATTCCTTTTCTATCATATTCCCCTCTATCATATTTTAAGGCCCGATCCCGGAGATGAGAAGCAGGTACGGGGAGTCAAACATTTAATCGGGAACAGACCGAACAAGACAGGAACCGTGTCAACACACGGGTAAACAAGGACATATGACAATGAATGCATAAGCAGGGAACAGAGTTTGGAAAACGACAGATATGGGGAAGGTAATGACACAGGTGATTTAGTCCAGGTGGGGTCCAATAATCGCTGATGTGCGTGACGGTGGGAAGGCAGGTGTGTGTAATGATGATGGCAGGAGCGAGCAATGCTGGGGAGCCTGGCGCCCTGTAGAGACAGGGGGCAGGCGTGACACATATTACACTCTATCATATTCCCCTCTATCATATTCCTCTCTATTATATTTTCCTCTATCATATTCCCTTCTATCATATTTGCTTCTATCATATTCCCTCTATCAAATTCATCTATATAACTTTCCCATCTACCATGTTCCCCTCTATCATATTCCTCTCTATCATATTCCCCTCTATCATATTCCTCTCTATCAAATTCCCCTCTATCATATTCCTCTATATCATATTCCCTATATATCACATTCCCCTCTTTCATATTCCCCTCTACCATATTCCCTCTATAATATTCCCCTCTATCATATTCTCTCTATCATATTCCCCTCTATCATATTTTCTCTCTCAATTTCCTGTATCACATCCCTCTATCATATTCCCCTCTATCATATTCCCTCTACCGTATATCTCCATATTGTATTCCCCTCTATCATATTCCCTTCAATCACATTCCTCTTGATCAAAATCCTCTTTCATATTTCCCTCTATCATATTCCCCTCTATTATATTCCACTCTGTCATATTCCTTTCTATTATATCCCTCTCTATCATATTCCCCTCTTTCATATTCTCTCTATCATATTCCCTCTATAATTTTCCGATCTATCATATTACACTCTATCATATTCGCTATATATCATATTCCACTCTATCATTTTCGTCTCTATCATATTCCTCTCTATCACATTCCGCTCTGTCATTTTCCTCTCTATCATTTTACCCTCTATCATATTCCTTATATATCATATTCCCCTCTATCATATTCCTCTATCATATTCCCCTCTATTATATTCCCCTCTGTCATATTCCTCTCTATTATATTCCTCTCTATCATATTGTCACAATTGTCTTCGTCTTCTGACGATAATGCGAAATCGTCATCAGAAAATGTGGACCAATACGCAGCAGGTACGTGAATGCTCATCTTGATTTTTAATTAATCTAAAAAATGACCATACAAAATAACAAAACACGAACACTCGACAAATAAACAGTCTGGTAAGGCACAAGGCTATACACAGAATAATCACCCACAAATCACACACACAAACACACCCTAATATATGGGACTCTCAATCAAAGGCAGATAGACAACACCTGCCTTCAACTGAGAGTCCCAACCCCAATCAACCAAACATAGAAACACACAACCTAGACTAACCATAGAATTAACTAAACATAAACCAAAACCCGGAATTACTAAATCAAACACCCTTTACACAAACACACCACCCCGAACCACATAAAACAAATACCCCCTGCCACGCCCTGACCAAACTACAAAACAATTAACCTTATATACTGGCCAGGACGTGACAGTACCCCCCCCTTAAAGGTGCTACCCCAGAAGCACCTTAACAAAAAATAACCCCAAGCAACACCAACAAAAAGTCCCCTTTTCTAAAGGGAGGGAAGGGAGGGTGGCTGCCGTCAACGACGGCACTGTGCTACACCCCCCCTCCCCAACCCACCTATTTCTGGAGGTGGCTCTGGCTCCGGCCGTTCCAGGCTGTCGGGCCACTCTGGCATCGCCGAGGGGCAGTCGGACCAGTCTGGCATCGCCGGGGGGCAGTCGGGGCAGTCTGGCAATTCGGGAGAGTCTGGGCAGTCTGGCAATTCGGGAGAGTCTGGGCAGTCTGGCAATTCGGGACAGTCTGGGCAGTCTGGCCACTCCGGCAGTTCAGGGCAGTCTGGCCACTCCGGCAGTTCAGGGCAGTCTGGCCACTCCGGCAGTTCAGGGCAGTCTGGCCACTCCGGCAGTTCAGGGCAGTCTGGCCACTCCGGCAGTTCAGGGCAGTCGCCACTCCGGCAGTTCAGGGCAGTCTGGCCACTCCGGCAGTTCAGCGCAGTCTGGCCACTCCGGCAGTTCAGCGCAGTCTGGCCACTCCGGCAGTTCAGCGCAGTCTGGCCACTCCGGCAGTTCAGCGCAGTCTGGCCACTCCGGCAGTTCAGCGCAGTCTGGCCACTCCGGCAGTTCAGCGCAGTCTGACCTCTCTGGCGACTGTTGACTGGCGGGCAGCTCTGACGACTGTTGACTGGCGGGCAGCTCTGACGACTGTTGACTGGCGGGCAGCTCTGACGACTGTTGACTGGCGGGCAGCTCTGACGATGACTGTTGACTGGCGGGCAGCTCTGACGATGACTGTTGACTGGCGGGCAGCTCTGACGATGACTGTTGACTGGCGGGCAGCTCTGACGATGACTGTTGACTGGCGGGCAGCTCTGACGATGACTGTTGACTGGCGGGCAGCTCTGATGATGACTGTTGACTGGCGGGCAGCTCTGATGATGACTGTTGACTGGCGGGCAGCTCTGATGAAGACTGTTGACTGGCGAGGCTGGGTTGACGCACTTGTAGCCTGGTGCGTGGTGCTGGTACTGGGCTTACCAGATTATGTACACGCACCTCCAGGCTAGTGCGGGGAGCGGGAACAGGACGAGTCGGACTGGGTTGACGCACTTCCGGGTCCGCACGAGAGACAGGAGCTGGAAACCCAGGGCTATGGAGGCGCACAGCCGGTCTAAATCTTACCTCCTGCACAACCCGCCTTGGCTGGATGGAACTAGTAGCCCTGTACGAGCGGGGTGCTCGTACAGGGCAGACTGGGCTGTGCAGGGGCCTGATGGTAGCCGTGCGTAGAGCGGGAGTTGGGTAGCCTGGTCCTCGGAGGAGTACCGGCGACCAGATGCGCTGCGCAGGCATCCTCCTACCAGGCTGGATGCCCGCTCTAGCACGGCACCTGCGAGGGGCTGGAATAACGCGCACCGGACTGTGCGTGCGTATGGGTGAGATAGTGCGCTCCTCAGCGAAACATAGCGCTCTCCACCCCATACGCTCCTCCATATAACCACGAGTAGCTGGCTTCCGGCTCTTCTTACGCCTAGCCAAACTACCCGTGTGCCCCCCCCCAAAATGTTCTTGGGGGTGCCTCTTGTGCTTCTCCTTCAGCGCGTACTTGGCCTCGTACCACCGCCTCTCTGCCTTGGCTGCCTCAATTTCCCCCTGCGGGCGTCGATAATCCCCAGCCTGATGCCAGGGTCCGGCCCCGTCCAGAACTTCCTCCCAAGTCCACTTCTCCCGCCAGTCCAACTCGAACTCCGTCTGCTCCTTCCTCTGCTGCTTGGTCCTTTGGTGGTGGGTGATTCTGTCACAGTTGTTGTCGGTAGAAATGGAGGACCAAAACGCAGCAGGTACGTGAATGCTCATCTTGATTTTTAATTAATCTCAAAAATGACCATACAAAATAACAAAACACGAACACTCGACAAATAAACAGTCTGGTAAGGCACAAGGCTATACACAGAATAATCACACACAAATCACACACACAAACACACCCTAATATATGGGACTCTCAATCAAAGGCAAATAGACAACACCTGCCTTCAACTGAGAGTCCCAACCCCAATCAACCAAACATAGAAACACACAACCTAGACTAACCATAGAATTAACTAAACATAAACCAAAACCCGGAATTACTAAATCAAACACCCTTTACACAAACACACCACCCCGAACCACATAAAACAAATACCCCCTGCCACGCCCTGACCAAACTACAAAACAATTAACCTTATATACTGGCCAGGACGTGACACATATTCCCCTCTTTCATATTCTCTCTATCATATTCCCTCTATAATTTTCCGATCTATCATATTACCCTCTATCATGTTCGCTATATATCATATTCCCCTCTGTCATATTCCCCTCTTATTACATTCCTCTATATTATATTCCTCTGTCATGTTCCTCTCTATTGTATTCCTCTATATCATATTCCTGTATTGTCCTATATTTTAATATAATGTATTTATATTTTTAATCCCAGCCCCCATCCCTGAAGAAAGCATTTTGCCTTTTGGTAAGCCGCCATTGTAAATAAGAATTTGTTCTTAACTGACTTGCCTAGTTAAATAAAGGTTAAATGAAATAAAATAAATAAAATAAAATATCATATTCCTCTCTATCATATTCCTCTCTATCACATTCCTCTGTATCACATTCCTACTATCATATTCCTCTCTATATCATATTCCTCTCTATCATATTCCCCTCTATCATATTCCCTCTATCATATTCCTCTCTATCATATTCCACTCTACCCTCCATCCACTCCCCCTCCCTTTCCGTCCTCCTCATCTCAGCACAGCTCCGCTCCATCGGGTAGATTTGGAATTCAACATTTTAACATTGCAACACTCCCCAGATTTGTGAAAAGTAAACATTGTGTGTTTATACTGTGTTATACAGTATGCCTTGACAAAAATTAAACAGAGAGTAAACCTTATTTATTGATTTTTTTTATTCCTTTTTTCAATGCATGCAAAAATAAAGTTTCCCTCCCTGCTCTCTCTCTCTATTACCCAGTCTACTCATCCATCTTCAAACTTTCATCCCTTCCCTGCTCTTCTATCACCCTCTCAGTTCCACCTCCAACTGGCTCACTCTTTTTCTTCTTCTCCAGTCTCTTCCTCTCCTCTTTCCTCATCTTTTCTCTCTTCTTCTCCTCCTTTTCCTGAATCTTTCTCTCCATCTCCAGGAACTCAGCTTGAGCTTTCTCTCTCTTTTTCAGCTCCTCAGAACACTTCTTCTCTTTCTTAATCCTGTCTTTCATCATGTCATTATGTATCTTCATCAGCCCCTCTAACCTCTTTTTCTCTGCCTTGTCCTCCTCTTTTCTTTCCTTCTCTCTCTTTTTCTGTTCTAACTTCTCCCTCTTTTTCTCAGCCGTCATGATTTTCTTCTGCTCTTTCTCTCTCTCTTTCATCTCTTTCTTCTCCCTCTTTTTTTGCTCCTCCTCCTTGTTTTTCATCTCCTTTCGCTCTTTCTCGTCATCTTTCAACTTCTTATTCAGTTTCTTACTTTCCCCTTTTCTATCCATCTTCAAAAATGGGATTTTCTGCATGTGGTTCCTGACCAGAAAGCCCACTCTTCCCAGGATGGTCTCTGCTCTCTCTGATGAAACCATCCCATTGGAGCTCTTGGAATGGGCACAGTCCGCATCACACTTCAACCCCTCCCTCGGTCTCACCTCCTCCTGGACGCTCCTCTCTTCACTCTCAATGTCAATGCCTATCCTATAATCCTGACAGGAAGACATTGATTCTAGATGTAATATTGTTCCAATGTGGCACATTCAATACACATTTGAGTGATCAACATACAATGATGGCCTCATGGGGCACACAATTTGGAGGACAGTAATTAAGGTCATTTGTTTTTTTTGTATCCCCATTATATTTTACAAAACCCATAAATGTTAACCCTAGTGAGGGGTGATGTTTCATACTATGAGCAAAGAGCAGCAAGTTTGGGTCAATTCCAGTCAATTCAAGAAGAACTCTAAAATTCCAATTCTCTTCAATGCTTTGAATTGAAATGGAACTGACCCCCAACCCTGTAAAGTAGTAGTGTAAAATAGGACACCTACCTTTGTCTCTTCCAGGGTCCAGGTCCTGGGTTCATCATTGTGGGTTGACAGAGTTAAGTTAGCATCTGGGTCCAGCTGGTGAGCATGAGTGCAGAGATACACCTTCTTAGTAGTGCCCCTCCCTTTCTGATTTGGATCATTGTGGTCTTTGTCATGGATGCATGCCAGGCTTGGAGGAAGTGCTAGGACAGGGTTTGTATCACCTGTCAGTTCCTCTCTCTTGACAGTGGATGAAACTGCACTTTCCTCTGTGTCAACTAAGCGCTCTGTGTGTTCCTCAACTGTCTCCTCTTGCTGTTTGTGGTCAATGCAGTGGGTACAGGGCAGCCTTAGAGGCAGTGCTGCGGGTGCAGGAGGACTTTTACCAGCCAAAAACTCCTCTTGGAGGACAGTGGACACGGAAACAGCTGCTTCCCTCGCAACTATCGTCTCCTCTGGCTGCTTATGGTCATTGTCCAAAATGTGTGACAAGCTTGGAGGCAGCCTTGGAGCAGGGCTTTTATCACCCAACAGGTCCTCTCCCTGGACAATGGATGTGCCTACAGTGATCTCTGTGGCAAGGGAGGACTCATTGGCGTCCTCTTTTTTCTCCTTGGTCAGTTTGTGGTCAGAGTCACGGATACATGGCGAGCTTGGAGGCAGTGCTCCAGGGTCTTGAGGGCTTTGATCAGCTGCCATGTCCTCCTTTAGGTGAGTGGACACATCATTGGTTGTTCCACTAGCAACTGGACACTTGTTGGTTCCCTCTACTGCCGACCCCGGCAGTTTGTAGTCAATGTCAAAGACACGTGACAGACTTGGAGGCAGCATTGGGACAGGGCGTTTAGCTGCTGATCTGCCCACTCCATCAACAGTAGCTGTACCTGAAGTGTTCTCTGTAGCACCTGAGACCTCATAGGCATCCTCTACTGTCTGCTCTGGTGGCATGAAGTCACCGTCAAAGACTGATGGCAGGCATGGAGTCAGCACTGAAAGAAGACTTCTAGCTGCCCATCGGTTCTCTCTCTTGACAGTGGCCGTGCCTGCAGTAGCCTCTTTGGCAACTCGGTACTCTGTGGCTAAAACAGCAGGCTGGGAGGTTTCCGGGACATTGAATGATTTGCCAATGAACCGCTGAGCCAGTGGTGGGAGGGAGAAAGGATAGAATCTGTCCTCTTCCTTGATATTAGATTTTGCCACTGGAGCAACTGAGACCTCAGTGGTTTCCTCTAATGTCTGCTGTGGTGGCATGGAGTCATCGTTAAAGAAGTGTGGCAGGTATCGATGCAGCATTGAGGAAAGATGTGTATCTGTCGATAAGTCCTCTCTTTTACCAGTACGTACATCTGCAGTGGCCTCTGTGGCAACTGGGCACTCAGCAGGGACAAAGTATGAAAATACAATGAACCGCTGTGCCTCCTGAGCGCGTATGGCCAATTGAGAGGGGGGATGTAACATGGTTGGTATAGGCCTCCGATTGGTGAAAGCCAGTGGTGGGAGGGAGTCAATACAGGGAGCCATGAACTCAGTGAGTGGACGGTTTGTCACATCTCTCACATTCTGCGTGAGAAAAAAAACAGGCATGTTGAAAGTGATCACATTCAGTACATACATACTTTGTGAGTCAATGCTATTTACTTATACATCACATATACAGTGCCTTCGGAAAGTTTTCAGACCCCTTCACTTTCCCCACATTTTGTTACCTTACAGCCTTATTCTAAAATTGATTACATCGTTTTTTCCCCTCATCAATGTACACACAATACCCCATAATGACAAAGCAAAAACAGAATTGTTCCAAATTCATCACACATTTCTTTTGAAATATCACATTTACATAAGTATTCAGACCCTTCACTCAGTACTTTGTTGAAGCACCTTTGGCAGCGATTACAGCAGAGAATATTTTTGGGTATCACTCTACAAACTTGTGCTTCGGGAATTCTCCCTTTCTTCTCTAAAGATCCTCTCAAGCTAAGTTAGGTTGGATGGGGAGCGTTGCTGCACAGCTATATTCAGGTCTCTCCAGAAATGTTCGATCCGGTTCAATTCCAGACTCTGGCTGGGCCACTCAAGGACATTCAGAGACTTGTCCTGAAGCCACTCCGGCATTGTCTTGGCTTTCTACTTAGGGTCATTGTTCTATTGGAAGGTGACCCTTCGCCCCAGTCTGAGGACCTGCTCCAGAATGCTCAGGACTTCATCAAGGATCTCTCTGTACTTTGCTCTGTTCATCTTTGCCTCGATCCTGACTAGTCTCCCATTCCCTGCCGCTGAAAAACATCCCCACAGCATGATGCTGGCACCACCATGCCTCGCCGTAGGGATGGTGGCAGATTTCCTCCAGACGTAAAGCTTGGCATTCAGGCCAAAGAGTTCAATATTGGTTACATCAGACTAGAGAATCTTGTTTCTCATGGTCTGAGAGTCTTTAGGTGCCTTTTGGCAAACTACAAGCGCGCTGTCATGTGCCTTTAACAGAGGAGTGGCTTCCATCTTGCCACTCTACCTTAAAGGCCTGATTGGTGGAGTGCTGCAGAGATGGTTGTCCTTCTGGAAGGTTCTCCCGTCTCCACAGAGGAACTCTAGAGCTTTGTCAGAGTCACCATCGGGCTGTGGTCACCTCCCTGACCAAGGCCCTTCTCCCCCGATTGCTCAGCTTGGCCAGCTCTAGGAAGACTCTTGGTGGTTCCAAACTTCTTCCATTTAAGAATGATGGAGGCCACTGTGTTGTTGGGGACCTTCAATGTTGCAGAGAGTTTTTGGTACCCTTCCCCAGATCTGTGCATCGACACAATCCTATCTCGGAGCTCTACAGACAATTCCTTCGACGTCATGGCTTGGTTTTTGCTCTGACATGCACTGTCTGCTGTGGGACCTTATATAGACAGGTGTGTGCCTTTCCAAATCATGTTCAATCAGTTGAATTTACAACAGGTGGATTCCAA
Organism: Salmo salar; assembly: GCF_965601325.2. Lineage (NCBI taxonomy): Eukaryota > Metazoa > Chordata > Actinopteri > Salmoniformes > Salmonidae > Salmo > Salmo salar. The sequence goes on from NC_138307.1 coordinate 14,145,258, forward strand.
TCACATTGCAGAAACATCTCAAGGATGATCAGTGGAAACAGGATGAACATGAGCTCAATTTCCAGTCTCATGGCAAAGAGTCTGAATACTTATGCTCTGGATAAGAGCGTCTGCTAAATGACTTAAATGTAATGTAATGTAATTATGTAAAACAGATATTTCAACATTTCTACAAACCGATTTTCGCTTTGTCAATATGGGGTATTGTTTGTAGATTGCTGAGAATTTGCATTTTTTTCATCAATTTTCAAATCAGGCTGTTACGTAACAAAAGGTGGAAAAAGTCAAGGTGTCCGAATACTTTCCGAAGGCACTGTATATATCTAGTGTCCTCTCAGATGCTCTGCACCAGTCTGTACCAACCCTGGGTCTTCTAGCCAATGGGTCAACTAAGTGTAAAAATACATGCACCACACCCAGCATAACATTTGACATTTTAGACATTTAGCAGATGCTTTTATCCAGAACGACTTACAGTTAGTCCATTCAACTTAAGGTAACTAGGTGGGACAACCATATAATCCTGATATGAAGGTCTATGAGAGATCGCTTGGTCTAGTTTTACATTTTTTTTTAAAGACAAGACAACCATAAGAACTGAGGACTATGTACATAACAATACTCAAACAGAGAGACAGACACGATACAACACAAGAAAAGATATCAGAAAAAATATTGTTAGCTTACATTCCATGGCATATCGCACATTTTGCCCTTATATTGACGTATTTACTTTAATCAATAATGTTCAAGAGAACTCTAGTCCACTTTGTCAAAGTTGGTCTTGTTACCTCCTCAATCAGGCTTGGCATTTTCCTCGTCTCAAACCAAATCCTCTTCATTTCCTTCTCCTGCTCCCTCTGGGTCTGCCACACCAGAGCCAACCTGACTCCCAGCTCCATCACGTAGTCTGTCTGGATCACCCTTTCCTTCAACTGACACTCAGCCCTCCTCTGTGTCAGCGTTGAACCCTCCATGTCTTCCTCCTAGCTAACAATAACTCTGGAAAATACATAACGTTGTAGTAAGTGTAGTGTTGCTCACCAAAGAATAATGCATCTCTTTACAATATGCACACATTTTCTTCCCGTTTACTTACAATGAAGGAAGTCACAATCCTGATTCAGAGATGATTACGCAATAGGCCTATCTGATTTACTAGTAAAAAGTTGGCTACTGGAAAAGTGACCAAGTTCAAATGAATCGATTTTGGCTGTTCCTATCATTATGTGCTCAATATCCTTTATGACATCATCATTGTGATGCAAGCTGTTGCCATTGGAGATGACAAAGCACAACACAGACTTTAAAAAGCACACTTCAGGCTCTCTCTGTACCTTACTATTGAGCCTTATTCAACCCCTCATGTATCGCCACTCCATATTGGGCCTGGTTCTCACAAACCACACTAATCACTTATATCATATCATTAAAAACGTTTTTTGGGGGGTAGAAAATGACTCTATCCATGCAGGACCTAACTTGTACAGTTTCATCTATTTTAAACATTCCAGTCTTCTCTTTGAGTGCCTCTGAGTGTACCTCAATTAAAGAGGTCTATCAATTCAACCATTTGAAAGGGATAACCATTCAATCAAGAAAAGCAGATTTTTATAAAAAATGTAGCAGCTACAAATTAGGTAGACCTACTTGTTTTTTACACTACCTACCCTTTTGGTACATATTTATTGAGATAATTGATTACAACTTGTGTTGGTGATTAACACAGAGAGAGGGTTATCTTTCATCAATATAATGCAATTGCCATTAGGCAGGCTCACTACAACAACTAACATGCCATCTCAGGTGTCAGGATGAACAATTTTATCACACAAAAAGAGGTATTCAAGCAAACTGTCTCCCTCCAACAGTTTCAACAGATTGTATGTTAGGCCTGTTAGTAATTTGAAAAGTAGTTATTCTACAGGAACATAGTTATACAGTAAGTTATATTACAACCTACCTCTCAAGTAAGCAGCGTGGTCTCTCTCTAATGAAATAGGACATTAATAATCTGTCAGTGGTTAGTTGAATCAGTCTCTTTGCACTGTTCTGTTTGTCTGTACAACAGCTAACCTCCTAGAATCAGAATCTTGTGATGTCACAATGAAGGCCTCATTGCCATGACTACCAACAGAAGCTCTCATGTGTAATCAAATGCTGGAACAATTCACCTTTTTTAACCTATGCAGCAGTCATACCAAATATTTACATTGAATCCATGTAACCACAATTTTTATTCAAATAAAATACTCTACCTCATTTCAAATGGTTGACCATTCGTAATACAGGTGTTTTGCCTATTTCAAAGTGAATATGTTTTAGATATCACAACTAGCATCCAGGTTTACTAGGTTATTTGTTTGATCTCAGCCTACCACTAATGTAAATGTTTCTCATCATCCTCTTCATCATTAATATAATATTTAGGCTACCTTACTACAGTAAAACAAGTCTTCCATAGACTATGACACCTCAGTAACATAGTTCCAACAAAGAAATGAGGGTTCAAGAAAATATCTCTCTTCAACGGCCTCAGCTATTAGCCATATGATCAACAAGGTCAAATGCAGCACTACAATCAAGAAGCAGCTCACCCACACGTTTATCTTGGTCAAGTGACCTGAGCCATTGATGGGTTAAATCAACTAGAGCTGTTGCAGTTGAGGGATCTTTACGGTAGGCATGCTGGTAGAGAAATAAGATGTGCTGGATGTGTAATTATCTAGGCCTAAAACATTTGGTTGAAGAGTAGGTGTCCCTGAATTCTTGTATTGTAGTTCAATAAATTATTAATTAAGGAAATCAATATCAGCTGACAATTGAACAGAAGTTTTAGACCTGCCAACAGGGCCATTTGTTTAAAAACGTGTTTGAAATGTTTCTTATCCATGTCTTTCCAGTTGATCTAACCAATCAGACTCAAGAGCATCACACATTCCTCCATTCATTCCCCTCTATCATATTCCTGGGGCTTAGCCCCACATTTTTTGCAAAAAACTGGCTGTCCTGTTTTGCATGTTATTTTGACATTAATACATGTCACATATCAGTTTGCAAACAATGTAAAATATATATACAGTATCAGTCAAAAGTTTGGACACACCTACTCATTCAAGGTTTATTTTCTCTTTTTTCTCTACATTGTAGAATCATAGTGAAGACATCAAAACTCTAAAATAACACATATGGAATAATGTAGTAAGAAAAAAAGGGTTAAACAAATTAAAATATGTTTTATATTAGAGATTCTTCAAAGTAGCCACCCTTTGCCTTGATAACAGCTTTGCACACTCTTGACGTTCTCTTAACCAGCTTCATGAGGTAGTCATCTGGAATGCATTTTAATGAACAGGTGTGCCTTGTTAAAAGTTAATTTGAGGAATTTCTTTCCTTAAAGCGTTTGAGCCAATCAATTGTGTTGTGACAAGGTAGGGGTGGTATGCAGAAGATTGCCCTATTTGGGGGGAAAATGCCATTTTATGGGAAGTTCAGTTCAATAAAGCAAAGAGAAATGACAGTCCATCATTACTTTAAGACATGAAGATCAGTCTATCAGGAAAATGTCAAGAACAGCATGCGCTATGATGGAACTGGCTCTCATGAGGACCGCCACAGGAAAGGAAAACCCAGAGTTACCAGGGTGTTGAAGGGTGCCAAAGCAAACAACCAAAAAGCCACAAGACTACCACAACAGAAATCAAATAAAGGTGTCTGCATGGAGAGAGTCTCTCCAATGACTGTGGAAGAGGTGTTTTTATCATGGGACACACCCGGGCCCAGGTGTTTCCCATGTAGCTGACGACCCTCCCAACTCCGCCCAGCGGCATCCTAATAAGGAAACAGAGTGGGAGGGTCGTCACACAAGTAACAGACACATCTCAACATACACTGTTCAGAGGAGACTGCATGAAACAGGCCTTCATGGTCGAATTTCTGCAAAAAAAAACACTACTAAAGGACACCAATAAGAAGAGACTTGCTTGGGCCAAGAAACACAAGAAATAGACTTTAGACCAGTGGAAATCTGTCCTTTGGTCTGATCAGTCCAAATTTGAGATTTTGGTTCCAACCGCCGTGTCTTTGTGAGACGCAGAGTAGGTGAACGGATGATCTCCGCATATGTAGTTCCCAGCCTGAATCATGGCGGAGGAGGTGTGATGGTGTGGGGGTGCATTGCTGCTGACACTGTCTGTGATTTATTTAGAATTCAACCACACTTAACCAGCATGGCTACCACAGCATTCTGCAGCGATCCGCCATCCCATTTAGTTTGTGTTTAGTGGAAGTATAATTTGTTTTCAACAGGACAATGACCCAACACACCTCTAGGCTGTGTAAGGGCTATTTGACCAAGAAGGAGAGTGATGGAGTGCTGCATCAGATGACCTGGTCCACAATCACCCGACCTCAACCCAATTGAGATGGTTTGGGATGAGTTGGACCGCAGTGAAGGAAAAGCAGCCAACAAGTGCTCAGCATATGTGGGAACTCCTTCAAGACTGTTGGAAAAGCATTCCAGGTGAAGCTGTTTGAGAGAATGCCAAAAGTGTACAAAGCTGACATCAAGGCAATGGGTGGAAACTTTGAAGAATCTCAAATATAAAATATATATTAATTTGTTAATTGAGGATAAAACGTATCGTTGCTCAGCGGCCATTGGACACATTAAGTTGGAAATCGCAAATTCAACAATGAGTGGTTTGGAAGGAATCAGTCGCTAACTGCAAGAATTGCAAAGCAGTCATTAGCCTGCTATTCACTGGAGTGGCTGTGTAGTCCCAAGTCTAAGATTAAGGGTCTCTTTTCAATCAACATTGGCCATGCTGTCAGTGAAGCATGATTTGTGCAGCGCTCAAAACAACTGTTAACTCGGAACTGCAAAATCTGACTTTAGTAAGTTCAAGACAACTGAGAACTCGGGAAAAATGATCTACGACTAGGAAAATACATTTTGAACTTTCATCCAGCTCGGAATTGTAAATTCAGAACTCAGGCCTCATTCTAGAGCTACGTCCTGAAGATCACTGATGTCATCATGATTCATGCTTTTTTTGTTGTTGAGTTCCCAGTTTTCTTGAATGCACCATGAATCCAGAAAATGCCAGACTTTGATGACAAAGTTTGGTGACAAAATTTGCCCACGATGGACTGCCGCGCCACCTTCCTGTTCAAGTGAGCACAGCACAACAAGGTGAGTCCAAAAATGTCTTGTATGCTGCTACATAAATTAAGTAATATGGCAGGGAGATATATATATACCGTAGCTAAGAAAGTAAGCTGTTAGTAGCCCATGTGCCTCACCGAATGAATGAACTATTTTGCTGCCAGACAAGGCTTTGCTGATAGCCAGGTATAGCAGTGGTAAGGTGTTGGGACAGCTTTATGTAGGCTCGAACAGTTTGTGGGCACCGTTTTTCACCCTTATAGTGCAATTCATGTATTGTTTAGTGTTGTGTAGTGGCTTTGTTGGCATGCATCCAACATTTTATTTTCTTTGTCTCACCAAGATTTACAAGCTAAAATCGCCACTGATCATATTCCCTCAATCATATCCCCCTCTATCATATTCCCCTCTATCATATTCCCTTCTATCATATTCCTCTCTATCATATTACCCTATATCATATTCCCTATATATCATATTCCCTCTATAATATTCCCCTCTACCATATTCCCTTCTATCATATTCCCTTCTATCATATTCCACTCTATCATATTCCTCTATATTATTCCTCTCTCTCATATTCCCCTCTATCAATTTCCTCTCTATTATATTAATCTATAAAGTTTACCCCTCTGTCATGTTCCCCTCTATCATTTTCCTTTCTATCATATTCCCCTCTATCATATTCCCTTCTTTCAAATTCCTCTATATCATGTTCCCCTCTATCAAATTCCCTCTATCATATTCCTCTCTATCATATGTTAAGGCCCGACGCCGGAGATGAGAAGCAGGTATGGGGAGTTAAACATTTAATCGGGAACAGACCGAACAAGACAGGAACCGTGTCAACACACGGGTAAACAAGGACATATGACAATGAATGCATAAGCAGGGAACAGAGTTTGGAACACGACAGATATGGGGAAGGTAATGACAGAGGTGATTTAGTCCAGGTGGGGTCCAATAATCGCTGAAGCGCGTGACGGTGGGAAGGCAGGTGTGCGTAATGATGACGGCAGAAGTGAGCAATGCTGGGGAGCCTGGCACCCTCGAGATACAGGGGGGAAGACAGGGAGCAGGTGTGACACATATTACACTCTAATATATTCCCCTCTATCATATTCCCCTCTATCATATTCCTCTCTATTATATTCAACTCTATCATATTCCCCTCTATAATATTCCCCTCTATCATATTCAACTCTATCATATTCCCTGTATCATATTCAACTCTATCATAATCCCTGTATCAAATTCCCCTCTATCAATTTCCTCTCTATCATATTCATCTCTATCATATTCCCTCTATCATATTGCGCTCTATCATATTCCTTATATATCATATTCCCCTCTATCATATTCAACTCTATCAAACTCCCTGTATCATATTCCTTATATATCAAATTCCCTCTATTTTATTCCTTTTCTATCATATTCCTCTCTATTATATTCAACTCTATCATATTCCTCTCTATTATATTCAACTCTATCATATTCCTCTCTATCATATTCCCCTCTATCATATTCAACTCTATCAAATTCCCTGTATCATATTCCTTATATATCAAATTCCCCTCTATCATATTCATCTCTATCATATTTCTCTCTATCATATTCCCCTCTATCATATTCAACTCTATCAAATTCCCTGTATCATATTCCTTATATATCAAATTCCCCTCTATCATATTCATCTCTATCATATTCCTCTCTATCAAATCCCCTCTATCATATTCCCCTCTATCATATTCCCCTCTATCAAATCCCCTCTATCATATTCCCCTCTATCATATTCATCTCTATCATATTCCCTCTATCATATTCCTCTCTATCAAACTCCCCTCTATCATATTCCCCTCTATCATATTCCTTATATATCATATTCCCCTCCAACATATTACACTCTATCAAATTCCCTCTACCATATTCCCCTTTATCATATTCTTCTCTATCAAATCCCCTCTATCATATGTTAAGACCCAATCCCGGAGATGAGAAGCAGGTACGGGGAGTCAAACATTTAATCGGGAACAGACATAGAACAAGACAGTAACATTGTCAGCACACGGGTAAACAATGACATATGACAATCAGTTCAGAAGCAGGGATCAGAGCGGGGAACCTGACAGATATGGGGAAGGTAATGACAGAGGTGATTTAGTCCAGGTGAGTCCAATAATTGCTGATGCGCGTGACGGGGGAAGGCAGGTGTGTGTAATGATGATGGCAGGAGCGAGCAATGCTGGGGAGCCTGGCGCCCTCGAGATACAGGGGGGAAGATCGAGAGCAGGAGTGACACATATTACACTCTATTATGTTCCCCTCTATAATATTCCCCTCTATCATATTCCTCTATATAACTTTCCCCTCTATCATATTCCTCTCTTTCAAATTCCCCTCTATCATATTCCTCTCTGTCATGTTACCCTCTATCATATTCTTTATATATCATGTCATGACGTTGGCCTGTGGGTAAGGTTTATGACCCCCCCATAAATACCTTTCTCCCTTCCCCTCTCTTTCTGAACCTACTGAAGGACTGCTGTCCTGAAGGACTGCTGTCCTGTTAAATATAGAGAATCTGGGAACATCAAACAAATGGGGAAAGGAACCATATTTTGGTAATAAAACCAGTTGGAAATATGCTTTGGAACGTAATGAGTATGGATGTCAGTTCAGTTGTCATCTGAGACATTATGACTGATGACAGGACGACATAAACTGTACCTGGGAAAGTATACACCCTCTAGTTATCAGAGTCACATGGAATTGTTATGCAATTGAAATGTTTGATATTGAAATTGTTTGTTAGGAGATTAAATGTAATTTTAGCTTCCAAATGAGAGAATTGGGTTTTCATAAGGAAAGTGCCCTGCTTGATCAGTGGCCCACCCCTGTGAAGAGACAGGGGTTATAAACGATGAAACACATCCTTCCCCCTCTCCACTATATAAGCCTTTGATGAAAAGATAACCACATGTTCCAGTACTTGAGGTCTGCAGCCTCTACGTTAGAAGGACACACGTCAAGTACAGAACTAAGCCAACCTCGGCGTGAGCTTTGGTGGCGAATGGTATGAACTTTGAGCTTAATCACTACAGAAGTGATACTTCCTAGCCGTTGAGTTAGCAGCGGCCGCTGAAGACGTGGGCTAGGAAAGGATGGACGACGGATCCAGTCTAACAAACAGACGAAGATACCACCACGTATCCAATTTACCACCAGAGACATTCTTCCGAGGACAGGAAGATCTGTTGGCCAACCCGGCCAGCATCTACGACCAATCTACCGAAGCGCAGCTCAGAGTAAATATTTATTGCATTTTCCTTTTCCGAATGGGCAGTCATTTAGAATGCATAAGATAATGTATTAACGATAGCATAGCTGCTGTTGCTTTGTTCCTAAGTCTTCCCGCTCTTTGACTCAAGCCCAACCCCCTTTCTTTGTGTAACCAGCTTTCATACAGGTTCCGTCCACCAGGGATGTTTTCTGTATGACATCATTTGTATTCTGTGTATTTGTAATTCTGTGTGATTGGTTTAGGTATTTAGTAAATAAATAATTAAACCCAATTTTGTATTGCTGATTCAACTTGTTAGCCAGGGTTCGTGAAGATAACCAAGAATTTACAACTTTCATTATGAGACTGAAAATAAGATGATTAAGATGACTGCTATCGATGTAAAAGATTACTAAGTATTTTAAGAGTTTATTCGGAAGATAACGGCTCTATAAACGTTCTTCCGTGGTGCCCCGACTTTCTAGTTAATTACATTTACATGATTAGCTTAATCAGGTAATATTAATTACAGAGAAAGGATTTTATAGAATAGCATGAAATATCACTTAATCTGGCATAGCCAAAAACACGACAATCATATTCCCTTTATCATTTCCCTCTATTTCATTTTCCCCTCTATCATATTCCCCTCTTATAACATTCCTCTATATCATATTCCTCTATGTCATATTCCCTCTCTGGCTGCTTTGAGTGATGTATTGTTGTCTCTACCTTCTTGTCTTGTTTGCTGTTGTCTGTGCCCAACAATGTTTGTGCGCTGTTTTGTGCTGCTGACATGTTGTGTTGCCTCCATGTTGTTGTCATGTTGTGTTGCTAACATGTTGTGTTGTAATGTGTTGCTGCCATGCTATGTTGTCGTCTTAGGTCTCTCATGACGTAGTGTTGTGTTGTCTCTCTTGTCGTGATGTGTGTATTGTCCTGTATTTTTTATTTAATGTATTTATATTTTTAATCCCAGCCCCCATCCCCACAGGAAGGCTTTTGCCTTTTGGAAGGCCGTCATTGCATATAAGAATTTGTTCTTAACCGACTTGCCTAGTAAAATAAAGGTTAAATGAAATTAAAAAAAATAAAACATAATATTCGCCTCTATCATATTCCCCTTTATCATATTCCTCTCTATCATATCCCCCTGTATCATTTTCCTCAGTATCATAATCCTCTCTATCATTTTACCCTCTGTCATATTCCTCATATATCATATTCCTCTCTGTCATATTCCTCTGTATTTTATTTCCCTCTATCATATTCCCCTATTTCATATTCCCCTCATCATTTCCCTCTATTTCATATTCTCCTCTTATTACATTCCTCTATATCATATTCCTCTATATCATATTCCTCTGTCATATTCCTCTCTATTGTATTCCTCTATCATATTCCTCTATATCATATTCCCTCTATCATATTCCTCTATCATATTCCCTCTATGGCTGCTTTGCGTGTTGTATTGTTGTCTCTACCTTCTTGTCTTGTTTGCTGTTGTCTGTACCCAACAATGTTCGTGCCCTGTATTGTCCTGCTAACATGTTGTGTTGCGGCCGTGTTGTTTTTGCCTCCATGTTGTTGTCATGTTGTGTTGCAAACATGTTGTGTTGTCATGTGTTGCTGCCATGTTGTGTTGATGCCATGTTGTGTTGCCTCCATGTTGTTGTCATGTTGTGTTGCTAACATGTTGTGTTGTCATGTGATGCTGCCATGCTATGTTGTTGTGTTAGGTCTCTCATTATTTAGTGTTGTGTTGTCTTTCTTGTAGTGATGTGTGTTCTGTCCTATATTTTAACTATTTAATATATTTATATTTTTAATCCCAGAAAGCCTTTTGCTTTTTGGTAGGCCGCCATTGTAAATAACAATTTGTTCATAACTGACTTGCCTAGTAAAATGAAGGTTAAATTAAATAAATTAATAAAATATCATAATCCTCTCTATCATATTCCTCTGTATCACGTTCCTACTATCAGATTCCCCTCTATCATATTCCTCTCTATCATATTCCTCTCTATCATATTCCCCTCTATCATATTCCCCTCTATCATATTCCTCTCTATCATATTCCTCTCTAACATATTCCTCTCTACCCTCCATCCACTCCCCCTCCCTTTCCCTCCTCCTCATCTCAGCACAGCTCCACTCCATCGGGTAGATTTGGAATTCAACATTTTAACATTGCAACACTCCCCAGATTTGTGAAAAGTAAACATTGTGTGTTTATACTGTGTTATACAGTATGCCTTGACAAAAATTAAACAGAGAGTAAACCTTATTTATTGATTTTTTTTATTCCTTTTTCAATGCAGGCAAAAATAAAGTTTCCCTCCCTGCTCTCTCTCTCTATCACCCAGTCTACTCATCCATCTTCAAGCTTTCATCCCTTCCCTGCTCTTCTATCACCCTCTCAGTTCCACCTCCAACTGGCTCACTCTTTTTCTTCTTCTCCAGTCTCTTCCTCTCCTCTTTCCTCATCTTTTCTCTCTTCTTCTCCTCCTTTTCTTGAATCTTTCTCTCCATCTCCAGGAACTCAGCTTGAGCTTTCTCTCTCTTTTTCAGCTCCTCAGAACACTTCTTCTCTTTCTTAATCCTGTCTTTCATCATGTCATTATGTATCTTCATCAGCCCCTCTAACCTCTTTTTCTCTGCCTTGTCCTCCTCTTTTCTTTCCTTCTCTCTCTTTTTCTGTTCTAACTTCTCCCTCTTTTTCTCAGCCTTCATGACTTTCTTCTGCTCTTTCTCTCTCTCTTTCATCTCTTTCTTCTCCCTCTTTTTTTGCTCCTCCTCCTTGTTTTTCATCTCCTTTCTCTCTTTCTCGTCATCTTTCAACTTCTTATTCAGTTTCTTACTTTCCTCTTTTTCCTCCATCTTCAAAAATGGGATTTTCTGCATGTGGTTCCTGACCAGAAAGCCCACTCTTCCCAGGATGGTCTCTGCTCTCTCTGATGAAACCATCCCATTGGAGCTCTTGGAATGGGCACAGTCCGCATCACACTTCAACCCCTCCCTCGGTCTCACCTCCTCCTGGACGCTCCTCTCTTCACTCTCAATGTCAATGCCTATCCTATAATCCTGACAGGAAGACATTGATTCTAGATGTAATATTGTTCCAATGTGGCACATTCAATACACATTTGAGTGATCAACATACAATGATGGCCTCATGGGGCACACAATTTGGAGGACAGTAATTAAGGTCATTTGTTTTTTTTGTATCCCCATTATATTTTACAAAACCCATAAATGTTAACCCTAGTGAGGGGTGATGTTTCATACTATGAGCAAAGAGCAGCAAGTTTGGGTCAATTCCAGTCTATTCAAGAAGAACTCTAAAATTCCAATTATCTTCAATGCTTTGAATTGAAATGGAACTGACCCCCAACCCTGTAAAGTAGTAGTGTAAAATAGGACACCTACCTTTGTCTCTTCCAGGGTCCAGGTCCTGGGTTCATCATTGTGGGTTGACAGAGTTAAGTTAGCATCTGGGTCCAGCTGGTGAGCGTGAGTGCAGAGATACACCTTCTTAGTAGTGCCCCTCCCTTTCTGATTTGGATCATTGTGGTCTTTGTCATGGATGCATGCCAGGCTTGGAGGAAGTGCTAGGACAGGGTTTGTATCACCTGTCAGTTCCTCTCTCTTGACAGTGGATGAAACTGCACTTTCCTCTGTGTCAACTAAGCGCTCTGTGTGTTCCTCAACTGTCTCCTCTTGCTGTTTGTGGTCAATGCAGTGGGTACAGGGCAGCCTTAGAGGCAGTGCTGCGGGTGCAGGAGGACTTTTACCAGCCAAAAACTCCTCTTGGAGGACAGTGGACACGGAAACAGCTGCTTCCCTCGCAACTATCGTCTCCTCTGGCTGCTTATGGTCATTGTCCAAAATGTGTGACAAGCTTGGAGGCAGCCTTGGAGCAGGGCTTTTATCACCCAACAGGTCCTCTCCCTGGACAATGGATGTGCCTACAGTGATCTCTGTGGCAAGGGAGGACTCATTGCCGTCCTCTTTTTTCTCCTTGGTCAGTTTGTGGTCAGAGTCACGGATACATGGCGAGCTTGGAGGCAGTGCTCCAGGGTCAGGAGGGCTTTGATCAGCTGCCATGTTCTCCTTTAGGTGAGTGGACACATCATTGGTTGTTCCACTAGCAACTGGACACTTGTTGGTTCCCTCTACTGCCGACCCCGGCAGTTTGTAGTCAATGTCAAAGACACGTGACAGACTTGGAGGCAGCATTGGGACAGGGCGTTTAGCTGCTGATCTGCCCACTCCATCAACAGTAGCTGTACCTGAAGTGTTCTCTGTAGCACCTGAGACCTCATAGGCATCCTCTACTGTCTGCTCTGGTGGCATGAAGTCACCGTCAAAGACTGATGGCAGGCATGGAGTCAGCACTGAAAGAAGACTTCTAGCTGCCCATCGGTTCTCTCTCTTGACAGTGGCCGTGCCTGCAGTAGCCTCTTTGGCAACTCGGTACTCTGTGGCTAAAACAGCAGGCTGGGAGGTTTCCGGGACATTGAATGATTTGCCAATGAACCGCTGAGCCAGTGGTGGGAGGGAGAAAGGATAGAATCTGTCCTCTTCCTTGATATTAGATTTTGCCACTGGAGCAACTGAGACCTCAGTGGTTCCCTCTGTCTGCTGTGGTGGCATGGAGTCATCGTTAAAGAAGTGTGGCAGGTATCGATGCAGCATTGAGGAAAGATGTGTATCTGTCGATAAGTCCTCTCTTTTACCAGTACGTACATCTGCAGTGGCCTCTGTGGCAACTGGGCACTCAGCAGGGACAAAGTATGAAAATACAATGAACCGCTGTGCCTCCTGAGCGCGTATGGCCAATTGAGAGGGGGGATGTAACATGGTTGGTATAGGCCTCCGATTGGTGAAAGCCAGTGGTGGGAGGGAGTCAATACAGGGAGCCATGAACTCAGTGAGTGGACGGTTTGTCACATCTCTCACATTCTGCGTGAGAAAAAAAACTGGCATGTTGAAAGTGATCACATTCAGTACATACATACTTTGTGAGTCAATGCTATTTACTTATACATCACATATATAGTGCCTTCGGAAAGTTTTCAGACCCCTTCACTTTCCCCACATTTTGTTACCTTACAGCCTTATTCTAAAATTGATTACATCGTTTTTTCCCCTCATCAATGTACACACAATACCCCATAATGACAAAGCAAAAACAGAATTGTTCCAAATTCATCACACATTTCTTTTGAAATATCACATTTACATAAGTATTCAGACCCTTCACTCAGTACTTTGTTGAAGCACCTTTGGCAGCGATTACAGCATAGAATATTTTTGGGTATCACTCTACAAACTTGTGCTTCGGGAATTCTCCCTTTCTTCTCTAAAGATCCTCTCAAGCTAAGTTAGGTTGGATGGGGAGCGTTGCTGCACAGCTATATTCAGGTCTCTCCAGAAATGTTCGATCCGGTTCAATTCCAGACTCTGGCTGGGCCACTCAAGGACATTCAGAGACTTGTCCTGAAGCCACTCCGGCATTGTCTTGGCTTTGTACTTAGGGTCATTGTTCTATTGGAAGGTGACCCTTCGCCCCAGTCTGAGAACCTGCTCCAGAATGCTCAGGACTTCATCAAGGATCTCTCTGTACTTTGCTCTGTTCATCTTTGCCTCGATCCTGACTAGTCTCCCATTCCCTGCCGCTGAAAAACATCCCCACAGCATGATGCTGGCACCACCATGCCTCGCCGTAGGGATGGTGGCAGATTTCCTCCAGACGTAAAGCTTGGCATTCAGGCCAAAGAGTTCAATATTGGTTACATCAGACTAGAGAATCTTGTTTCTCATGGTCTGAGAGTCTTTAGGTGCCTTTTGGCAAACTCCAAGCGGGCTGTCATGTGCCTTTAACAGAGGAGTGGCTTCCATCTTGCCACTCTACCTTAAAGGCCTGATTGGTGGAGTGCTGCAGAGATGGTTGTCCTTCTGGAAGGTTCTCCCGTCTCCACAGAGGAACTCTAGAGCTTTGTCAGAGTCACCATCGGGCTGTGGTCACCTCCCTGACCAAGGCCCTTCTCCCCCGATTGCTCAGCTTGGCCAGCTCTAGGAAGACTCTTGGTGGTTCCAAACTTCTTCCATTTAAGAATGATGGAGGCCACTGTGTTGTTGGGGACCTTCAATGTTGCAGAGAGTTTTTGGTACCCTTCCCCAGATCTGTGCATCGACACAATCCTATCTCGGAGCTCTACAGACAATTCCTTCGACCTCATGGCTTGGTTTTTGCTCTGACATGCACTGTCTGCTGTGGGACCTTATATAGACAGGTGTGTGCCTTTCCAAATCATGTTCAATCAGTTGAATTTACAACAGGTGGATTCCAATCACATTGCAGAAACATCTCAAGGATGATCAGTGGAAACAGGATGAACATGAGCTCAATTTCCAGTCTCATGGCAAAGAGTCTGAATACTTATGCTCTGGATAAGAGCGTCTGCTAAATGACTTAAATGTAATGTAATGTAATTATGTAAAACAGATATTTCAACATTTCTACAAACCGATTTTCGCTTTGTCAATATGGGGTATTGTTTGTAGATTGCTGAGAATTTGCATTTTTTTCATCAATTTTCAAATCAGGCTGTTACGTAACAAAAGGTGGAAAAAGTCAAGGTGTCCGAATACTTTCCGAAGGCACTGTATATATCTAGTGTCCTCTCAGATGCTCTGCACCAGTCTGTACCAACCCTGGGTCTTCTAGCCAATGGGTCAACTAAGTGTAAAAATACATGCACCACACCCAGCATAACATTTGACATTTTAGACATTTAGCAGATGCTTTTATCCAGAACGACTTACAGTTAGTCCATTCAACTTAAGGTAACTAGGTGGGACAACCATATAATCCTGATATGAAGGTCTATGAGAGATCGCTTGGTCTAGTTTTTAATTTTTTTTTAAAGACAAGACAACCATAAGAACTGAGGACTATGTACATAACAATACTCAAACAGAGAGACAGACACGATACAACACAAGAAAAGATATCAGAAAAAATATTGTTAGCTTACATTCCATGGCATATCGCACATTTTGCCCTTATATTGACGTATTTACTTTAATCAATAATGTTCAAGAGAACTCTAGTCCACTTTGTCAAAGTTGGTCTTGTTACCTCCTCAATCAGGCTTGGCATTTTCCTCGTCTCAAACCAAATCCTCTTCATTTCCTTCTCCTGCTCCCTCTGGGTCTGCCACACCAGAGCCAACCTGACTCCCAGCTCCATCACGTAGTCTGTCTGGATCACCCTTTCCTTCAACTGACACTCAGCCCTCCTCTGTGTCAGCGTTGAACCCTCCATGTCTTCCTCCTAGCTAACAATAACTCTGGAAAATACATAACGTTGTAGTAAGTGTAGTGTTGCTCACCAAAGAATAATGCATCTCTTTACAATATGCACACATTTTCTTCCCGTTTACTTACAATGAAGGAAGTCACAATCCTGATTCAGAGATGATTACGCAATAGGCCTATCTGATTTACTAGTAAAAAGTTGGCTACTGGAAAAGTGACCAAGTTCAAATGAATCGATTTTGGCTGTTCCTATCATTATGTGCTCAATATCCTTTATGACATCATCATTGTGATGCAAGCTGTTGCCATTGGAGATGACAAAGCACAACACAGACTTTAAAAAGCACACTTCAGGCTCTCTCTGTACCTTACTATTGAGCCTTATTCAACCCCTCATGTATCGCCACTCCATATTGGGCCTGGTTCTCACAAACCACACTAATCACTTATATCATATCATTAAAAACGTTTTTTGGGGGGTAGAAAATGACTCTATCCATGCAGGACCTAACTTGTACAGTTTCATCTATTTTAAACATTCCAGTCTTCTCTTTGAGTGCCTCTGAGTCTACCTCAATTATAGAGGTCTATCAATTCAACCATTTGAAAGGGATAACCATTCAATCAAGAAAAGCAGATTTTTATAAAAAATGTAGCAGCTACAAATTAGGTAGACCTACTTGTTTTTTACACTACCTACACTTTTGGTACATATTTATTGAGATAATTGATTACAACTTGTGTTGGTGATTAACACAGAGAGAGGGTTATCTTTCATCAATATAATGCAATTGCCATTAGGCAGGCTCACTACAACAACTAACATGCCATCTCAGGTGTCAGGATGAACAATTTTATCACACAAAAAGAGGTATTCAAGCAAACTGTCTCTCTCCAACAGATTGCATGTTAGGCCTGTAAGTAATTTGAAATGTAGTTATTGTACAGAAACATAGTTATACAGTAAGTTATATTACAACCTACCTCTCAAGTAAGCAGCGTGGTCTCTCTCTAATGAAATAGGACATTAATAATCTGTCAGTGGTTAGTTGAATCAGTCTCTTTGCACTGTTCTGTTTGTCTGTACAACAGCTAACCTCCTAGAATCAGAATCTTGTGATGTCACAATGAAGGCCTCATTACCATGACTACCAACAGAAGCTCTCATGTGTAATCAAATGCTGGAACATTTCACCTTTTTAACCTATGCAGCACAGTCATACCTAATATTTACATTGAATCCATGTAACCACAATTTTTATTCAAATAAAATACTCTACCTCATTTCAAATGGTTGACCATTCGTAATACAGGTGTTTTGCCTATTTCAAAGTCAATATGTTTTAGATATCACAACTAGCATCCAGGTTTACTTAGGTTATTTGTTTGATCTCAGTCTACCACTAATGTAAATGTTTCTCATCATCCTCTTCATCATTAATATAATATTTAGGCTACCTTACTACAGTAAAACAAGTCTTCCATAGACTATGACACCTCAGTAACATAGTTCCAACAAAGAAATGAGGGTTCAAGAAAATATCTCTCTTCAATGGCCTCAGCTATTAGCCATATGATCAACAAGGTCAAATGCAGCACTAAAATCAAGAAGCAGCTCACCCACAAGTTTATCTTGGTCAAGTGACCTGAGCCATTGATGGGTTAAATCAACTAGAGCTGTTGCAGTTGAGGGATCTTTACGGTAGGCATGCTGGTAGAGAAATAAGATGTGCTGGATGTGTAATTATCTAGGCCTAAAACATTTGGTTGAAGAGTAGGTGTCCCTGAATTCTTGTATTGTAGTTCAATAAATTATTAATTAAGGAAATCAATATCAGCTGACAATTGAACAGAAGTTTTAGACCTGCCAGCAGGTCCCTTTGTTTAAAAACGTTTTTGAAATGTTTCTTATCCATGTCTTTCCAGTTGATCTAACCAATCAGATTCAAGAGCATCACACATTCCTCCATTCATTCCCCTCTATCATATTCCTCTTTCATATTCAGTGGTGACTCGTCATTTAGTGCAGGTGGGGCTTAGCCCCACATTTTTAGCAAAAAACTGGCTGTCCTGTTTTGCATGTTATTTTGACATTAATACATGTCACATATCAGTTTGCAAACAATGTAAAATATATATACAGTATCAGTCAAAAGTTTGGACACACCTACTCATTCAAGGTTTATTTTCTCTTTTTTTTCTACATTGTAGAATCATAGAGAAGACATCAAAACTATGAAATAACACATATGGAATAATGTAGTAAGAAAAAAAGGGTTAAACAAATTAAAATATGTTTTATATTAGAGATTCTTCAAAGTAGCCACCCTTTGCCTTGATAACAGCTTTGCACACTCTTGGCGTTCTCTTAACCAGCTTCATGAGGTAGTCATCTGGAATGCATTTTAATGAACAGGTGTGCGTTGTTAAAAGTTAATTTGAGGAATTTCTTTCCTTAATGCGTTTGAGCCAATCAATTGTGTTGTGACAAGGTAGTGGTGGTATACAGAAGATAGCCCTATTTGGGGAAAAATTTCCATTTTATGGCAAGTTCGGTTCAATAAAGCAAAGAGAAATGACAGTCCATCATTACTTTAAGACATGAAGATCAGTCAATCAGGAAAATGTCAAGAACATCAAGCGCTATGATGGAACTGGCTCTCATGAGGACCGCCACAGGAAAGGAAGACCCAGCGTTACCTCTGCTGCAGAGGATAAGTTCATTAGAGTTACCAGCCTCATAAATTGCAGCCCAAATAAATGCTTCACAGAGTTCACGTAACAGACACATCTCAACATCAACTGTCCAGAGGAGACTGCATGAATCAGGCCTTCATGGTCGAATGTCTGCAACGAAACCACTACTAAATGACACCAATAAGAAGAAGAGACTTGCTTGGGCCAAGAAACACAAGAAATAGACTTTAGACCAGTGGAAATCTGTCCTTTGGTCTGATCAGTCCAAATTTGAGATTTGGTTCCAACCGCCGTGTCTTTGTGAGACGCAGATTAGGTGAACGGATGATCTCCGCATATGTGATTCCCAGCCTGAATCATGGAGGAGGAGGTGTGATGGTGTGGGGGTGCATTGCTGGTGACACTGTCTGCGATTTATTTAGAATTCAACCATTCTTACAAGCATGGCTACCACAGCATTCTGCAGCGATCCGCCATCCCATTTAGTTTGTGTTTAGTGGAACTATAATTTGTTTTCAACAGCACAATGACCTAACACCTCTAGGCTGTGTAAGGGCTATTTGACCAAGAAGGAGAGTGATGGAGTGCTGCATCAGATGACCTGGTCCACAATCACCCGACCTCAACCCAATTGAGATGGTTTGGGATGAGTTGGACCGCAGAGTGAAGGAAAAGCAGCCAACAAGTGCTCAGCATATATGGGAACTCCTTCAAGACTGTTGGAAAAGCATTCCAGGTGAAGCTGTTTGAGAGAATGCCAAAAGTGTACAAAGTTGACATCAAGGCAACGGGTGGAAACTTTGAAGAGTCTCAAATATAAAATATATTTCGATTTGTTAATTATAGATAAAACGTATCGTTGCTCAACGGCCATTGGACATTATCATCAAGTTGGAAATCGCAAATTCAACAATGAGTGGTTTGGAAGGAATCAGTCGCTAACTGCAAGAATTGCAATGCAGTCATTAGCCTGCTATTCACTGGAGTGGCTGTGTAGTCCCAGATCTAAAATTAAGGGTCTCTTTTCCTAGTTCAAAATTATAAACAATCAACATTGGCCATGCTGTCAGTGAGGCATGATTTGTGCAGCGCTCTAAACAACTGTTAACTCGGAACTGCAAAATCTGACTTTAGTAAGTTCAAGACAACTGGGAACTCGGGAAAAATGATCTACGACTGGGAAAATACATTTTGAACTTTCATCCAGCTCGGAATTGTAAATTCGGAAGTCAGGCCTCATTCTAGAGCTACGTCCTGAAGATCACTGACGTCATCATGATTCATGCTTTTTGTTGTTGTTGAGTTCCCAGTTTTCTTGAATGCACCATGAATCCAGAAAATGCCAGACTTTGATGACAAAGTTTGGTGACAAAATTTGCCGAAGATGGACCGCCGCGCCACCTTCCTGTTCAAGTGAGCACAGCACAAGGTGAGTCCAAAAATGTCTTGTATGCTGCTACATAAATTAAGTAATATGGCAGGGAGATATATATACCGTAGCTAAGAAAGTAAGCTGTTAGTAGCCCATGTGCCTCACCGAATGAATGAACTATTTCGCTGCCAGACAAGGCTCAGCTGATAGCCAGGTATAGCAGTGGTAAGGTGTTGGGACAGCTTTATGTAGGCTCGAACAGTTTGTGGGCACCGTTTTTCACCCTTATAGTGCAATTCATGTATTGTTTAGTGTTGTGTAGTGGCTTTGTTGGCATGCATCCAACATTTTTTTTTCTTTGCCCCACCAAGATTTACAAGCTGAAATCGCCTGTCACGTCCTGACCATAGTAAGTGGTTATTTTCTATGGTAGAGTAGGTCAGGGCGTGTGTTTTTCTAGGTTTTCTATTTCTATGTTTTAGTTCTAGGTTTTCTATTTCTATGTTGTTGTTTTTTGGGTTGATCTCCAATTGAAGGCAGCTGGTCCTCGTTGCCTCTGATTGGAGATCATATTTAAGTAGGGGTTTTTCTTCCTGGGTTTTTGTGGGTAGTTGCATTCTGTTTAGTCTCTGTACCTGACAGAACTGTAAGTCGATCGTTTCCATTTGTTATTTTGTTATTAGTGTTTTGAGTTAATAAATATCATCATGAGCACTCAACACGCTGTGTTTTGGTCCCCTCTATACCATGCCCGTTACATCGCCACTGATCATATTCCCATCTATCATATTCCTCTCTATGATATTCCCACTATAATATTCCTCTCTATCCTATTACCCTTTATCATATTCCCTATATGTCATATTCCTCTCTATCATATTACACTCTATCATATTCCCTATATGTCATATTCCCCTCTATCATATTACACTCTATCATATTCCATTTATCATATTCCTTATATATCATATTCTCCTCCATAATATTCAACTCTATCAAATTCCCTCTATCATATTCCCCTCTATCATATTCATCACTACCATATTCCTCTCTATCATATTCCCCTCTATCATATTCATCACTACCATATTCCTCTCTATCATATTCCTCTCTATCACATTCACCTCTGTCATATTCCTCTCTATCATATTCCTTTTCTATCATATTCCTTTTCTATCATATTCCCCTCTATCATATTTTAAGGCCCGATCCCGGAGATGAGAAGCAGGTACGGGGAGTCAAACATTTAATCGGGAACAGACATAGAACAAGAGAGTAACATTGTCAGCACACGGGTAAACAATGACATATGACAATCAGTTCAGAAGCAGGGATCAGAGCGGGGAACCCAACAGATATGGGGAAGGTAATGACAGAGGTGATTTAGTCCAGGTGAGTCCAATAATCGCTGACGGTGGGAAGGCAGGTGTGTGTAATGATGATGGCAGGAGCGAGCAATGCTGGGGAGCCTGGCGCCCTGTAGAGACAGGGGGCAGGCGTGACATATATTACACTCTATTATATTCCCCTCTATCATATTCCTCTCTATTATATTTTCCTCTATCATATTCCCCTCTATCATATTTGCTTCTATCATATTCCCTCTATCAAATTCATCTATATAACTTTCCAGTCTACCATGTTCCCCTCTATCATATTCCTCTCTATCAAATTCCCCTCTATCATATTCCTCTATATCATATTCCCTATATATCACATTCCCCTCTTTCATATTCCCCTCTACCATATTCCCTCTATAATATTCCCCTCTATCATTTTCTTCTCTATTATATTCTCTCTATCATATTCCCCTCTATCATATTTTTCTCTCTCAATTTCCTGTATCACATCCCTCTATCATATTCCCCTCTATCATATTCCCTCTACCGTATATCTCCATATTATATTCCTCTCTATCATATTCCCTTCAATCACATTCCTCTTGATCAAAATCCTCTTTCATATTTCCCTCTATCATATTCCCCTCTATTATATTCCCCTCTGTCATATTCCTCTCTATTATATTCCTCTCTATCATATTCCCCTCTTTCATATTCTCTCTATCATATTCCCTCTATAATTTTCCAATCTATCATATTACCCTCTATCATATTCGTCTCTATCATATTCCTCTCTATCACATTCCGCTCTGTCATTTTCCTCTCTATCATTTTACCCTCTATCATATTCCTTATATATCATATTCCCCTCTATCATATTCCTCTATCATATTCCCCTCTATTATATTCCCCTCTGTCATATTCCTCTGTATTATATTCCTCTCTATCATATTCCTCTCTATTATATTCCTCTCTATCATATTCCCCTCTTTCATATTCTCTCTATCATATTCCCTCTATAATTTTCCGATCTATCATATTACACTCTATCATTTTCGTCTCTATCATATTCCTCTCTATCACATTCCGCTCTGTCATTTTCCTCTCTATCATTTTACCCTCTATCACATTCCTTATATATCATATTCCCCTCTATCATATTCCCCTCTTATTACATTCCTCTATATTATATTCCTCTGTCATGTTCCTCTCTATTGTATTCCTCTATATCATATTCCTGTATTGTCCTATATTTTAATATAATGTATTTATATTTTTAATCCCAGCCCCCATCCCTGAAGAAAGCCTTTTGCCTTTTGGTAGGCCACCATTGTAAATAACAATTTGTTCTTAACTGACTTGCGTAGTTAAATAAAGGTTAAATGAAATAAAATAAATAAAATATCAGACATATCATATTCCTCTCTATCACATTCCTCTGTATCACATTCCTACTATCATATTCCTCTCTATATCATATTCCTCTCTATCATATTCCCCTTCATCAGATTCCCCTCTATCACATTCCTACTATCATATTCCTCTCTATATCATATTCCTCTCTATCATATTCCCCTTCATCAGATTCCCCTCTATCACATTCCTACTATCATATTCCTCTCTATATCATATTCCTCTCTATCATATTCCTCTCTATCACATTCCTACTATCATATTCCTACTATCATATTCCTCTCTATCATATTCCTCTCTATCACATTCCTCTGTATCACATTCCTACTATCATATTCCTCTCTATATCATATTCCTCTCTATCATATTCCTCTCTATCACATTCCTCTGTATCACATTCCTACTATCATATTCCTCTCTATATCATATTCCTCTCTATCATATTCCCCTTCATCAGATTCCCCTCTATCATATTCCTACTATCATATTCCCCTCTATCATATTCCTCTCTATCATATTCCTCTCTATCACATTCCTCTGTATCACATTCCTACTATCATATTCCTCTCTATATCATATTCCTCTCTATCATATTCCTCTCTATCACATTCCTCTGTATCACATTCCTACTATCATATTCCTCTCTATATCATATTCCTCTCTATCATATTCCCCTTCATCAGATTCCCCTCTATCATATTCCTACTATCATATTCCCTCTATCATATTCCTCTCTATCATATTCCCCTTCATCAGATTCCCCTCTATCATATTCCCCTCTATCATATTCCTCTCTATCATATTCCTCTCTATCACATTCCTCTGTATCACATTCCTACTATCATATTCCTCTCTATATCATATTCCTCTCTATCATATTCCCCTTCATCAGATTCCCCTCTATCATATTCCTACTATCATATTCCCTCTATCATATTCCTCTCTATCATATTCCCCTTCATCATATTCCCCTCTATCATATTCCCCTTCATCAGATTCCCCTCTATCATATTCCCCTCTATCATATTCCCCTCTATCATATTCCTCTCTATCATATTCCTCTCTATCATATTCCTCTCTACCCTCCATCCACTCCCCCTCCCTTTCCGTCCTCCTCATCTCAGCACAGCTCCGCTCCATCGGGTAGATTTGGAATTCAACATTTTAACATTGCAACACTCCCCAGATTTGTGAAAAGTAAACATTGTGTGTTTATACTGTGTTATACAGTATGCCTTGACAAAAATTAAACAGAGAGTAAACCTTATTTATTGAATTTTTTTATTCCTTTTTTCAATGCACGCAAAAATAAAGTTTCCCTCCCTGCTCTATCTCTCTATTACCCAGTCTACTCATCCATCTTCAAGCTTTCATCCCTTCCCTGCTCTTCTATCACCCTCTCAGTTCCACCTCCAACTGGCTCACTCTTTTTCTTCTTCTCCAGTCTCTTCCTCTCCTCTTTCCTCATCTTTTCTCTCTTCTTCTCCTCCTTTTCTTGAATCTTTCTCTCCATCTCCAGGAACTCAGCTTGAGCTTTCTCTCTCTTTTTCAGCTCCTCAGAACACTTCTTCTCTTTCTTAATCCTGTCTTTCATCATGTCATTATGTATCTTCATCAGCCCCTCTAACCTCTTTTTCTCTGCCTTGTCCTCCTCTTTTCTTTCCTTCTCTCTCTTTTTCTGTTCTAACTTCTCCCTCTTTTTCTCAGCCTTCATGACTTTCTTCTGCTCTTTCTCTCTCTCTTTCATCTCTTTCTTCTCCCTCTTTTTTTGCTCCTCCTCCTTGTTTTTCATCTCCTTTCTCTCTTTCTCGTCATCTTTCAACTTCTTATTCAGTTTCTTATTTTCCTCTTTTTCCTCCATCTTCAAAAATGGGATTTTCTGCATGTGGTTCCTGACCAGAAAGCCCACTCTTCCCAGGATGGTCTCTGCTCTCTCTGATGAAACCATCCCATTGGAGCTCTTGGAATGGGCACAGTCCGCATCACACTTCAACCCCTCCCTCGGTCTCACCTCCTCCTGGACGCTCCTCTCTTCACTCTCAATGTCAATGCCTATCCTATAATCCTGACAGGAAGACATTGATTCTAGATGTAATATTGTTCCAATGTGGCACATTCAATACACATTTGAGTGATCAACATACAATGATGGCCTCATGGGGCACACAATTTGGAGGACAGTAATTAAGGTCATTTGTTTTTTTGTATCCCCATTATATTTTACAAAACCCATAAATGTTAACCCTAGTGAGGGGTGATGTTTCATACTATGAGCAAAGAGCAGCAAGTTTGGGTCAATTCCAGTCAATTCAAGAAGAACTCTAAAATTCCAATTCTCTTCAATGCTTTGAATTGAAATGGAACTGACCCCCAACCCTGTAGGGTAGTAGTGTAAAATAGGACACCTACCTTTGTCTCTTCCAGGGTCCAGGTCCTGGGTTCATCATTGTGGGTTGACAGAGTTAAGTTAGCATCTGGGTCCAGCTGGTGAGCGTGAGTGCAGAGATACACCTTCTTAGTAGTGCCCCTCCCTTTCTGATTTGGATGATTGTGGTCTTTGTCATGGATGCATGCCAGGCTTGGAGGAAGTGCTAGGACAGGGTTTGTATCACCTGTCAGTTCCTCTCTCTTGACAGTGGATGAAACTGCACTTTCCTCTGTGTCAACTAAGCGCTCTGTGTGTTCCTCAACTGTCTCCTCTTGCTGTTTGTGGTCAATGCAGTGGGTACAGGGCAGCCTTAGAGGCAGTGCTGCGGGTGCAGGAGGACTTTTACCAGCCAAAAACTCCTCTTGGAGGACAGTGGACACGGAAACAGCTGCTTCCCGCGCAACTATCGTCTCCTCTGGCTGCTTATGGTCATTGTCCAAAATGTGTGACAAGCTTGGAGGCAGCCTTGGAGCAGGGCTTTTATCACCCAACAGGTCCTCTCCCTGGACAATGGATGTGCCTACAGTGATCTCTGTGGCAAGGGAGGACTCATTGGCGTCCTCTTTTTTCTCCTTGGTCAGTTTGTGGTCAGAGTCACGGATACATGGCGAGCTTGGAGGCAGTGCTCCAGGGTCAGGAGGGCTTTGATCAGCTGCCATGTCCTCCTTTAGGTGAGTGGACACATCATTGGTTGTTCCACTGGCAACTGGACACTTGTTGGTTCCCTCTACTGCCGACCCCGGCAGTTTGTAGTCAATGTCAAAGACACGTGACAGACTTGGAGGCAGCATTGGGACAGGGCGTTTAGCTGCTGATCTGCCCACTCCATCAACAGTAGCTGTACCTGAAGTGTTCTCTGTAGCACCTGAGACCTCATAGGCATCCTCTACTGTCTGCTCTGGTGGCATGAAGTCACCGTCAAAGACTGATGGCAGGCATGGAGTCAGCACTGAAAGAAGACTTCTAGCTGCCCATCGGTTCTCTGTCTTGACAGTGGCCGTGCCTGCAGTAGCCTCTTTGGCAACTCGGTACTCTGTGGCTAAAACAGCAGGCTGGGAGGTTTCCGGGACATTGAATGATTTGCCAATGAACCGCTGAGCCAGTGGTGGGAGGGAGAAAGGATAGAATCTGTCCTCTTCCTTGATATTAGATTTTGCCACTGGAGCAACTGAGACCTCAGTGGTTCCCTCTAATGTCTGCTGTGGTGGCATGGAGTCATCGTTAAAGAAGTGTGGCAGGTATCGATGCAGCATTGAGGAAAGATGTGTATCTGTCGATAAGTCCTCTCTTTTACCAGTACGTACATCTGCAGTGGCCTCTGTGGCAACTGGGCACTCAGCAGGGACAAAGTATGAAAATACAATGAACCGCTGTGCCTCCTGAGCGCGTATGGCCAATTGAGAGGGGGGATGTAACATGGTTGGTATAGGCCTCCGATTGGTGAAAGCCAGTGGTGGGAGGGAGTCAATACAGGGAGCCATGAACTCAGTGAGTGGACGGTTTGTCACATCTCTCACATTCTGCGTGAGAAAAAAAACAGGCATGTTGAAAGTGATCACATTCAGTACATAGATACTTTATGAGTCAATGCTATTTACTTATACATCACATATACAGTGCCTTCGGAAAGTATTCAGACCCCTTCACTTTCCCCACATTTTGTTACCTTACAGCCTTATTCTAAAATTGATTACATCGTTTTTTCCCCTCATCAATGTACACACAATACCCCATAATGACAAAGCAAAAACAGAATTGTTCCAAATTCATCACACATTTCTTTTGAAATATCACATTTACATAAGTATTCAGACCCTTCACTCAGTACTTTGTTGAAGCACCTTTGGCAGCGATTACAGCAGAGAATATTTTTGGGTATCACTACAAACTTGTGCTTCGGGAATTCTCCCTTTCTCCTCTAAAGATCCTCTCAAGCTAAGTTAGGTTGGATGGGGAGCGTTGCTGCACAGCTATATTCAGGTCTCTCCAGAAATGTTCTGTCATGTGCCTTTAACAGAGGAGTGGCTTCCATCTTGCCACTCTACCTTAAAGGCCTGATTGGTGGAGTGCTGCAGAGATGGTTGTCCTTCTGGAAGGTTCTCCCGTCTCCACAGAGGAACTCTAGAGCTCTGTCAGAGTCACCATCGGGCTCTGGTCACCTCCCTGACCAAGGCCCTTCTCCCCCGATTGCTCAGCTTAGCCAGCTCTAGGAAAAGTCTTGGTGGTTACAAACTTCTTCCATTTAAGAATGATGGAGGCCACTGTGTTGTTGGGGACCTTCAATGTTGCAGAGAGTTTTTGGTACCCTTCCCCAGATCTGTGCATCGACACAATCCTATCTCGGAGCTCTACAGACAATTCCTTCGACGTCATGGCTTGGTTTTTGCTCTGACATGCACTGTCTGCTGTGGGACCTTATATAGACAGGTGTGTGCCTTTCCAAATCATGTTCAATCAGTTGAATTTACAACAGGTGGATTCCAATCACATTACAGAAACATCTCAAGGATGATCAGTGGAAACATGATTAACATGAGCTCAATTTCCAGTCTCATAGCAAAGAGTCTAAATACTTATGTAAAACAGGTATTTCAACATTTCTAAAAACCGGTTGTCGCTTTGTCAATATGGGGTATTGTTTGTAGATTGCTGAGAATTTGCATTTATTTCATCAATTTTAAAATAAGGCTATTACGTAACAAAAGGTGGAAAAAGTCAAGGTGTCCGAATACTTTCCGAAGGCACTGTATATATCTAGTGTCCTCTCAGATGCTCTGCACCAGTCTGTACCAACCCTGGGTCTTCTAGCCAATGACTCAACTAAGTGTAAAAATACACGCACCACACCCAGCATAACATTTGACATTTTAGACATTTAGCAGATGCTTTTGTCCAGAACGACTTACAGTTAGTGCATTCAACTTAAGGTAACTAGGTGGGACAACCATATAATCCTGATATGAAGGTCTACGAGAGATCGCTTGGTCTAGTTTTTTAAAGACAAGACAACCACAAGAACTGAGGACTATGTACATAACAATACTCAAACAGAGAGACAGACACGATACAACACAAGAAAAGATATCAGACAAAATATTGTTAGCTTACATTCCATGGCATATCGCACATTTTGCCCGTATATTGACATATATTTGATTCAATCAATATTATTCAATAGAACTCTAGAAAACTTTGTCAAAGTTGGTCTTGTTACCTCCTCAATCAGGCTTGGCATTTTCCTCGTCTCAAACCAAATCCTCTTCATTTCCTTCTCCTGCTCCCTCTGGGTCTGCCACACCAGAGCCAACCTGACTCCCAGCTCCATCACGTAGTCTGTCTGGATCACCCTTTCCTTCAACTGACACTCAGCCCTCCTCTGTGTCAGCGTTGAACCCTCCATGTCTTCCTCCTAGCTAACAATAACTCTGGAAAATACATAACGTTGTAGTAAGTGTAGTGTTGCTCACCAAAGAATAATGCATCTCTTTACAATATGCACACATTTTCTTCCCGTTTACTTACAATGAAGCAAGTGACAATCCTGATCCAGAGATGATTACGCAATAGGCCTATCTGATTTACTAGTAAAAAGTTGGCTACTGGAAAAGTGACCAAGTTCAAATGAATCGATTTTGTATGTTCCTATCATTATGTGCACAATATCCTTTATGACATCATCATTGTGATGCAAGGCGTTGCCATTGGAGATGACAAAGCACAACACAGACTTTAAAAAGCAAACTTCAGGCTCTCTCTGTACCTTACTATTGAGCCTTATTCAACCCCTCATGTATCGCCACTCCATATTGGGCCTGGTTCTCACAAACCACACTAATCACTTATATCATATCATTAAAAACGTTTTTTGGGGGGTAGAAAATGACTCTATCCATGCAGGACCTAACTTGTACAGTTTCATCTATTTTAAACATTCCAGTCTTCTCTTTGAGTGCCAATGAGTCTACCTCAATTATAGAGGTCTATCAATTCAACCATTTGAAATGGATAACCATTCAATCAAGAAAAGCAGATTTGAATAAAAAAATGTAGCAGCTACAAATTAGGTAGACCTACTTGTTTTTTACACTACCTACCCTTTTGGTACATATCTATTGAGATAATTGATTACAATGTGTGTTGGTGATTAACACAGAGAGAGGGTTATCTTTCATCAATATAATGCAATTGCCATTAGGCAGGCTCACTACAACAACTAACATGCCATCTCAGGTGTCAGGATGAACAATTTTATCACACAAAAAGAGGTATTCAAGCAAACTGTCTCTCTCCAACAGTTTCAACAGATTGTATGTTAGGCCTGTTAGTAATTTGAAAAGTAGTTATTCTACAGGAACATAGTTATACAGTAAGTTATATTACAACCTACCTCTCAAGTAAGCAGCGTGGTCTCTCTCTAATGAAATAGGACATTAATAATCTGTCAGTGGTTAGTTGAATCAGTCTCTTTGCACTGTTCTGTTTGTCTGTACAACAGCTAACCTCCTAGAATCAGAATCTTGTGATGTCACAATGAAGGCCTCATTGCCATGACTACCCACAGAAGCTCTCATGTGTAATCAAATGCTGGAACATTTCACCTTTTTAACCTATGCAGCACAGTCATACCTAATATTTACATTGAATCCATGTAACCACAATTTTTATTCAAATAAAATACTCTACCTCATTTCAAATGGTTGACCATTTGTAATACAGGTGTTTTGCCTATTTCAAAGTCAATATGTTTTAGATATCACAACTAGCATCCAGGTTTACTAGGTTATTTGTTTGATCTCAGTCTACCACTAATGTAAATGTTTCTCATCATCCTCTTCATCATTAATATAATATTTAGGCTACCTTACTACAGTAAAACAAGTCTTCCATAGACTATGACACCTCAGTAACATAGTTCCAACAAAGAAATGAGGGTTCAAGAAAATATCTCTCTTCAATGGCCTCAGCTATTAGCCAAATGATCAACAAGGTCAAATGCAGCACTACAATCAAGAAGCAGCTCACCCACAAGTTTATCTTGGTCAAGTGACCTGAGCCATTGATGGGTTAAATCAACTAGAGCTGTTGCAGTTGAGGGATCTTTACGGTAGGCATGCTGGTAGAGAAATAAGATGTGCTGGATGTGTAATTATCTAGGCCTAAAACATTTGGTTGAAGAGTAGGTGTCCCTGAATTCTTGTATTGTAGTTCAATAAATTATTAATTAAGGAAATCAATATCAGCTGACAATTGAACAGAAGTTTTAGACCTGCCAGCAGGTCCCTTTGTTTAAAAACGTGTTTGAAATGTTTCTTATCCATGTCTTTCCAGTTGATCTAACCAATCAGACTCAAAAGCATCACACATTCCTCCATTCATTCCCATCTATCATATTCCTGGGGCTTAGCCCCACATTTTTAGCAAAAAACTGGCTGTCCTGTTTTGCATGTTATTTTGACATTAATACATGTCACATATCAGTTTGCAAAGAATGTAAAATATATATACAGTATCAGTCAAAAGTTTGGACACACCTACTCATTCAAGGTTTATTTTCTCTTTTTTTTCTACATTGTAGAATCATAGAGAAGACATCAAAACTATGAAATAACACATATGGAATAATGTAGTAAGAAAAAAAGGGTTAAACAAATTAAAATATGTTTTATATTAGAGATTCTTCAAAGTAGCCACCCTTTGCCTTGATAACAGCTTTGCACACTCTTGGCGTTCTCTTAACCAGCTTCATGAGGTAGTCATCTGGAATGCATTTTAATGAACAGGTGTGCGTTGTTAAAAGTTAATTTGAGGAATTTCTTTCCTTAATGCGTTTGAGCCAATCAATTGTGTTGTGACAAGGTAGTGGTGGTATACAGAAGATAGCCCTATTTGGGGAAAAATTTCCATTTTATGGCAAGTTCAGTTCAATAAAGCAAAGAGAAATGACAGTCCATCATTACTTTAAGACATGAAGATCAGTCAATCAGGAAAATGTCAAGAACATCAAGCGCTATGATGGAACTGGCTCTCATGAGGACCGCCACAGGAAAGGAAGACCCAGCGTTACCTCTGCTGCAGAGGATAAGTTCATTAGAGTTACCAGCCTCATAAATTGCAGCCCAAATAAATGCTTCACAGAGTTCAAGTAACAGACACATCTCAACATCAACTGTCCAGAGGAGACTGCATGAATCAGGCCTTCATGGTCGAATGTCTGCAACGAAACCACTACTAAATGACACCAATAAGAAGAAGAGACTTGCTTGGGCCAAGAAACACAAGAAATAGACTTTAGACCAGTGGAAATCTGTCCTTTGGTCTGATCAGTCCAAATTTGAGATTTGGTTCCAACCGCCGTGTCTTTGTGAGACGCAGATTAGGTGAACGGATGATCTCCGCATATGTGATTCCCAGCCTGAATCATGGAGGAGGAGGTGTGATGGTGTGGGGGTGCATTGCTGGTGACACTGTCTGCGATTTATTTAGAATTCAACCATTCTTACAAGCATGGCTACCACAGCATTCTGCAGCGATCCGCCATCCCATTTAGTTTGTGTTTAGTGGAACTATAATTTGTTTTCAACAGCACAATGACCTAACACCTCTAGGCTGTGTAAGGGCTATTTGACCAAGAAGGAGAGTGATGGAGTGCTGCATCAGATGACCTGGTCCACAATCACCCGACCTCAACCCAATTGAGATGGTTTGGGATGAGTTGGACCGCAGAGTGAAGGAAAAGCAGCCAACAAGTGCTCAGCATATATGGGAACTCCTTCAAGACTGTTGGAAAAGCATTCCAGGTGAAGCTGTTTGAGAGAATGCCAAAAGTGTACAAAGTTGACATCAAGGCAACGGGTGGAAACTTTGAAGAGTCTCAAATATAAAATATATTTCGATTTGTTAATTATAGATAAAACGTATCGTTGCTCAACGGCCATTGGACATTATCATCAAGTTGGAAATCGCAAATTCAACAATGAGTGGTTTGGAAGGAATCAGTCGCTAACTGCAAGAATTGCAATGCAGTCATTAGCCTGCTATTCACTGGAGTGGCTGTGTAGTCCCAGATCTAAAATTAAGGGTCTCTTTTCCTAGTTCAAAATTATAAACAATCAACATTGGCCATGCTGTCAGTGAGGCATGATTTGTGCAGCGCTCTAAACAACTGTTAACTCGGAACTGCAAAATCTGACTTTAGTAAGTTCAAGACAACTGGGAACTCGGGAAAAATGATCTACGACTGGGAAAATACATTTTGAACTTTCATCCAGCTCGGAATTGTAAATTCGGAAGTCAGGCCTCATTCTAGAGCTACGTCCTGAAGATCACTGACGTCATCATGATTCATGCTTTTTGTTGTTGTTGAGTTCCCAGTTTTCTTGAATGCACCATGAATCCAGAAAATGCCAGACTTTGATGACAAAGTTTGGTGACAAAATTTGCCGAAGATGGACCGCCGCGCCACCTTCCTGTTCAAGTGAGCACAGCACAACAAGGTGAGTCCAAAAATGTCTTGTATGCTGCTACATAAATTAAGTAATATGGCAGGGAGATATATATACCGTAGCTAAGAAAGTAAGCTGTTAGTAGCCCATGTGCCTCACCGAATGAATGAACTATTTCGCTGCCAGACAAGGCTCAGCTGATAGCCAGGTATAGCAGTGGTAAGGTGTTGGGACAGCTTTATGTAGGCTCGAACAGTTTGTGGGCACCGTTTTTCACCCTTATAGTGCAATTCATGTATTGTTTAGTGTTGTGTAGTGGCTTTGTTGGCATGCATCCAACATTTTTTTTTCTTTGCCCCACCAAGATTTACAAGCTGAAATCGCCTGTCACGTCCTGACCATAGTAAGTGGTTATTTTCTATGGTAGAGTAGGTCAGGGCGTGTGTTTTTCTAGGTTTTCTATTTCTATGTTTTAGTTCTAGGTTTTCTATTTCTATGTTGTTGTTTTTTGGGTTGATCTCCAATTGAAGGCAGCTGGTCCTCGTTGCCTCTGATTGGAGATCATATTTAAGTAGGGGTTTTTCTTCCTGGGTTTTTGTGGGTAGTTGCATTCTGTTTAGTCTCTGTACCTGACAGAACTGTAAGTCGATCGTTTCCATTTGTTATTTTGTTATTAGTGTTTTGAGTTAATAAATATCATCATGAGCACTTAACATGCTGTGTTTTGGTCCCCTCTATACCATGCCCGTTACATCGCCACTGATCATATTCCCATCTATCATATTCCTCTCTATGATATTCCCACTATAATATTCCTCTCTATCCTATTACCCTTTATCATATT
This sequence comes from Salmo salar, assembly GCF_965601325.2. NCBI lineage: Eukaryota > Metazoa > Chordata > Actinopteri > Salmoniformes > Salmonidae > Salmo > Salmo salar. The sequence goes on from NC_138307.1 coordinate 14,178,567, forward strand.
CCCTATATATCATATTCCTCTCTATCCTATTACCCTTTATCATATTCCCTATATGTCATATTCCCCTCTATCATATTACACTCTATCATATTCCATTTATCATATTCCTTATATATCATATTCTCCTCCATAATATTCAACTCTATCAAATTCCCTCTATCATATTCCCCTCTATCATATTCATCACTACCATATTCCTCTCTATCATATTCCCCTCTATCATATTCATCACTACCATATTCCTCTCTATCATATTCCTCTCTATCACATTCACCTCTGTCATATTCCTCTCTATCATATTCCTTTTCTATCATATTCCTTTTCTATCATATTCCCCTCTATCATATTTTAAGGCCCGATCCCGGAGATGAGAAGCAGGTACGGGGAGTCAAACATTTAATCGGGAACAGACATAGAACAAGACAGTAACATTGTCAGCACACGGGTAAACAATGACATATGACAATCAGTTCAGAAGCAGGGATCAGAGCGGGGAACCCAACAGATATTGGGAATGTAATGACAGAGGTTATTTAGTCCAGGTGAGTCCAATAATCGCTGACGGTGGGAAGGCAGGTGTGTGTAATGATGATGGCAGGAGCGAGCAATGCTGGGGAGCCTGGCGCCCTGTAGAGACAGGGGGCAGGCGTGACACATATTACACTCTATCATATTCCCCTCTATCATATTCCTCTCTATTATATTTTCCTCTATCATATTCCCTTCTATCATATTTGCTTCTATCATATTCCCTCTATCAAATTCATCTATATAACTTTCCCATCTACCATGTTCCCCTCTATCATATTCCTCTCTATCAAATTCCCCTCTATCATATTCCTCTATATCATATTCCCTATATATCACATTCCCCTCTTTCATATTCCCCTCTACCATATTCCCTCTATAATATTCCCCTCTATCATTTTCTTCTCTATTATATTCTCTCTATCATATTCCCCTCTATCATATTTTTCTCTCTCAATTTCCTGTATCACATCCCTCTATCATATTCCCCTCTATCATATTCCCTCTACCGTATATCTCCATATTATATTCCTCTCTATCATATTCCCTTCAATCACATTCCTCTTGATCAAAATCCTCTTTCATATTTCCCTCTATCATATTCCCCTCTATTATATTCCCCTCTGTCATATTCCTCTCTATTATATTCCTCTCTATCATATTCCCCTCTTTCATATTCTCTCTATCATATTCCCTCTATAATTTTCCAATCTATCATATTACCCTCTATCATATTCGCTATATATCATATTCCCCTCTATCATTTTCGTCTCTATCATATTCCTCTCTATCACATTCCGCTCTGTCATTTTCCTCTCTATCATTTTACCCTCTATCATATTCCTTATATATCATATTCCCCTCTATCATATTCCTCTATCATATTCCCCTCTATTATATTCCCCTCTGTCATATTCCTCTGTATTATATTCCTCTCTATCATATTCCTCTCTATTATATTCCTCTCTATCATATTCCCCTCTTTCATATTCTCTCTATCATATTCCCTCTATAATTTTCCGATCTATCATATTACACTCTATCATTTTCGTCTCTATCATATTCCTCTCTATCACATTCCGCTCTGTCATTTTCCTCTCTATCATTTTACCCTCTATCACATTCCTTATATATCATATTCCCCTCTATCATATTCCCCTCTTATTACATTCCTCTATATTATATTCCTCTGTCATGTTCCTCTCTATTGTTTTCCTCTATATCATATTCCTGTATTGTCCTATATTTTAATATAATGTATTTATATTTTTAATCCCAGCCCCCATCCCTGAAGAAAGCCTTTTGCCTTTTGGTAGGCCACCATTGTAAATAAGAATTTGTTCTTAACTGGCTTGCGTAGTTAAATAAAGGTTAAATGAAATAAAATAAATAAAATATCAGACATATCATATTCCTCTCTATCATATTCCTCTCTATCATATTCCTCTCTATCACATTCCTCTGTATCACATTCCTACTATCATATTCCTCTCTATATCATATTCCTCTCTATCATATTCCTCTCTATCACATTCCTCTGTATCACATTCCTACTATCATATTCCTCTCTATATCATATTCCTCTCTATCATATTCCTCTCTATCATATTCCTCTGTATCACATTCCTACTATCATATTCCTCTCTATATCATATTCCTCTCTATCATATTCCTCTCTATCACATTCCTCTGTATCACATTCCTACTATCATATTCCTCTCTATATCATATTCCTCTCTATCATATTCCTCTCTATCACATTCCTCTGTATCACATTCCTACTATCATATTCCTCTCTATATCATATTCCTCTCTATCATATTCCTCTCTATCATATTCCTCTCTATATCATATTCCTCTCTATCATATTCCCCTTCATCAGATTCCCCTCTATCATATTCCTACTATCATATTCCCTCTATCATATTCCTCTCTATCATATTCCCCTTCATCAGATTCCCTCTATCATATTCCTACTATCACATTCCTACTATCATATTCCTCTCTATATCATATTCCTCTCTATCATATTCCTCTGTATCACATTCCTACTATCATATTCCTCTCTATATCATATTCCTCTCTATCATATTCCCCTTCATCAGATTCCCTCTATCATATTCCCCTCTATCATATTCCCTCTATCATATTCCTCTCTATCACATTCCTCTGTATCATATTCCTACTATCATATTCCTCTCTATATCATATTCCTCTCTATCATATTCCCCTTCATCAGATTCCCTCTATCATATTCCTCTCTATCATATTCCCCTTCATCAGATTCCCCTCTATCATATTCCTACTATCATATTCCTCTCTATATCATATTCCTCTCTATCATATTCCCCTTCATCAGATTCCCCTCTATCATATTCCTCTCTATCACATTCCTCTGTATCACATTCCTACTATCATATTCCTCTCTATATCATATTCCTCTCTATCATATTCCCCTTCATCAGATTCCCCTCTATCATATTCCTACTATCATATTCCCTCTATCATATTCCTACTATCATATTCCTCTCTATATCATATTCCTCTCTATCATATTCCCCTTCATCAGATTCCCCTCTATCATATTCCTACTATCATATTCCCTCTATCATATTCCTCTCTATCATATTCCCCTTCATCAGATTCCCCTCTATCATATTCCTACTATCATATTCCCTCTATCATATTCCTACTATCATATTCCTCTCTATATCATATTCCTCTCTATCATATTCCCCTTCATCAGATTCCCCTCTATCATATTCCTACTATCATATTCCCCTCTATCATATTCCTACTATCATATTCCTCTGTATCACATTCCTACTATCATATTCCTCTCTATATCATATTCCTCTCTATCATATTCCCCTTCATCAGATTCCCCTCTATCATATTCCTACTATCATATTCCCCTCTATCATATTCCTACTATCATATTCCTCTCTATATCATATTCCTCTCTATCATATTCCCCTTCATCAGATTCCCCTCTATCATATTCCTACTATCAGATTCCCCTCTATCATATTCCTACTATCATATTCCTCTCTATATCATATTCCTCTCTATCATATTCCCCTTCATCAGATTCCCCTCTATCATATTCCTACTATCATATTCCCTCTATCATATTCCTCTCTATCACATTCCTCTGTATCACATTCCTACTATCATATTCCTCTCTATATCATATTCCTCTCTATCATATTCCCCTTCATCAGATTCCCCTCTATCATATTCCTACTATCATATTCCCTCTATCATATTCCTACTATCATATTCCTCTCTATATCATATTCCTCTCTATCATATTCCCCTTCATCAGATTCCCCTCTATCATATTCCTACTATCATATTCCCTCTATCATATTCCTCTCTATCATATTCCCCTTCATCAGATTCCCCTCTATCATATTCCTACTATCATATTCCTCTCTATATCATATTCCTCTCTATCATATTCCCCTTCATCAGATTCCCCTCTATCATATTCCTACTATCATATTCCTCTCTATATCATATTCCTCTCTATCATATTCCCCTTCATCAGATTCCCCTCTATCATATTCCTACTATCATATTCCCTCTATCATATTCCTCTCTATCATATTCCCCTTCATCAGATTCCCCTCTATCATATTCCTACTATCATATTCCTCTCTATATCATATTCCTCTCTATCATATTCCCCTTCATCAGATTCCCCTCTATCATATTCCTACTATCATATTCCTCTCTATATCATATTCCTCTCTATCATATTCCCCTTCATCAGATTCCCCTCTATCATATTCCTACTATCATATTCCTCTCTATATCATATTCCTCTCTATCATATTCCCCTTCATCAGATTCCCCTCTATCATATTCCTACTATCATATTCCCTCTATCATATTCCTCTCTATCATATTCCCCTTCATCAGATTCCCCTCTATCATATTCCCCTCTATCATATTCCTCTCTATCATATTCCTCTCTATCATATTCCTCTCTACCCTCCATCCACTCCCCCTCCCTTTCCGTCCTCCTCATCTCAGCACAGCTCCGCTCCATCGGGTAGATTTGGAATTCAACATTTTAACATTGCAACACTCCCCAGATTTGTGAAAAGTAAACTTTGTGTGTTTATACTGTGTTATACAGTATGCCTTGACAAAAATTAAACAGAGAGTAAACCTTATTTATTGAATTTTTTTATTCCTTTTTTCAATGCACGCAAAAATAAAGTTTCCCTCCCTGCTCTATCTCTCTATTAACCAGTCTACTCATCCATCTTCAAGCTTTCATCCCTTCCCTGCTCTTCTATCACCCTCTCAGTTCCACCTCCAACTGGCTCACTCTTTTTCTTCTTCTCCAGTCTCTTCCTCTCCTCTTTCCTCATCTTTTCTCTCTTCTTCTCCTCCTTTTCTTGAATCTTTCTCTCCATCTCCAGGAACTCAGCTTGAGCTTTCTCTCTCTTTTTCAGCTCCTCAGAACACTTCTTCTCTTTCTTAATCCTGTCTTTCATCATGTCATTATGTATCTTCATCAGCCCCTCTAACCTCTTTTTCTCTGCCTTGTCCTCCTCTTTTCTTTCCTTCTCTCTCTTTTTCTGTTCTAACTTCTCCCTCTTTTTCTCAGCCTTCATGACTTTCTTCTGCTCTTTCTCTCTCTCTTTCATCTCTTTCTTCTCCCTCTTTTTTTGCTCCTCCTCCTTGTTTTTCATCTCCTTTCGCTCTTTCTCGTCATCTTTCAACTTCTTATTCAGTTTCTTACATTCCTCTTTTTCCTCCATCTTCAAAAATGGGATTTTCTGCATGTGGTTCCTGACCAGAAAGCCCACTCTTCCCAGGATGGTCTCTGCTCTCTCTGATGAAACCATCCCATTGGAGCTCTTGGAATGGGCACAGTCCGCATCACACTTCAACCCCTCCCTCGGTCTCACCTCCTCCTGGACGCTCCTCTCTTCACTCTCAATGTCAATGCCTATCCTATAATCCTGACAGGAAGACATTGATTCTAGATGTAATATTGTTCCAATGTGGCACATTCAATACACATTTGAGTGATCAACATACAATGATGGCCTCATGGGGCACACAATTTGGAGGACAGTAATTAAGGTCATTTGTTTTTTTTGTATCCCCATTATATTTTACAAAACCCATAAATGTTAACCCTAGTGAGGGGTGATGTTTCATACTATGAGCAAAGAGCAGCAAGTTTGGGTCAATTCCAGTCAATTCAAGAAGAACTCTAAAATTCCAATTCTCTTCAATGCTTTGAATTGAAATGGAACTGACCCCCAACCCTGTAAAGTAGTAGTGTAAAATAGGACACCTACCTTTGTCTCTTCCAAGGTCCAGGTCCTGGGTTCATCATTGTGGGTTGACAGAGTTAAGTTAGCATCTGGGTCCAGCTGGTGAGCATGAGTGCAGAGATACACCTTCTTAGTAGTGCCCCTCCCTTTCTGATTTGGATCATTGTGGTCTTTGTCATGGATGCATGCCAGGCTTGGAGGAAGTGCTAGGACAGGGTTTGTATCACCTGTCAGTTCCTCTCTCTTGACAGTGGATGAAACTGCACTTTCCTCTGTGTCAACTAAGCGCTCTGTGTGTTCCTCAACTGTCTCCTCTTGCTGTTTGTGGTCAATGCAGTGGGTACAGGGCAGCCTTAGAGGCAGTGCTGCGGGTGCAGGAGGACTTTTACCAGCCAAAAACTCCTCTTGGAGGACAGTGGACACGGAAACAGCTGCTTCCCTCGCAACTATCGTCTCCTCTGGCTGCTTATGGTCATTGTCCAAAATGTGTGACAAGCTTGGAGGCAGCCTTGGAGCAGGGCTTTTATCACCCAACAGGTCCTCTCCCTGGACAATGGATGTGCCTACAGTGATCTCTGTGGCAAGGGAGGACTCATTGGCGTCCTCTTTTTTCTCCTTGGTCAGTTTGTGGTCAGAGTCACGGATACATGGCGAGCTTGGAGGCAGTGCTCCAGGGTCAGGAGGGCTTTGATCAGCTGCCATGTCCTCCTTTAGGTGAGTGGACACATCATTGGTTGTTCCACTAGCAACTGGACACTTGTTGGTTCCCTCTACTGCCGACCCCGGCAGTTTGTAGTCAATGTCAAAGACACGTGACAGACTTGGAGGCAGCATTGGGACAGGGCGTTTAGCTGCTGATCTGCCCACTCCATCAACAGTAGCTGTACCTGAAGTGTTCTCTGTAGCACCTGAGACCTCATAGGCATCCTCTACTGTCTGCTCTGGTGGCATGAAGTCACCGTCAAAGACTGATGGCAGGCATGGAGTCAGCACTGAAAGAAGACTTCTAGCTGCCCATCGGTTCTCTCTCTTGACAGTGGCCGTGCCTGCAGTAGCCTCTTTGGCAACTCGGTACTCTGTGGCTAAAACAGCAGGCTGGGAGGTTTCCGGGACATTGAATGATTTGCCAATGAACCGCTGAGCCAGTGGTGGGAGGGAGAAAGGATAGAATCTGTCCTCTTCCTTGATATTAGATTTTGCCACTGGAGCAACTGAGACCTCAGTGGTTCCCTCTAATGTCTGCTGTGGTGGCATGGAGTCATCGTTAAAGAAGTGTGGCAGGTATCGATGCAGCATTGAGGAAAGATGTGTATCTGTCGATAAGTCCTCTCTTTTACCAGTACGTACATCTGCAGTGGCCTCTGTGGCAACTGGGCACTCAGCAGGGACAAAGTATGAAAATACAATGAACCGCTGTGCCTCCTGAGCGCGTATGGCCAATTGAGAGGGGGGATGTAACATGGTTGGTATAGGCCTCCGATTGGTGAAAGCCAGTGGTGGGAGGGAGTCAATACAGGGAGCCATGAACTCAGTGAGTGGACGGTTTGTCACATCTCTCACATTCTGCGTGAGAAAAAAAACAGGCATGTTGAAAGTGATCACATTCAGTACATACATACTTTGTGAGTCAATGCTATTTACTTATACATCACATATACAGTGCCTTCGGAAAGTTTTCAGACCCCTTCACTTTCCCCACATTTTGTTACCTTACAGCCTTATTCTAAAATTGATTACATCGTTTTTTCCCCTCATCAATGTACACACAATACCCCATAATGACAAAGCAAAAACAGAATTGTTCCAAATTCATCACACATTTCTTTTGAAATATCACATTTACATAAGTATTCAGACCCTTCACTCAGTACTTTGTTGAAGCACCTTTGGCAGCGATTACAGCAGAGAATATTTTTGGGTATCACTCTACAAACTTGTGCTTCGGGAATTCTCCCTTTCTTCTCTAAAGATCCTCTCAAGCTAAGTTAGGTTGGATGGGGAGCGTTGCTGCACAGCTATATTCAGGTCTCTCCAGAAATGTTCGATCCGGTTCAATTCCAGACTCTGGCTGGGCCACTCAAGGACATTCAGAGACTTGTCCTGAAGCCACTCCGGCATTGTCTTGGCTTTGTACTTAGGGTCATTGTTCTATTGGAAGGTGACCCTTCGCCCCAGTCTGAGGACCTGCTCCAGAATGCTCAGGACTTCATCAAGGATCTCTCTGTACTTTGCTCTGTTCATCTTTGCCTCGATCCTGACTAGTCTCCCATTCCCTGCCGCTGAAAAACATCCCCACAGCATGATGCTGGCACCACCATGCCTCGCCGTAGGGATGGTGGCAGATTTCCTCCAGACGTAAAGCTTGGCATTCAGGCCAAAGAGTTCAATATTGGTTACATCAGACTAGAGAATCTTGTTTCTCATGGTCTGAGAGTCTTTAGGTGCCTTTTGGCAAACTACAAGCGCGCTGTCATGTGCCTTTAACAGAGGAGTGGCTTCCATCTTGCCACTCTACCTTAAAGGCCTGATTGGTGGAGTGCTGCAGAGATGGTTGTCCTTCTGGAAGGTTCTCCCGTCTCCACAGAGGAACTCTAGAGCTTTGTCAGAGTCACCATCGGGCTGTGGTCACCTCCCTGACCAAGGCCCTTCTCCCCCGATTGCTCAGCTTGGCCAGCTCTAGGAAGACTCTTGGTGGTTCCAAACTTCTTCCATTTAAGAATGATGGAGGCCACTGTGTTGTTGGGGACCTTCAATGTTGCAGAGAGTTTTTGGTACCCTTCCCCAGATCTGTGCATCGACACAATCCTATCTCGGAGCTCTACAGACAATTCCTTCGACCTCATGGCTTGGTTTTTGCTCTGACATGCACTGTCTGCTGTGGGACCTTATATAGACAGGTGTGTGCCTTTCCAAATCATGTTCAATCAGTTGAATTTACAACAGGTGGATTCCAATCACATTGCAGAAACATCTCAAGGATGATCAGTGGAAACAGGATGAACATGAGCTCAATTTCCAGTCTCATGGCAAAGAGTCTGAATACTTATGCTCTGGATAAGAGCGTCTGCTAAATGACTTAAATGTAATGTAATGTAATTATGTAAAACAGATATTTCAACATTTCTACAAACCGATTTTCGCTTTGTCAATATGGGGTATTGTTTGTAGATTGCTGAGAATTTGCATTTTTTTCATCAATTTTCAAATCAGGCTGTTACGTAACAAAAGGTGGAAAAAGTCAAGGTGTCCGAATACTTTCCGAAGGCACTGTATATATCTAGTGTCCTCTCAGATGCTCTGCACCAGTCTGTACCAACCCTGGGTCTTCTAGCCAATGGGTCAACTAAGTGTAAAAATACATGCACCACACCCAGCATAACATTTGACATTTTAGACATTTAGCAGATGCTTTTATCCAGAACGACTTACAGTTAGTCCATTCAACTTAAGGTAACTAGGTGGGACAACCATATAATCCTGATATGAAGGTCTATGAGAGATCGCTTGGTCTAGTTTTTAATTTTTTTTTAAAGACAAGACAACCATAAGAACTGAGGACTATGTACATAACAATACTCAAACAGAGAGACAGACACGATACAACACAAGAAAAGATATCAGAAAAAATATTGTTAGCTTACATTCCATGGCATATCGCACATTTTGCCCTTATATTGACGTATTTACTTTAATCAATAATGTTCAAGAGAACTCTAGTCCACTTTGTCAAAGTTGGTCTTGTTACCTCCTCAATCAGGCTTGGCATTTTCCTCGTCTCAAACCAAATCCTCTTCATTTCCTTCTCCTGCTCCCTCTGGGTCTGCCACACCAGAGCCAACCTGACTCCCAGCTCCATCACGTAGTCTGTCTGGATCACCCTTTCCTTCAACTGACACTCAGCCCTCCTCTGTGTCAGCGTTGAACCCTCCATGTCTTCCTCCTAGCTAACAATAACTCTGGAAAATACATAACGTTGTAGTAAGTGTAGTGTTGCTCACCAAAGAATAATGCATCTCTTTACAATATGCACACATTTTCTTCCCGTTTACTTACAATGAAGGAAGTCACAATCCTGATTCAGAGATGATTACGCAATAGGCCTATCTGATTTACTAGTAAAAAGTTGGCTACTGGAAAAGTGACCAAGTTCAAATGAATCGATTTTGGCTGTTCCTATCATTATGTGCTCAATATCCTTTATGACATCATCATTGTGATGCAAGCTGTTGCCATTGGAGATGACAAAGCACAACACAGACTTTAAAAAGCACACTTCAGGCTCTCTCTGTACCTTACTATTGAGCCTTATTCAACCCCTCATGTATCGCCACTCCATATTGGGCCTGGTTCTCACAAACCACACTAATCACTTATATCATATCATTAAAAACGTTTTTTGGGGGGTAGAAAATGACTCTATCCATGCAGGACCTAACTTGTACAGTTTCATCTATTTTAAACATTCCAGTCTTCTCTTTGAGTGCCTCTGAGTGTACCTCAATTATAGAGGTCTATCAATTCAACCATTTGAAAGGGATAACCATTCAATCAAGAAAAGCAGATTTTTATAAAAAATGTAGCAGCTACAAATTAGGTAGACCTACTTGTTTTTTACACTACCTACACTTTTGGTACATATTTATTGAGATAATTGATTACAACTTGTGTTGGTGATTAACACAGAGAGAGGGTTATCTTTCATCAATATAATGCAATTGCCATTAGGCAGGCTCACTACAACAACTAACATGCCATCTCAGGTGTCAGGATGAACAATTTTATCACACAAAAAGAGGTATTCAAGCAAACTGTCTCTCTCCAACAGATTGCATGTTAGGCCTGTAAGTAATTTGAAATGTAGTTATTGTACAGAAACATAGTTATACAGTAAGTTATATTACAACCTACCTCTCAAGTAAGCAGCGTGGTCTCTCTCTAATGAAATAGGACATTAATAATCTGTCAGTGGTTAGTTGAATCAGTCTCTTTGCACTGTTCTGTTTGTCTGTACAACAGCTAACCTCCTAGAATCAGAATCTTGTGATGTCACAATGAAGGCCTCATTACCATGACTACCAACAGAAGCTGTCATGTGTAATCAAATGCTGGAACATTTCACCTTTTTAACCTATGCAGCACAGTCATACCTAATATTTACATTGAATCCATGTAACCACAATTTTTATTCAAATAAAATACTCTACCTCATTTCAAATGGTTGACCATTCGTAATACAGGTGTTTTGCCTATTTCAAAGTCAATATGTTTTAGATATCACAACTAGCATCCAGGTTTACTTAGGTTATTTGTTTGATCTCAGTCTACCACTAATGTAAATGTTTCTCATCATCCTCTTCATCATTAATATAATATTTAGGCTACCTTACTACAGTAAAACAAGTCTTCCATAGACTATGACACCTCAGTAACATAGTTCCAACAAAGAAATGAGGGTTCAAGAAAATATCTCTCTTCAATGGCCTCAGCTATTAGCCATATGATCAACAAGGTCAAATGCAGCACTAAAATCAAGAAGCAGCTCACCCACAAGTTTATCTTGGTCAAGTGACCTGAGCCATTGATGGGTTAAATCAACTAGAGCTGTTGCAGTTGAGGGATCTTTACGGTAGGCATGCTGGTAGAGAAATAAGATGTGCTGGATGTGTAATTATCTAGGCCTAAAACATTTGGTTGAAGAGTAGGTGTCCCTGAATTCTTGTATTGTAGTTCAATAAATTATTAATTAAGGAAATCAATATCAGCTGACAATTGAACAGAAGTTTTAGACCTGCCAGCAGGTCCCTTTGTTTAAAAACGTTTTTGAAATGTTTCTTATCCATGTCTTTCCAGTTGATCTAACCAATCAGATTCAAGAGCATCACACATTCCTCCATTCATTCCCCTCTATCATATTCCTCTTTCATATTCAGTGGTGACTCGTCATTTAGTGCAGGTGGGGCTTAGCCCCACATTTTTAGCAAAAAACTGGCTGTCCTGTTTTGCATGTTATTTTGACATTAATACATGTCACATATCAGTTTGCAAACAATGTAAAATATATATACAGTATCAGTCAAAAGTTTGGACACACCTACTCATTCAAGGTTTATTTTCTCTTTTTTTTCTACATTGTAGAATCATAGAGAAGACATCAAAACTATGAAATAACACATATGGAATAATGTAGTAAGAAAAAAAGGGTTAAACAAATTAAAATATGTTTTATATTAGAGATTCTTCAAAGTAGCCACCCTTTGCCTTGATAACAGCTTTGCACACTCTTGGCGTTCTCTTAACCAGCTTCATGAGGTAGTCATCTGGAATGCATTTTAATGAACAGGTGTGCGTTGTTAAAAGTTAATTTGAGGAATTTCTTTCCTTAATGCGTTTGAGCCAATCAATTGTGTTGTGACAAGGTAGTGGTGGTATACAGAAGATAGCCCTATTTGGGGAAAAATTTCCATTTTATGGCAAGTTCAGTTCAATAAAGCAAAGAGAAATGACAGTCCATCATTACTTTAAGACATGAAGATCAGTCAATCAGGAAAATGTCAAGAACATCAAGCGCTATGATGGAACTGGCTCTCATGAGGACCGCCACAGGAAAGGAAGACCCAGCGTTACCTCTGCTGCAGAGGATAAGTTCATTAGAGTTACCAGCCTCATAAATTGCAGCCCAAATAAATGCTTCACAGAGTTCACGTAACAGACACATCTCAACATCAACTGTCCAGAGGAGACTGCATGAATCAGGCCTTCATGGTCGAATGTCTGCAACGAAACCACTACTAAATGACACCAATAAGAAGAAGAGACTTGCTTGGGCCAAGAAACACAAGAAATAGACTTTAGACCAGTGGAAATCTGTCCTTTGGTCTGATCAGTCCAAATTTGAGATTTGGTTCCAACCGCCGTGTCTTTGTGAGACGCAGATTAGGTGAACGGATGATCTCCGCATATGTGATTCCCAGCCTGAATCATGGAGGAGGAGGTGTGATGGTGTGGGGGTGCATTGCTGGTGACACTGTCTGCGATTTATTTAGAATTCAACCATTCTTACAAGCATGGCTACCACAGCATTCTGCAGCGATCCGCCATCCCATTTAGTTTGTGTTTAGTGGAACTATAATTTGTTTTCAACAGCACAATGACCTAACACCTCTAGGCTGTGTAAGGGCTATTTGACCAAGAAGGAGAGTGATGGAGTGCTGCATCAGATGACCTGGTCCACAATCACCCGACCTCAACCCAATTGAGATGGTTTGGGATGAGTTGGACCGCAGAGTGAAGGAAAAGCAGCCAACAAGTGCTCAGCATATATGGGAACTCCTTCAAGACTGTTGGAAAAGCATTCCAGGTGAAGCTGTTTGAGAGAATGCCAAAAGTGTACAAAGTTGACATCAAGGCAACGGGTGGAAACTTTGAAGAGTCTCAAATATAAAATATATTTCGATTTGTTAATTATAGATAAAACGTATCGTTGCTCAACGGCCATTGGACATTATCATCAAGTTGGAAATCGCAAATTCAACAATGAGTGGTTTGGAAGGAATCAGTCGCTAACTGCAAGAATTGCAATGCAGTCATTAGCCTGCTATTCACTGGAGTGGCTGTGTAGTCCCAGATCTAAAATTAAGGGTCTCTTTTCCTAGTTCAAAATTATAAACAATCAACATTGGCCATGCTGTCAGTGAGGCATGATTTGTGCAGCGCTCTAAACAACTGTTAACTCGGAACTGCAAAATCTGACTTTAGTAAGTTCAAGACAACTGGGAACTCGGGAAAAATGATCTACGACTGGGAAAATACATTTTGAACTTTCATCCAGCTCGGAATTGTAAATTCGGAAGTCAGGCCTCATTCTAGAGCTACGTCCTGAAGATCACTGACGTCATCATGATTCATGCTTTTTGTTGTTGTTGAGTTCCCAGTTTTCTTGAATGCACCATGAATCCAGAAAATGCCAGACTTTGATGACAAAGTTTGGTGACAAAATTTGCCGAAGATGGACCGCCGCGCCACCTTCCTGTTCAAGTGAGCACAGCACAAGGTGAGTCCAAAAATGTCTTGTATGCTGCTACATAAATTAAGTAATATGGCAGGGAGATATATATACCGTAGCTAAGAAAGTAAGCTGTTAGTAGCCCATGTGCCTCACCGAATGAATGAACTATTTCGCTGCCAGACAAGGCTCAGCTGATAGCCAGGTATAGCAGTGGTAAGGTGTTGGGACAGCTTTATGTAGGCTCGAACAGTTTGTGGGCACCGTTTTTCACCCTTATAGTGCAATTCATGTATTGTTTAGTGTTGTGTAGTGGCTTTGTTGGCATGCATCCAACATTTTTTTTTCTTTGCCCCACCAAGATTTACAAGCTGAAATCGCCTGTCACGTCCTGACCATAGTAAGTGGTTATTTTCTATGGTAGAGTAGGTCAGGGCGTGTGTTTTTCTAGGTTTTCTATTTCTATGTTTTAGTTCTAGGTTTTCTATTTCTATGTTGTTGTTTTTTGGGTTGATCTCCAATTGAAGGCAGCTGGTCCTCGTTGCCTCTGATTGGAGATCATATTTAAGTAGGGGTTTTTCTTCCTGGGTTTTTGTGGGTAGTTGCATTCTGTTTAGTCTCTGTACCTGACAGAACTGTAAGTCGATCGTTTCCATTTGTTATTTTGTTATTAGTGTTTTGAGTTAATAAATATCATCATGAGCACTTAACATGCTGTGTTTTGGTCCCCTCTATACCATGCCCGTTACATCGCCACTGATCATATTCCCATCTATCATATTCCTCTCTATGATATTCCCACTATAATATTCCTCTCTATCCTATTACCCTTTATCATATTCCCTATATATCATATTCCTCTCTATCCTATTACCCTTTATCATATTCCCTATATGTCATATTCCCCTCTATCATATTACACTCTATCATATTCCATTTATCATATTCCTTATATATCATATTCTCCTCCATAATATTCAACTCTATCAAATTCCCTCTATCATATTCCCCTCTATCATATTCATCACTACCATATTCCTCTCTATCATATTCCCCTCTATCATATTCATCACTACCATATTCCTCTCTATCATATTCCTCTCTATCACATTCACCTCTGTCATATTCCTCTCTATCATATTCCTTTTCTATCATATTCCTTTTCTATCATATTCCCCTCTATCATATTTTAAGGCCCGATCCCGGAGATGAGAAGCAGGTACGGGGAGTCAAACATTTAATCGGGAACAGACATAGAACAAGACAGTAACATTGTCAGCACACGGGTAAACAATGACATATGACAATCAGTTCAGAAGCAGGGATCAGAGCGGGGAACCCAACAGATATTGGGAATGTAATGACAGAGGTTATTTAGTCCAGGTGAGTCCAATAATCGCTGACGGTGGGAAGGCAGGTGTGTGTAATGATGATGGCAGGAGCGAGCAATGCTGGGGAGCCTGGCGCCCTGTAGAGACAGGGGGCAGGCGTGACACATATTACACTCTATCATATTCCCCTCTATCATATTCCTCTCTATTATATTTTCCTCTATCATATTCCCTTCTATCATATTTGCTTCTATCATATTCCCTCTATCAAATTCATCTATATAACTTTCCCATCTACCATGTTCCCCTCTATCATATTCCTCTCTATCAAATTCCCCTCTATCATATTCCTCTATATCATATTCCCTATATATCACATTCCCCTCTTTCATATTCCCCTCTACCATATTCCCTCTATAATATTCCCCTCTATCATTTTCTTCTCTATTATATTCTCTCTATCATATTCCCCTCTATCATATTTTTCTCTCTCAATTTCCTGTATCACATCCCTCTATCATATTCCCCTCTATCATATTCCCTCTACCGTATATCTCCATATTATATTCCTCTCTATCATATTCCCTTCAATCACATTCCTCTTGATCAAAATCCTCTTTCATATTTCCCTCTATCATATTCCCCTCTATTATATTCCCCTCTGTCATATTCCTCTCTATTATATTCCTCTCTATCATATTCCCCTCTTTCATATTCTCTCTATCATATTCCCTCTATAATTTTCCAATCTATCATATTACCCTCTATCATATTCGCTATATATCATATTCCCCTCTATCATTTTCGTCTCTATCATATTCCTCTCTATCACATTCCGCTCTGTCATTTTCCTCTCTATCATTTTACCCTCTATCATATTCCTTATATATCATATTCCCCTCTATCATATTCCTCTATCATATTCCCCTCTATTATATTCCCCTCTGTCATATTCCTCTGTATTATATTCCTCTCTATCATATTCCTCTCTATTATATTCCTCTCTATCATATTCCCCTCTTTCATATTCTCTCTATCATATTCCCTCTATAATTTTCCGATCTATCATATTACACTCTATCATTTTCGTCTCTATCATATTCCTCTCTATCACATTCCGCTCTGTCATTTTCCTCTCTATCATTTTACCCTCTATCACATTCCTTATATATCATATTCCCCTCTATCATATTCCCCTCTTATTACATTCCTCTATATTATATTCCTCTGTCATGTTCCTCTCTATTGTTTTCCTCTATATCATATTCCTGTATTGTCCTATATTTTAATATAATGTATTTATATTTTTAATCCCAGCCCCCATCCCTGAAGAAAGCCTTTTGCCTTTTGGTAGGCCACCATTGTAAATAAGAATTTGTTCTTAACTGGCTTGCGTAGTTAAATAAAGGTTAAATGAAATAAAATAAATAAAATATCAGACATATCATATTCCTCTCTATCATATTCCTCTCTATCATATTCCTCTCTATCACATTCCTCTGTATCACATTCCTACTATCATATTCCTCTCTATATCATATTCCTCTCTATCATATTCCTCTCTATCACATTCCTCTGTATCACATTCCTACTATCATATTCCTCTCTATATCATATTCCTCTCTATCATATTCCTCTCTATCATATTCCTCTGTATCACATTCCTACTATCATATTCCTCTCTATATCATATTCCTCTCTATCATATTCCTCTCTATCACATTCCTCTGTATCACATTCCTACTATCATATTCCTCTCTATATCATATTCCTCTCTATCATATTCCTCTCTATCACATTCCTCTGTATCACATTCCTACTATCATATTCCTCTCTATATCATATTCCTCTCTATCATATTCCTCTCTATCATATTCCTCTCTATATCATATTCCTCTCTATCATATTCCCCTTCATCAGATTCCCCTCTATCATATTCCTACTATCATATTCCCTCTATCATATTCCTCTCTATCATATTCCCCTTCATCAGATTCCCTCTATCATATTCCTACTATCACATTCCTACTATCATATTCCTCTCTATATCATATTCCTCTCTATCATATTCCTCTGTATCACATTCCTACTATCATATTCCTCTCTATATCATATTCCTCTCTATCATATTCCCCTTCATCAGATTCCCTCTATCATATTCCCCTCTATCATATTCCCTCTATCATATTCCTCTCTATCACATTCCTCTGTATCATATTCCTACTATCATATTCCTCTCTATATCATATTCCTCTCTATCATATTCCCCTTCATCAGATTCCCTCTATCATATTCCTCTCTATCATATTCCCCTTCATCAGATTCCCCTCTATCATATTCCTACTATCATATTCCTCTCTATATCATATTCCTCTCTATCATATTCCCCTTCATCAGATTCCCCTCTATCATATTCCTCTCTATCACATTCCTCTGTATCACATTCCTACTATCATATTCCTCTCTATATCATATTCCTCTCTATCATATTCCCCTTCATCAGATTCCCCTCTATCATATTCCTACTATCATATTCCCTCTATCATATTCCTACTATCATATTCCTCTCTATATCATATTCCTCTCTATCATATTCCCCTTCATCAGATTCCCCTCTATCATATTCCTACTATCATATTCCCTCTATCATATTCCTCTCTATCATATTCCCCTTCATCAGATTCCCCTCTATCATATTCCTACTATCATATTCCCTCTATCATATTCCTACTATCATATTCCTCTCTATATCATATTCCTCTCTATCATATTCCCCTTCATCAGATTCCCCTCTATCATATTCCTACTATCATATTCCCCTCTATCATATTCCTACTATCATATTCCTCTGTATCACATTCCTACTATCATATTCCTCTCTATATCATATTCCTCTCTATCATATTCCCCTTCATCAGATTCCCCTCTATCATATTCCTACTATCATATTCCCCTCTATCATATTCCTACTATCATATTCCTCTCTATATCATATTCCTCTCTATCATATTCCCCTTCATCAGATTCCCCTCTATCATATTCCTACTATCAGATTCCCCTCTATCATATTCCTACTATCATATTCCTCTCTATATCATATTCCTCTCTATCATATTCCCCTTCATCAGATTCCCCTCTATCATATTCCTACTATCATATTCCCTCTATCATATTCCTCTCTATCACATTCCTCTGTATCACATTCCTACTATCATATTCCTCTCTATATCATATTCCTCTCTATCATATTCCCCTTCATCAGATTCCCCTCTATCATATTCCTACTATCATATTCCCTCTATCATATTCCTACTATCATATTCCTCTCTATATCATATTCCTCTCTATCATATTCCCCTTCATCAGATTCCCCTCTATCATATTCCTACTATCATATTCCCTCTATCATATTCCTCTCTATCATATTCCCCTTCATCAGATTCCCCTCTATCATATTCCTACTATCATATTCCTCTCTATATCATATTCCTCTCTATCATATTCCCCTTCATCAGATTCCCCTCTATCATATTCCTACTATCATATTCCTCTCTATATCATATTCCTCTCTATCATATTCCCCTTCATCAGATTCCCCTCTATCATATTCCTACTATCATATTCCCTCTATCATATTCCTCTCTATCATATTCCCCTTCATCAGATTCCCCTCTATCATATTCCTACTATCATATTCCTCTCTATATCATATTCCTCTCTATCATATTCCCCTTCATCAGATTCCCCTCTATCATATTCCTACTATCATATTCCTCTCTATATCATATTCCTCTCTATCATATTCCCCTTCATCAGATTCCCCTCTATCATATTCCTACTATCATATTCCTCTCTATATCATATTCCTCTCTATCATATTCCCCTTCATCAGATTCCCCTCTATCATATTCCTACTATCATATTCCCTCTATCATATTCCTCTCTATCATATTCCCCTTCATCAGATTCCCCTCTATCATATTCCCCTCTATCATATTCCTCTCTATCATATTCCTCTCTATCATATTCCTCTCTACCCTCCATCCACTCCCCCTCCCTTTCCGTCCTCCTCATCTCAGCACAGCTCCGCTCCATCGGGTAGATTTGGAATTCAACATTTTAACATTGCAACACTCCCCAGATTTGTGAAAAGTAAACTTTGTGTGTTTATACTGTGTTATACAGTATGCCTTGACAAAAATTAAACAGAGAGTAAACCTTATTTATTGAATTTTTTTATTCCTTTTTTCAATGCACGCAAAAATAAAGTTTCCCTCCCTGCTCTATCTCTCTATTAACCAGTCTACTCATCCATCTTCAAGCTTTCATCCCTTCCCTGCTCTTCTATCACCCTCTCAGTTCCACCTCCAACTGGCTCACTCTTTTTCTTCTTCTCCAGTCTCTTCCTCTCCTCTTTCCTCATCTTTTCTCTCTTCTTCTCCTCCTTTTCTTGAATCTTTCTCTCCATCTCCAGGAACTCAGCTTGAGCTTTCTCTCTCTTTTTCAGCTCCTCAGAACACTTCTTCTCTTTCTTAATCCTGTCTTTCATCATGTCATTATGTATCTTCATCAGCCCCTCTAACCTCTTTTTCTCTGCCTTGTCCTCCTCTTTTCTTTCCTTCTCTCTCTTTTTCTGTTCTAACTTCTCCCTCTTTTTCTCAGCCTTCATGACTTTCTTCTGCTCTTTCTCTCTCTCTTTCATCTCTTTCTTCTCCCTCTTTTTTTGCTCCTCCTCCTTGTTTTTCATCTCCTTTCGCTCTTTCTCGTCATCTTTCAACTTCTTATTCAGTTTCTTACATTCCTCTTTTTCCTCCATCTTCAAAAATGGGATTTTCTGCATGTGGTTCCTGACCAGAAAGCCCACTCTTCCCAGGATGGTCTCTGCTCTCTCTGATGAAACCATCCCATTGGAGCTCTTGGAATGGGCACAGTCCGCATCACACTTCAACCCCTCCCTCGGTCTCACCTCCTCCTGGACGCTCCTCTCTTCACTCTCAATGTCAATGCCTATCCTATAATCCTGACAGGAAGACATTGATTCTAGATGTAATATTGTTCCAATGTGGCACATTCAATACACATTTGAGTGATCAACATACAATGATGGCCTCATGGGGCACACAATTTGGAGGACAGTAATTAAGGTCATTTGTTTTTTGTATCCCCATTATATATTCCAAAACCCATAAATGTTAACCCTAGTGAGGGGTGATGTTTCATACTATGAGCAAAGAGCAGCAAGTTTGGGTCAATTCCAGTCAATTCAAGAAGAACTCTAAAATTCCAATTCTCTTCAATGCTTTGAATTGAAATGGAACTGACCCCCAACCCTGTAAAGTAGTAGTGTAAAATAGGACACCTACCTTTGTCTCTTCCAAGGTCCAGGTCCTGGGTTCATCATTGTGGGTTTCCAGAGTTAAGTTAGCATCTGGGTCCAGCTGGTGAGCGTGAGGGCAGAGATACACCTCCTTAGTAGTGCCCCTCCCTTTCTGATCTGGCTCGTTGTGGTCTTTGTCATGGATGCATGCCAGGCTTGGATGAAGTGCTAGGACAGGGTTTTTATCACCTGTCAGTTCCTCTCTCTTGACAGTGGATGAAACTGCACTTGCCTCTGTGTCAACTAAGCGCTCTGTGTGTTCCTCAACTGTCTCCTCTTGCTGTTTGTGGTCAATGCAGTGGGTACAGGGCAGCCTTAGAGGCAGTGCTGCGGGTGCAGGAGGACTTTTACAAGCCAAAAACTCCTCTTGGAGGACAGTGGACACGGAAGCGGCTGCTTCACTGGCAACTGGACACTTGCTGGTGCCCTCTACTGCCTCCTCTGGCAGTTTGTAGTCATTGTCAAAGACAAGTGGCAGACTTGAAGGCAGCACTGAGGGAAGACGTGTAGCTGCTGATGGATTCTCTCTATCCAAAAACTCCTCTTGGAAGACAGTGGACACGGAAACAGCTGCTTCCCTCGCAACTATCGTCTCCTCTGGCTGCTTATGGTCATTGTCCAAAATGTGTGACAAGCTTGGAGGCAGCCTTGGAGCAGGGCTTTTATCACCCAACAGGTCCTCTCCCTGGACAATGGATGTGCCTACAGTGATCTCTGTGGCAAGGGAGGACTCATTGGCGTCCTCTTTTTTCTCCTTGGTCAGTTTGTGGTCAGAGTCACGGATACATGGCGAGCTTGGAGGCAGTGCTCCAGGGTCAGGAGGGCTTTGATCAGCTGCCATGTCCTCCTTTAGGTGAGTGGACACATCATTGGTTGTTCCACTAGCAACTGGACACTTGTTGGTTCCCTCTACTGCCGACCCCGGCAGTTTGTAGTCAATGTCAAAGACACGTGACAGACTTGGAGGCAGCATTGGGACAGGGCGTTTAGCTGCTGATCTGCCCACTCCATCAACAGTAGCTGTACCTGAAGTGTTCTCTGTAGCACCTGAGACCTCATAGGCATCCTCTACTGTCTGCTCTGGTGGCATGAAGTCACCGTCAAAGACTGATGGCAGGCATGGAGTCAGCACTGAAAGAAGACTTCTAGCTGCCCATCGGTTCTCTCTCTTGACAGTGGCCGTGCCTGCAGTAGCCTCTTTGGCAACTCGGTACTCTGTGGCTAAAACAGCAGGCTGGGAGGTTTCCGGGACATTGAATGATTTGCCAATGAACCGCTGAGCCAGTGGTGGGAGGGAGAAAGGATAGAATCTGTCCTCTTCCTTGATATTAGATTTTGCCACTGGAGCAACTGAGACCTCAGTGGTTCCCTCTAATGTCTGCTGTGGTGGCATGGAGTCATCGTTAAAGAAGTGTGGCAGGTATCGATGCAGCATTGAGGAAAGATGTGTATCTGTCGATAAGTCCTCTCTTTTACCAGTACGTACATCTGCAGTGGCCTCTGTGGCAACTGGGCACTCAGCAGGGACAAAGTATGAAAATACAATGAACCGCTGTGCCTCCTGAGCGCGTATGGCCAATTGAGAGGGGGGATGTAACATGGTTGGTATAGGCCTCCGATTGGTGAAAGCCAGTGGTGGGAGGGAGTCAATACAGGGAGCCATGAACTCAGTGAGTGGACGGTTTGTCACATCTCTCACATTCTACGGGAGAAAAAAAACAGACATGTTGAAAGTGATCACATTCAGTACATAGATACTTTATGAGTCAATGCTATTTACTTATACATCACATATACAGTGCCTTCGGAAAGTTTTCAGACCCCTTCACTTTCCCCACATTTTGTTACCTTACAGCCTTATTCTAAAATTGATTAAATCATTTTTTCCCCTCATCAATGTACACACAATACCCCATAATGACAAAGCAAAAACAGAATTGTTCCAAATTCATCACACATTTCTTTTGAAATATCACATTTACATAAGTATTCAGACCCTTCACTCAGTACTTTGTTGAAGCACCTTTGGCAGCGATTACAGCATAGAATATTTTTGGGTATCACTACAAACTTGTGCTTCGGGAATTCTCCCTTTCTTCTCTAAAGATCCTCTCAAGCTAAGTTAGGTTGGATGGGGAGCGTTGCTGCACAGCTATATTCAGGTCTCTCCAGAAATGTTCGATCCGGTTCAATTCCAGACTCTGGCTGGGCCACTCAAGGACATTCAGAGACTTGTCCTGAAGCCACTCCGGCATTGTCTTGGCTTTGTACTTAGGGTCATTGTTTTATTGGAAGGTGACCCTTCGCCCAAGCCTGAGGTCCTGAGCATTCTGGAGCAGGTTTTCATCAAGGATCTCTCTGTACTTTGCTCTGTTCATCTTTGCCTCGATCCTGACTAGTCTCCCATTCCCTGCCGCTGAAAAACATCCCCACAGCATGATGCTGGCACCACCATGCCTCACCGTAGGGATGGTGGCAGATTTCCTCCAGACTAGGCATTCAGGCAAAAGAGTTCAATATTGATTACATCAGACTAGAGCATCTTGTTTCTCATGGTCTGAGAGCCTTTAGGTGCCTTTTGGCAAACTCCAAGCGGACTGTCATGTGCCTTTAACTGAGGAGTGGCTTCCATCTGGCCACTCTACCTTAAAGGCCTGATTGGTGGAGTGCTGCAGAGATGGTTGTCCTTCTGGAAGGTTCTCCCGTCTCCACAGAGGAACTCTAGAGCTCTGTCAGTCACCATCGGGCTCTGGTCACCTCCCTGACCAAGGCCCTTCTCCCCCGATTGCTCAGCTTGGCCAGCTCTAGGAAGAGTCTTGGTGGTTCCAAACTTCTTCCATTTAAGAATGATGGAGGCCACTGTGTTGTTGGGGACCTTCAATGTTGCACAGAGTTTTTGGTACCCTTCCCCAGATCTGTGCATCGACACAATCCTATCTCGGAGCTCTACAGACAATTCCTTCGACCTCATGGCTTTGTTTTTGCTCTGACATGCACTGTCTGCTGTGGGACCTTATATAGTCAGGTGTGTGCCTTTCCAAATCATGTTCAATCAGTTGAATTTACAACAGGTGGATTCCAATCACAAAATATCTCAAGGATAATCAGTAGAAACATGATTAACATGAGCTCAATTTCCAGTCTCATGGTAAAGAGTCTGAATACTTATGTAAAACAGATATTTCAACATTTCTACAAACCGGTTTTCACTTTGTCAATATGGGGTATTGTTTGTAGATTGCTGAGAATTTGCATTTATTTCATCAATTTTCAAATCAGGCTGTTACGTAACAAAAGGTGGAAAAAGTCAAGGTGTCCGAATACTTTCCGAAGGCACTGTATATATCTAGTGTCCTCTCAGATGCTCTGCACCAGTCTGTACCAACCCTGGGTCTTCTAGCCAATGACTCAACTAAGTGTAAAAATACACGCACCACACCCAGCATAACATTTGACATTTTAGACATTTAGCAGATGCTTTTGTCCAGAACGACTTACAGTTAGTGCATTCAACTTAAGGTAACTAGGTGGGACAACCATATAATCCTGATATGAAGGTCTACGAGAGATCGCTTGGTCTAGTTTTAAAAAAATGTTTAAAGACAAGACAACCATAAGAACTGAGGACTATGTACATAACAATACTCAAACAGAGAGACAGACACGATACAACACAAGAAAAGATATCAGACAAAATATTGTTATCTTACATTCCATGACATATTGCACATTTTGCCCTTATATTGACGTATTTACTTTAATCAATAATGTTCAAGAGAACTCTAGTCCACTTTGTCAATGTTGGTCTTGTTACCTCCTCAATCAGGCTTGGCATTTTCCTTGTCTCAAACCAAATCCTCTTCATTTCCTTCTCCTGCTCCCTCTGGGTCTGCCACACCAGAGCCAACCTGACTCCCAGCTCCATCACGTAGTCTGTCTGGATCACCCTTTCCTTCAACTGACACTCAGCCCTCCTCTGTGTCAGCGTTGAACCCTCCATGTCTTCCTCCTAGCTAACAATAACTCTGGAAAATACATAACGTTGTAGTAAGTGTAGTGTTGCTCACCAAAGAATAATGCATCTCTTTAAAATATGCACACATTTTCTTCCCGTTTACTTACAATGAAGCAAGTGACAATCCTGATCCAGAGATGATTACGCAATAGGCCTATCTGATTTACTAGCAAAAAGTTGGCTACTGGAAAAGTGACCAAGTTCAAATGAATCGATTTTGGCTGTTCCTATCATTATGTGCACAATATCCTTTATGACATCATCATTGTGATGCAAGCCGTTGCCATTGGAGATGACAAAGCACAACATAGACTTTAAAAAGCAAACTTCAGGCTCTCTCTGTACCTTACTATTGAGCCTTATTCAACCCCTCATGTATCGCCACTCCATATTGGGCCTGGTTCTCACAAACCACACTAATCACTTATATCATATAATTCAAAACGTTTTTTGGGGGGTAGAAAATGACTCTATCCATGCAGGACCTAACTTGTACAGTTTCATCTATTTTAAACATTCCAGTCTTCTCTTTGAGTGCCTCTGAGTCTACCTCAATTATAGAGGTCTATCAATTCAACCATTTGAAATGGATAACCATTCAATCAAGAAAAGCAGATTTGAATAAAAAAATGTAGCAGCTACAAATTAGGTAGACCTACTTGTTTTTTACACTACCTACCCTTTTGGTACATATCTATTGAGATAATTGATTACAATGTGTGTTGGTGATTAACACAGAGAGAGGGTTATCTTTCATCAATATAATGCAATTGCCATTAGGCAGGCTCACTACAACAACTAACATGCCATCTCAGGTGTCAGGATGAACAATTTTATCACACAAAAAGAGGTATTCAAGCAAACTGTCTCTCTCCAACAGTTTCAACAGATTGTATGTTAGGCCTGTTAGTAATTTGAAAAGTAGTTATTCTACAGGAACATAGTTATACAGTAAGTTATATTACAACCTACCTCTCAAGTAAGCAGCGTGGTCTCTCTCTAATGAAATAGGACATTAATAATCTGTCAGTGGTTAGTTGAATCAGTCTCTTTGCACTGTTCTGTTTGTCTGTACAACAGCTAACCTCCTAGAATCAGAATCTTGTGATGTCACAATGAAGGCCTCATTGCCATGACTACCAACAGAAGCTGTCATGTGTAATCAAATGCTGGAACATTTCACCTTTTTAACCTATGCAGCACAGTCATACCTAATATTTACATTGAATCCATGTAACCACAATTTTTATTCAAATAAAATACTCTACCTCATTTCAAATGGTTGACCATTCGTAATACAGGTGTTTTGCCTATTTCAAAGTCAATATGTTTTAGATATCACAACTAGCATCCAGGTTTACTAGGTTATTTGTTTGATCTCAGCCTACCACTAATGTAAATGTTTCTCATCATCCTCTTCATCATTAATATAATATTTAGGCTACCTTACTACAGTAAAACAAGTCTTCCATAGACTATGACACCTCAGTAACATAGTTCCAACAAAGAAATGAGGGTTCAAGAAAATATCTCTCTTCAATGGCCTCAGCTATTAGCCATATGATCAACAAGGTCAAATGCAGCACTACAATCAAGAAGCAGCTCACCCACACGTTTATCTTGGTCAAGTGACCTGAGCCATTGATGGGTTAAATCAACTAGAGCTGTTGCAGTTGAGGGATCTTTACGGTAGGCATGCTGGTAGAGAAATAAGATGTGCTGGATGTGTAATTATCTAGGCCTAAAACATTTGGTTGAAGAGTAGGTGTCCCTGAATTCTTGTATTGTAGTTCAATAAATTATTAATTAAGGAAATCAATATCAGCTGACAATTGAACAGAAGTTTTAGACCTGCCAGCAGGGCCCATTGTTTAAAAACGTGTTTGAAATGTTTCTTATCCATGTCTTTCCAGTTGATCTAACCAATTAGACTCAAGAGCATCACACATTCCTCCATTCATTCCCCTCTATCATATTCCTGGGGCTTAGCCCCACATTTTTAGCAAACAACTGGCTGTCCTGTTTTGCATGTTATTTTGACATTAATACATGTCACATATCAGTTTGCAAACAATGTAATATATATATACAGTATCAGTCAAAAGTTTGGACACACCTACTCATTCAAGGTTTATTTTCTCTTTTTTTCTACATTGTAGAATCATAGAGAAGACATCAAAACTATGAAATAACACATATGGAATAATGTAGTAAGAAAAAAAGGGTTAAACAAATTAAAATATGTTTTATATTAGAGATTCTTCAAAGTAGCCACCCTTTGCCTTGATAACAGCTTTGCACACTCTTGGCGTTCTCTTAACCAGCTTCATGAGGTAGTCATCTGGAATGCATTTTAATGAACAGGTGTGCGTTGTTAAAAGTTAATTTGAGGAATTTCTTTCCTTAATGCGTTTGAGCCAATCAATTGTGTTGTGACAAGGTAGTGGTGGTATACAGAAGATAGCCCTATTTGGGGAAAAATTGCCATTTTATGGAAGCAAAGAGAAATGACAGTCCATCATTACTTTAAGACATGAAGATCAGTCAATCAGGAAAATGTCAAGAACATCAAGCGCTATGATGGAACTGGCTCTCATGAGGACCGCCACAGGAAAGGAAGACCCAGCGTTACCTCTGCTGCAGAGGATAAGTTCATTAGAGTTACCAGCCTCATAAATTGCAGCCCAAATAAATGCTTCACAGAGTTCAAGTAACAGACACATCTCAACATCAACTGTCCAGAGGAGACTGCATGAATCAGGCCTTCATGGTCGAATTTCTGCAACGAAACCACTACTAAATGACACCAATAATAAGAAGAGACTTGCTTGGGCCAAGAAACACAAGAAATAGACTTTAGACCAGTGGAAATCTGTCCTTTGGTCTGATCAGTCCAAATTTGAGATTTTGGTTCCAACCGCCGTGTCTTTGTGAGATGCAGAGTAGGTGAACGGATGATCTCCGCATATGTGGTTCCCAGCCTGAATCATGGAGGAGGAGGTGTGATGGTGTGGGGCTGCATTGCTGGTGACACTGTCTGCGATTTATTTAGAATTCAACCATTCTTACAAGCATGGCTACCACAGCATTCTGCAGCGATCCGCCATCCCATTTAGTTTGCGTTTAGTGGAACTATAATTTGTTTTCAACAGGACAATGACCCAACACACCTCTAGGCTGTGTAAGGGCTATTTGACCAAGAAGGAGAGTGATGGAGTGCTGCATCAGATGACCTGGTCCACAATCACCCGACCTCAACCCAATTGAGATGGTTTGGGATGAGTTGGACCGCAGAGTGAAGGAAAAGCAGCCAACAAGTGCTCAGCATATATGGGAACTCCTTCAAGACTGTTGGAAAAGCATTCCAGGTGAAGCTGTTTGAGAGAATGCCAAAAGTGTACAAAGCTGACATCAAGGCAACGGGTGGAAACTTTGAAGAATCTCAAATATAAAATACACTGCTCAAAAAAATAAAGGGAACACTTAAACAACACATCCTAGATCTGAATGAAATAAATAATCTTATTAAATACTTTTTTCTTTACATAGTTGAATGTGCTGACAACAAAATCACACAAAAAGAATCAATGGAAATCCAATTTATCAACCCATGGAGGTCTGGATTTGGAGTCACACTCAAAATTAAAGTGGAAAACCACACTACAGGCTGATCCAACTTTGATGTAATGTCCTTAAAACAAGTCAAAATGAGGCTCAGTAGTGTGTGTGGCCTCCACGTGCCTGTATGACCTCCCTACAACGCCTGGGCATGCTCCTGATGAGGTGGCGGATGGTCTCCTGAGAGATCTCCTCCCAGACCTGGACTAAAGCATCCGCCAACTCCTGGACAGTCTGTGGTGCAACGTGGCGTTGGTGGATGGAGCGAGACATGATGTCCCAGATGTGCTCAATTGGATTCAGGTCTGGGGAACGGGCGGGCCAGTCCATAGCATCAATGCCTTCCTCTTGCAGGAACTGCTGACACACTCCAGCCACATGAGGTCTAGCATTGTCTTGCATTAGGAGGAACCCAGGGCCAACCGCACCAGCATATGGTTTCACAAGGGGTCTGAGGATCTCATCTCGGTACCTAATGGCAGTCAGGCTACCTCTGGCGAGCACATGGAGGGCTGTGCGGCCCCCCCAAAGAAATGCCACCCCACACCATGACTGACCCACCGCCAAACCGGTCATGCTGGAGGATGTTGCAGGCAGCAGAACGTTCTCCACGGCGTCTCCAGACTCTGTCACGTCTGTCACGTGCTCAATGTGAACCTGCTTTCATCTGTGAAGAGCACAGGGCGCCAGTGGCGAATTTGCCAATCTTGGTGTTCTCTGGCAAATGCCAAACGTCCTGCACGGTGTTGGGCTGTAAGCACAACCCCCACCTGTGGACGTCGGGCCCTCATACCACCCTCATGGAGTCTGTTTCTGACCATTTGAGCAGACACATGCACTTTTGTGGCCTGCTGGAGGTCATTTTGCAGGGCTCTGGCAGTGCTCCTCCTACTCCTCCTTGCACAAAGGTGGAGGTAGCGGTCCTGCTGCTGGGTTGTTGCCCTCCTACGGCCTCCTCCACGTCTCCTGATGTACTGGCCTGTCTCCTGGTAGCGCCTCCATGCTCTGGACACTACGCTGACAGACACAGCAAACCTTCTTGCCACAGCTCGCATTGATGTGCCATCCTGGATGAGCTGCACTACCTGAGCCACTTGTGTGGGTTGTAGACTCCGTCTCATGCTACCACTAGAGTGAAAGCACCGCCAGCATTCAAAAGTGACCAAAACATCAGCCAGGAAGCATAGGAACTGAGAAGTGGTCTGTGGTCACCACCTGCTGAACCATTCCTTTATTGGGGGTGTCTTGCTTATTGCCTATAATTTCCACCTGTTGTCTATTCCATTTGCACAACAGCATGCGAAATTTATTGTCAATCAGTGTTGCTTCCTAAGTGGACAGTTCGATTTCACAGAAGTGTGATTGACTTGGAGTTACATTGTGTTGTTTAAGTGTTCCCTTTATTTTTTTGAGCAGTATATATTTCGATTTGTTAATTATAGATAAAACGTATCGTTGCTCAACGGCCATTGGACATTATCATCAAGTTGGAAATCGCAAATTCAACAATGAGTTGTTTGGAAGGAATCAGTCGCTAACTGCAAGAATTGCAAAGCAGTCATTAGCCTGCTATTCACTGGAGTGGCTGTGTAGTCCCAGATCTAAAATTAAGGGTCTCTTTTCCTAGTTCAAAATTAGAAACAATCAACATTGGCCATGCTGTCAGTGAGGCATGATTTGTGCAGTGCTCTAAACAACTGTTAACTCGGAACTGCAAAATCTGACTTTAGTAAGTTCAAGACAACTGGGAACTCGGGAAAAATGATCTACGACTAGGAAAATACATTTTGAACTTTCATCCAGCTCGGAATTGTAAATTCAGAACTCAGGCCTCATTCTAGAGCTACGTCCTGAAGATCACTGATGTCATCATGATTCATGCTTTTTTTGTTGTTGAGTTCCCAGTTTTCTTGAATGCACCATGAATCCAGAAAATGCCAGACTTTGATGACAAAGTTTGGTGACAAAATTTGCCCACGATGGACCGCCGCGCCACCTTCCTGTTCAAGTGAGCACAGCACAACAAGGTGAGTCCAAAAATGTCTTGTATGCTGCTACATAAATTAAGTAATATGGCAGGGAGATATATATACCGTAGCTAAGAAAGTAAGCTGTTAGTAGCCCATGTGCCTCACCGAATGAATGAACTATTTTGCTGCCAGACAAGGCTTTGCTGATAGCCAGGTATAGCAGTGGTAAGGTGTTGGGACAGCTTTATGTAGGCTCGAACAGTTTGTGGGCACCGTTTTTCACCCTTATAGTGCAATTCATGTATTGTTTAGTGTTGTGTAGTGGCTTTGTTGGCATGCATCCAACATTTTTTTTTCTTTGCCCCACCAAGATTTACAAGCTGAAATCGCCTGTCACGTCCTGACCATAGTAAGTGGTTATTTTCTATGGTAGAGTAGGTCAGGGCGTGTGTTTTTCTAGGTTTTCTATTTCTATGTTTTAGTTCTAGGTTTTCTATTTCTATGTTGTTGTTTTTTGGGTTGATCTCCAATTGAAGGCAGCTGGTCCTCGTTGCCTCTGATTGGAGATCATATTTAAGTAGGGGTTTTTCTTCCTGGGTTTTTGTGGGTAGTTGCATTCTGTTTAGTCTCTGTACCTGACAGAACTGTAAGTCGATCGTTTCCATTTGTTATTTTGTTATTAGTGTTTTGAGTTAATAAATATCATCATGAGCACTCAACACGCTGTGTTTTGGTCCCCTCTATACCATGCCCGTTACATCGCCACTGATCATATTCCCATCTATCATATTCCTCTCTATGATATTCCCACTATAATATTCCTCTCTATCCTATTACCCTTTATCATATTCCCTATATGTCATATTCCCCTCTATCATATTACACTCTATCATATTCCATCTATCATATTCCTTATATATCATATTCTCCTCCATAATATTCAACTCTATCAAATTCCCTCTATCATATTCCCCTCTATCATATTCATCACTACCATATTCCTCTCTATCATATTCCTCTCTATCACATTCACCTCTATCATATTCCTCTCTATCATATTCCTCTCTATCACATTCACCTCTATCATATTCCTCTCTATCATATTCCTTTTCTATCATATTCCTTTTCTATCATATTCCCCTCTATCATATTTTAAGGCCCGATCCCGGAGATGAGAAGCAGGTACGGGGAGTCAAACATTTAATCGGGAACAGACATAGAACAAGACAGTAACATTGTCAGCACACGGGTAAACAATGACATATGACAATCAGTTCAGAAGCAGGGATCAGAGCGGGGAACCCAACAGATATTGGGAATGTAATGACAGAGGTGATTTAGTCCAGGTGGGGTCCAATAATCGCTGAAGCGCGTGACGGTGGGAAGGCAGGTGTGCGTAATGATGACGGCAGAAGTGAGCAATGCTGGGGAGCCTGGCACCCTCGAGATACAGGGGGGAAGACAGGGAGCAGGTGTGACACATATTACACTCTATTATATTCCCCTCTATCATATTCCCCTCTATCATATTCCTCTCTATTATATTCAACTCTATCATATTCCCCTCTATAATATTCCCCTCTATCATATTCAACTCTATCATATTCCCTGTATCATATTCAACTCTATCATAATCCCTGTATCAAATTCCCCTCTATCAATTTCCTCTCTATCATATTCATCTCTATCATATTCCCTCTATCATATTGCGCTCTATCATATTCCTTATATATCATATTCCCCTCTATCATATTCAACTCTATCAAACTCCCTGTATCATATTCCTTATATATCAAATTCCCTCTATTTTATTCCTTTTCTATCATATTCCTCTCTATTATATTCAACTCTATCATATTCCTCTCTATTATATTCAACTCTATCATATTCCTCTCTATCATATTCCCCTCTATCATATTCAACTCTATCAAATTCCCTGTATCATATTCCTTATATATCAAATTCCCCTCTATCATATTCATCTCTATCATATTTCTCTCTATCATATTCCCCTCTATCATATTCAACTCTATCAAATTCCCTGTATCATATTCCTTATATATCAAATTCCCCTCTATCATATTCATCTCTATCATATTCCTCTCTATCAAATCCCCTCTATCATATTCCCCTCTATCATATTCCCCTCTATCAAATCCCCTCTATCATATTCCCCTCTATCATATTCATCTCTATCATATTCCCTCTATCATATTCCTCTCTATCAAACTCCCCTCTATCATATTCCCCTCTATCATATTCCTTATATATCATATTCCCCTCCAACATATTACACTCTATCAAATTCCCTCTATCATATTCCCCTTTATCATATTCTTCTCTATCAAATCCCCTCTATCATATGTTAAGACCCAATCCCGGAGATGAGAAGCAGGTACGGGGAGTCAAACATTTAATCGGGAACAGACATAGAACAAGACAGTAACATTGTCAGCACACGGGTAAACAATGACATATGACAATCAGTTCAGAAGCAGGGATCAGAGCGGGGAACCTGACAGATATGGGGAAGGTAATGACAGAGGTGATTTAGTCCAGGTGAGTCCAATAATCGCTGATGCGCGTGACGGGGGAAGGCAGGTGTGTGTAATGATGATGGCAGGAGCGAGCAATGCTGGGGAGCCTGGCGCCCTCGAGATACAGGGGGGAAGATCGAGAGCAGGAGTGACACATATTACACTCTATTATGTTCCCCTCTATAATATTCCCCTCTATCATATTTCTCTATATAACTTTCCCCTCTATCATATTCCTCTCTTTCAAATTCCCCTCTATCATATTCCTCTCTGTCATGTTACCCTCTATCATATTCTTTATATATCATGTCATGACGTTGGCCTGTGGGTAAGGTTTATGACCCCCATAAATACCTTTCTCCCTTCCCCTCTCTTTCTGACCCTACTGAAGGACTGCTGTCCTGAAGGACTGCTGTCCTGTTAAATATAGAGAGTCTGGGAACATCAAACAAATGGGGAAAGGAACCATATTTTGGTAATAAAACCAGTTGGAAATATGCTTTGGAACGTAATGAGTATGGATGTCAGTTCGGTTGTCATCTGAGACATTATGACTGATGACAGGACGACATAAACTGTACCTGGGAAAGTATACACCCTCTAGTTATCAGAGTCACATGGGATTGTTATGCAATTGAAATGTTTGATATTGAAATTGTTTGTTAGGAGATTAAATGTAATTTTAGCTTCCAAATGAGATAATTGGGTTTTCATAAGGAAAGTGCCCTGCTTGATCAGTGGCCCACCCCTGTGAAGAGACAGGGGTTATAAACGATGAAACACATCCTTCCCCCTCTCCACTATATAAGCCTTTGATGAAAAGATAACCACATGTTCCAGTACGTGAGGTCTGCAGCCTCTACGTTAGAAGGACACACGTCAAGTACAGAACTAAGCCAACCTCGGCGTGAGCTTTGGTGGCGAATGGTATGAACTTTGAGCTTAATCACTACAGAAGTGATACTTCCTAGCCGTTGAGTTAGCAGCGGCCGCTGAAGACGTGGGCTAGGAAAGGACGGACGACGGATCCAGTCTAACAAACAGACGAAGATACCACCACGTATCCAATTTACCACCAGAGACATTCTTCCGAGGACAGGAAGATCTGTTGGCCAACCCGGCCAGCATCTACGACCAATCTACCGAAGCGCAGCTCAGAGTAAATATTTATTGCATTTTCCTTTTCCAAATGGGCGGTAATTTAGAATGCATAAGATAATGTATTAACGATAGCATAGCTGCTGTTTCTTTGTTCCTAAGTCTTCCCGCTCTTTGACTCAAGCCCAACCCCCTTTCTTTGTGTAACCAGCTTTCATACAGGTTCCGTCGACCAGGGATGTTTTCTGTATGACATCATTTGTGTTCTGTGTATTTATAATTCTGCGTGATTGGTTTAAGGATTTTGTAAATAAATAAATAAACCCAATTTTGTATTGCTGATTCAACTTGTTAGCCAGGGTTCGTGAAGATAACCAAGAATTTACAACTTTCATTATGAGACTGAAAATAAGATGATTAAGATGACGGCTATCGATGTAAAAGATTACTAAGTATTTTAAGAGTTTATTCGGAAGATAACGGCTCTATAAACGTTCTTCCGTGGTGCCCCGACTTTCAAGTTAATTACATTTACATGATTAGCTTAATCAGGTAATATTAATTACAGAGAAAGGATTTTATAGAATAGCATGAAATATCACTTAATCTGGCATAGCCAAAAACACGACAATCATATTCCCTTTATCATTTCCCTCTATTTCATTTTCCACTCTATCATATTCCCCTCTTATAACATTCCTCTATATCATATTCCTCTATGTCATATTCCCTCTCTGGCTGCTTCGAGTGATGTATTGTTGTCTCTACCTTCTTGTCTTGTTTGCTGTTGTCTGTGCCCAACAATGTTTGTGCCCTGTTTTGTGCTGCTGACATGTTGTGTTGCCTCCATGTTGTTGTCATGTTGTGTTGCTAACATGTTGTGTTGTAATGTGTTGCTGCCATGCTATGTTGTCGTCTTAGGTCTCTCATGACGTAGTGTTGTGTTGTCTCTCTTGTCGTGATGTGTGTGTTGTCCTGTATTTTAATTTAATGTATTTATATTTTTAATCCCAGCCCCCATCCCCACAGGAAGGCTTTTGCCTTTTGGAAGGCCGTCATTGCATATAAGAATTTGTTCTTAACTGACTTGCCTAGTAAAATAAAGGTTAAATGAAATAAAAAAATAAAACATCATATTCCCCTCTATCATATTCCCCTTTATCATATTCCTCTCTATCATATCCCCTGTATCATTTTCCTCAGTATCATAATCCTCTCTATCATTTTACCCTCTATCATATTCCTCATATATCATATTCCTCTCTGTCATATTCCTCTGTATTTTATTGCCCTCTATCATATTCCCCTATTTCATATTCCCCTCATCATTTCCCTCTATTTCATATTCTCCTCTTATTACATTCCTCTATATCATATTCCTCTATATCATATTCCTCTGTCATATTCCTCTCTATTGTATTCCTCTATTATATTCCTCTATATCATATTCCCTCTATCATATTCCTCTATCGTATTCCTCTATCATATTCCCTCTATGGCTGCTTTGCGTATTGTATTGTTGTCTCTACCTTCTTGTCTTGTTTGCTGTTGTCTGTACCCAACAATGTTCGTGCCCTGTATTGTCCTGCTAACATGTTGTGTTGCGGAAGTGTTGTTTTTGCCTCCATGTTGTTGTCATGTTGTGTTGCAAACATGTTGTGTTGTCATGTGTTGCTGCCATGTTGTGTTGATGCCATGTTGTGTTGCCTCCATGTTGTTGTCATGTTGTGTTGCTAACATGTTGTGTTGTCATGTGTTGCTGCCATGCTATGTTGTTGTGTTAGGTCTCTCATTATTTAGTGTTGTGTTGTCTTTCTTGTAGTGATGTGTGTTCTGTCCTATATTTTAACTATTTAATATATTTATATTTTTAATCCCAGAAAGCCTTTTGCTTTTTGGTAGGCCGCCATTGTAAATAGCAATTTGTTCTTAACTGACTTGCCTAATAAAATGAAGGTTAAATTAAATAAATTAATAAAATATCATAATCCTCTCTATCATATTCCTCTGTATCACGTTCCTACTATCAGATTCCCCTCTATCATATTCCCCTCTATCATATTCCCTCTATCATATTCCTCTCTAACATATTCCTCTCTACCCTCCATCCACTCCCCCTCCCTTTCCGTCCTCCTCATCTCAGCACAGCTCCGCTCCATCGGGTAGATTTGGAATTCAACATTTTAACATTGCAACACTCCCCAGATTTGTGAAAAGTAAACATTGTTTGTTTATACTGTGTTATACACTATAACTTGACAAAAATCAAACAGAGAGTAAACCTTATTTATTTAGTTTTTTTATTCCTTTTTTCAATGCATGCAAAAATACAGTATTCCTCCCTGCTCTCTCTCTCTATTACCCAGTCTACTCATCCATCTTCAAACTTTCATCCCTTCCCTGCTCTTCTATCACCCTCTCAGTTCCACCTCCAACTGGCTCACTCTTTTTCTTCTTCTCCAGTCTCTTCCTCTCCTCTTTCCTCATCTTTTCTCTCTTCTTCTCCTCCTTTTCTTGAATCTTTCTCTCCATCTCCAGGAACTCAGCTTGAGCTTTCTCTCTCTTTTTCAGCTCCTCAGAACACTTCTTCTCTTTCTTAATCCTGTCTTTCATCATGTCATTATGTATCTTCATCAGCCCCTCTAACCTCTTTTTCTCTGCCTTGTCCTCCTCTTTTCTTTCCTTCTCTCTCTTTTTCTGTTCTAACTTCTCCCTCTTTTTCTCAGCCTTCATGACTTTCTTCTGCTCTTTCTCTCTCTCTTTCATCTCTTTCTTCTCCCTCTTTTTTTGCTCCTCCTCCTTGTTTTTCATCTCCTTTCTCTCTTTCTCGTCATCTTTCAACTTCTTATTCAGTTTCTTACTTTCCTCTTTTTCCTCCATCTTCAAAAATGGGATTTTCTGCATGTGGTTCCTGACCAGAAAGCCCACTCTTCCCAGGATGGTCTCTGCTCTCTCTGATGAAACCATCCCATTGGAGCTCTTGGAATGGGCACAGTCCGCATCACACTTCAACCCCTCCCTCGGTCTCACCTCCTCCTGGACGCTCCTCTCTTCACTCTCAATGTCAATGCCTATCCTATAATCCTGACAGGAAGACATTGATTCTAGATGTAATATTGTTCCAATGTGGCACATTCAATACACATTTGAGTGATCAACATACAATGATGGCCTCATGGGGCACACAATTTGGAGGACAGTAATTAAGGTCATTTGTTTTTTGTATCCCCATTATATATTCCAAAACCCATAAATGTTAACCCTAGTGAGGGGTGATGTTTCATACTATGAGCAAAGAGCAGCAAGTTTGGGTCAATTCCAGTCAATTCAAGAAGAACTCTAAAATTCCAATTCTCTTCAATGCTTTGAATTGAAATGGAACTGACCCCCAACCCTGTAAAGTAGTAGTGTAAAATAGGACACCTACCTTTGTCTCTTCCAAGGTCCAGGTCCTGGGTTCATCATTGTGGGTTTCCAGAGTTAAGTTAGCATCTGGGTCCAGCTGGTGAGCGTGAGGGCAGAGATACACCTCCTTAGTAGTGCCCCTCCCTTTCTGATCTGGCTCGTTGTGGTCTTTGTCATGGATGCATGCCAGGCTTGGAGGAAGTGCTAGGACAGGGTTTTTATCACCTGTCAGTTCCTCTCTCTTGACAGTGGATGAAACTGCACTTGCCTCTGTGTCAACTAAGCGCTCTGTGTGTTCCTCAACTGTCTCCTCTTGCTGTTTGTGGTCAATGCAGTGGGTACAGGGCAGCCTTAGAGGCAGTGCTGCGGGTGCAGGAGGACTTTTACCAGCCAAAAACTCCTCTTGGAGGACAGTGGACACGGAAGCGGCTGCTTCACTGGCAACTGGACACTTGCTGGTGCCCTCTACTGCCTCCTCTGGCAGTTTGTAGTCATTGTCAAAGACAAGTGGCAGACTTGAAGGCAGCACTGAGGGAAGACGTGTAGCTGCTGATGGATTCTCTCTATCCAAAAACTCCTCTTGGAAGACAGTGGACACGGAAACAGCTGCTTCCCTCGCAACTATCGTCTCCTCTGGCTGCTTATGGTCATTGTCCAAAATGTGTGACAAGCTTGGAGGCAGCCTTGGAGCAGGGCTTTTATCACCCAACAGGTCCTCTCCCTGGACAATGGATGTGCCTACAGTGATCTCTGTGGCAAGGGAGGACTCATTGGCGTCCTCTTTTTTCTCCTTGGTCAGTTTGTGGTCAGAGTCACGGATACATGGCGAGCTTGGAGGCAGTGCTCCAGGGTCAGGAGGGCTTTGATCAGCTGCCATGTCCTCCTTTAGGTGAGTGGACACATCATTGGTTGTTCCACTAGCAACTGGACACTTGTTGGTTCCCTCTACTGCCGACCCCGGCAGTTTGTAGTCAATGTCAAAGACACGTGACAGACTTGGAGGCAGCATTGGGACAGGGCGTTTAGCTGCTGATCTGCCCACTCCATCAACAGTAGCTGTACCTGAAGTGTTCTCTGTAGCACCTGAGACCTCATAGGCATCCTCTACTGTCTGCTCTGGTGGCATGAAGTCACCGTCAAAGACTGATGGCAGGCATGGAGTCAGCACTGAAAGAAGACTTCTAGCTGCCCATCGGTTCTCTCTCTTGACAGTGGCCGTGCCTGCAGTAGCCTCTTTGGCAACTCGGTACTCTGTGGCTAAAACAGCAGGCTGGGAGGTTTCCGGGACATTGAATGATTTGCCAATGAACCGCTGAGCCAGTGGTGGGAGGGAGAAAGGATAGAATCTGTCCTCTTCCTTGATATTAGATTTTGCCACTGGAGCAACTGAGACCTCAGTGGTTCCCTCTAATGTCTGCTGTGGTGGCATGGAGTCATCGTTAAAGAAGTGTGGCAGGTATCGATGCAGCATTGAGGAAAGATGTGTATCTGTCGATAAGTCCTCTCTTTTACCAGTACGTACATCTGCAGTGGCCTCTGTGGCAACTGGGCACTCAGCAGGGACAAAGTATGAAAATACAATGAACCGCTGTGCCTCCTGAGCGCGTATGGCCAATTGAGAGGGGGGATGTAACATGGTTGGTATAGGCCTCCGATTGGTGAAAGCCAGTGGTGGGAGGGAGTCAATACAGGGAGCCATGAACTCAGTGAGTGGACGGTTTGTCACATCTCTCACATTCTACGGGAGAAAAAAAACAGACATGTTGAAAGTGATCACATTCAGTACATAGATACTTTATGAGTCAATGCTATTTACTTATACATCACATATACAGTGCCTTCGGAAAGTTTTCAGACCCCTTCACTTTCCCCACATTTTGTTACCTTACAGCCTTATTCTAAAATTGATTAAATCATTTTTTCCCCTCATCAATGTACACACAATACCCCATAATGACAAAGCAAAAACAGAATTGTTCCAAATTCATCACACATTTCTTTTGAAATATCACATTTACATAAGTATTCAGACCCTTCACTCAGTACTTTGTTGAAGCACCTTTGGCAGCGATTACAGCATAGAATATTTTTGGGTATCACTACAAACTTGTGCTTCGGGAATTCTCCCTTTCTTCTCTAAAGATCCTCTCAAGCTAAGTTAGGTTGGATGGGGAGCGTTGCTGCACAGCTATATTCAGGTCTCTCCAGAAATGTTCGATCCGGTTCAATTCCAGACTCTGGCTGGGCCACTCAAGGACATTCAGAGACTTGTCCTGAAGCCACTCCGGCATTGTCTTGGCTTTGTACTTAGGGTCATTGTTCTATTGGAAGGTGACCCTTCGCCCAAGTCTGAGGTCCTGAGCATTCTGGAGCAGGTTTTCATCAAGGATCTCTCTGTACTTTGCTCTGTTCATCTTTGCCTCGATCCTGACTAGTCTCCCATTCCCTGCCGCTGAAAAACATCCCCACAGCATGATGCTGGCACCACCATGCCTCACCGTAGGGATGGTGGCAGATTTCCTCCAGACTTGGCATTCAGGCAAAAGAGTTCAATATTGATTACATCAGACTAGAGCATCTTGTTTCTCATGGTCTGAGAGCCTTTAGGTGCCTTTTGGCAAACTCCAAGCGGACTGTCATGTGCCTTTAACTGAGGAGTGGCTTCCATCTGGCCACTCTACCTTAAAGGCCTGATTGGTGGAGTGCTGCAGAGATGGTTGTCCTTCTGGAAGGTTCTCCCGTCTCCACAGAGGAACTCTAGAGCTCTGTCAGTCACCATCGGGCTCTGGTCACCTCCCTGACCAAGGCCCTTCTCCCCCGATTGCTCAGCTTGGCCAGCTCTAGGAAGAGTCTTGGTGGTTCCAAACTTCTTCCATTTAAGAATGATGGAGGCCACTGTGTTGTTGGGGACCTTCAATGTTGCACAGAGTTTTTGGTACCCTTCCCCAGATCTGTGCATCGACACAATCCTATCTCGGAGCTCTACAGACAATTCCTTCGACCTCATGGCTTGGTTTTTGCTCTGACATGCACTGTCTGCTGTGGGACCTTATATAGTCAGGTGTGTGCCTTTCCAAATCATGTTCAATCAGTTGAATTTACAACAGGTGGATTCCAATCACATTGCAGAAATATCTCAAGGATAATCAGTAGAAACATGATTAACATGAGCTCAATTTCCAGTCTCATGGTAAAGAGTCTGAATACTTATGTAAAACAGATATTTCAACATTTCTACAAACCGGTTTTCACTTTGTCAATATGGGGTATTGTTTGTAGATTGCTGAGAATATGCATTTATTTCATCAATTTTCAAATCAGGCTGTTACGTAACAAAAGGTGGAAAAAGTCAAGGTGTCGGAATACTTTCCGAAGGCACTGTATATATCTAGTGTCCTCTCAGATGCTCTGCACCAGTCTGTACCAACCCTGGTCTTCTAGTCAATGGCTCAACTAAGTGTAAAAATACATGCACCACACCCAGCATAACATTTGACATTTTAGACATTTAGCAGATGCTTTTGTCCAGAACGACTTACAGTTAGTGCATTCAACTTAAGGTAACTAGGTGGGACAACCATATAATCCTGATATGAAGGTCTACGAGAGATCGCTTGGTCTAGTTTTTTAAAGACAAGACAACCACAAGAACTGAGGACTATGTACATAACAATACTCAAACAGAGAGACAGACACGATACAACACAAGAAAAGATATCAGACAAAATATTGTTAGCTTACATTCCATGGCATATCGCACATTTTGCCCGTATATTGACATATATTTGATTCAATCAATATTATTCAATAGAACTCTAGAAAACTTTGTCAAAGTTGGTCTTGTTACCTCCTCAATCAGGCTTGGCATTTTCCTCGTCTCAAACCAAATCCTCTTCATTTCCTTCTCCTGCTCCCTCTGGGTCTGCCACACCAGAGCCAACCTGACTCCCAGCTCCATCACGTAGTCTGTCTGGATCACCCTTTCCTTCAACTGACACTCAGCCCTCCTCTGTGTCAGCGTTGAACCCTCCATGTCTTCCTCCTAGCTAACAATAACTCTGGAAAATACATAACGTTGTAGTAAGTGTAGTGTTGCTCACCAAAGAATAATGCATCTCTTTACAATATGCACACATTTTCTTCCCGTTTACTTACAATGAAGGAAGTCACAATCCTGATCCAGAGATGATTACGCAATAGGCCTATCTGATTTACTAGCAAAAAGTTGGCTACTGGAAAAGTGACCAAGTTCAAATGAATCGATTTTGTATGTTCCTATCATTATGTGCACAATATCCTTTATGACATCATCATTGTGATGCAAGGCGTTGCCATTGGAGATGACAAAGCACAACACAGACTTTAAAAAGCAAACTTCAGGCTCTCTCTGTACCTTACTATTGAGCTTTATTCAACCCCTCATGTATCGCCACTCCATATTGGGCCTGGTTCTCACAAACCACACTAATCACTTATATCATATCATTAAAAACGTTTTTTGGGGGGTAGAAAATGACTCTATCCATGCAGGACCTAACTTGTACAGTTTCATCTATTTTAAACATTCCAGTCTTCTCTTTGAGTGCCAATGAGTCTACCTCAATTATAGAGGTCTATCAATTCAACCATTTGAAATGGATAACCATTCAATCAAGAAAAGCAGATTTGAATAAAAAAATGTAGCAGCTACAAATTAGGTAGACCTACTTGTTTTTTACACTACCTACCCTTTTGGTACATATCTATTGAGATAATTGATTACAATGTGTGTTGGTGATTAACACAGAGAGAGGGTTATCTTTCATCAATATAATGCAATTGCAATTAGGCAGGCTCACTACAACAACTAACATGCCATCTCAGGTGTCAGGATGAACAATTTTATCACACAAAAAGAGGTATTCAAGCAAACTGTCTCTCTCCAACAGTTTCAACAGATTGTATGTTAGGCCTGTTAGTAATTTGAAAAGTAGTTATTCTACAGGAACATAGTTATACAGTAAGTTATATTACAACCTACCTCTCAAGTAAGCAGCGTGGTCTCTCTCTAATGAAATAGGACATTAATAATCTGTCAGTGGTTAGTTGAATCAGTCTCTTTGCACTGTTCTGTTTGTCTGTACAACAGCTAACCTCCTAGAATCAGAATCTTGTGATGTCACAATGAAGGCTTCATTGCCATGACTACCAACAGAAGCTCTCATGTGTAATCAAATGCTGGAACAATTCACCTTTTTTTTAACCTATGCAGCACAGTCATACCTAATATTTACATTGAATCCATGTAACCACAATTTTTATTCAAATAAAATACTCTACCTCATTTCAAATGGTTGACCAATTGTAATACAGGTGTTTTGCCTATTTCAAAGTCAATATGTTTTAGATATCACAACTAGCATCCAGGTTTACTAGGTTATTTGTTTGATCTCAGTCTACCACTAATGTAAATGTTTCCTATCATCCTCTTCATCATTAATATAATATTTAGGCTACCTTACTACAGTAAAACAAGTCTTCCATAGACTATGACACATCAGTAACATAGTTCCAACAAAGAAATGAGGGTTCAAGAAAATATCTCTCTTCAATGGCCTCAGCTATTAGCCATATGATCAACAAGGTCAAATGCAGCACTACAATCAAGAAGCAGCTCACCCACAAGTTTATCTTGGTCAAGTGACCTGAGCCATTGATGGGTTAAATCAACTAGAGCTGTTGCAGTTGAGGGATCTTTACGGTAGGCATGCTGGTAGAGAAATAAGATGTGCTGGATGTGTAATTATCTAGGCCTAAAACATTTGGTTGAAGAGTAGGTGTCCCTGAATTCTTGTATTGTAGTTCAATAAATTATTAATTAAGGAAATCAATATCAGCTGACAAATGAACAGAAGTTTTAGACCTGCCAGCAGGTCCCTTTGTTTAAAAACGTGTTTGAAATGTTTCTTATCCATGTCTTTCCAGTTGATCTAACCAATCAGACTCAAAAGCATCACACATTCCTCCATTCATTCCCCTCTATCATATTCCTGGGGCTTAGCCCCACATTTTTAGCAAACAACTGGCTGTCCTGTTTTGCATGTTATTTTGACATTAATACATGTCACATATCAGTTTGCAAACAATGTAAAATATATATACAGTATCAGTCAAAAGTTTGGACACACCTACTCATTCAAGGTTTATTTTCTCTTTTTTTCTACATTGTAGAATCATAGTGAAGAATCAAAACTATGAAATAACACATATGGAATAATGTAGTAAGAAAAAAAGGGTTAAACAAATTAAAATATGTTTTATATTAGAGATTCTTCAAAGTAGCCACCCTTTGCCTTGATAACAGCTTTGCACACTCTTGGCGTTCTCTTAACCAGCTTCATGAGGTAGTCATCTGGAATGCATTTTAATGAACAGGTGTGCGTTGTTAAAAGTTAATTTGAGGAATTTCTTTCCTTAATGCGTTTGAGCCAATCAATTGTGTTGTGACAAGGTAGTGGTGGTATACAGAAGATAGCCCTATTTGGGGCAAAAATTCCATTTTATGGCAAGTTCAGTTCAATAAAGCAAAGAGAAATGACAGTCCATCATTACTTTAAGACATGAAGATCAGTCAATCAGGAAAATGTCAAGAACATCAAGCGCTATGATGGAACTGGCTCTCATGAGGACCGCCACAGGAAAGGAAGACCCAGCGTTACCTCTGCTGCAGAGGATAAGTTCATTAGAGTTACCAGCCTCATAAATTGCAGCCCAAATAAATGCTTCACAGAGTTCAAGTAACAGACACATCTCAACATCAACTGTCCAGAGGAGACTGCATGAATCAGGCCTTCATGGTCGAATTTCTGCAACGAAACCACTACTAAATGACACCAATAAGAAGAATAGACTTGCTTGGGCCAAGAAACACAAGAAATAGACTTTAGACCAGTGGAAATCTGTCCTTTGGTCTGATCAGTCCAAATTTGAGATTTTGGTTCCAACCGCCGTGTCTTTGTGAGATGCAGAGTAGGTGAACGGATGATCTCCGCATATGTGGTTCCCAGCCTGAATCATGGAGGAGGAGGTGTGATGGTGTGGGGGTGCATTGCTGCTGACACTGTCTGTGATTTATTTGGAATTCAACCACACTTAACCAGCATGGCTACCACAGCATTCTGCAGCGATCCGCCATCCCATTTAGTTTGTGTTTAGTGGAAGTATAATTTGTTTTCAACAGGACAATGACCCAACA
Organism: Salmo salar; assembly: GCF_965601325.2. Classification (NCBI taxonomy): domain Eukaryota; kingdom Metazoa; phylum Chordata; class Actinopteri; order Salmoniformes; family Salmonidae; genus Salmo; species Salmo salar. The sequence goes on from NC_138307.1 coordinate 14,222,985, forward strand.
CACCTCTAGGCTGTGTAAGGGCTATTTGACCAAGAAGGAGAGTGATGGAGTGCTGCATCAGATGACCTGGTCCACAATCACCCGACCTCAACCCAATTGAGATGGTTTGGGATGAGTTGGACCGCAGAGTGAAGGAAAAGCAGCCAACAAGTGCTCAGCATATATGGGAACTCCTTCAAGACTGTTGGAAAAGCATTCCAGGTGAAGCTGTTTGAGAGAATGCCAAAAGTGTACAAAGCTGACATCAAGGCAACGGGTGGAAACTTTGAAGAATCTCAAATATAAAATACACTGCTCAAAAAAATAAAGGGAACACTTAAACAACACATCCTAGATCTGAATGAAATAAATAATCTTATTAAATACTTTTTTCTTTACATAGTTGAATGTGCTGACAACAAAATCACACAAAAAGAATCAATGGAAATCCAATTTATCAACCCATGGAGGTCTGGATTTGGAGTCACACTCAAAATTAAAGTGGAAAACCACACTACAGGCTGATCCAACTTTGATGTAATGTCCTTAAAACAAGTCAAAATGAGGCTCAGTAGTGTGTGTGGCCTCCACGTGCCTGTATGACCTCCCTACAACGCCTGGGCATGCTCCTGATGAGGTGGCGGATGGTCTCCTGAGAGATCTCCTCCCAGACCTGGACTAAAGCATCCGCCAACTCCTGGACAGTCTGTGGTGCAACGTGGCGTTGGTGGATGGAGCGAGACATGATGTCCCAGATGTGCTCAATTGGATTCAGGTCTGGGGAACGGGCGGGCCAGTCCATAGCATCAATGCCTTCCTCTTGCAGGAACTGCTGACACACTCCAGCCACATGAGGTCTAGCATTGTCTTGCATTAGGAGGAACCCAGGGCCAACCGCACCAGCATATGGTCTCACAAGGGGTCTGAGGATCTCATCTCGGTACCTAATGGCAGTCAGGCTACCTCTGGCGAGCACATGGAGGGCTGTGCGGCCCCCCCAAAGAAATGCCACCCCACACCATGACTGACCCACCGCCAAACCGGTCATGCTGGAGGATGTTGCAGGCAGCAGAACGTTCTCCACGGCGTCTCCAGACTCTGTCACGTCTGTCACGTGCTCAATGTGAACCTGCTTTCATCTGTGAAGAGCACAGGGCGCCAGTGGCGAATTTGCCAATCTTGGTGTTCTCTGGCAAATGCCAAACGTCCTGCACGGTGTTGGGCTGTAAGCACAACCCCCACCTGTGGAGTCTGTTTCTGACCATTTGAGCACACACATGCACATTTGTGGCCTGCTGGAGGTCATTTTGCAGGGCTCTGGCAGTGCTCCTCCTACTCCTCCTTGCACAAAGGTGGAGGTAGCGGTCCTGCTGCTGGGTTGTTGCCCTCCTACGGCCTCCTCCACGTCTCCTGATGTACTGGCCTGTCTCCTGGTAGCGCCTCCATGCTCTGGACACTACGCTGACAGACACAGCAAACCTTCTTGCCACAGCTCGCATTGATGTGCCATCCTGGATGAGCTGCACTACCTGAGCCACTTGTGTGGGTTGTAGACTCCGTCTCATGCTACCACTAGAGTGAAAGCACCGCCAGCATTCAAAAGTAACCAAAACATCAGCCAGGAAGCATAGGAACTGAGAAGTGGTCTGTGGTCACCACCTGCTGAACCATTCCTTTATTGGGGGTGTCTTGCTTATTGCCTATAATTTCCACCTGTTGTCTATTCCATTTGCACAACAGCATGCGAAATTTATTGTCAATCAGTGTTGCTTCCTAAGTGGACAGTTTGATTTCACAGAAGTGTGATTGACTTGGAGTTACATTGTGTTGTTTAAGTGTTCCCTTTATTTTTTTGAGCAGTATATATTTCGATTTGTTAATTATAGATAAAACGTATCGTTGCTCAACGGCCATTGGACATTATCATCAAGTTGGAAATCGCAAATTCAACAATGAGTTGTTTGGAAGGAATCAGTCGCTAACTGCAAGAATTGCAAAGCAGTCATTAGCCTGCTATTCACTGGAGTGGCTGTGTAGTCCCAGATCTAAAATTAAGGGTCTCTTTTCCTAGTTCAAAATTAGAAACAATCAACATTGGCCATGCTGTCAGTGAGGCATGATTTGTGCAGTGCTCTAAACAACTGTTAACTCGGAACTGCAAAATCTGACTTTAGTAAGTTCAAGACAACTGGGAACTCGGGAAAAATGATCTACGACTAGGAAAATACATTTTGAACTTTCATCCAGCTCGGAATTGTAAATTCGGAACTCAGGCCTCATTCTAGAGCTACGTCCTGAAGATCACTGATGTCATCATGATTCATGCTTTTTTTGTTGTTGAGTTCCCAGTTTTCTTGAATGCACCATGAATCCAGAAAATGCCAGACTTTGATGACAAAGTTTGGTGACAAAATTTGCCGAAGATGGACCGCCGCGCCACCTTCCTGTTCAAGTGAGCTGCTACATAAATTAAGTAATATGGCAGGGAGATATATATACCGTAGCTAAGAAAGTAAGCTGTTAGTAGCCCATGTGCCTCACCGAATGAATGAACTATTTCGCTGCCAGACAAGGCTTTGCTGATAGCCAGGTAAAGCAGTGGTAAGGTGTTGGGACAGCTTTATGTAGGCTCGAACAGTTTGTGGGCACCGTTTTTCACCCTTATAGTGCAATTCATGTATTGTTTAGTGTTGTGTGGTGGCTTTGTTGGCATGCATCCAACGTTTTTTTTTTCTTTGCCCCACCAAGATTTACAAGCTGAAATCGCCTGTCACGTCCTGACCATAGTAAGTGGTTATTTTCTATGGTAGAGTAGGTCAGGGCGTGACAGGGGGTGTTTTGTGTTTTTCTAGGTTTTCCATTTCTATGTTTTAGTTCTAGGTTTTCTATTTCTATGTTGTTGTTTTTTGGGTTGTTCTCCAATTGAAGGCAGCTGGTCCTCGTTGCCTCTGATTGGAGATCATATTTAAGTAGGGGATTTTCTTCCTGGGTTTTTGTGGGCAGTTGCATTCTGTTTAGTCTCTGTACCTGACAGAACTGTAAGTCGATCGTTTCCGTTTGTTATTTTGTTATTAGTGTTTTGAGTTAATAAATATCATCATGAGCACTTAACATGCTGTGTTTTGGTCCCCTCTATACCATGCCCGTTACATCGCCACTGATCATATTCCCATCTATCATATTCCTCTCTATGATATTCCCACTATAATATTCCTCTCTATCCTATTACCCTTTATCATATTCCCTATATATCATATTCCTCTCTATCCTATTACCCTTTATCATATTCCCTATATGTCATATTCCCCTCTATCATATTACACTCTATCATATTCCCTCTATCATATTCCTTATATATCATATTCTCCTCCATAATATTCAACTCTATCAAATTCCCTCTATCATATTCCCCTCTATCATATTCATCACTACCATATTCCTCTCTATCATATTCCCCTCTATCATATTCATCGCTACCATATTCCTCTCTATCATATTCCTCTCTATCACATTCACCTCTATCATATTCCTCTCTATCATATTCCTTTTCTATCATATTCCTTTTCTATCATATTCCCCTCTATCATATTTTAAGGCCCGATCCCGGAGATGAGAAGCAGGTACGGGGAGTCAAACATTTAATCGGGAACAGACCGAACAAGACAGGAACCGTGTCAACACACGGGTAAACAAGGACATATGACAATGAATGCATAAGCAGGGAACAGAGTTTGGAAAACGACAGATATGGGGAAGGTAATGACAGAGGTGATTTAGTCCAGGTGGGGTCCAATAATCGCTGATGTGCGTGACGGTGGGAAGGCAGGTGTGTGTAATGATGATGGCAGGAGCGAGCAATGCTGGGGAGCCTGGCGCCCTGTAGAGACAGGGGGCAGGCGTGACACATATTACACTCTATCATATTCCCCTCTATCATATTCCTCTCTATTATATTTTCCTCTATCATATTCCCTTCTATCATATTTGCTTCTATCATATTCCCTCTATCAAATTCATCTATATAACTTTCCCATCTACCATGTTCCCCTCTATCATATTCCTCTCTATCATATTCCCCTCTATCATATTCCTCTCTATCAAATTCCCCTCTATCATATTCCTCTATATCATATTCCCTATATATCACATTCCCCTCTTTCATATTCCCCTCTACCATATTCCCTCTATAATATTCCCCTCTATCATTTTCTTCTCTATTATATTCTCTCTATCATATTCCCCTCTATCATATTTTCTCTCTCAATTTCCTGTATCACATCCCTCTATCATATTCCCCTCTATCATATTCCCTCTACCGTATATCTCCATATTGTATTCCCCTCTATCATATTCCCTTCAATCACATTCCTCTTGATCAAAATCCTCTTTCATATTTCCCTCTATCATATTCCCCTCTATTATATTCCACTCTGTCATATTCCTTTCTATTATATCCCTCTCTATCATATTCCCCTCTTTCATATTCTCTCTATCATATTCCCTCTATAATTTTCCGATCTATCATATTACACTCTATCATATTCCTTATATATCATATTCCCCTCTATCATATTCCTCTATCATATTCCCCTCTATTATATTCCCCTCTGTCATATTCCTCTCTATTATATTCCTCTCTATCATATTGTCACAATTGTCTTCGTCTTCTGACGATAATGCGAAATCGTCATCAGAAAATGTGGACCAATACGCAGCAGGTACGTGAATGCTCATCTTGATTTTTAATTAATCTCAAAAATGACCATACAAAATAACAAAACACGAACACTCGACAAATAAACAGTCTGGTAAGGCACAAGGCTATACACAGAATAATCACCCACAAATCACACACACAAACACACCCTAATATATGGGACTCTCAATCAAAGGCAGATAGACAACACCTGCCTTCAACTGAGAGTCCCAACCCCAATCAACCAAACATAGAAACACACAACCTAGACTAACCATAGAATTAACTAAACATAAACCAAAACCCGGAATTACTAAATCAAACACCCTTTACACAAACACACCACCCCGAACCACATAAAACAAATACCCCCTGCCACGCCCTGACCAAACTACAAAACAATTAACCTTATATACTGGCCAGGACGTGACAGTACCCCCCCCTTAAAGGTGCTACCCCAGAAGCACCTTAACAAAAAATAACCCCAAGCAACACCAACAAAAAGTCCCCTTTTCTAAAGGGAGGGAAGGGAGGGTGGCTGCCGTCAACGACGGCACTGTGCTACACCCCCCCTCCCCAACCCACCTATTTCTGGAGGTGGCTCTGGCTCCGGCCGTTCCAGGCTGTCGGGCCACTCTGGCATCGCCGAGGGGCAGTCGGACCAGTCTGGCATCGCCGGGGGGCAGTCGGGGCAGTCTGGCAATTCGGGAGAGTCTGGGCAGTCTGGCAATTCGGGAGAGTCTGGGCAGTCTGGCAATTCGGGAGAGTCTGGGCAGTCTGGCCACTCCGGCAGTTCAGGGCAGTCTGGCCACTCCGGCAGTTCAGGGCAGTCTGGCCACTCCGGCAGTTCAGGGCAGTCTGGCCACTCCGGCAGTTCAGGGCAGTCTGGCCACTCCGGCAGTTCAGGGCAGTCTGGCCACTCCGGCAGTTCAGCGCAGTCTGGCCACTCCGGCAGTTCAGCGCAGTCTGGCCACTCCGGCAGTTCAGCGCAGTCTGGCCACTCCGGCAGTTCAGCGCAGTCTGGCCACTCCGGCAGTTCAGCGCAGTCTGACCTCTCTGGCGACTGTTGACTGGCGGGCAGCTCTGACGACTGTTGACTGGCGGGCAGCTCTGACGACTGTTGACTGGCGGGCAGCTCTGACGACTGTTGACTGGCGGGCAGCTCTGACGATGACTGTTGACTGGCGGGCAGCTCTGACGATGACTGTTGACTGGCGGGCAGCTCTGACGATGACTGTTGACTGGCGGGCAGCTCTGACGATGACTGTTGACTGGCGGGCAGCTCTGACGATGACTGTTGACTGGCGGGCAGCTCTGATGATGACTGTTGACTGGCGGGCAGCTCTGATGATGACTGTTGACTGGCGGGCAGCTCTGATGAAGACTGTTGACTGGCGAGGCTGGGTTGACGCACTTGTAGCCTGGTGCGTGGTGCTGGTACTGGGCTTACCAGATTATGTACACGCACCTCCAGGCTAGTGCGGGGAGCGGGAACAGGACGAGTCGGACTGGGTTGACGCACTTCCGGGTCCGCACGAGAGACAGGAGCTGGAAACCCAGGGCTATGGAGGCGCACAGCCGGTCTAAATCTTACCTCCTGCACAACCCGCCTTGGCTGGATGGAACTAGTAGCCCTGTACGAGCGGGGTGCTCGTACAGGGCAGACTGGGCTGTGCAGGGGCCTGATGGTAGCCGTGCGTAGAGCGGGAGTTGGGTAGCCTGGTCCTCGGAGGCGTACCGGCGACCAGATGCGCTGCGCAGGCATCCTCCTACCAGGCTGGATGCCCGCTCTAGCACGGCACCTGCGAGGGGCTGGAATAACGCGCACCGGACTGTGCGTGCGTATGGGTGAGATAGTGCGCTCCTCAGCGAAACATAGCGCTCTCCACCCCATACGCTCCTCCATATAACCACGAGTAGCTGGCTTCCGGCTCTTCTTACGCCTAGCCAAACTACCCGTGTGCCCCCCCCCAAAATGTTCTTGGGGGTGCCTCTTGTGCTTCTCCTTCAGCGCGTACTTGGCCTCGTACCACCGCCTCTCTGCCTTGGCTGCCTCAATTTCCCCCTGCGGGCGTCGATAATCCCCAGCCTGATGCCAGGGTCCGGCCCCGTCCAGAACTTCCTCCCAAGTCCACTTCTCCCGCCAGTCCAACTCGAACTCCGTCTGCTCCTTCCTCTGCTGCTTGGTCCTTTGGTGGTGGGTGATTCTGTCACAGTTGTTGTCGGTAGAAATGGAGGACCAAAACGCAGCAGGTACGTGAATGCTCATCTTGATTTTTAATTAATCTCAAAAATGACCATACAAAATAACAAAACACGAACACTCGACAAATAAACAGTCTGGTAAGGCACAAGGCTATACATAGAATAATCACCCACAAATCACACACACAAACACACCCTAATATATGGGACTCTCAATCAAAGGCAGATAGACAACACCTGCCTTCAACTGAGAGTCCCAACCCCAATCAACCAAACATAGAAACACACAACCTAGACTAACCATAGAATTAACTAAACATAAACCAAAACCCGGAATTACTAAATCAAACACCCTTTACACAAACACACCACCCCGAACCACATAAAACAAATACCCCCTGCCACGCCCTGACCAAACTACAAAACAATTAACCTTATATACTGGCCAGGACGTGACACATATTCCCCTCTTTCATATTCTCTCTATCATATTCCCTCTATAATTTTCCGATCTAACATATTACCCTCTATCATGTTCGCTATATATCATATTCCCCTCTGTCATATTCCCCTCTTATTACATTCCTCTATATTATATTCCTCTGTCATGTTCCTCTCTATTGTATTCCTCTATATCATATTCCTGTATTGTCCTATATTTTAATATAATATATTTATATTTTTAATCCCAGCCCCCATCCCTGAAGAAAGCATTTTGCCTTTTGGTAAGCCGCCATTGTAAATAAGAATTTGTTCTTAACTGACTTGCCTAGTTAAATAAAGGTTAAATGAAATAAAATAAATAAAATAAAATATCATATTCCTCTCTATCATATTCCTCTCTATCACATTCCTCTGTATCACATTCCTACTATCATATTCCTCTCTATATCATATTCCTCTCTATCATATTCCCCTCTATCATATTCCCTCTATCATATTCCTCTCTATCATATTCCACTCTACCCTCCATCCACTCCCCCTCCCTTTCCGTCCTCCTCATCTCAGCACAGCTCCGCTCCATCGGGTAGATTTGGAATTCAACATTTTAACATTGCAACACTCCCCAGATTTGTGAAAAGTAAACATTGTGTGTTTATACTGTGTTATACAGTATGCCTTGACAAAAATTAAACAGAGAGTAAACCTTATTTATTGATTTTTTTTATTCCTTTTTTCAATGCATGCAAAAATAAAGTTTCCCTCCCTGCTCTCTCTCTCTATTACCCAGTCTACTCATCCATCTTCAAGCTTTCATCCCTTCCCTGCTCTTCTATCACCCTCTCAGTTCCACCTCCAACTGGCTCACTCTTTTTCTTCTTCTCCAGTCTCTTCCTCTCCTCTTTCCTCATCTTTTCTCTCTTCTTCTCCTCCTTTTCTTGAATCTTTCTCTCCATCTCCAGGAACTCAGCTTGAGCTTTCTCTCTCTTTTTCAGCTCCTCAGAACACTTCTTCTCTTTCTTAATCCTGTCTTTCATCATGTCATTATGTATCTTCATCAGCCCCTCTAACCTCTTTTTCTCTGCCTTTTCCTCCTCTTTTCTTTCCTTCTCTCTCTTTTTCTGTTCTAACTTCTCCCTCTTTTTCTCAGCCTTCATGACTTTCTTCTGCTCTTTCTCTCTCTCTTTCATCTCTTTCTTCTCCCTCTTTTTTTGCTCCTCCTCCTTGTTTTTCATCTCCTTTCTCTCTTTCTCGTCATCTTTCAACTTCTTATTCAGTTTCTTACTTTCCTCTTTTCTATCCATCTTCAAAAATGGGATTTTCTGCATGTGGTTCCTGACCAGAAAGCCCACTCTTCCCAGGATGGTCTCTGCTCTCTCTGATGAAACCATCCCATTGGAGCTCTTGGAATGGGCACAGTCCGCATCACACTTCAACCCCTCCCTCGGTCTCACCTCCTCCTGGACGCTCCTCTCTTCACTCTCAATGTCAATGCCTATCCAATAATCCTGACAGGAAGACATTGATTCTAGATGTAATATTGTTCCAATGTGGCACATTCAATACACATTTGAGTGATCAACATACAATGATGGCCTCATGGGGCACACAATTTGGAGGACAGTAATTAAGGTCATTTGTTTTTTGTATCCCCATTATATATTCCAAAACCCATAAATGTTAACCCTAGTGAGGGGTGATGTTTCATACTATGAGCAAAGAGCAGCAAGTTTGGGTCAATTCCAGTCAATTCAAGAAGAACTCTAAAATTCCAATTCTCTTCAATGCTTTGAATTGAAATGGAACTGACCCCCAACCCTGTAAAGTAGTAGTGTAAAATAGGACACCTACCTTTGTCTCTTCCAGGGTCCAGGTCCTGGGTTCATCATTGTGGGTTGACAGAGTTAAGTTAGCATCTGGGTCCAGCTGGTGAGCATGAGTGCAGAGATACACCTTCTTAGTAGTGCCCCTCCCTTTCTGATTTGGATCATTGTGGTCTTTGCCATGGATGCATGCCAGGCTTGGAGGAAGTGCAAGGACAGGGTTTGTATCACCTGTCAGTTTCTCTCTCTTGACAGTGGATGAAACTGCACTTTCCTCTGTGTCAACTAAGCGCTCTGTGTGTTCCTCAACTGTCTCCTCTTGCTGTTTGTGGTCAATGCAGTGGGTACAGGGCAGCCTTAGAGGCAGTGCTGCGGGTGCAGGAGGACTTTTACAAGCCAAAAACTCCTCTTGGAGGACAGTGGACACGGAAACAGCTGCTTCCCGCGCAACTATCGTCTCCTCTGGCTGCTTATGGTCATTGTCCAAAATGTGTGACAAGCTTGGAGGCAGCCTTGGAGCAGGGCTTTTATCACCCAACAGGTCCTCTCCCTGGACAATGGATGTGCCTACAGTGATCTCTGTGGCAAGGGAGGACTCATTGGCGTCCTCTTTTTTCTCCTTGGTCAGTTTGTGGTCAGAGTCACGGATACATGGCGAGCTTGGAGGCAGTGCTCCAGGGTCAGGAGGGCTTTGATCAGCTGCCATGTCCTCCTTTAGGTGAGTGGACACATCATTGGTTGTTCCACTAGCAACTGGACACTATGTTGGTTCCCTCTACTGCCGACCCCGGCAGTTTGTAGTCAATGTCAAAGACACGTGACAGACTTGGAGGCAGCATTGGGACAGGGCGTTTAGCTGCTGATCTGCCCACTCCATCAACAGTAGCTGTACCTGAAGTGTTCTCTGTAGCACCTGAGACCTCATAGGCATCCTCTACTGTCTGCTCTGGTGGCATGAAGTCACCGTCAAAGACTGATGGCAGGCATGGAGTCAGCACTGAAAGAAGACTTCTAGCTGCCCATCGGTTCTCTCTCTTGACAGTGGCTGTGCCTGCAGTAGCCTCTTTGGCAACTCGGTACTCTGTGGCTAAAACAGCAGGCTGGGAGGTTTCTGGGACATTGAATGATTTGCCAATGAACCGCTGAGCCAGTGGTGGGAGGGAGAAAGGATAGAATCTGTCCTCTTCCTTGATATTAGATTTTGCCACTGGAGCAACTGAGACCTCAGTGGTTCCCTCTAATGTCTGCTGTGGTGGCATGGAGTCATCGTTAAAGAAGTGTGGCAGGTATCGATGCAGCATTGAGGAAAGATGTGTATCTGTCGATAAGTCCTCTCTTTTACCAGTACGTACATCTGCAGTGGCCTCTGTGGCAACTGGGCACTCAGCAGGGACAAAGTATGAAAATACAATGAACCGCTGTGCCTCCTGAGCGCGTATGAGAGGGGGGGATGTAACATGGTTGGTATAGGCCTCCGATTGGTGAAAGCCAGTGGTGGGAGGGAGTCAATACAGGGAGCCATGAACTCAGTGAGTGGACGGTTTGTCACATCTCTCACATTCTGCGTGAGAAAAAAAACAGGCATGTTGAAAGTGATCACATTCAGTACATACATACTTTGTGAGTCAATGCTATTTACTTATACATCACATATACAGTGCCTTCGGAAAGTTTTCAGACCCCTTCACTTTCCCCACATTTTGTTACCTTACAGCCTTATTCTAAAATTGATTACATCGTTTTTTCCCCTCATCAATGTACACACAATACCCCATAATGACAAAGCAAAAACAGAATTGTTCCAAATTCATCACACATTTCTTTTGAAATATCACATTTACATAAGTATTCAGACCCTTCACTCAGTACTTTGTTGAAGCACCTTTGGCAGCGATTACAGCAGAGAATAATTTTTGGGTATCACTCTACAAACTTGTGCTTCGGGAATTCTCCCTTTCTTCTCTAAAGATCCTCTCAACCTAAGTTAGGTTGGATGGGGAGCGTTGCTGCACAGCTATTTTCAGGTCTTTCCAGAAATGTTAGATCCTGTTCAATTCCAGACTCTGGCTGGGCCACTCAAGGACATTCAGAGACTTGTCCTGAAGCCACTCCGGCATTGTCTTGGCTTTGTACTTAGGGTCATTGTTCTATTGGAAGGTGACCCTTCGCCCAAGTCTGAGGTCCTGAGCATTCTGGAGCAGGTTTTCATCAAGGATCTCTCTGTACTTTGCTCTATTCATCTTTGCCTCGATCCTGACTAGTCTCCCATTCCCTGCCGCTGCAAAACATCCCCACAGCATGATGCTGGCACCACCATGCCTCACCGTAGGGATGGTGGCAGATTTCCTCCAGACGTAAAGCTTGGCATTCAGGCCAAAGAGTTTAATATTGGTTACATCAGACTAGAGCATCTTGTTTCTCATGGTCTGAGAGTCTTTAGGTGCCTTTCGGCAAACTCCAAGCGGGCTGTCATGTGCCTTTAACAGAGGAGTGGCTTCCATCTTGCCACTCTACCTTAAAGGCCTGATTGGTGGAGTGCTGCAGAGATGGTTGTCCTTCTGGAAGGTTCTCCCGTCTCCACAGATGAACTCTAGAGCTCTGTCAGAGTCACCATCGGGCTCTGGTCACCTCCCTGACCAAGAGTCTAAATACTTATGTAAAACAGGTATTTCAACATTTCTAAAAACCGGTTGTCGCTTTGTCAATATGGGGTATTGTTTGTAGAGAATTTGCATTTATTTCATCAATTTTAAAATAAGGCTGTTACGTAACAAAAGGTGGAAAAAGTCAAGGTGTCTGAATACTTTCCGAAGGCTCTGTATATATCTAGTGTCCTCTCAGATGCTCTGCACCAGTCTGTACCAACCCTGGTCTTCTAGCCAATGGGTGAACTAAGTGTAAAAACACTTACAGCTCCACACCCAGCATTACATTTGACATTTAGCAGATGCTTTTATCCAGAAAGACTTACAGTTAGTGCATTCAACTTAAGGTAACTAGGTGGGACAACCATATAATCCTGATATGAAGGTCTATGAGAGATCACATGGTCTAGTTTATAAATTTTTTTTAAAGACAAGACAACCATAAGAACTGAGGACTATATACATAACAATACTCAAACAGAGAGACAGACACGATACAACACAAGAAAAGATATCAGACAAAATATTGTTAGCTTACATTCCATGGTATATCGCACATTTTTCCCTTATATTGACGTATTTACTTTAATCAATATTGTTTAATAGAACTCTAGTCCACTTTGTCAATGTTGGTCTTGTTACCTCCTCAATCAGGCTTGGCATTTTCCTCGTCTCAAACCAAATCCTCTTCATTTCCTTCTCCTGCTCCCTCTGGGTCTGCCACACCAGAGCCAACCTGACTCCCAGCTCCATCATGTAGTCTGTCTGGATCGCCCTTTCCTTCAACTGACACTCAGCCCTGCTCTGTGTCAGCGTTGAACCCTCCATGTCTTCCTCCTAGCTAACAATAACTCTGGAAAATACATAACGTTGTAGGAAGTGGAGTTTTACTAACCAAAGAATAATGCATCTCTTTACAATATGCACACATTTTCTTCCCGTTTACTTACAATGAAGCAAGTGACAATCCTGATCCAGAGATGATTACGCAATAGGCCTATCTGATTTACTAGTAAAAAGTTGGCTACTGGAAAAGTGACCAAGTTCAAATGAATCGATTTTGTATGTTCCTATCATTATGTGCTCAATATCCTTTATGACATCATCATTGTGATGCAAGCCGTTGCCATTGGAGATGACAAAGCACAACACAGACTTTAAAAAGCAAACTTCAGGCTCTCTCTGTACCTTACTATTGAGCCTTATTCAACCCCTCATGTATCGCCACTCCATATTGGGCCTGGTTCTCACAAACCACACTAATCACTTATATCATATCATTCAAAACGTTTTTTGGGGGGTAGAAAATGACTCTATCCATGCAGGACCTAACTTGTACAGTTTCATCTATTTTAAACATTCCAGTCTTTCTTTGAGTGCCAATGAGTCTACCTCAATTATAGAGGTCTATCAATTCAACCATTTGAAATGGATAACCATTCAATCAAGAAAAGCAGATTTGAATAAAAAAATGTAGCAGCTACAAATTAGGTAGACCTACTTGTTTTTTACACTACCTACCCTTTTGGTACATATCTATTGAGATAATTGATTACAATGTGTGTTGGTGATTAACACAGAGAGAGGGGTATCTTTCATCAATATAATGCAATTGCCATTAGGCAGGCTCACTACAGTAACTAACATGCCATCTCAGGTGTCAGGATGAACAATTTTATCACACAAAAAGAGGTATTCAAGCAAACTGTCTCTCTCCAACAGTTTCAACAGATTGTATGTTAGGCCTGTTAGTAATTTGAAAAGTATTTATTCTACAGGAACATAGTTATACAGTAAGTTATATTACAACCTACCTCTCAAGTAAGCAGCCTGGTCTCTCTCTAATGAAATAGGACATTAATAATCTGTCAGTGGTTAGTTGAATCAGTCTCTTTGCACTGTTCTGTTTGTCTGTACAACAGCTAACCTCCTAGAATCAGAATCTTGTGATGTCACAATGAAGGCCTCATTGCCATGACTACCCACAGAAGCTCTCATGTGTAATCAAATGCTGGAACATTTCACCTTTTTAACCTATGCAGCAGTCATACCAAATATTTACATTGAATCCATGTAACCACAATTTTTATTCAAATAAAATACTCTACCTCATTTCAAATGGTTCACCATTCGTAATACAGGTGTTTTGCCTATTTCAAAGTCAATATGTTTTAGATATCACAACTAGCATCCAGGTTTACTAGGTTATTTGTTTGATCTCAGCCTACCACTAATGTAAATGTTTCTCATCATCCTCTTCATCATTAATATAATATTTAGGCTACCTTACTACAGTAAAACAAGTCTTCCATAGACTATGACACCTCAGTAACATAGTTCCAACAAAGAAATGAGGGTTCAAGAAAATATCTCTCTTCAACAGCCTCAGCTATTAGCCATATGATCAACAAGGTCAAATGCAGCACTACAATCAAGAAGCAGCTCACCCACAAGTTTATCTTGGTCAAGTGACCTGAGCCATTGATGGGTTAAATCAACTAGAGCTGTTGCAGTTGAGGGATCTTTACGGTAGGCATGCTGGTAGAGAAATAAGATGTGCTGGATGTGTAATTATCTAGGCCTAAAACATTTGGTTGAAGAGTAGGTGTCCCTGAATTCTTGTATTGTAGTTCAATAAATTATTAATTAAGGAAATCAATATCAGCTGACAATTGAACAGAAGTTTTAGACCTGCCAGCAGGTCCCTTTGTTTAAAAACGTTTTAGAAATGTTTCTTATCCATGTCTTTCCAGTTGATCTAACCAATCAGACTCGAACAAAACACATTCCTCCATTCATTCCCCTCTATCATATTCCTGGGGCTTAGCCCCACATTTTTAGCAAAAAACTGGCTGTCCTGTTTTGCATGTTATTTTGACATTAATACGTCACATATCAGTTTGCAAACAATGTAAAATATATATATATACAGTACCAGTCAAAAGTTTGGACACACCTACTCATTCAAGGTTTATTTTCTCTTTTTGTTCTACATTGTAGAATCATAGTAACTATGAAATAACACATATGGAATAATGTAGTAAGAAAAAAAGGGTTAAACAACTTAAAATATGTTTTATACTAGAGATTCTTCAAAGTAGCCACCCTTTGCCTTGATAACAGCTTTGCACACTCTTGACGTTGTCTTAACCAGCTTCATGAGGTAATCATCTGGAATGCATTTTAATGAACAGGTGTGCCTTGTTAAAAGTTAATTTGAGGAATTTCTTTCCTTAATGCGTTTGAGCCAATCAATTGTGTTGTGACAAGGTAGGGGTGGTATGCAGAAGATAGCCCTATTTGGGGGGATAAGGCCATTTTATGGCAAGTTCAGTTCAATAAAGCAAAGAGAAATGACAGTCCATCATTACTTTAAGACATGAAGATCAGTCTATCAGGAAAATGTCAAGAACAGCAAGCGCTATCATGGAACTGGCTCTCATGAGGACCGCCACAGGAAAGGAAAACCCAGAGTTACCAGGGTGTTGAAGGGTGCCAAAGCAAACAACCAAAAAGCCACAAGACTACCACAACAGAAATCAAATAAAGGTGTCTGCATGGAGAGAGTCTCTCCAATGACTGTGGAAGAGCTGTATTTATCATGGGACACACCCGGGCCCAGGTGTTTCCCATGTAGCTGACGACCCTCCCAACTCGGCCCACCGGCATCCTAATAAGGAAACAGAGTGGGAGGGTCGTCACACAAGTAACAGACACATCTCAACATACACTGTTCAGAGGAGACTGCATGAAACAGGCCTTCATGGTCGAATTTCTGCAAAAAAAACACTACTAAAGGACACCAATAAGAAGAGACTTCCTTGGGCCAAGAAACACAAGAAATGGACTTTAGACCAGTGGAAATCTGTCCTTTGGTCTGATCAGTCCAAATTTGAGATTTTGGTTCCAACCGCCGTGTCTTTGTGAGACGCAGAGTAGGTGAATGAATGATCTCCGCATATGTAGTTCCCAGCCTGAATCATGGAGGAGGAGGTGTGATGGTGTGGGGGTGCATTGCTGCTGACACTGTCTGTGATTTATTTAGAATTCAACCACACTTAACCAGCATGGCTACCACAGCATTCTGCAGCGATCCGCCATCCCATTTAGTTTGTGTTTAGTGGAAGTATAATTTGTTTTCAACAGGACAATGACCCAACACACCTCTAGGCTGTGTAAGGGCTATTTGACCAAGAAGGAGAGTGATGGAGTGCTGCATCAGATGACCTGGTCCACAATCACCCGACCTCAACCCAATTGAGATGGTTTGGGATGAGTTGGACCGCAGTGAAGGAAAAGCAGCCAACAAGTGCTCAGCATATGTGGGAACTCCTTCAAGACTGTTGGAACAGCATTCCAGGTGAAGCTGTTTGAGAGAATGCCAAAAGTGTACAAAGCTGACATCAAGGCAATGGGTGGAAACTTTGAAGAATCTCAAATATAAAATATATTTTGATTTGTTAATTGAGGATAAAACGTATCGTTGCTCAGCGGCCATTGGACACATTAAGTTGGAAATCGCAAATTCAACAATGAGTGGTTTGGAAGGAATCAGTCGCTAACTGCAAGAATTGCAAAGCAGTCATTAGCCTGCTATTCACTGGAGTGGCTGTGTAGTCCCAAGTCTAAGATTAAGGGTCTCTTTTCAATCAACATTGGCCATGCTGTCAGTGAAGCATGATTTGTGCCGCGCTCAAAACAACTGTTAACTCGGAACTGCAAAATCTGACTTTAGTAAGTTCAAGACAACTGGGAACTCGGGAAAAATGATCTACGACTAGGAAAATACATTTTGAACTTTCATCCAGCTCGGAATTGTAAATTCAGAACTCAGGCCTCATTCTAGAGCTACGTCCTGAAGATCACTGATGTCATCATGATTCATGCTTTTTGTTGTTGAGTTCCCAGTTTTCTTGAATGCACCATGAAGATGGACCGCCGCGCCACCTTCCTGTTCAAGTGAGCACAGCACAACAAGGTGAGTCCGAAAATGTCTTGTATGCTGCTACATAAATTAAGTAATATGGCAGGGAGATATATATATACCGTAGCTAAGAAAGTAAGCTGTTAGTAGCCCATGTGCCTCACCGAATGAATGAACTATTTTGCTGCCAGACAAGGCTTTGCTGATAGCCAGGTATAGCAGTGGTAAGGTGTTGGGACAGCTTTATGTAGGCTCGAACAGTTTGTGGGCACCGTTATTCACCCTTATAGTGCAATTCATGTATTGTTTAGTGTTGTGTGGTGGCTTTGTTGGCATGCATCCAACATTTTATTTTATTTGTCTCACCAAGATTTACAAGCTAAAATCGCCACTGATCATATTCCCTCAATCATATCCCCCTCTATCATATTCCCCTCTATCTTATTCCCTTCTATCATATTCCAATCTATCATATTACCCTATATCATATTCCCTATATATCATATTCCCTCTATAATATTCCCCTCTACCATATTCCCTTCTAACATATTCCCTTCTATCATATTCCACTCTATCATATTCCTCTATATTATTCCTCTCTCTCATATTCCCCTCTATCAATTTCCTCTCTATTATATTCATCTATAAAGTTTACCCCTCTGTCATGTTCCCCTCTATCATTTTCCTTTCTATCATATTCCCCTCTATCAAATTCCCCTCTATCAAATTCCTCTATATCAAATTCCCCTCTATCAAATTCCTCTATATCATATTCCCCTCTATCAAATTCCCCTCTATCAAATTCCCCTCTATCATGTTCCCCTCTATCAAATTCCCTCTATCATGTTCCCCTCTATCAAATTCCCCTCTATCAAATTCCCCTCTATCAAATTCCCTCTATCATGTTCCCCTCTATCAAATTCCCTCTATCATATTCCTCTCTATCATATGTTAAGGCCCGACGCCGGAGATGAGAAGCAGGTATGGGGAGTTAAACATTTAATCGGGAACAGACCGAACAAGACAGGAACCGTGTCAACACACGGGTAAACAAGGACATATGACAATGAATGCATAAGCAGGGAACAGAGTTTGGAACACGACAGATATGGGGAAGGTAATGACAGAGGTGATTTAGTCCAGGTGGGGTCCAATAATCGCTGAAGCGCGTGACGGTGGGAAGGCAGGTGTGCGTAATGATGACGGCAGAAGTGAGCAATGCTGGGTAGCCTGGCACCCTCGAGATACAGGGGGGAAGACAGGGAGCAGGCGTGACACATATTACACTCTATTATATTCCCGTCTATCATATTCCCCTCTATCATATTCCTCTCTATTATATTCAACTCTATCATATTCCCCTCTATAATATTCCCCTCTATCATATTCAACTCTATCATATTCCCTGTATCATATTCCCTCTATCATATTCCCTCTATTATATTCAACTCTATCATATTCCCTGTATCAAATTCCCCTCTATCAATTTCCTCTCTATCATATTCATCTCTATCATATTCCCTCTATCATATTGCGCTCTATCATATTCCTTATATATCATATTCCCCTCTATCATATTCAACTCTATCAAACTCCCTCTATCATATTCCTTATATATCAAATTCCCTCTATCATATTCCTCTCTATCAAATCCCCTCTATCATATTCCTCTCTATCAAATTCCCTCTATCATATTCCTCTCTATCAAATCCCCTCTATCATATTCCCCTCTATCATATTCCCCTCTATCAAACTCCCCTCTATCATATTACCCTCTATCATATTCCTTATATATCATATTCCCCTCCAACATATTACACTCTATCAAATTCCCTCTATCAAATCCCCTCTATCATATGTTAAGACCCAATCCCGGAGATGAGAAGCAGGTACGGGGAGTCAAACATTTAATCGGGAACAGACATAGAACAAGACAGTAACATTGTCAGCACACGGGTAAACAATGACATATGACAATCAGGACAGAAGCAGGGATCAGAGCGGGGAAAACGACAGATATGGGGAAGGTAATGACAGAGGTGATTTAGTCCAGGTGAGTCCAATAATCGCTGATGCGCGTGACGGGGGAAGGCAGGTGTGTGTAATGATGATGGCAGGAGCGAGCAATGCTGGGGAGCCTGGCGCCCTCGAGATACAGGGGGGAAGATCGAGAGCAGGAGTGACACATATTACACTCTATTATGTTCCCCTCTATAATATTCCCCTCTATCATATTCCTCTATATAACTTTCCCCTCTATCATATTCCTCTCTTTCAGATTCCCCTCTATCATATTCCTCTCTGTCATGTTACCCTCTATCATATTCTTTATATATCATGTCATGACGTTGGCCTGTGGGTAAGGTTTATGACCCCCCCATAAATACCTTTCTCCCTTCCCCTCTCTTTCTGACCCTACTGAAGGACTGCTGTCCTGAAGGACTGCTGTCCTGTTAAATATAGAGAGTCTGGGAACATCAAACAAATGGGGAAAGGAACCATATTTTGGTAATAAAACCAGTTGGAAATATGCTTTGGAACGTAATGAGTATGGATGTCAGTTCGGTTGTCATCTGAGACATTATGACTGATGACAGGACGACATAAACTGTACCTGGGAAAGTATACACCCTCTAGTTATCAGAGTCACATGGAATTGTTATGCAATTGAAATGTTTGATATTGAAATTGTTTGTTAGGAGATTAAATGTAATTTTAGCTTCCAAATGAGAGAATTGGGTTTTCATAAGGAAAGTGCCCTGCTTGATCAGTGGCCCACCCCTGTGAAGAGACAGGGGTTATAAACGATGAAACACATCCTTCCCCCTCTCCACTATATAAGCCTTTGATGAAAAGATAACCACATGTTCCAGTACGTGAGGTCTGCAGCCTCTACGTTAGAAGGACACACGTCAAGTACAGAACTAAGCCAACCTCGGCGTGAGCTTTGGTGGCGAATGGTATGAACTTTGAGCTTAATCACTACAGAAGTGATACTTCCTAGCCGTTGAGTTAGCAGCGGCCGCTGAAGACGTGGGCTAGGAAAGGACGGACGACGGATCCAGTCTAACAAACAGACGAAGATACCACCACGTATCCAATTTACCACCAGAGACATTCTTCCGAGGACAGGAAGATCTGTTGGCCAACCCGGCCAGCATCTACGACCAATCTACCGAAGCGCAGCTCAGAGTAAATATTTATTGCATTTTCCTTTTCCAAATGGGCGGTCATTTAGAATGCATAAGATAATGTATTAACGATAGCATAGCTGCTGTTGCTTTGTTCCTAAGTCTTCCCGCTCTTTCACTCAAGCCCAACCCCCTTTCTTTGTGTAACCAGCTTTCATACAGGTTCCGTCCACCAGGGATGTTTTCTGTATGACATCATTTGTGTTCTGTGTATTTGTAATTCTGCGTGATTGGTTTAGGTATTTAGTAAATAAATAATTAAACCCAATTTTGTATTGCTGATTCAACTTGTTAGCCAGGGTTCGTGAAGATAACCAAGAATTTACAACTTTCATTATGAGACTGAAAATAAAATGATTAGGATGACGGCTATCGATGTAAAAGATTACTAAGTATTTTAAGAGTTTATTCGGAAGATAACGGCTCTATAAACGTTCTTCCGTGGTGCCCCGACTTTCTAGTTAATTACATTTACATGATTAGCTTAATCAGGTAATATTAATTACAGAGAAAGGATTTTATAGAATAGCATGAAATATCACTTAATCTGGCATAGCCAAAGACACGACAATCATATTCCCTTTATCATTTCCCTCTATTTCATTTTCCCCTCTATCATATTCCCCTCTTATAACATTCCTCTATATCATATTCCTCTATGTCATATTCCCTCTCTGGCTGCTTCGAGTGATGTATTGTTGTCTCTACCTTCTTGTCTTGTTTGCTGTTGTCTGTGCCCAACAATGTTTGTGCCCTGTTTTGTGCTGCTGACATGTTGTGTTGCCTCCATGTTGTTGTCATGTTGTGTTGCTAACATGTTGTGTTGTAATGTGTTGCTGCCATGCTATGTTGTCGTCTTAGGTCTCTCATGACGTAGTGTTGTGTTGTCTCTCTTGTCGTGATGTGTGTGTTGTCCTGTATTTTAATTTAATGTATTTATATTTTTAATCCCAGCCCCCATCCCCACAGGAAGGCTTTTGCCTTTTGGAAGGCCGTCATTGCATATAAGAATTTGTTCTTAACTGACTTGCCTAGTAAAATAAAGGTTAAATGAAATAAAAAAATAAAACATCATATTCCCCTCTATCATATTCCCCTTTATCATATTCCTCTCTATCATATCCCCCTGTATCATTTTCCTCAGTATCATAATCCTCTCTGTCATTTTACCCTCTATCATATTCCTCATATATCATATTCCTCTCTGTCATATTCCTCTGTATTTTATTTCCCTCTATCATATTCCCCTATTTCATATTCCCCTCATCATTTCCCTCTATTTCATATTCTCCTCTTATTACATTCCTCTATATCATATTCCTCTATATCATATTCCTCTGTCATATTCCTCTCTATTGTATTCCTCTATTATATTCCTCTATATCATATTCCCTCTATCATATTCCTCTATCGTATTCCTCTATCATATTCCCTCTATGGCTGCTTTGCGTGTTGTATTGTTGTCTCTACCTTCTTGTCTTGTTTGCTGTTGTCTGTACCCAACAATGTTCGTGCCCTGTATTGTCCTGCTAACATGTTGTGTTGCGGCCGTGTTGTTTTTGCCTCCATGTTGTTGTCATGTTGTGTTGCAAACATGTTGTGTTGTCATGTGTTGCTGCCATGTTGTGTTAATGCCATGTTGTGTTGCCTCCATGTTGTTGTCATGTTGTGTTGCTAACATGTTGTGTTGTCATGTGTTGCTGCCATGCTATGTTGTTGTGTTAGGTCTCTCATTATTTAGTGTTGTGTTGTATATCTTGTAGTGATGTGTGTTCTGTCCTATATTTTAACTATTTAATATATTTATATTTTTAATCCCAGAAAGCCTTTTGCTTTTTGGTAGGCCGCCATTGTAAATAACAATTTGTTCATAACTGACTTGCCTAGTAAAATGAAGGTTAAATTAAATAAATTAATAAAATATCATAATCCTCTCTATCATATTCCTCTGTATCACGTTCCTACTATCAGATTCCCCTCTATCATATTCCTCTCTATCATATTCCTCTCTATCATATTCCCCTCTATCATATTCCTCTATATCATATTCCTCTCTATCATATTACCCTTCATCAGATTCCCCTCTATCATATTCCCCTCTATCATATTCCTCTCTATCATATTCCTCTCTATCATATTCCTCTCTAACATATTCCTCTCTACCCTCCATCCACTCCCCCTCCCTTTCCGTCCTCCTCATCTCAGCACAGCTCCGCTCCATCGGGTAGATTTGGAATTCAACATTTTAACATTGCAACACTCCCCAGATTTGTGAAAAGTAAACATTGTTTGTTTATACTGTGTTATACACTATAACTTGACAAAAATCAAACAGAGAGTAAACCTTATTTATTTAGTTTTTTTATTCCTTTTTTCAATGCACGCAAAAATAAAGTTTCCCTCCCTGCTCTATCTCTCTATTAACCAGTCTACTCATCCATCTTCAAGCTTTCATCCCTTCCCTGCTCTTCTATCACCCTCTCAGTTCCACCTCCAACTGGCTCACTCTTTTTCTTCTTCTCCAGTCTCTTCCTCTCCTCTTTCCTCATCTTTTCTCTCTTCTTCTCCTCCTTTTCTTGAATCTTTCTCTCCATCTCCAGGAACTCAGCTTGAGCTTTCTCTCTCTTTTTCAGCTCCTCAGAACACTTCTTCTCTTTCTTAATCCTGTCTTTCATCATGTCATTATGTATCTTCATCAGCCCCTCTAACCTCTTTTTCTCTGCCTTGTCCTCCTCTTTTCTTTCCTTCTCTCTCTTTTTCTGTTCTAACTTCTCCCTCTTTTTCTCAGCCTTCATGACTTTCTTCTGCTCTTTCTCTCTCTCTTTCATCTCTTTCTTCTCCCTCTTTTTTTGCTCCTCCTCCTTGTTTTTCATCTCCTTTCTCTCTTTCTCGTCATCTTTCAACTTCTTATTCAGTTTCTTACTTTCCTCTTTTTCCTCCATCTTCAAAAATGGGATTTTCTGCATGTGGTTCCTGACCAGAAAGCCCACTCTTCCCAGGATGGTCTCTGCTCTCTCTGATGAAACCATCCCATTGGAGCTCTTGGAATGGGCACAGTCCGCATCACACTTCAACCCCTCCCTCGGTCTCACCTCCTCCTGGACGCTCCTCTCTTCACTCTCAATGTCAATGCCTATCCAATAATCCTGACAGGAAGACATTGATTCTAGATGTAATATTGTTCCAATGTGGCACATTCAATACACATTTGAGTGATCAACATACAATGATGGCCTCATGGGGCACACAATTTGGAGGACAGTAATTAAGGTCATTTGTTTTTTTGTATCCCCATTATATTTTACAAAACCCATAAATGTTAACCCTAGTGAGGGGTGATGTTTCATACTATGAGCAAAGAGCAGCAAGTTTGGGTCAATTCCAGTCAATTCAAGAAGAACTCTAAAATTCCAATTCTCTTCAATGCTTTGAATTGAAATGGAACTGACCCCCAACCCTGTAGGGTAGTAGTGTAAAATAGGACACCTACCTTTGTCTCTTCCAGGGTCCAGGTCCTGGGTTCATCATTGTGGGTTGACAGAGTTAAGTTAGCATCTGGGTCCAGCTGGTGAGCGTGAGTGCAGAGATACACCTTCTTAGTAGTGCCCCTCCCTTTCTGATTTGGATGATTGTGGTCTTTGTCATGGATGCATGCCAGGCTTGGAGGAAGTGCTAGGACAGGGTTTGTATCACCTGTCAGTTCCTCTCTCTTGACAGTGGATGAAACTGCACTTTCCTCTGTGTCAACTAAGCGCTCTGTGTTGTCCTCAACTGTCTCCTCTTGCTGTTTGTGGTCAATGCAGTGGGTACAGGGCAGCCTTAGAGGCAGTGCTGCGGGTGCAGGAGGACTTTTACCAGCCAAAAACTCCTCTTGGAGGACAGTGGACACGGAAACAGCTGCTTCCCGCGCAACTATCGTCTCCTCTGGCTGCTTATGGTCATTGTCCAAAATGTGTGACAAGCTTGGAGGCAGCCTTGGAGCAGGGCTTTTATCACCCAACAGGTCCTCTCCCTGGACAATGGATGTGCCTACAGTGATCTCTGTGGCAAGGGAGGACTCATTGGCGTCCTCTTTTTTCTCCTTGGTCAGTTTGTGGTCAGAGTCACGGATACATGGCGAGCTTGGAGGCAGTGCTCCAGGGTCAGGAGGGCTTTGATCAGCTGCCATGTCCTCCTTTAGGTGAGTGGACACATCATTGGTTGTTCCACTGGCAACTGGACACTTGTTGGTTCCCTCTACTGCCGACCCCGGCAGTTTGTAGTCAATGTCAAAGACACGTGACAGACTTGGAGGCAGCATTGGGACAGGGCGTTTAGCTGCTGATCTGCCCACTCCATCAACAGTAGCTGTACCTGAAGTGTTCTCTGTAGCACCTGAGACCTCATAGGCATCCTCTACTGTCTGCTCTGGTGGCATGAAGTCACCGTCAAAGACTGATGGCAGGCATGGAGTCAGCACTGAAAGAAGACTTCTAGCTGCCCATCGGTTCTCTGTCTTGACAGTGGCCGTGCCTGCAGTAGCCTCTTTGGCAACTCGGTACTCTGTGGCTAAAACAGCAGGCTGGGAGGTTTCCGGGACATTGAATGATTTGCCAATGAACCGCTGAGCCAGTGGTGGGAGGGAGAAAGGATAGAATCTGTCCTCTTCCTTGATATTAGATTTTGCCACTGGAGCAACTGAGACCTCAGTGGTTCCCTCTAATGTCTGCTGTGGTGGCATGGAGTCATCGTTAAAGAAGTGTGGCAGGTATCGATGCAGCATTGAGGAAAGATGTGTATCTGTCGATAAGTCCTCTCTTTTACCAGTACGTACATCTGCAGTGGCCTCTGTGGCAACTGGGCACTCAGCAGGGACAAAGTATGAAAATACAATGAACCGCTGTGCCTCCTGAGCGCGTATGGCCAATTGAGAGGGGGGATGTAACATGGTTGGTATAGGCCTCCGATTGGTGAAAGCCAGTGGTGGGAGGGAGTCAATACAGGGAGCCATGAACTCAGTGAGTGGACGGTTTGTCACATCTCTCACATTCTGCGTGAGAAAAAAAACAGGCATGTTGAAAGTGATCACATTCAGTACATAGATACTTTATGAGTCAATGCTATTTACTTATACATCACATATACAGTGCCTTCGGAAAGTATTCAGACCCCTTCACTTTCCCCACATTTTGTTACCTTACAGCCTTATTCTAAAATTGATTACATCGTTTTTTCCCCTCATCAATGTACACACAATACCCCATAATGACAAAGCAAAAACAGAATTGTTCCAAATTCATCACACATTTCTTTTGAAATATCACATTTACATAAGTATTCAGACCCTTCACTCAGTACTTTGTTGAAGCACCTTTGGCAGCGATTACAGCAGAGAATATTTTTGGGTATCACTACAAACTTGTGCTTCGGGAATTCTCCCTTTCTCCTCTAAAGATCCTCTCAAGCTAAGTTAGGTTGGATGGGGAGCGTTGCTGCACAGCTATATTCAGGTCTCTCCAGAAATGTTCTGTCATGTGCCTTTAACAGAGGAGTGGCTTCCATCTTGCCACTCTACCTTAAAGGCCTGATTGGTGGAGTGCTGCAGAGATGGTTGTCCTTCTGGAAGGTTCTCCCGTCTCCACAGAGGAACTCTAGAGCTCTGTCAGAGTCACCATCGGGCTCTGGTCACCTCCCTGACCAAGGCCCTTCTCCCCCGATTGCTCAGCTTAGCCAGCTCTAGGAAAAGTCTTGGTGGTTACAAACTTCTTCCATTTAAGAATGATGGAGGCCACTGTGTTGTTGGGGACCTTCAATGTTGCAGAGAGTTTTTGGTACCCTTCCCTAGATCTGTGCATCGACACAATCCTATCTCGGAGCTCTACAGACAATTCCTTCGACGTCATGGCTTGGTTTTTGCTCTGACATGCACTGTCTGCTGTGGGACCTTATATAGACAGGTGTGTGCCTTTCCAAATCATGTTCAATCAGTTGAATTTACAACAGGTGGATTCCAATCACATTACAGAAACATCTCAAGGATGATCAGTGGAAACAGGATGAACATGAGCTCAATTTCCAGTCTCATGGTAAAGAGTCTAAATACTTATGTAAAACAGATATTTCAACATTTCTAAAAACCGGTTGTCGCTTTGTCAATATGGGGTATTGTTTGTAGATTGCTGAGAATTTGCATTCATTTCATCAATTTTAAAATAAGGCTATTACGTAACAAAAGGTGGAAAAAGTCAAGGTGTCCGAATACTTTCCGAAGGCACTGTATATATCTAGTGTCCTCTCAGATGCTCTGCACCAGTCTGTACCAACCCTGGGTCTTCTAGCCAATGACTCAACTAAGTGTAAAAATACACGCACCACACCCAGCATAACATTTGACATTTTAGACATTTAGCAGATGCTTTTGTCCAGAACGACTTACAGTTAGTGCATTCAACTTAAGGTAACTAGGTGGGACAACCATATAATCCTGATATGAAGGTCTACGAGAGATCGCTTGGTCTAGTTTTTTAAAGACAAGACAACCACAAGAACTGAGGACTATGTACATAACAATACTCAAACAGAGAGACAGACACGATACAACACAAGAAAAGATATCAGACAAAATATTGTTAGCTTACATTCCATGGCATATCGCACATTTTGCCCGTATATTGACATATATTTGATTCAATCAATATTATTCAATAGAACTCTAGAAAACTTTGTCAAAGTTGGTCTTGTTACCTCCTCAATCAGGCTTGGCATTTTCCTCGTCTCAAACCAAATCCTCTTCATTTCCTTCTCCTGCTCCCTCTGGGTCTGCCACACCAGAGCCAACCTGACTCCCAGCTCCATCACGTAGTCTGTCTGGATCACCCTTTCCTTCAACTGACACTCAGCCCTCCTCTGTGTCAGCGTTGAACCCTCCATGTCTTCCTCCTAGCTAACAATAACTCTGGAAAATACATAACGTTGTAGTAAGTGTAGTGTTGCTCACCAAAGAATAATGCATCTCTTTACAATATGCACACATTTTCTTCCCGTTTACTTACAATGAAGGAAGTCACAATCCTGATTCAGAGATGATTACGCAATAGGCCTATCTGATTTACTAGTAAAAAGTTGGCTACTGGAAAAGTGACCAAGTTCAAATGAATCGATTTTGGCTGTTCCTATCATTATGTGCACAATATCCTTTATGACATCATCATTGTGATGCAAGGCGTTGCCATTGGAGATGACAAAGCACAACACAGACTTTAAAAAGCAAACTTCAGGCTCTCTCTGTACCTTACTATTGAGCCTTATTCAACCCCTCATGTATCGCCACTCCATATTGGGCCTGGTTCTCACAAACCACACTAATCACTTATATCATATCATTAAAAACGTTTTTTGGGGGGTAGAAAATGACTCTATCCATGCAGGACCTAACTTGTACAGTTTCATCTATTTTAAACATTCCAGTCTTCTCTTTGAGTGCCTCTGAGTGTACCTCAATTATAGAGGTCTATCAATTCAACCATTTGAAATGGATAACCATTCAATCAAGAAAAGCAGATTTGAATAAAAAAATGTAGCAGCTACAAATTAGGTAGACCTACTTGTTTTTTACACTACCTACCCTTTTGGTACATATCTATTGAGATAATTGATTACAATGTGTGTTGGTGATTAACACAGAGAGAGGGTTATCTTTCATCAATATAATGCAATTGCAATTAGGCA
The DNA here is from genome assembly GCF_965601325.2 of Salmo salar. Lineage (NCBI taxonomy): Eukaryota > Metazoa > Chordata > Actinopteri > Salmoniformes > Salmonidae > Salmo > Salmo salar. Next base: position 14,250,596 of record NC_138307.1, read on the forward strand.
GGCTCACTACAACAACTAACATGCCATCTCAGGTGTCAGGATGAACAATTTTATCACACAAAAAGAGGTATTCAAGCAAACTGTCTCTCTCCAACAGTTTCAACAGATTGTATGTTAGGCCTGTTAGTAATTTGAAAAGTAGTTATTCTACAGGAACATAGTTATACAGTAAGTTATATTACAACCTACCTCTCAAGTAAGCAGCGTGGTCTCTCTCTAATGAAATAGGACATTAATAATCTGTCAGTGGTTAGTTGAATCAGTCTCTTTGCACTGTTCTGTTTGTCTGTACAACAGCTAACCTCCTAGAATCAGAATCTTGTGATGTCACAATGAAGGCCTCATTACCATGACTACCAACAGAAGCTGTCATGTGTAATCAAATGCTGGAACATTTCACCTTTTTAACCTATGCAGCACAGTCATACCTAATATTTACATTGAATCCATGTAACCACAATTTTTATTCAAATAAAATACTCTACCTCATTTCAAATGGTTGACCATTTGTAATACAGGTGTTTTGCCTATTTCAAAGTCAATATGTTTTAGATATCACAACTAGCATCCAGGTTTACTAGGTTATTTGTTTGATCTCAGTCTACCACTAATGTAAATGTTTCTCATCATCCTCTTCATCATTAATATAATATTTAGGCTACCTTACTACAGTAAAACAAGTCTTCCATAGACTATGACACCTCAGTAACATAGTTCCAACAAAGAAATGAGGGTTCAAGAAAATATCTCTCTTCAATGGCCTCAGCTATTAGCCAAATGATCAACAAAGTCAAATGCAGCACTACAATCAAGAAGCAGCTCACCCACAAGTTTATCTTGGTCAAGTGACCTGAGCCATTGATGGGTTAAATCAACTAGAGCTGTTGCAGTTGAGGGATCTTTACGGTAGGCATGCTGGTAGAGAAATAAGATGTGCTGGATGTGTAATTATCTAGGCCTAAAACATTTGGTTGAAGAGTAGGTGTCCCTGAATTCTTGTATTGTAGTTCAATAAATTATTAATTAAGGAAATCAATATCAGCTGACAATTGAACAGAAGTTTTAGACCTGCCAGCAGGTCCCTTTGTTTAAAAACGTGTTTGAAATGTTTCTTATCCATGTCTTTCCAGTTGATCTAACCAATCAGACTCAAAAGCATCACACATTCCTCCATTCATTCCCATCTATCATATTCCTGGGGCTTAGCCCCACATTTTTAGCAAAAAACTGGCTGTCCTGTTTTGCATGTTATTTTGACATTAATACATGTCACATATCAGTTTGCAAAGAATGTAAAATATATATACAGTATCAGTCAAAAGTTTGGACACACCTACTCATTCAAGGTTTATTTTCTCATTTTTTTCTACATTGTAGAATCATAGAGAAGACATCAAAACTATGAAATAACACATATGGAATAATGTAGTAAGAAAAAAAGGGTTAAACAAATTAAAATATGTTTTATATTAGAGATTCTTCAAAGTAGCCACCCTTTGCCTTGATAACAGCTTTGCACACTCTTGGCGTTCTCTTAACCAGCTTCATGAGGTAGTCATCTGGAATGCATTTTAATGAACAGGTGTGCGTTGTTAAAAGTTCATTTGAGGAATTTCTTTCCTTAATGCGTTTGAGCCAATCAATTGTGTTGTGACAAGGTAGTGGTGGTATACAGAAGATAGCCCTATTTGGGGAAAAATTTCCATTTTATGGCAAGTTCAGTTCAATAAAGCAAAGAGAAATGACAGTCCATCATTACTTTAAGACATGAAGATCAGTCAATCAGGAAAATGTCAAGAACATCAAGCGCTATGATGGAACTGGCTCTCATGAGGACCGCCACAGGAAAGGAAGACCCAGCGTTACCTCTGCTGCAGAGGATAAGTTCATTAGAGTTACCAGCCTCATAAATTGCAGCCCAAATAAATGCTTCACAGAGTTCAAGTAACAGACACATCTCAACATCAACTGTCCAGAGGAGACTGCATGAATCAGGCCTTCATGGTCGAATGTCTGCAACGAAACCACTACTAAATGACACCAATAAGAAGAAGAGACTTGCTTGGGCCAAGAAACACAAGAAATAGACTTTAGACCAGTGGAAATCTGTCCTTTGGTCTGATCAGTCCAAATTTGAGATTTGGTTCCAACCGCCGTGTCTTTGTGAGACGCAGATTAGGTGAACGGATGATCTCCGCATATGTGATTCCCAGCCTGAATCATGGAGGAGGAGGTGTGATGGTGTGGGGGTGCATTGCTGGTGACACTGTCTGCGATTTATTTAGAATTCAACCATTCTTACAAGCATGGCTACCACAGCATTCTGCAGCGATCCGCCATCCCATTTAGTTTGCGTTTAGTGGAACTATAATTTGTTTTCAACAGCACAATGACCTAACACCTCTAGGCTGTGTAAGGGCTATTTGACCAAGAAGGAGAGTGATGGAGTGCTGCATCAGATGACCTGGTCCACAATCACCCGACCTCAACCCAATTGAGATGGTTTGGGATGAGTTGGACCGCAGAGTGAAGGAAAAGCAGCCAACAAGTGCTCAGCATATATGGGAACTCCTTCAAGACTGTTGGAAAAGCATTCCAGGTGAAGCTGTTTGAGAGAATGCCAAAAGTGTACAAAGTTGACATCAAGGCAACGGGTGGAAACTTTGAAGAGTCTCAAATATAAAATATATTTCGATTTGTTAATTATAGATAAAACGTATCGTTGCTCAACGGCCATTGGACATTATCATCAAGTTGGAAATCGCAAATTCAACAATGAGTGGTTTGGAAGGAATCAGTCGCTAACTGCAAGAATTGCAATGCAGTCATTAGCCTGCTATTCACTGGAGTGGCTGTGTAGTCCCAGATCTAAAATTAAGGGTCTCTTTTCCTAGTTCAAAATTAGAAACATTGGCCATGCTGTCAGTGAGGCATGATTTGTGCAGTGCTCTAAACAACTGTTAACTCGGAACTGCAAAATCTGACTTTAGTAAGTTCAAGACAACTGGGAACTCGGGAAAAATGATCTACGACTAGGAAAATACATTTTGAACTTTCATCCAGCTCGGAATTGTAAATTCGGAACTCAGGCCTCATTCTAGAGCTACGTCCTGAAGATCACTGATGTCATCATGATTCATGCTTTTTTTGTTGTTGAGTTCCCAGTTTTCTTGAATGCACCATGAATCCAGAAAATGCCAGACTTTGATGACAAAGTTTGGTGACAAAATTTGCCGAAGATGGACCGCCGCGCCACCTTCCTGTTCAAGTGAGCTGCTACATAAATTAAGTAATATGGCAGGGAGATATATATACCGTAGCTAAGAAAGTAAGCTGTTAGTAGCCCATGTGCCTCACCGAATGAATGAACTATTTCGCTGCCAGACAAGGCTTTGCTGATAGCCAGGTAAAGCAGTGGTAAGGTGTTGGGACAGCTTTATGTAGGCTCGAACAGTTTGTGGGCACCGTTTTTCACCCTTATAGTGCAATTCATGTATTGTTTAGTGTTGTGTGGTGGCTTTGTTGGCATGCATCCAACATTTTTTTTTCTTTGCCCCACCAAGATTTACAAGCTGAAATCGCCTGTCACGTCCTGACCATAGTAAGTGGTTATTTTCTATGGTAGAGTAGGTCAGGGCGTGACAGGGGGTGTTTTGTGTTTTTCTAGGTTTTCCATTTCTATGTTTTAGTTCTAGGTTTTCTATTTCTATGTTGTTGTTTTTTGGGTTGTTCTCCAATTGAAGGCAGCTGGTCCTCGTTGCCTCTGATTGGAGATCATATTTAAGTAGGGGATTTTCTTCCTGGGTTTTTGTGGGCAGTTGCATTCTGTTTAGTCTCTGTACCTGACAGAACTGTAAGTCGATCGTTTCCGTTTGTTATTTTGTTATTAGTGTTTTGAGTTAATAAATATCATCATGAGCACTTAACATGCTGTGTTTTGGTCCCCTCTATACCATGCCCGTTACATCGCCACTGATCATATTCCCATCTATCATATTCCTCTCTATGATATTCCCACTATAATATTCCTCTCTATCCTATTACCCTTTATCATATTCCCTATATATCATATTCCTCTCTATCCTATTACCCTTTATCATATTCCCTATATGTCATATTCCCCTCTATCATATTACACTCTATCATATTCCCTCTATCATATTCCTTATATATCATATTCTCCTCCATAATATTCAACTCTATCAAATTCCCTCTATCATATTCCCCTCTATCATATTCATCACTACCATATTCCTCTCTATCATATTCCCCTCTATCATATTCATCACTACCATATTCCTCTCTATCATATTCCTCTCTATCACATTCACCTCTATCATATTCCTCTCTATCATATTCCTTTTCTATCATATTCCTTTTCTATCATATTCCCCTCTATCATATTTTAAGGCCCGATCCCGGAGATGAGAAGCAGGTACGGGGAGTCAAACATTTAATCGGGAACAGACCGAACAAGACAGGAACCGTGTCAACACACGGGTAAACAAGGACATATGACAATGAATGCATAAGCAGGGAACAGAGTTTGGAAAAAGACAGATATGGGGAAGGTAATGACAGAGGTGATTTAGTCCAGGTGGGGTCCAATAATCGCTGATGTGCGTGACGGTGGGAAGGCAGGTGTGTGTAATGATGATGGCAGGAGCGAGCAATGCTGGGGAGCCTGGCGCCCTGTAGAGACAGGGGGCAGGCGTGACACATATTACACTCTATCATATTCCCCTCTATCATATTCCTCTCTATTATATTTTCCTCTATCATATTCCCTTCTATCATATTTGCTTCTATCATATTCCCTCTATCAAATTCATCTATATAACTTTCCCATCTACCATGTTCCCCTCTATCATATTCCTCTCTATCATATTCCCCTCTATCATATTCCTCTCTATCAAATTCCCCTCTATCATATTCCTCTATATCATATTCCCTATATATCACATTCCCCTCTTTCATATTCCCCTCTACCATATTCCCTCTATAATATTCCCCTCTATCATTTTCTTCTCTATTATATTCTCTCTATCATATTCCCCTCTATCATATTTTCTCTCTCAATTTCCTGTATCACATCCCTCTATCATATTCCCCTCTATCATATTCCCTCTACCGTATATCTCCATATTGTATTCCCCTCTATCATATTCCCTTCAATCACATTCCTCTTGATCAAAATCCTCTTTCATATTTCCCTCTATCATATTCCCCTCTATTATATTCCACTCTGTCATATTCCTTTCTATTATATCCCTCTCTATCATATTCCCCTCTTTCATATTCTCTCTATCATATTCCCTCTATAATTTTCCGATCTATCATATTACACTCTATCATATTCGCTATATATCATATTCCCCTCTATCATTTTCGTCTCTATCATATTCCTCTCTATCACATTCCGCTCTGTCATTTTCCTCTCTATCATTTTACCCTCTATCATATTCCTTATATATCATATTCCCCTCTATCATATTCCTCTATCATATTCCCCTCTATTATATTCCCCTCTGTCATATTCCTCTCTATTATATTCCTCTCTATCATATTCCCCTCTTTCATATTCTCTCTATCATATTCCCTCTATAATTTTCCGATCTATCATATTACCCTCTATCATGTTCGCTATATATCATATTCCCCTCTGTCATATTCCCCTCTTATTACATTCCTCTATATTATATTCCTCTGTCATGTTCCTCTCTATTGTATTCCTCTATATCATATTCCTGTATTGTCCTATATTTTAATATAATGTATTTATATTTTTAATCCCAGCCCCCATCCCTGAAGAAAGCATTTTGCCTTTTGGTAAGCCGCCATTGTAAATAAGAATTTGTTCTTAACTGACTTGCCTAGTTAAATAAAGGTTAAATGAAATAAAATAAATAAAATAAAATATCATATTCCTCTCTATCATATTCCTCTCTATCACATTCCTCTGTATCACATTCCTACTATCATATTCCTCTCTATATCATATTCCTCTCTATCATATTCCCCTCTATCATATTCCCTCTATCATATTCCTCTCTATCATATTCCACTCTACCCTCCATCCACTCCCCCTCCCTTTCCGTCCTCCTCATCTCAGCACAGCTCCGCTCCATCGGGTAGATTTGGAATTCAACATTTTAACATTGCAACACTCCCCAGATTTGTGAAAAGTAAACATTGTTTGTTTATACTGTGTTATACAGTATGCCTTGACAAAAATTAAACAGAGAGTAAACCTTATTTATTGATTTTTTTATTCCTTTTTTCAATGCATGCAAAAATAAAGTTTCCCTCCCTGCTCTCTCTCTCTATTACCCAGTCTACTCATCCATCTTCAAGCTTTCATCCCTTCCCTGCTCTTCTATCACCCTCTCAGTTCCACCTCCAACTGGCTCACTCTTTTTCTTCTTCTCCAGTCTCTTCCTCTCCTCTTTCCTCATCTTTTCTCTCTTCTTCTCCTCCTTTTCTTGAATCTTTCTCTCCATCTCCAGGAACTCAGCTTGAGCTTTCTCTCTCTTTTTCAGCTCCTCAGAACACTTCTTCTCTTTCTTAATCCTGTCTTTCATCATGTCATTATGTATCTTCATCAGCCCCTCTAACCTCTTTTTCTCTGCCTTTTCCTCCTCTTTTCTTTCCTTCTCTCTCTTTTTCTGTTCTAACTTCTCCCTCTTTTTCTCAGCCTTCATGACTTTCTTCTGCTCTTTCTCTCTCTCTTTCATCTCTTTCTTCTCCCTCTTTTTTTGCTCCTCCTCCTTGTTTTTCATCTCCTTTCTCTCTTTCTCGTCATCTTTCAACTTCTTATTCAGTTTCTTACTTTCCTCTTTTCTATCCATCTTCAAAAATGGGATTTTCTGCATGTGGTTCCTGACCAGAAAGCCCACTCTTCCCAGGATGGTCTCTGCTCTCTCTGATGAAACCATCCCATTGGAGCTCTTGGAATGGGCACAGTCCGCATCACACTTCAACCCCTCCCTCGGTCTCACCTCCTCCTGGACGCTCCTCTCTTCACTCTCAATGTCAATGCCTATCCTATAATCCTGACAGGAAGACATTGATTCTAGATGTAATATTGTTCCAATGTGGCACATTCAATACACATTTGAGTGATCAACATACAATGATGGCCTCATGGGGCACACAATTTGGAGGACAGTAATTAAGGTCATTTGTTTTTTTTGTATCCCCATTATATTTTACAAAACCCATAAATGTTAACCCTAGTGAGGGGTGATGTTTCATACTATGAGCAAAGAGCAGCAAGTTTGGGTCAATTCCAGTCAATTCAAGAAGAACTCTAAAATTCCAATTCTCTTCAATGCTTTGAATTGAAATGGAACTGACCCCCAACCCTGTAAAGTAGTAGTGTAAAATAGGACACCTACCTTTGTCTCTTCCAGGGTCCAGGTCCTGGGTTCATCATTGTGGGTTGACAGAGTTAAGTTAGCATCTGGGTCCAGCTGGTGAGCATGAGTGCAGAGATACACCTTCTTAGTAGTGCCCCTCCCTTTCTGATTTGGATCATTGTGGTCTTTGTCATGGATGCATGCCAGGCTTGGAGGAAGTGCTAGGACAGGGTTTGTATCACCTGTCAGTTCCTCTCTCTTGACAGTGGATGAAACTGCACTTTCCTCTGTGTCAACTAAGCGCTCTGTGTGTTCCTCAACTGTCTCCTCTTGCTGTTTGTGGTCAATGCAGTGGGTACAGGGCAGCCTTAGAGGCAGTGCTGCGGGTGCAGGAGGACTTTTACAAGCCAAAAACTCCTCTTGGAGGACAGTGGACACGGAAACAGCTGCTTCCCTCGCAACTATCGTCTCCTCTGGCTGCTTATGGTCATTGTCCAAAATGTGTGACAAGCTTGGAGGCAGCCTTGGAGCAGGGCTTTTATCACCCAACAGGTCCTCTCCCTGGACAATGGATGTGCCTACAGTGATCTCTGTGGCAAGGGAGGACTCATTGGCGTCCTCTTTTTTCTCCTTGGTCAGTTTGTGGTCAGAGTCACGGATACATGGCGAGCTTGGAGGCAGTGCTCCAGGGTCTTGAGGGCTTTGATCAGCTGCCATGTCCTCCTTTAGGTGAGTGGACACATCATTGGTTGTTCCACTAGCAACTGGACACTTGTTGGTTCCCTCTACTGCCGACCCCGGCAGTTTGTAGTCAATGTCAAAGACACGTGACAGACTTGGAGGCAGCATTGGGACAGGGCGTTTAGCTGCTGATCTGCCCACTCCATCAACAGTAGCTGTACCTGAAGTGTTCTCTGTAGCACCTGAGACCTCATAGGCATCCTCTACTGTCTGCTCTGGTGGCATGAAGTCACCGTCAAAGACTGATGGCAGGCATGGAGTCAGCACTGAAAGAAGACTTCTAGCTGCCCATCGGTTCTCTCTCTTGACAGTGGCCGTGCCTGCAGTAGCCTCTTTGGCAACTCGGTACTCTGTGGCTAAAACAGCAGGCTGGGAGGTTTCCGGGACATTGAATGATTTGCCAATGAACCGCTGAGCCAGTGGTGGGAGGGAGAAAGGATAGAATCTGTCCTCTTCCTTGATATTAGATTTTGCCACTGGAGCAACTGAGACCTCAGTGGTTCCCTCTAATGTCTGCTGTGGTGGCATGGAGTCATCGTTAAAGAAGTGTGGCAGGTATCGATGCAGCATTGAGGAAAGATGTGTATCTGTCGATAAGTCCTCTCTTTTACCAGTACGTACATCTGCAGTGGCCTCTGTGGCAACTGGGCACTCAGCAGGGACAAAGTATGAAAATACAATGAACCGCTGTGCCTCCTGAGCGCGTATGGCCAATTGAGAGGGGGGATGTAACATGGTTGGTATAGGCCTCCGATTGGTGAAAGCCAGTGGTGGGAGGGAGTCAATACAGGGAGCCATGAACTCAGTGAGTGGACGGTTTGTCACATCTCTCACATTCTGCGTGAGAAAAAAAACAGGCATGTTGAAAGTGATCACATTCAGTACATACATACTTTGTGAGTCAATGCTATTTACTTATACATCACATATACAGTGCCTTCGGAAAGTTTTCAGACCCCTTCACTTTCCCCACATTTTGTTACCTTACAGCCTTATTCTAAAATTGATTACATCGTTTTTTTCCCCTCATCAATGTACACACAATACCCCATAATGACAAAGCAAAAACAGAATTGTTCCAAATTCATCACACATTTCTTTTGAAATATCACATTTACATAAGTATTCAGACCCTTCACTCAGTACTTTGTTGAAGCACCTTTGGCAGCGATTACAGCAGAGAATATTTTTGGGTATCACTCTACAAACTTGTGCTTCGGGAATTCTCCCTTTCTTCTCTAAAGATCCTCTCAAGCTAAGTTAGGTTGGATGGGGAGCGTTGCTGCACAGCTATATTCAGGTCTCTCCAGAAATGTTCGATCCGGTTCAATTCCAGACTCTGGCTGGGCCACTCAAGGACATTCAGAGACTTGTCCTGAAGCCACTCCGGCATTGTCTTGGCTTTGTACTTAGGGTCATTGTTCTATTGGAAGGTGACCCTTCGCCCCAGTCTGAGGACCTGCTCCAGAATGCTCAGGACTTCATCAAGGATCTCTCTGTACTTTGCTCTGTTCATCTTTGCCTCGATCCTGACTAGTCTCCCATTCCCTGCCGCTGAAAAACATCCCCACAGCATGATGCTGGCACCACCATGCCTCGCCGTAGGGATGGTGGCAGATTTCCTCCAGACGTAAAGCTTGGCATTCAGGCCAAAGAGTTCAATATTGGTTACATCAGACTAGAGAATCTTGTTTCTCATGGTCTGAGAGTCTTTAGGTGCCTTTTGGCAAACTACAAGCGCGCTGTCATGTGCCTTTAACAGAGGAGTGGCTTCCATCTTGCCACTCTACCTTAAAGGCCTGATTGGTGGAGTGCTGCAGAGATGGTTGTCCTTCTGGAAGGTTCTCCCGTCTCCACAGAGGAACTCTAGAGCTTTGTCAGAGTCACCATCGGGCTGTGGTCACCTCCCTGACCAAGGCCCTTCTCCCCCGATTGCTCAGCTTGGCCAGCTCTAGGAAGACTCTTGGTGGTTCCAAACTTCTTCCATTTAAGAATGATGGAGGCCACTGTGTTGTTGGGGACCTTCAATGTTGCAGAGAGTTTTTGGTACCCTTCCCCAGATCTGTGCATCGACACAATCCTATCTCGGAGCTCTACAGACAATTCCTTCGACCTCATGGCTTGGTTTTTGCTCTGACATGCACTGTCTGCTGTGGGACCTTATATAGACAGGTGTGTGCCTTTCCAAATCATGTTCAATCAGTTGAATTTACAACAGGTGGATTCCAATCACATTGCAGAAACATCTCAAGGATGATCAGTGGAAACAGGATGAACATGAGCTCAATTTCCAGTCTCATGGCAAAGAGTCTGAATACTTATGCTCTGGATAAGAGCGTCTGCTAAATGACTTAAATGTAATGTAATGTAATTATGTAAAACAGATATTTCAACATTTCTACAAACCGATTTTCGCTTTGTCAATATGGGGTATTGTTTGTAGATTGCTGAGAATTTGCATTTTTTTCATCAATTTTCAAATCAGGCTGTTACGTAACAAAAGGTGGAAAAAGTCAAGGTGTCCGAATACTTTCCGAAGGCACTGTATATATCTAGTGTCCTCTCAGATGCTCTGCACCAGTCTGTACCAACCCTGGGTCTTCTAGCCAATGGGTCAACTAAGTGTAAAAATACATGCACCACACCCAGCATAACATTTGACATTTTAGACATTTAGCAGATGCTTTTATCCAGAACGACTTACAGTTAGTCCATTCAACTTAAGGTAACTAGGTGGGACAACCATATAATCCTGATATGAAGGTCTATGAGAGATCGCTTGGTCTAGTTTTACATTTTTTTTTAAAGACAAGACAACCATAAGAACTGAGGACTATGTACATAACAATACTCAAACAGAGAGACAGACACGATACAACACAAGAAAATATATCAGAAAAAATATTGTTAGCTTACATTCCATGGCATATCGCACATTTTGCCCTTATATTGACGTATTTACTTTAATCAATAATGTTCAAGAGAACTCTAGTCCACTTTGTCAAAGTTGGTCTTGTTACCTCCTCAATCAGGCTTGGCATTTTCCTCGTCTCAAACCAAATCCTCTTCATTTCCTTCTCCTGCTCCCTCTGGGTCTGCCACACCAGAGCCAACCTGACTCCCAGCTCCATCACGTAGTCTGTCTGGATCACCCTTTCCTTCAACTGACACTCAGCCCTCCTCTGTGTCAGCGTTGAACCCTCCATGTCTTCCTCCTAGCTAACAATAACTCTGGAAAATACATAACGTTGTAGTAAGTGTAGTGTTGCTCACCAAAGAATAATGCATCTCTTTACAATATGCACACATTTTCTTCCCGTTTACTTACAATGAAGGAAGTCACAATCCTGATTCAGAGATGATTACGCAATAGGCCTATCTGATTTACTAGTAAAAAGTTGGCTACTGGAAAAGTGACCAAGTTCAAATGAATCGATTTTGGCTGTTCCTATCATTATGTGCTCAATATCCTTTATGACATCATCATTGTGATGCAAGCTGTTGCCATTGGAGATGACAAAGCACAACACAGACTTTAAAAAGCACACTTCAGGCTCTCTCTGTACCTTACTATTGAGCCTTATTCAACCCCTCATGTATCGCCACTCCATATTGGGCCTGGTTCTCACAAACCACACTAATCACTTATATCATATCATTAAAAACGTTTTTTGGGGGGTAGAAAATGACTCTATCCATGCAGGACCTAACTTGTACAGTTTCATCTATTTTAAACATTCCAGTCTTCTCTTTGAGTGCCTCTGAGTGTACCTCAATTAAAGAGGTCTATCAATTCAACCATTTGAAAGGGATAACCATTCAATCAAGAAAAGCAGATTTTTATAAAAAATGTAGCAGCTACAAATTAGGTAGACCTACTTGTTTTTTACACTACCTACAATTTTGGAACATATTTATTGAGATAATTGATTACAACTTGTGTTGGTGATTAACACAGAGAGAGGGTTATCTTTCATCAATATAATGCAATTGCCATTAGGCAGGCTCACTACAACAACTAACATGCCATCTCAGGTGTCAGGATGAACAATTTTATCACACAAAAAGAGGTATTCAAGCAAACTGTCTCTCTCCAACAGATTGCATGTTAGGCCTGTAAGTAATTTGAAATGTAGTTATTGTACAGAAACATAGTTATACAGTAAGTTATATTACAACCTACCTCTCAAGTAAGCAGCGTGGTCTCTCTCTAATGAAATAGGACATTAATAATCTGTCAGTGGTTAGTTGAATCAGTCTCTTTGCACTGTTCTGTTTGTCTGTACAACAGCTAACCTCCTAGAATCAGAATCTTGTGATGTCACAATGAAGGCCTCATTACCATGACTACCAACAGAAGCTCTCATGTGTAATCAAATGCTGGAACATTTCACCTTTTTAACCTATGCAGCACAGTCATACCTAATATTTACATTGAATCCATGTAACCACAATTTTTATTCAAATAAAATACTCTACCTCATTTCAAATGGTTGACCATTCGTAATACAGGTGTTTTGCCTATTTCAAAGTCAATATGTTTTAGATATCACAACTAGCATCCAGGTTTACTTAGGTTATTTGTTTGATCTCAGTCTACCACTAATGTAAATGTTTCTCATCATCCTCTTCATCATTAATATAATATTTAGGCTACCTTACTACAGTAAAACAAGTCTTCCATAGACTATGACACCTCAGTAACATAGTTCCAACAAAGAAATGAGGGTTCAAGAAAATATCTCTCTTCAATGGCCTCAGCTATTAGCCATATGATCAACAAGGTCAAATGCAGCACTACAATCAAGAAGCAGCTCACCCACAAGTTTATCTTGGTCAAGTGACCTGAGCCATTGATGGGTTAAATCAACTAGAGCTGTTGCAGTTGAGGGATCTTTACGGTAGGCATGCTGGTAGAGAAATAAGATGTGCTGGATGTGTAATTATCTAGGCCTAAAACATTTGGTTGAAGAGTAGGTGTCCCTGAATTCTTGTATTGTAGTTCAATAAATTATTAATTAAGGAAATCAATATCAGCTGACAATTGAACAGAAGTTTTAGACCTGCCAGCAGGTCCCTTTGTTTAAAAACGTTTTTGAAATGTTTCTTATCCATGTCTTTCCAGTTGATCTAACCAATCAGATTCAAGAGCATCACACATTCCTCCATTCATTCCCCTCTATCATATTCCTCTTTCATATTCAGTGGTGACTCGTCATTTAGTGCAGGTGGGGCTTAGCCCCACATTTTTAGCAAAAAACTGGCTGTCCTGTTTTGCATGTTATTTTGACATTAATACATGTCACATATCAGTTTGCAAACAATGTAAAATATATATACAGTATCAGTCAAAAGTTTGGACACACCTACTCATTCAAGGTTTATTTTCTCTTTTTTTTCTACATTGTAGAATCATAGAGAAGACATCAAAACTATGAAATAACACATATGGAATAATGTAGTAAGAAAAAAAGGGTTAAACAAATTAAAATATGTTTTATATTAGAGATTCTTCAAAGTAGCCACCCTTTGTCTTGATAACAGCTTTGCACACTCTTGGCGTTCTCTTAACCAGCTTCATGAGGTAGTCATCTGGAATGCATTTTAATGAACAGGTGTGCGTTGTTAAAAGTTAATTTGAGGAATTTCTTTCCTTAATGCGTTTGAGCCAATCAATTGTGTTGTGACAAGGTAGTGGTGGTATACAGAAGATAGCCCTATTTGGGGAAAAATTTCCATTTTATGGCAAGTTCAGTTCAATAAAGCAAAGAGAAATGACAGTCCATCATTACTTTAAGACATGAAGATCAGTCAATCAGGAAAATGTCAAGAACATCAAGCGCTATGATGGAACTGGCTCTCATGAGGACCGCCACAGGAAAGGAAGACCCAGCGTTACCTCTGCTGCAGAGGATAAGTTCATTAGAGTTACCAGCCTCATAAATTGCAGCCCAAATAAATGCTTCACAGAGTTCACGTAACAGACACATCTCAACATCAACTGTCCAGAGGAGACTGCATGAATCAGGCCTTCATGGTCGAATGTCTGCAACGAAACCACTACTAAATGACACCAATAAGAAGAAGAGACTTGCTTGGGCCAAGAAACACAAGAAATAGACTTTAGACCAGTGGAAATCTGTCCTTTGGTCTGATCAGTCCAAATTTGAGATTTGGTTCCAACCGCCGTGTCTTTGTGAGACGCAGATTAGGTGAACGGATGATCTCCGCATATGTGATTCCCAGCCTGAATCATGGAGGAGGAGGTGTGATGGTGTGGGGGTGCATTGCTGGTGACACTGTCTGCGATTTATTTAGAATTCAACCATTCTTACAAGCATGGCTACCACAGCATTCTGCAGCGATCCGCCATCCCATTTAGTTTGTGTTTAGTGGAACTATAATTTGTTTTCAACAGCACAATGACCTAACACCTCTAGGCTGTGTAAGGGCTATTTGACCAAGAAGGAGAGTGATGGAGTGCTGCATCAGATGACCTGGTCCACAATCACCCGACCTCAACCCAATTGAGATGGTTTGGGATGAGTTGGACCGCAGAGTGAAGGAAAAGCAGCCAACAAGTGCTCAGCATATATGGGAACTCCTTCAAGACTGTTGGAAAAGCATTCCAGGTGAAGCTGTTTGAGAGAATGCCAAAAGTGTACAAAGTTGACATCAAGGCAACGGGTGGAAACTTTGAAGAGTCTCAAATATAAAATATATTTCGATTTGTTAATTATAGATAAAACGTATCGTTGCTCAACGGCCATTGGACATTATCATCAAGTTGGAAATCGCAAATTCAACAATGAGTGGTTTGGAAGGAATCAGTCGCTAACTGCAAGAATTGCAATGCAGTCATTAGCCTGCTATTCACTGGAGTGGCTGTGTAGTCCCAGATCTAAAATTAAGGGTCTCTTTTCCTAGTTCAAAATTATAAACAATCAACATTGGCCATGCTGTCAGTGAGGCATGATTTGTGCAGCGCTCTAAACAACTGTTAACTCGGAACTGCAAAATCTGACTTTAGTAAGTTCAAGACAACTGGGAACTCGGGAAAAATGATCTACGACTGGGAAAATACATTTTGAACTTTCATCCAGCTCGGAATTGTAAATTCGGAAGTCAGGCCTCATTCTAGAGCTACGTCCTGAAGATCACTGACGTCATCATGATTCATGCTTTTTGTTGTTGTTGAGTTCCCAGTTTTCTTGAATGCACCATGAATCCAGAAAATGCCAGACTTTGATGACAAAGTTTGGTGACAAAATTTGCCGAAGATGGACCGCCGCGCCACCTTCCTGTTCAAGTGAGCACAGCACAAGGTGAGTCCAAAAATGTCTTGTATGCTGCTACATAAATTAAGTAATATGGCAGGGAGATATATATACCGTAGCTAAGAAAGTAAGCTGTTAGTAGCCCATGTGCCTCACCGAATGAATGAACTATTTCGCTGCCAGACAAGGCTCAGCTGATAGCCAGGTATAGCAGTGGTAAGGTGTTGGGACAGCTTTATGTAGGCTCGAACAGTTTGTGGGCACCGTTTTTCACCCTTATAGTGCAATTCATGTATTGTTTAGTGTTGTGTAGTGGCTTTGTTGGCATGCATCCAACATTTTTTTTTCTTTGCCCCACCAAGATTTACAAGCTGAAATCGCCTGTCACGTCCTGACCATAGTAAGTGGTTATTTTCTATGGTAGAGTAGGTCAGGGCGTGTGTTTTTCTAGGTTTTCTATTTCTATGTTTTAGTTCTAGGTTTTCTATTTCTATGTTGTTGTTTTTTGGGTTGATCTCCAATTGAAGGCAGCTGGTCCTCGTTGCCTCTGATTGGAGATCATATTTAAGTAGGGGTTTTTCTTCCTGGGTTTTTGTGGGTAGTTGCATTCTGTTTAGTCTCTGTACCTGACAGAACTGTAAGTCGATCGTTTCCATTTGTTATTTTGTTATTAGTGTTTTGAGTTAATAAATATCATCATGAGCACTCAACACGCTGTGTTTTGGTCCCCTCTATACCATGCCCGTTACATCGCCACTGATCATATTCCCATCTATCATATTCCTCTCTATGATATTCCCACTATAATATTCCTCTCTATCCTATTACCCTTTATCATATTCCCTATATATCATATTCCTCTCTATCCTATTACCCTTTATCATATTCCCTATATGTCATATTCCCCTCTATCATATTACACTCTATCATATTCCATTTATCATATTCCTTATATATCATATTCTCCTCCATAATATTCAACTCTATCAAATTCCCTCTATCATATTCCCCTCTATCATATTCATCACTACCATATTCCTCTCTATCATATTCCCCTCTATCATATTCATCACTACCATATTCCTCTCTATCATATTCCTCTCTATCACATTCACCTCTGTCATATTCCTCTCTATCATATTCCTTTTCTATCATATTCCTTTTCTATCATATTCCCCTCTATCATATTTTAAGGCCCGATCCCGGAGATGAGAAGCAGGTACGGGGAGTCAAACATTTAATCGGGAACAGACATAGAACAAGACAGTAACATTGTCAGCACACGGGTAAACAATGACATATGACAATCAGTTCAGAAGCAGGGATCAGAGCGGGGAACCCAACAGATATTGGGAATGTAATGACAGAGGTTATTTAGTCCAGGTGAGTCCAATAATCGCTGACGGTGGGAAGGCAGGTGTGTGTAATGATGATGGCAGGAGCGAGCAATGCTGGGGAGCCTGGCGCCCTGTAGAGACAGGGGGCAGGCGTGACATATATTACACTCTATTATATTCCCCTCTATCATATTCCTCTCTATTATATTTTCCTCTATCATATTCCCCTCTATCATATTTGCTTCTATCATATTCCCTCTATCAAATTCATCTATATAACTTTCCCATCTACCATGTTCCCCTCTATCATATTCCTCTCTATCAAATTCCCCTCTATCATATTCCTCTATATCATATTCCCTATATATCACATTCCCCTCTTTCATATTCCCCTCTACCATATTCCCTCTATAATATTCCCCTCTATCATTTTCTTCTCTATTATATTCTCTCTATCATATTCCCCTCTATCATATTTTTCTCTCTCAATTTCCTGTATCACATCCCTCTATCATATTCCCCTCTATCATATTCCCTCTACCGTATATCTCCATATTATATTCCTCTCTATCATATTCCCTTCAATCACATTCCTCTTGATCAAAATCCTCTTTCATATTTCCCTCTATCATATTCCCCTCTATTATATTCCCCTCTGTCATATTCCTCTCTATTATATTCCTCTCTATCATATTCCCCTCTTTCATATTCTCTCTATCATATTCCCTCTATAATTTTCCAATCTATCATATTACCCTCTATCATATTCGCTATATATCATATTCCCCTCTATCATTTTCGTCTCTATCATATTCCTCTCTATCACATTCCGCTCTGTCATTTTCCTCTCTATCATTTTACCCTCTATCATATTCCTTATATATCATATTCCCCTCTATCATATTCCTCTATCATATTCCCCTCTATTATATTCCCCTCTGTCATATTCCTCTGTATTATATTCCTCTCTATCATATTCCTCTCTATTATATTCCTCTCTATCATATTCCCCTCTTTCATATTCTCTCTATCATATTCCCTCTATAATTTTCCCGATCTATCATATTACACTCTATCATTTTCGTCTCTATCATATTCCTCTCTATCACATTCCGCTCTGTCATTTTCCTCTCTATCATTTTACCCTCTATCACATTCCTTATATATCATATTCCCCTCTATCATATTCCCCTCTTATTACATTCCTCTATATTATATTCCTCTGTCATGTTCCTCTCTATTGTTTTCCTCTATATCATATTCCTGTATTGTCCTATATTTTAATATAATGTATTTATATTTTTAATCCCAGCCCCCATCCCTGAAGAAAGCCTTTTGCCTTTTGGTAGGCCACCATTGTAAATAAGAATTTGTTCTTAACTGGCTTGCGTAGTTAAATAAAGGTTAAATGAAATAAAATAAATAAAATATCAGACATATCATATTCCTCTCTATCACATTCCTCTGTATCACATTCCTACTATCATATTCCTCTCTATATCATATTCCTCTCTATCATATTCCTCTCTATCACATTCCTCTGTATCACATTCCTACTATCATATTCCTCTCTATATCATATTCCTCTCTATCATATTCCTCTCTATCATATTCCTCTGTATCACATTCCTACTATCATATTCCTCTCTATATCATATTCCTCTCTATCATATTCCTCTCTATCACATTCCTCTGTATCACATTCCTACTATCATATTCCTCTCTATATCATATTCCTCTCTATCATATTCCTCTCTATCACATTCCTCTGTATCACATTCCTACTATCATATTCCTCTCTATATCATATTCCTCTCTATCATATTCCTCTCTATCATATTCCTCTCTATATCATATTCCTCTCTATCATATTCCCCTTCATCAGATTCCCCTCTATCATATTCCTACTATCATATTCCCTCTATCATATTCCTCTCTATCATATTCCCCTTCATCAGATTCCCTCTATCATATTCCTACTATCACATTCCTACTATCATATTCCTCTCTATATCATATTCCTCTCTATCATATTCCTCTGTATCACATTCCTACTATCATATTCCTCTCTATATCATATTCCTCTCTATCATATTCCCCTTCATCAGATTCCCTCTATCATATTCCCCTCTATCATATTCCCTCTATCATATTCCTCTCTATCACATTCCTCTGTATCATATTCCTACTATCATATTCCTCTCTATATCATATTCCTCTCTATCATATTCCCCTTCATCAGATTCCCTCTATCATATTCCTCTCTATCATATTCCCCTTCATCAGATTCCCCTCTATCATATTCCTACTATCATATTCCTCTCTATATCATATTCCTCTCTATCATATTCCCCTTCATCAGATTCCCCTCTATCATATTCCTCTCTATCACATTCCTCTGTATCACATTCCTACTATCATATTCCTCTCTATATCATATTCCTCTCTATCATATTCCCCTTCATCAGATTCCCCTCTATCATATTCCTACTATCATATTCCCTCTATCATATTCCTACTATCATATTCCTCTCTATATCATATTCCTCTCTATCATATTCCCCTTCATCAGATTCCCCTCTATCATATTCCTACTATCATATTCCCTCTATCATATTCCTCTCTATCATATTCCCCTTCATCAGATTCCCCTCTATCATATTCCTACTATCATATTCCCTCTATCATATTCCTACTATCATATTCCTCTCTATATCATATTCCTCTCTATCATATTCCCCTTCATCAGATTCCCCTCTATCATATTCCTACTATCATATTCCCCTCTATCATATTCCTACTATCATATTCCTCTGTATCACATTCCTACTATCATATTCCTCTCTATATCATATTCCTCTCTATCATATTCCCCTTCATCAGATTCCCCTCTATCATATTCCTACTATCATATTCCCCTCTATCATATTCCTACTATCATATTCCTCTCTATATCATATTCCTCTCTATCATATTCCCCTTCATCAGATTCCCCTCTATCATATTCCTACTATCAGATTCCCCTCTATCATATTCCTACTATCATATTCCTCTCTATATCATATTCCTCTCTATCATATTCCCCTTCATCAGATTCCCCTCTATCATATTCCTACTATCATATTCCCTCTATCATATTCCTCTCTATCACATTCCTCTGTATCACATTCCTACTATCATATTCCTCTCTATATCATATTCCTCTCTATCATATTCCCCTTCATCAGATTCCCCTCTATCATATTCCTACTATCATATTCCCTCTATCATATTCCTACTATCATATTCCTCTCTATATCATATTCCTCTCTATCATATTCCCCTTCATCAGATTCCCCTCTATCATATTCCTACTATCATATTCCCTCTATCATATTCCTCTCTATCATATTCCCCTTCATCAGATTCCCCTCTATCATATTCCTACTATCATATTCCTCTCTATATCATATTCCTCTCTATCATATTCCCCTTCATCAGATTCCCCTCTATCATATTCCTACTATCATATTCCTCTCTATATCATATTCCTCTCTATCATATTCCCCTTCATCAGATTCCCCTCTATCATATTCCTACTATCATATTCCCTCTATCATATTCCTCTCTATCATATTCCCCTTCATCAGATTCCCCTCTATCATATTCCTACTATCATATTCCTCTCTATATCATATTCCTCTCTATCATATTCCCCTTCATCAGATTCCCCTGTATCATATTCCTACTATCATATTCCTCTCTATATCATATTCCTCTCTATCATATTCCCCTTCATCAGATTCCCCTCTATCATATTCCTACTATCATATTCCTCTCTATATCATATTCCTCTCTATCATATTCCCCTTCATCAGATTCCCCTCTATCATATTCCTACTATCATATTCCCTCTATCATATTCCTCTCTATCATATTCCCCTTCATCAGATTCCCCTCTATCATATTCCCCTCTATCATATTCCTCTCTATCATATTCCTCTCTATCATGTTCCACTCTACCCTCCATCCACTCCCCCTCCCTTTCCGTCCTCCTCATCTCAGCACAGCTCCGCTCCATCGGGTAGATTTGGAATTCAACATTTTAACATTGCAACACTCCCCAGATTTGTGAAAAGTAAACATTGTGTGTTTATACTGTGTTATACAGTATGCCTTGACAAAAATTAAACAGAGAGTAAACCTTATTTATTGAATTTTTTTATTCCTTTTTTCAATGCACGCAAAAATAAAGTTTCCCTCCCTGCTCTATCTCTCTATTAACCAGTCTACTCATCCATCTTCAAGCTTTCATCCCTTCCCTGCTCTTCTATCACCCTCTCAGTTCCACCTCCAACTGGCTCACTCTTTTTCTTCTTCTCCAGTCTCTTCCTCTCCTCTTTCCTCATCTTTTCTCTCTTCTTCTCCTCCTTTTCTTGAATCTTTCTCTCCATCTCCAGGAACTCAGCTTGAGCTTTCTCTCTCTTTTTCAGCTCCTCAGAACACTTCTTCTCTTTCTTAATCCTGTCTTTCATCATGTCATTATGTATCTTCATCAGCCCCTCTAACCTCTTTTTCTCTGCCTTGTCCTCCTCTTTTCTTTCCTTCTCTCTCTTTTTCTGTTCTAACTTCTCCCTCTTTTTCTCAGCCTTCATGACTTTCTTCTGCTCTTTCTCTCTCTCTTTCATCTCTTTCTTCTCCCTCTTTTTTTGCTCCTCCTCCTTGTTTTTCATCTCCTTTCTCTCTTTCTCGTCATCTTTCAACTTCTTATTCAGTTTCTTACTTTCCTCTTTTCTATCCATCTTCAAAAATGGGATTTTCTGCATGTGGTTCCTGACCAGAAAGCCCACTCTTCCCAGGATGGTCTCTGTTCTCTCTGATGAAACCATCCCATTGGAGCTCTTGGAATGGGCACAGTCCGCATCACACTTCAACCCCTCCCTCGGTCTCACCTCCTCCTGGACGCTCCTCTCTTCACTCTCAATGTCAATGCCTATCCTATAATCCTGACAGGAAGACATTGATTCTAGATGTAATATTGTTCCAATGTGGCACATTCAATACACATTTGAGTGATCAACATACAATGATGGCCTCATGGGGCACACAATTTGGAGGACAGTAATTAAGGTCATTTGTTTTTTGTATCCCCATTATATATTCCAAAACCCATAAATGTTAACCCTAGTGAGGGGTGATGTTTCATACTATGAGCAAAGAGCAGCAAGTTTGGGTCAATTCCAGTCAATTCAAGAAGAACTCTAAAATTCCAATTCTCTTCAATGCTTTGAATTGAAATGGAACTGACCCCCAACCCTGTAAAGTAGTAGTGTAAAATAGGACACCTACCTTTGTCTCTTCCAAGGTCCAGGTCCTGGGTTCATCATTGTGGGTTTCCAGAGTTAAGTTAGCATCTGGGTCCAGCTGGTGAGCGTGAGGGCAGAGATACACCTCCTTAGTAGTGCCCCTCCCTTTCTGATTTGGATCATTGTGGTCTTTGTCATGGATGCATGCCAGGCTTGGAGGAAGTGCTAGGACAGGGTTTGTATCACCTGTCAGTTCCTCTCTCTTGACAGTGGATGAAACTGCACTTTCCTCTGTGTCAACTAAGCGCTCTGTGTGTTCCTCAACTGTCTCCTCTTGCTGTTTGTGGTCAATGCTGTGGGTACAGGGCAGCCTTAGAGGCAGTGCTGCGGGTGCAGGAGGACTTTTACCAGCCAAAAACTCCTCTTGGAGGACAGTGGACACGGAAGCGGCTGCTTCACTGGCAACTGGACACTTGCTGGTGCCCTCTACTGCCTCCTCTGGCAGTTTGTAGTCATTGTCAAAGACAAGTGGCAGACTTGAAGGCAGCACTGAGGGAAGACGTGTAGCTGCTGATGGATTCTCTCTATCCAAAAACTCCTCTTGGAAGACAGTGGACACGGAAACAGCTGCTTCCCTCGCAACTATCGTCTCCTCTGGCTGCTTATGGTCATTGTCCAAAATGTGTGACAAGCTTGGAGGCAGCCTTGGAGCAGGGCTTTTATCACCCAACAGGTCCTCTCCCTGGACAATGGATGTGCCTACAGTGATCTCTGTGGCAAGGGAGGACTCATTGGCGTCCTCTTTTTTCTCCTTGGTCAGTTTGTGGTCAGAGTCACGGATACATGGCGAGCTTGGAGGCAGTGCTCCAGGGTCAGGAGGGCTTTGATCAGCTGCCATGTCCTCCTTTAGGTGAGTGGACACATCATTGGTTGTTCCACTGGCAACTGGACACTTGTTGGTTCCCTCTACTGCCGACCCCGGCAGTTTGTAGTCAATGTCAAAGACACGTGACAGACTTGGAGGCAGCATTGGGACAGGGCGTTTAGCTGCTGATCTGCCCACTCCATCAACAGTAGCTGTACCTGAAGTGTTCTCTGTAGCACCTGAGACCTCATAGGCATCCTCTACTGTCTGCTCTGGTGGCATGAAGTCACCGTCAAAGACTGATGGCAGGCATGGAGTCAGCACTGAAAGAAGACTTCTAGCTGCCCATCGGTTCTCTCTCTTGACAGTGGCCGTGCCTGCAGTAGCCTCTTTGGCAACTCGGTACTCTGTGGCTAAAACAGCAGGCTGGGAGGTTTCCGGGACATTGAATGATTTGCCAATGAACCGCTGAGCCAGTGGTGGGAGGGAGAAAGGATAGAATCTGTCCTCTTCCTTGATATTAGATTTTGCCACTGGAGCAACTGAGACCTCAGTGGTTCCCTCTAATGTCTGCTGTGGTGGCATGGAGTCATCGTTAAAGAAGTGTGGCAGGTATCGATGCAGCATTGAGGAAAGATGTGTATCTGTCGATAAGTCCTCTCTTTTACCAGTACGTACATCTGCAGTGGCCTCTGTGGCAACTGGGCACTCAGCAGGGACAAAGTATGAAAATACAATGAACCGCTGTGCCTCCTGAGCGCGTATGGCCAATTGAGAGGGGGGATGTAACATGGTTGGTATAGGCCTCCGATTGGTGAAAGCCAGTGGTGGGAGGGAGTCAATACAGGGAGCCATGAACTCAGTGAGTGGACGGTTTGTCACATCTCTCACATTCTACGGGAGAAAAAAAACAGACATGTTGAAAGTGATCACATTCAGTACATAGATACTTTATGAGTCAATGCTATTTACTTATACATCACATATACAGTGCCTTCGGAAAGTTTTCAGACCCCTTCACTTTCCCCACATTTTGTTACCTTACAGCCTTATTCTAAAATTGATTAAATCATTTTTTCCCCTCATCAATGTACACACAATACCCCATAATGACAAAGCAAAAACAGAATTGTTCCAAATTCATCACACATTTCTTTTGAAATATCACATTTACATAAGTATTCAGACCCTTCACTCAGTACTTTGTTGAAGCACCTTTGGCAGCGATTACAGCATAGAATATTTTTGGGTATCACTACAAACTTGTGCTTCGGGAATTCTCCCTTTCTTCTCTAAAGATCCTCTCAAGCTAAGTTAGGTTGGATGGGGAGCGTTGCTGCACAGCTATATTCAGGTCTCTCCAGAAATGTTCGATCCGGTTCAATTCCAGACTCTGGCTGGGCCACTCAAGGACATTCAGAGACTTGTCCTGAAGCCACTCCGGCATTGTCTTGGCTTTGTACTTAGGGTCATTGTTTTATTGGAAGGTGACCCTTCGCCCAAGTCTGAGGTCCTGAGCATTCTGGAGCAGGTTTTCATCAAGGATCTCTCTGTACTTTGCTCTGTTCATCTTTGCCTCGATCCTGACTAGTCTCCCATTCCCTGCCGCTGAAAAACATCCCCACAGCATGATGCTGGCACCACCATGCCTCACCGTAGGGATGGTGGCAGATTTCCTCCAGACTAGGCATTCAGGCAAAAGAGTTCAATATTGATTACATCAGACTAGAGCATCTTGTTTCTCATGGTCTGAGAGCCTTTAGGTGCCTTTTGGCAAACTCCAAGCGGACTGTCATGTGCCTTTAACTGAGGAGTGGCTTCCATCTGGCCACTCTACCTTAAAGGCCTGATTGGTGGAGTGCTGCAGAGATGGTTGTCCTTCTGGAAGGTTCTCCCGTCTCCACAGAGGAACTCTAGAGCTCTGTCAGTCACCATCGGGCTCTGGTCACCTCCCTGACCAAGGCCCTTCTCCCCCGATTGCTCAGCTTGGCCAGCTCTAGGAAGAGTCTTGGTGGTTCCAAACTTCTTCCATTTAAGAATGATGGAGGCCACTGTGTTGTTGGGGACCTTCAATGTTGCACAGAGTTTTTGGTACCCTTCCCCAGATCTGTGCATCGACACAATCCTATCTCGGAGCTCTACAGACAATTCCTTCGACCTCATGGCTTTGTTTTTGCTCTGACATGCACTGTCTGCTGTGGGACCTTATATAGTCAGGTGTGTGCCTTTCCAAATCATGTTCAATCAGTTGAATTTACAACAGGTGGATTCCAATCACAAAATATCTCAAGGATAATCAGTAGAAACATGATTAACATGAGCTCAATTCCCAGTCTCATGGTAAAGAGTCTGAATACTTATGTAAAACAGATATTTCAACATTTCTACAAACCGGTTTTCACTTTGTCAATATGGGGTATTGTTTGTAGATTGCTGAGAATTTGCATTTATTTCATCAATTTTCAAATCAGGCTGTTACGTAACAAAAGGTGGAAAAAGTCAAGGTGTCCGAATACTTTCCGAAGGCACTGTATATATCTAGTGTCCTCTCAGATGCTCTGCACCAGTCTGTACCAACCCTGGGTCTTCTAGCCAATGACTCAACTAAGTGTAAAAATACACGCACCACACCCAGCATAACATTTGACATTTTAGACATTTAGCAGATGCTTTTGTCCAGAACGACTTACAGTTAGTGCATTCAACTTAAGGTAACTAGGTGGGACAACCATATAATCCTGATATGAAGGTCTACGAGAGATCGCTTGGTCTAGTTTTAAAAAAATGTTTAAAGACAAGACAACCATAAGAACTGAGGACTATGTACATAACAATACTCAAACAGAGAGACAGACACGATACAACACAAGAAAAGATATCAGACAAAATATTGTTATCTTACATTCCATGACATATTGCACATTTTGCCCTTATATTGACGTATTTACTTTAATCAATAATGTTCAAGAGAACTCTAGTCCACTTTGTCAATGTTGGTCTTGTTACCTCCTCAATCAGGCTTGGCATTTTCCTTGTCTCAAACCAAATCCTCTTCATTTCCTTCTCCTGCTCCCTCTGGGTCTGCCACACCAGAGCCAACCTGACTCCCAGCTCCATCACGTAGTCTGTCTGGATCACCCTTTCCTTCAACTGACACTCAGCCCTCCTCTGTGTCAGCGTTGAACCCTCCATGTCTTCCTCCTAGCTAACAATAACTCTGGAAAATACATAACGTTGTAGTAAGTGTAGTGTTGCTCACCAAAGAATAATGCATCTCTTTAAAATATGCACACATTTTCTTCCCGTTTACTTACAATGAAGCAAGTGACAATCCTGATCCAGAGATGATTACGCAATAGGCCTATCTGATTTACTAGCAAAAAGTTGGCTACTGGAAAAGTGACCAAGTTCAAATGAATCGATTTTGGCTGTTCCTATCATTATGTGCACAATATCCTTTATGACATCATCATTGTGATGCAAGCCGTTGCCATTGGAGATGACAAAGCACAACATAGACTTTAAAAAGCAAACTTCAGGCTCTCTCTGTACCTTACTATTGAGCCTTATTCAACCCCTCATGTATCGCCACTCCATATTGGGCCTGGTTCTCACAAACCACACTAATCACTTATATCATATAATTCAAAACGTTTTTTGGGGGGTAGAAAATGACTCTATCCATGCAGGACCTAACTTGTACAGTTTCATCTATTTTAAACATTCCAGTCTTCTCTTTGAGTGCCTCTGAGTCTACCTCAATTATAGAGGTCTATCAATTCAACCATTTGAAATGGATAACCATTCAATCAAGAAAAGCAGATTTGAATAAAAAAATGTAGCAGCTACAAATTAGGTAGACCTACTTGTTTTTTACACTACCTACCCTTTTGGTACATATCTATTGAGATAATTGATTACAATGTGTGTTGGTGATTAACACAGAGAGAGGGTTATCTTTCATCAATATAATGCAATTGCCATTAGGCAGGCTCACTACAACAACTAACATGCCATCTCAGGTGTCAGGATGAACAATTTTATCACACAAAAAGAGGTATTCAAGCAAACTGTCTCTCTCCAACAGTTTCAACAGATTGTATGTTAGGCCTGTTAGTAATTTGAAAAGTAGTTATTCTACAGGAACATAGTTATACAGTAAGTTATATTACAACCTACCTCTCAAGTAAGCAGCGTGGTCTCTCTCTAATGAAATAGGACATTAATAATCTGTCAGTGGTTAGTTGAATCAGTCTCTTTGCACTGTTCTGTTTGTCTGTACAACAGCTAACCTCCTAGAATCAGAATCTTGTGATGTCACAATGAAGGCCTCATTGCCATGACTACCAACAGAAGCTGTCATGTGTAATCAAATGCTGGAACATTTCACCTTTTTAACCTATGCAGCACAGTCATACCTAATATTTACATTGAATCCATGTAACCACAATTTTTATTCAAATAAAATACTCTACCTCATTTCAAATGGTTGACCATTCGTAATACAGGTGTTTTGCCTATTTCAAAGTCAATATGTTTTAGATATCACAACTAGCATCCAGGTTTACTAGGTTATTTGTTTGATCTCAGCCTACCACTAATGTAAATGTTTCTCATCATCCTCTTCATCATTAATATAATATTTAGGCTACCTTACTACAGTAAAACAAGTCTTCCATAGACTATGACACCTCAGTAACATAGTTCCAACAAAGAAATTAGGGTTCAAGAAAATATCTCTCTTCAATGGCCTCAGCTATTAGCCATATGATCAACAAGGTCAAATGCAGCACTACAATCAAGAAGCAGCTCACCCACACGTTTATCTTGGTCAAGTGACCTGAGCCATTGATGGGTTAAATCAACTAGAGCTGTTGCAGTTGAGGGATCTTTACGGTAGGCATGCTGGTAGAGAAATAAGATGTGCTGGATGTGTAATTATCTAGGCCTAAAACATTTGGTTGAAGAGTAGGTGTCCCTGAATTCTTGTATTGTAGTTCAATAAATTATTAATTAAGGAAATCAATATCAGCTGACAATTGAACAGAAGTTTTAGACCTGCCAGCAGGGCCCATTGTTTAAAAACGTGTTTGAAATGTTTCTTATCCATGTCTTTCCAGTTGATCTAACCAATTAGACTCAAGAGCATCACACATTCCTCCATTCATTCCCCTCTATCATATTCCTGGGGCTTAGCCCCACATTTTTAGCAAACAACTGGCTGTCCTGTTTTGCATGTTATTTTGACATTAATACATGTCACATATCAGTTTGCAAACAATGTAATATATATATACAGTATCAGTCAAAAGTTTGGACACACCTACTCATTCAAGGTTTATTTTCTCTTTTTTTCTACATTGTAGAATCATAGAGAAGACATCAAAACTATGAAATAACACATATGGAATAATGTAGTAAGAAAAAAAGGGTTAAACAAATTAAAATATGTTTTATATTAGAGATTCTTCAAAGTAGCCACCCTTTGCCTTGATAACAGCTTTGCACACTCTTGGCGTTCTCTTAACCAGCTTCATGAGGTAGTCATCTGGAATGCATTTTAATGAACAGGTGTGCGTTGTTAAAAGTTAATTTGAGGAATTTCTTTCCTTAATGCGTTTGAGCCAATCAATTGTGTTGTGACAAGGTAGTGGTGGTATACAGAAGATAGCCCTATTTGGGGAAAAATTGCCATTTTATGGAAGCAAAGAGAAATGACAGTCCATCATTACTTTAAGACATGAAGATCAGTCAATCAGGAAAATGTCAAGAACATCAAGCGCTATGATGGAACTGGCTCTCATGAGGACCGCCACAGGAAAGGAAGACCCAGCGTTACCTCTGCTGCAGAGGATAAGTTCATTAGAGTTACCAGCCTCATAAATTGCAGCCCAAATAAATGCTTCACAGAGTTCAAGTAACAGACACATCTCAACATCAACTGTCCAGAGGAGACTGCATGAATCAGGCCTTCATGGTCGAATTTCTGCAACGAAACCACTACTAAATGACACCAATAATAAGAAGAGACTTGCTTGGGCCAAGAAACACAAGAAATAGACTTTAGACCAGTGGAAATCTGTCCTTTGGTCTGATCAGTCCAAATTTGAGATTTTGGTTCCAACCGCCGTGTCTTTGTGAGATGCAGAGTAGGTGAACGGATGATCTCCGCATATGTGGTTCCCAGCCTGAATCATGGAGGAGGAGGTGTGATGGTGTGGGGCTGCATTGCTGGTGACACTGTCTGCGATTTATTTAGAATTCAACCATTCTTACAAGCATGGCTACCACAGCATTCTGCAGCGATCCGCCATCCCATTTAGTTTGCGTTTAGTGGAACTATAATTTGTTTTCAACAGGACAATGACCCAACACACCTCTAGGCTGTGTAAGGGCTATTTGACCAAGAAGGAGAGTGATGGAGTGCTGCATCAGATGACCTGGTCCACAATCACCCGACCTCAACCCAATTGAGATGGTTTGGGATGAGTTGGACCGCAGAGTGAAGGAAAAGCAGCCAACAAGTGCTCAGCATATATGGGAACTCCTTCAAGACTGTTGGAAAAGCATTCCAGGTGAAGCTGTTTGAGAGAATGCCAAAAGTGTACAAAGCTGACATCAAGGCAACGGGTGGAAACTTTGAAGAATCTCAAATATAAAATACACTGCTCAAAAAAATAAAGGGAACACTTAAACAACACATCCTAGATCTGAATGAAATAAATAATCTTATTAAATACTTTTTTCTTTACATAGTTGAATGTGCTGACAACAAAATCACACAAAAAGAATCAAGGGAAATCCAATTTATCAACCCATGGAGGTCTGGATTTGGAGTCACACTCAAAATTAAAGTGGAAAACCACACTACAGGCTGATCCAACTTTGATGTAATGTCCTTAAAACAAGTCAAAATGAGGCTCAGTAGTGTGTGTGGCCTCCACGTGCCTGTATGACCTCCCTACAACGCCTGGGCATGCTCCTGATGAGGTGGCGGATGGTCTCCTGAGAGATCTCCTCCCAGACCTGGACTAAAGCATCCGCCAACTCCTGGACAGTCTGTGGTGCAACGTGGCGTTGGTGGATGGAGCGAGACATGATGTCCCAGATGTGCTCAATTGGATTCAGGTCTGGGGAACGGGCGGGCCAGTCCATAGCATCAATGCCTTCCTCTTGCAGGAACTGCTGACACACTCCAGCCACATGAGGTCTAGCATTGTCTTGCATTAGGAGGAACCCAGGGCCAACCGCACCAGCATATGGTTTCACAAGGGGTCTGAGGATCTCATCTCGGTACCTAATGGCAGTCAGGCTACCTCTGGCGAGCACATGGAGGGCTGTGCGGCCCCCCCAAAGAAATGCCACCCCACACCATGACTGACCCACCGCCAAACCGGTCATGCTGGAGGATGTTGCAGGCAGCAGAACGTTCTCCACGGCGTCTCCAGACTCTGTCACGTCTGTCACGTGCTCAATGTGAACCTGCTTTCATCTGTGAAGAGCACAGGGCGCCAGTGGCGAATTTGCCAATCTTGGTGTTCTCTGGCAAATGCCAAACGTCCTGCACGGTGTTGGGCTGTAAGCACAACCCCCACCTGTGGACGTCGGGCCCTCATACCACCCTCATGGAGTCTGTTTCTGACCATTTGAGCAGACACATGCACTTTTGTGGCCTGCTGGAGGTCATTTTGCAGGGCTCTGGCAGTGCTCCTCCTACTCCTCCTTGCACAAAGGTGGAGGTAGCGGTCCTGCTGCTGGGTTGTTGCCCTCCTACGGCCTCCTCCACGTCTCCTGATGTACTGGCCTGTCTCCTGGTAGCGCCTCCATGCTCTGGACACTACGCTGACAGACACAGCAAACCTTCTTGCCACAGCTCGCATTGATGTGCCATCCTGGATGAGCTGCACTACCTGAGCCACTTGTGTGGGTTGTAGACTCCGTCTCATGCTACCACTAGAGTGAAAGCACCGCCAGCATTCAAAAGTGACCAAAACATCAGCCAGGAAGCATAGGAACTGAGAAGTGGTCTGTGGTCACCACCTGCTGAACCATTCCTTTATTGGGGGTGTCTTGCTTATTGCCTATAATTTCCACCTGTTGTCTATTCCATTTGCACAACAGCATGCGAAATTTATTGTCAATCAGTGTTGCTTCCTAAGTGGACAGTTCGATTTCACAGAAGTGTGATTGACTTGGAGTTACATTGTGTTGTTTAAGTGTTCCCTTTATTTTTTTGAGCAGTATATATTTCGATTTGTTAATTATAGATAAAACGTATCGTTGCTCAACGGCCATTGGACATTATCATCAAGTTGGAAATCGCAAATTCAACAATGAGTTGTTTGGAAGGAATCAGTCGCTAACTGCAAGAATTGCAAAGCAGTCATTAGCCTGCTATTCACTGGAGTGGCTGTGTAGTCCCAGATCTAAAATTAAGGGTCTCTTTTCCTAGTTCAAAATTAGAAACAATCAACATTGGCCATGCTGTCAGTGAGGCATGATTTGTGCAGTGCTCTAAACAACTGTTAACTCGGAACTGCAAAATCTGACTTTAGTAAGTTCAAGACAACTGGGAACTCGGGAAAAATGATCTACGACTAGGAAAATACATTTTGAACTTTCATCCAGCTCGGAATTGTAAATTCAGAACTCAGGCCTCATTCTAGAGCTACGTCCTGAAGATCACTGATGTCATCATGATTCATGCTTTTTTTGTTGTTGAGTTCCCAGTTTTCTTGAATGCACCATGAATCCAGAAAATGCCAGACTTTGATGACAAAGTTTGGTGACAAAATTTGCCCACGATGGACCGCCGCGCCACCTTCCTGTTCAAGTGAGCACAGCACAACAAGGTGAGTCCAAAAATGTCTTGTATGCTGCTACATAAATTAAGTAATATGGCAGGGAGATATATATACCGTAGCTAAGAAAGTAAGCTGTTAGTAGCCCATGTGCCTCACCGAATGAATGAACTATTTTGCTGCCAGACAAGGCTTTGCTGATAGCCAGGTATAGCAGTGGTAAGGTGTTGGGACAGCTTTATGTAGGCTCGAACAGTTTGTGGGCACCGTTTTTCACCCTTATAGTGCAATTCATGTATTGTTTAGTGTTGTGTAGTGGCTTTGTTGGCATGCATCCAACATTTTTTTTTCTTTGCCCCACCAAGATTTACAAGCTGAAATCGCCTGTCACGTCCTGACCATAGTAAGTGGTTATTTTCTATGGTAGAGTAGGTCAGGGCGTGTGTTTTTCTAGGTTTTCTATTTCTATGTTTTAGTTCTAGGTTTTCTATTTCTATGTTGTTGTTTTTTGGGTTGATCTCCAATTGAAGGCAGCTGGTCCTCGTTGCCTCTGATTGGAGATCATATTTAAGTAGGGGTTTTTCTTCCTGGGTTTTTGTGGGTAGTTGCATTCTGTTTAGTCTCTGTACCTGACAGAACTGTAAGTCGATCGTTTCCATTTGTTATTTTGTTATTAGTGTTTTGAGTTAATAAATATCATCATGAGCACTCAACACGCTGTGTTTTGGTCCCCTCTATACCATGCCCGTTACATCGCCACTGATCATATTCCCATCTATCATATTCCTCTCTATGATATTCCCACTATAATATTCCTCTCTATCCTATTACCCTTTATCATATTCCCTATATGTCATATTCCCCTCTATCATATTACACTCTATCATATTCCATCTATCATATTCCTTATATATCATATTCTCCTCCATAATATTCAACTCTATCAAATTCCCTCTATCATATTCCCCTCTATCATATTCATCACTACCATATTCCTCTCTATCATATTCCTCTCTATCACATTCACCTCTATCATATTCCTCTCTATCATATTCCTCTCTATCACATTCACCTCTATCATATTCCTCTCTATCATATTCCTTTTCTATCATATTCCTTTTCTATCATATTCCCCTCTATCATATTTTAAGGCCCGATCCCGGAGATGAGAAGCAGGTACGGGGAGTCAAACATTTAATCGGGAACAGACATAGAACAAGACAGTAACATTGTCAGCACACGGGTAAACAATGACATATGACAATCAGTTCAGAAGCAGGGATCAGAGCGGGGAACCCAACAGATATTGGGAATGTAATGACAGAGGTGATTTAGTCCAGGTGGGGTCCAATAATCGCTGAAGCGCGTGACGATGGGAAGGCAGGTGTGCGTAATGATGACGGCAGAAGTGAGCAATGCTGGGGAGCCTGGCACCCTCGAGATACAGGGGGGAAGACAGGGAGCAGGTGTGACACATATTACACTCTATTATATTCCCCTCTATCATATTCCCCTCTATCATATTCCTCTCTATTATATTCAACTCTATCATATTCCCCTCTATAATATTCCCCTCTATCATATTCAACTCTATCATATTCCCTGTATCATATTCAACTCTATCATAATCCCTGTATCAAATTCCCCTCTATCAATTTCCTCTCTATCATATTCATCTCTATCATATTCCCTCTATCATATTGCGCTCTATCATATTCCTTATATATCATATTCCCCTCTATCATATTCAACTCTATCAAACTCCCTGTATCATATTCCTTATATATCAAATTCCCTCTATTTTATTCCTTTTCTATCATATTCCTCTCTATTATATTCAACTCTATCATATTCCTCTCTATTATATTCAACTCTATCATATTCCTCTCTATCATATTCCCCTCTATCATATTCAACTCTATCAAATTCCCTGTATCATATTCCTTATATATCAAATTCCCCTCTATCATATTCATCTCTATCATATTTCTCTCTATCATATTCCCCTCTATCATATTCAACTCTATCAAATTCCCTGTATCATATTCCTTATATATCAAATTCCCCTCTATCATATTCATCTCTATCATATTCCTCTCTATCAAATCCCCTCTATCATATTCCCCTCTATCATATTCCCCTCTATCAAATCCCCTCTATCATATTCCCCTCTATCATATTCATCTCTATCATATTCCCTCTATCATATTCCTCTCTATCAAACTCCCCTCTATCATATTCCCCTCTATCATATTCCTTATATATCATATTCCCCTCCAACATATTACACTCTATCAAATTCCCTCTATCATATTCCCCTTTATCATATTCTTCTCTATCAAATCCCCTCTATCATATGTTAAGACCCAATCCCGGAGATGAGAAGCAGGTACGGGGAGTCAAACATTTAATCGGGAACAGACATAGAACAAGACAGTAACATTGTCAGCACACGGGTAAACAATGACATATGACAATCAGTTCAGAAGCAGGGATCAGAGCGGGGAACCTGACAGATATGGGGAAGGTAATGACAGAGGTGATTTAGTCCAGGTGAGTCCAATAATCGCTGATGCGCGTGACGGGGGAAGGCAGGTGTGTGTAATGATGATGGCAGGAGCGAGCAATGCTGGGGAGCCTGGCGCCCTCGAGATACAGGGGGGAAGATCGAGAGCAGGAGTGACACATATTACACTCTATTATGTTCCCCTCTATAATATTCCCCTCTATCATATTTCTCTATATAACTTTCCCCTCTATCATATTCCTCTCTTTCAAATTCCCCTCTATCATATTCCTCTCTGTCATGTTACCCTCTATCATATTCTTTATATATCATGTCATGACGTTGGCCTGTGGGTAAGGTTTATGACCCCCATAAATACCTTTCTCCCTTCCCCTCTCTTTCTGACCCTACTGAAGGACTGCTGTCCTGAAGGACTGCTGTCCTGTTAAATATAGAGAGTCTGGGAACATCAAACAAATGGGGAAAGGAACCATATTTTGGTAATAAAACCAGTTGGAAATATGCTTTGGAACGTAATGAGTATGGATGTCAGTTCGGTTGTCATCTGAGACATTATGACTGATGACAGGACGACATAAACTGTACCTGGGAAAGTATACACCCTCTAGTTATCAGAGTCACATGGGATTGTTATGCAATTGAAATGTTTGATATTGAAATTGTTTGTTAGGAGATTAAATGTAATTTTAGCTTCCAAATGAGATAATTGGGTTTTCATAAGGAAAGTGCCCTGCTTGATCAGTGGCCCACCCCTGTGAAGAGACAGGGGTTATAAACGATGAAACACATCCTTCCCCCTCTCCACTATATAAGCCTTTGATGAAAAGATAACCACATGTTCCAGTACGTGAGGTCTGCAGCCTCTACGTTAGAAGGACACACGTCAAGTACAGAACTAAGCCAACCTCGGCGTGAGCTTTGGTGGCGAATGGTATGAACTTTGAGCTTAATCACTACAGAAGTGATACTTCCTAGCCGTTGAGTTAGCAGCGGCCGCTGAAGACGTGGGCTAGGAAAGGACGGACGACGGATCCAGTCTAACAAACAGACGAAGATACCACCACGTATCCAATTTACCACCAGAGACATTCTTCCGAGGACAGGAAGATCTGTTGGCCAACCCGGCCAGCATCTACGACCAATCTACCGAAGCGCAGCTCAGAGTAAATATTTATTGCATTTTCCTTTTCCAAATGGGCGGTAATTTAGAATGCATAAGATAATGTATTAACGATAGCATAGCTGCTGTTTCTTTGTTCCTAAGTCTTCCCGCTCTTTGACTCAAGCCCAACCCCCTTTCTTTGTGTAACCAGCTTTCATACAGGTTCCGTCGACCAGGGATGTTTTCTGTATGACATCATTTGTGTTCTGTGTATTTATAATTCTGCGTGATTGGTTTAAGGATTTTGTAAATAAATAAATAAACCCAATTTTGTATTGCTGATTCAACTTGTTAGCCAGGGTTCGTGAAGATAACCAAGAATTTACAACTTTCATTATGAGACTGAAAATAAGATGATTAAGATGACGGCTATCGATGTAAAAGATTACTAAGTATTTTAAGAGTTTATTCGGAAGATAACGGCTCTATAAACGTTCTTCCGTGGTGCCCCGACTTTCAAGTTAATTACATTTACATGATTAGCTTAATCAGGTAATATTAATTACAGAGAAAGGATTTTATAGAATAGCATGAAATATCACTTAATCTGGCATAGCCAAAAACACGACAATCATATTCCCTTTATCATTTCCCTCTATTTCATTTTCCACTCTATCATATTCCCCTCTTATAACATTCCTCTATATCATATTCCTCTATGTCATATTCCCTCTCTGGCTGCTTCGAGTGATGTATTGTTGTCTCTACCTTCTTGTCTTGTTTGCTGTTGTCTGTGCCCAACAATGTTTGTGCCCTGTTTTGTGCTGCTGACATGTTGTGTTGCCTCCATGTTGTTGTCATGTTGTGTTGCTAACATGTTGTGTTGTAATGTGTTGCTGCCATGCTATGTTGTCGTCTTAGGTCTCTCATGACGTAGTGTTGTGTTGTCTCTCTTGTCGTGATGTGTGTGTTGTCCTGTATTTTAATTTAATGTATTTATATTTTTAATCCCAGCCCCCATCCCCACAGGAAGGCTTTTGCCTTTTGGAAGGCCGTCATTGCATATAAGAATTTGTTCTTAACTGACTTGCCTAGTAAAATAAAGGTTAAATGAAATAAAAAAATAAAACATCATATTCCCCTCTATCATATTCCCCTTTATCATATTCCTCTCTATCATATCCCCTGTATCATTTTCCTCAGTATCATAATCCTCTCTATCATTTTACCCTCTATCATATTCCTCATATATCATATTCCTCTCTGTCATATTCCTCTGTATTTTATTGCCCTCTATCATATTCCCCTATTTCATATTCCCCTCATCATTTCCCTCTATTTCATATTCTCCTCTTATTACATTCCTCTATATCATATTCCTCTATATCATATTCCTCTGTCATATTCCTCTCTATTGTATTCCTCTATTATATTCCTCTATATCATATTCCCTCTATCATATTCCTCTATCGTATTCCTCTATCATATTCCCTCTATGGCTGCTTTGCGTATTGTATTGTTGTCTCTACCTTCTTGTCTTGTTTGCTGTTGTCTGTACCCAACAATGTTCGTGCCCTGTATTGTCCTGCTAACATGTTGTGTTGCGGAAGTGTTGTTTTTGCCTCCATGTTGTTGTCATGTTGTGTTGCAAACATGTTGTGTTGTCATGTGTTGCTGCCATGTTGTGTTGATGCCATGTTGTGTTGCCTCCATGTTGTTGTCATGTTGTGTTGCTAACATGTTGTGTTGTCATGTGTTGCTGCCATGCTATGTTGTTGTGTTAGGTCTCTCATTATTTAGTGTTGTGTTGTATATCTTGTAGTGATGTGTGTTCTGTCCTATATTTTAACTATTTAATATATTTATATTTTTAATCCCAGAAAGCCTTTTGCTTTTTGGTAGGCCGCCATTGTAAATAGCAATTTGTTCTTAACTGACTTGCCTAATAAAATGAAGGTTAAATTAAATAAATTAATAAAATATCATAATCCTCTCTATCATATTCCTCTGTATCACGTTCCTACTATCAGATTCCCCTCTATCATATTCCTCTCTATCATATTCCTCTCTAACATATTCCTCTCTACCCTCCATCCACTCCCCCTCCCTTTCCGTCCTCCTCATCTCAGCACAGCTCCGCTCCATCGGGTAGATTTGGAATTCAACATTTTAACATTGCAACACTCCCCAGATTTGTGAAAAGTAAACATTGTTTGTTTATACTGTGTTATACACTATAACTTGACAAAAATCAAACAGAGAGTAAACCTTATTTATTTAGTTTTTTTATTCCTTTTTTCAATGCATGCAAAAATACAGTATTCCTCCCTGCTCTCTCTCTCTATTACCCAGTCTACTCATCCATCTTCAAACTTTCATCCCTTCCCTGCTCTTCTATCACCCTCTCAGTTCCACCTCCAACTGGCTCACTCTTTTTCTTCTTCTCCAGTCTCTTCCTCTCCTCTTTCCTCATCTTTTCTCTCTTCTTCTCCTCCTTTTCTTGAATCTTTCTCTCCATCTCCAGGAACTCAGCTTGAGCTTTCTCTCTCTTTTTCAGCTCCTCAGAACACTTCTTCTCTTTCTTAATCCTGTCTTTCATCATGTCATTATGTATCTTCATCAGCCCCTCTAACCTCTTTTTCTCTGCCTTGTCCTCCTCTTTTCTTTCCTTCTCTCTCTTTTTCTGTTCTAACTTCTCCCTCTTTTTCTCAGCCTTCATGACTTTCTTCTGCTCTTTCTCTCTCTCTTTCATCTCTTTCTTCTCCCTCTTTTTTTGCTCCTCCTCCTTGTTTTTCATCTCCTTTCTCTCTTTCTCGTCATCTTTCAACTTCTTATTCAGTTTCTTACATTCCTCTTTTTCCTCCATCTTCAAAAATGGGATTTTCTGCATGTGGTTCCTGACCAGAAAGCCCACTCTTCCCAGGATGGTCTCTGCTCTCTCTGATGAAACCATCCCATTGGAGCTCTTGGAATGGGCACAGTCCGCATCACACTTCAACCCCTCCCTCGGTCTCACCTCCTCCTGGACGCTCCTCTCTTCACTCTCAATGTCAATGCCTATCCTATAATCCTGACAGGAAGACATTGATTCTAGATGTAATATTGTTCCAATGTGGCACATTCAATACACATTTGAGTGATCAACATACAATGATGGCCTCATGGGGCACACAATTTGGAGGACAGTAATTAAGGTCATTTGTTTTTTGTATCCCCATTATATATTCCAAAACCCATAAATGTTAACCCTAGTGAGGGGTGATGTTTCATACTATGAGCAAAGAGCAGCAAGTTTGGGTCAATTCCAGTCAATTCAAGAAGAACTCTAAAATTCCAATTCTCTTCAATGCTTTGAATTGAAATGGAACTGACCCCCAACCCTGTAAAGTAGTAGTGTAAAATAGGACACCTACCTTTGTCTCTTCCAAGGTCCAGGTCCTGGGTTCATCATTGTGGGTTTCCAGAGTTAAGTTAGCATCTGGGTCCAGCTGGTGAGCGTGAGGGCAGAGATACACCTCCTTAGTAGTGCCCCTCCCTTTCTGATCTGGCTCGTTGTGGTCTTTGTCATGGATGCATGCCAGGCTTGGATGAAGTGCTAGGACAGGGTTTTTATCACCTGTCAGTTCCTCTCTCTTGACAGTGGATGAAACTGCACTTGCCTCTGTGTCAACTAAGCGCTCTGTGTGTTCCTCAACTGTCTCCTCTTGCTGTTTGTGGTCAATGCAGTGGGTACAGGGCAGCCTTAGAGGCAGTGCTGCGGGTGCAGGAGGACTTTTACAAGCCAAAAACTCCTCTTGGAGGACAGTGGACACGGAAGCGGCTGCTTCACTGGCAACTGGACACTTGCTGGTGCCCTCTACTGCCTCCTCTGGCAGTTTGTAGTCATTGTCAAAGACAAGTGGCAGACTTGAAGGCAGCACTGAGGGAAGACGTGTAGCTGCTGATGGATTCTCTCTATCCAAAAACTCCTCTTGGAAGACAGTGGACACGGAAACAGCTGCTTCCCTCGCAACTATCGTCTCCTCTGGCTGCTTATGGTCATTGTCCAAAATGTGTGACAAGCTTGGAGGCAGCCTTGGAGCAGGGCTTTTATCACCCAACAGGTCCTCTCCCTGGACAATGGATGTGCCTACAGTGATCTCTGTGGCAAGGGAGGACTCATTGGCGTCCTCTTTTTTCTCCTTGGTCAGTTTGTGGTCAGAGTCACGGATACATGGCGAGCTTGGAGGCAGTGCTCCAGGGTCAGGAGGGCTTTGATCAGCTGCCATGTCCTCCTTTAGGTGAGTGGACACATCATTGGTTGTTCCACTAGCAACTGGACACTTGTTGGTTCCCTCTACTGCCGACCCCGGCAGTTTGTAGTCAATGTCAAAGACACGTGACAGACTTGGAGGCAGCATTGGGACAGGGCGTTTAGCTGCTGATCTGCCCACTCCATCAACAGTAGCTGTACCTGAAGTGTTCTCTGTAGCACCTGAGACCTCATAGGCATCCTCTACTGTCTGCTCTGGTGGCATGAAGTCACCGTCAAAGACTGATGGCAGGCATGGAGTCAGCACTGAAAGAAGACTTCTAGCTGCCCATCGGTTCTCTCTCTTGACAGTGGCCGTGCCTGCAGTAGCCTCTTTGGCAACTCGGTACTCTGTGGCTAAAACAGCAGGCTGGGAGGTTTCCGGGACATTGAATGATTTGCCAATGAACCGCTGAGCCAGTGGTGGGAGGGAGAAAGGATAGAATCTGTCCTCTTCCTTGATATTAGATTTTGCCACTGGAGCAACTGAGACCTCAGTGGTTCCCTCTAATGTCTGCTGTGGTGGCATGGAGTCATCGTTAAAGAAGTGTGGCAGGTATCGATGCAGCATTGAGGAAAGATGTGTATCTGTCGATAAGTCCTCTCTTTTACCAGTACGTACATCTGCAGTGGCCTCTGTGGCAACTGGGCACTCAGCAGGGACAAAGTATGAAAATACAATGAACCGCTGTGCCTCCTGAGCGCGTATGGCCAATTGAGAGGGGGGATGTAACATGGTTGGTATAGGCCTCCGATTGGTGAAAGCCAGTGGTGGGAGGGAGTCAATACAGGGAGCCATGAACTCAGTGAGTGGACGGTTTGTCACATCTCTCACATTCTACGGGAGAAAAAAAACAGACATGTTGAAAGTGATCACATTCAGTACATAGATACTTTATGAGTCAATGCTATTTACTTATACATCACATATACAGTGCCTTCGGAAAGTTTTCAGACCCCTTCACTTTCCCCACATTTTGTTACCTTACAGCCTTATTCTAAAATTGATTAAATCATTTTTTCCCCTCATCAATGTACACACAATACCCCATAATGACAAAGCAAAAACAGAATTGTTCCAAATTCATCACACATTTCTTTTGAAATATCACATTTACATAAGTATTCAGACCCTTCACTCAGTACTTTGTTGAAGCACCTTTGGCAGCGATTACAGCATAGAATATTTTTGGGTATCACTACAAACTTGTGCTTCGGGAATTCTCCCTTTCTTCTCTAAAGATCCTCTCAAGCTAAGTTAGGTTGGATGGGGAGCGTTGCTGCACAGCTATATTCAGGTCTCTCCAGAAATGTTCGATCCGGTTCAATTCCAGACTCTGGCTGGGCCACTCAAGGACATTCAGAGACTTGTCCTGAAGCCACTCCGGCATTGTCTTGGCTTTGTACTTAGGGTCATTGTTTTATTGGAAGGTGACCCTTCGCCCAAGTCTGAGGTCCTGAGCATTCTGGAGCAGGTTTTCATCAAGGATCTCTCTGTACTTTGCTCTGTTCATCTTTGCCTCGATCCTGACTAGTCTCCCATTCCCTGCCGCTGAAAAACATCCCCACAGCATGATGCTGGCACCACCATGCCTCACCGTAGGGATGGTGGCAGATTTCCTCCAGACTTGGCATTCAGGCAAAAGAGTTCAATATTGATTACATCAGACTAGAGCATCTTGTTTCTCATGGTCTGAGAGCCTTTAGGTGCCTTTTGGCAAACTCCAAGCGGACTGTCATGTGCCTTTAACTGAGGAGTGGCTTCCATCTGGCCACTCTACCTTAAAGGCCTGATTGGTGGAGTGCTGCAGAGATGGTTGTCCTTCTGGAAGGTTCTCCCGTCTCCACAGAGGAACTCTAGAGCTCTGTCAGTCACCATCGGGCTCTGGTCACCTCCCTGACCAAGGCCCTTCTCCCCCGATTGCTCAGCTTGGCCAGCTCTAGGAAGAGTCTTGGTGGTTCCAAACTTCTTCCATTTAAGAATGATGGAGGCCACTGTGTTGTTGGGGACCTTCAATGTTGCACAGAGTTTTTGGTACCCTTCCCCAGATCTGTGCATCGACACAATCCTATCTCGGAGCTCTACAGACAATTCCTTCGACCTCATGGCTTTGTTTTTGCTCTGACATGCACTGTCTGCTGTGGGACCTTATATAGTCAGGTGTGTGCCTTTCCAAATCATGTTCAATCAGTTGAATTTACAACAGGTGGATTCCAATCACATTGCAGAAATATCTCAAGGATAATCAGTAGAAACATGATTAACATGAGCTCAATTTCCAGTCTCATGGTAAAGAGTCTGAATACTTATGTAAAACAGATATTTCAACATTTCTACAAACCGGTTTT
Organism: Salmo salar; assembly: GCF_965601325.2. NCBI lineage: Eukaryota > Metazoa > Chordata > Actinopteri > Salmoniformes > Salmonidae > Salmo > Salmo salar. Next base: position 14,292,529 of record NC_138307.1, read on the forward strand.
CACTTTGTCAATATGGGGTATTGTTTGTAGATTGCTGAGAATTTGCATTTATTTCATCAATTTTCAAATCAGGCTGTTACGTAACAAAAGGTGGAAAAAGTCAAGGTGTCCGAATACTTTCCGAAGGCACTGTATATATCTAGTGTCCTCTCAGATGCTCTGCACCAGTCTGTACCAACCCTGGGTCTTCTAGCCAATGACTCAACTAAGTGTAAAAATACACGCACCACACCCAGCATAACATTTGACATTTTAGACATTTAGCAGATGCTTTTGTCCAGAACGACTTACAGTTAGTGCATTCAACTTAAGGTAACTAGGTGGGACAACCATATAATCCTGATATGAAGGTCTACGAGAGATCGCTTGGTCTAGTTTTAAAAAAATGTTTAAAGACAAGACAACCATAAGAACTGAGGACTATGTACATAACAATACTCAAACAGAGAGACAGACACGATACAACACAAGAAAAGATATCAGACAAAATATTGTTATCTTACATTCTATGGCATATTGCACATTTTGCCCTTATATTGACGTATTTACTTTAATCAATAATGTTCAAGAGAACTCTAGTCCACTTTGTCAATGTTGGTCTTGTTACCTCCTCAATCAGGCTTGGCATTTTCCTTGTCTCAAACCAAATCCTCTTCATTTCCTTCTCCTGCTCCCTCTGGGTCTGCCACACCAGAGCCAACCTGACTCCCAGCTCCATCACGTAGTCTGTCTGGATCACCCTTTCCTTCAACTGACACTCAGCCCTCCTCTGTGTCAGCGTTGAACCCTCCATGTCTTCCTCCTAGCTAACAATAACTCTGGAAAATACATAACGTTGTAGTAAGTGTAGTGTTGCTCACCAAAGAATAATGCATCTCTTTAAAATATGCACACATTTTCTTCCCGTTTACTTACAATGAAGCAAGTGACAATCCTGATCCAGAGATGATTACGCAATAGGCCTATCTGATTTACTAGCAAAAAGTTGGCTACTGGAAAAGTGACCAAGTTCAAATGAATCGATTTTGGCTGTTCCTATCATTATGTGCACAATATCCTTTATGACATCATCATTGTGATGCAAGCCGTTGCCATTGGAGATGACAAAGCACAACATAGACTTTAAAAAGCAAACTTCAGGCTCTCTCTGTACCTTACTATTGAGCCTTATTCAACCCCTCATGTATCGCCACTCCATATTGGGCCTGGTTCTCACAAACCACACTAATCACTTATATCATATAATTCAAAACGTTTTTTGGGGGGTAGAAAATGACTCTATCCATGCAGGACCTAACTTGTACAGTTTCATCTATTTTAAACATTCCAGTCTTCTCTTTGAGTGCCTCTGAGTCTACCTCAATTATAGAGGTCTATCAATTCAACCATTTGAAATGGATAACCATTCAATCAAGAAAAGCAGATTTGAATAAAAAAATGTAGCAGCTACAAATTAGGTAGACCTACTTGTTTTTTACACTACCTACCCTTTTGGTACATATCTATTGAGATAATTGATTACAATGTGTGTTGGTGATTAACACAGAGAGAGGGTTATCTTTCATCAATATAATGCAATTGCCATTAGGCAGGCTCACTACAACAACTAACATGCCATCTCAGGTGTCAGGATGAACAATTTTATCACACAAAAAGAGGTATTCAAGCAAACTGTCTCTCTCCAACAGTTTCAACAGATTGTATGTTAGGCCTGTTAGTAATTTGAAAAGTAGTTATTCTACAGGAACATAGTTATACAGTAAGTTATATTACAACCTACCTCTCAAGTAAGCAGCGTGGTCTCTCTCTAATGAAATAGGACATTAATAATCTGTCAGTGGTTAGTTGAATCAGTCTCTTTGCACTGTTCTGTTTGTCTGTACAACAGCTAACCTCCTAGAATCAGAATCTTGTGATGTCACAATGAAGGCCTCATTGCCATGACTACCAACAGAAGCTGTCATGTGTAATCAAATGCTGGAACATTTCACCTTTTTAACCTATGCAGCACAGTCATACCTAATATTTACATTGAATCCATGTAACCACAATTTTTATTCAAATAAAATACTCTACCTCATTTCAAATGGTTGACCATTCGTAATACAGGTGTTTTGCCTATTTCAAAGTCAATATGTTTTAGATATCACAACTAGCATCCAGGTTTACTAGGTTATTTGTTTGATCTCAGCCTACCACTAATGTAAATGTTTCTCATCATCCTCTTCATCATTAATATAATATTTAGGCTACCTTACTACAGTAAAACAAGTCTTCCATAGACTATGACACCTCAGTAACATAGTTCCAACAAAGAAATGAGGGTTCAAGAAAATATCTCTCTTCAACAGCCTCAGCTATTAGCCATATGATCAACAAGGTCAAATGCAGCACTACAATCAAGAAGCAGCTCACCCACAAGTTTATCTTGGTCAAGTGACCTGAGCCATTGATGGGTTAAATCAACTAGAGCTGTTGCAGTTGAGGGATCTTTACGGTAGGCATGCTGGTAGAGAAATAAGATGTGCTGGATGTGTAATTATCTAGGCCTAAAACATTTGGTTGAAGAGTAGGTGTCCCTGAATTCTTGTATTGTAGTTCAATAAATTATTAATTAAGGAAATCAATATCAGCTGACAATTGAACAGAAGTTTTAGACCTGCCAGCAGGTCCCTTTGTTTAAAAACGTGTTTGAAATGTTTCTTATCCATGTCTTTCCAGTTGATCTAACCAATTAGACTCAAGAGCATCACACATTCCTCCATTCATTCCCCTCTATCATATTCCTGGGGCTTAGCCCCACATTTTTAGCAAAAAACTGGCTGTCCTGTTTTGCATGTTATTTTGACATTAATACATGTCACATATCAGTTTGCAAACAATGTAAAATATATATACAGTATCAGTCAAAAGTTTGGACACACCTACTCATTCAAGGTTTATTTTCTCTTTTTTTTCTACATTGTAGAATCATAGAGAAGACATCAAAACTATGAAATAACACATATGGAATAATGTAGTAAGAAAAAAAGGGTTAAACAAATTAAAATATGTTTTATATTAGAGATTCTTCAAAGTAGCCACCCTTTGCCTTAATAACAGCTTTGCACACTCTTGGCGTTCTCTTAACCAGCTTCATGAGGTAGTCATCTGGAATGCATTTTAATGAACAGGTGTGCGTTGTTAAAAGTTAATTTGAGGAATTTCTTTCCTTAATGCGTTTGAGCCAATCAATTGTGTTGTGACAAGGTAGTGGTGGTATACAGAAGATAGCCCTATTTGGGGAAAAATTTCCATTTTATGGCAAGTTCAGTTCAATAAAGCAAAGAGAAATGACAGTCCATCATTACTTTAAGACATGAAGATCAGTCAATCAGGAAAATGTCAAGAACATCAAGCGCTATGATGGAACTGGCTCTCATGAGGACCGCCACAGGAAAGGAAGACCCAGCGTTACCTCTACTGCAGAGGATAAGTTCATTAGAGTTACCAGCCTCATAAATTGCAGCCCAAATAAATGCTTCACAGAGTTCAAGTAACAGACACATCTCAACATCAACTGTCCAGAGGAGACTGCATGAATCAGGCCTTCATGGTCGAATTTCTGCAACGAAACCACTACTAAATGACACCAATAAGAAGAATAGACTTGCTTGGGCCAAGAAACACAAGAAATAGACTTTAGACCAGTGGAAATCTGTCCTTTGGTCTGATCAGTCCAAATTTGAGATTTTGGTTCCAACCGCCGTGTCTTTGTGAGATGCAGAGTAGGTGAACGGATGATCTCCGCATATGTGGTTCCCAGCCTGAATCATGGAGGAGGAGGTGTGATGGTGTGGGGGTGCATTGCTGCTGACACTGTCTGTGATTTATTTAGAATTCAACCACACTTAACCAGCATGGCTACCACAGCATTCTGCAGCGATCCGCCATCCCATTTAGTTTGTGTTTAGTGGAACTATAATTTGTTTTCAACAGGACAATGACCCAACACACCTCTAGGCTGTGTAAGGGCTATTTGACCAAGAAGGAGAGTGATGGAGTGCTGCATCAGATGACCTGGTCCACAATCACCCGACCTCAACCCAATTAAGATGGTTTGGGATGAGTTGGACCGCAGAGTGAAGGAAAAGCAGCAAACAAGTGCTCAGCATATATGGGAACTCCTTCAAGACTGTTGGAAAAGCATTCCAGGTGAAGCTGTTTGAGAGAATGCCAAAAGTGTACAAAGCTGACATCAAGGCAACGGGTGGAAACTTTGAAGAATCTCAAATATAAAATACACTGCTCAAAAAAATAAAGGGAACACTTAAACAACACATCCTAGATCTGAATGAAATAAATAATCTTATTAAATACTTTTTTCTTTACATAGTTGAATGTGCTGACAACAAAATCACACAAAAAGAATCAATGGAAATCCAATTTATCAACCCATGGAGGTCTGGATTTGGAGTCACACTCAAAATTAAAGTGGAAAACCACACTACAGGCTGATCCAACTTTGATGTAATGTCCTTAAAACAAGTCAAAATGAGGCTCAGTAGTGTGTGTGGCCTCCACGTGCCTGTATGACCTCCCTACAACGCCTGGGCATGCTCCTGATGAGGTGGCGGATGGTCTCCTGAGAGATCTCCTCCCAGACCTGGACTAAAGCATCCGCCAACTCCTGGACAGTCTGTGGTGCAACGTGGCGTTGGTGGATGGAGCGAGACATGATGTCCCAGATGTGCTCAATTGGATTCAGGTCTGGGGAACGGGCGGGCCAGTCCATAGCATCAATGCCTTCCTCTTGCAGGAACTGCTGACACACTCCAGCCACATGAGGTCTAGCATTGTCTTGCATTAGGAGGAACCCAGGGCCAACCGCACCAGCATATGGTCTCACAAGGGGTCTGAGGATCTCATCTCGGTACCTAATGGCAGTCAGGCTACCTCTGGCGAGCACATGGAGGGCTGTGCGGCCCCCCCAAAGAAATGCCACCCCACACCATGACTGACCCACCGCCAAACCGGTCATGCTGGAGGATGTTGCAGGCAGCAGAACGTTCTCCACGGCGTCTCCAGACTCTGTCACGTCTGTCACGTGCTCAATGTGAACCTGCTTTCATCTGTGAAGAGCACAGGGCGCCAGTGGCGAATTTGCCAATCTTGGTGTTCTCTGGCAAATGCCAAACGTCCTGCACGGTGTTGGGCTGTAAGCACAACCCCCACCTGTGGACGTCGGGCCCTCATACCACCCTCATGGAGTCTGTTTCTGACCATTTGAGCAGACACATGCACTTTTGTGGCCTGCTGGAGGTCATTTTGCAGGGCTCTGGCAGTGCTCCTCCTACTCCTCCTTGCACAAAGGTGGAGGTAGCGGTCCTGCTGCTGGGTTGTTGCCCTCCTACGGCCTCCTCCACGTCTCCTGATGTACTGGCCTGTCTCCTGGTAGCGCCTCCATGCTCTGGACACTACGCTGACAGACACAGCAAACCTTCTTGCCACAGCTCGCATTGATGTGCCATCCTGGATGAGCTGCACTACCTGAGCCACTTGTGTGGGTTGTAGACTCCGTCTCATGCTACCACTAGAGTGAAAGCACCGCCAGCATTCAAAAGTGACCAAAACATCAGCCAGGAAGCATAGGAACTGAGAAGTGGTCTGTGGTCACCACCTGCTGAACCACTCCTTTATTGGGGGTGTCTTACTTATTCCATTTGCACAACAGCATGCGAAATTTATTGTCAATCAGTGTTGCTTCCTAAGTGGACAGTTTGATTTCACAGAAGTGTGATTGACTTGGAGTTACATTGTGTTGTTTAAGTGTTCCCTTTATTTTTTTGAGCAGTATATATTTCGATTTGTTAATTATAGATAAAACGTATCGTTGCTCAACGGCCATTGGACATTATCATCAAGTTGGAAATCGCAAATTCAACAATGAGTTGTTTGGAAGGAATCAGTCGCTAACTGCAAGAATTGCAAAGCAGTCATTAGCCTGCTATTCACTGGAGTGGCTGTGTAGTCCCAGATCTAAAATTAAGGGTCTCTTTTCCTAGTTCAAAATTAGAAACAATCAACATTGGCCATGCTGTCAGTGAGGCATGATTTGTGCAGTGCTCTAAACAACTGTTAACTCGGAACTGCAAAATCTGACTTTAGTAAGTTCAAGACAACTGGGAACTGGAATACATTTTGAACTTTCATCCAGCTCGGAATTGTAAATTCGGAACTCAGGCCTCATTCTAGAGCTACGTCCTGAAGATCACTGATGTCATCATGATTCATGCTTTTTTTGTTGTTGAGTTCCCAGTTTTCTTGAATGCACCATGAATCCAGAAAATGCCAGACTTTGATGACAAAGTTTGGTGACAAAATTTGCCGAAGATGGACCGCCGCGCCACCTTCCTGTTCAAGTGAGCTGCTACATAAATTAAGTAATATGGCAGGGAGATATATATACCGTAGCTAAGAAAGTAAGCTGTTAGTAGCCCATGTGCCTCACCGAATGAATGAACTATTTCGCTGCCAGACAAGGCTTTGCTGATAGCCAGGTAAAGCAGTGGTAAGGTGTTGGGACAGCTTTATGTAGGCTCGAACAGTTTGTGGGCACCGTTTTTCACCCTTATAGTGCAATTCATGTATTGTTTAGTGTTGTGTGGTGGCTTTGTTGGCATGCATCCAACGTTTTTTTTTTCTTTGCCCCACCAAGATTTACAAGCTGAAATCGCCTGTCACGTCCTGACCATAGTAAGTGGTTATTTTCTATGGTAGAGTAGGTCAGGGCGTGACAGGGGGTGTTTTGTGTTTTTCTAGGTTTTCCATTTCTATGTTTTAGTTCTAGGTTTTCTATTTCTATGTTGTTGTTTTTTGGGTTGTTCTCCAATTGAAGGCAGCTGGTCCTCGTTGCCTCTGATTGGAGATCATATTTAAGTAGGGGATTTTCTTCCTGGGTTTTTGTGGGCAGTTGCATTCTGTTTAGTCTCTGTACCTGACAGAACTGTAAGTCGATCGTTTCCGTTTGTTATTTTGTTATTAGTGTTTTGAGTTAATAAATATCATCATGAGCACTTAACATGCTGTGTTTTGGTCCCCTCTATACCATGCCCGTTACATCGCCACTGATCATATTCCCATCTATCATATTCCTCTCTATGATATTCCCACTATAATATTCCTCTCTATCCTATTACCCTTTATCATATTCCCTATATGTCATATTCCTCTCTATCCTATTACCCTTTATCATATTCCCTATATGTCATATTCCCCTCTATCATATTACACTCTATCATATTCCATCTATCATATTCCTTATATATCATATTCTCCTCCATAATATTCAACTCTATCAAATTCCCTCTATCATATTCCCCTCTATCATATTCATCACTACCATATTCCTCTCTATCATATTCCCCTCTATCATATTCATCACTACCATATTCCTCTCTATCATATTCCTCTCTATCACATTCACCTCTATCATATTCCTCTCTATCATATTCCTTTTCTATCAAATTCCCTCTATCATATTCCCCTCTATCATATTTTAAGGCCCGATCCCGGAGATGAGAAGCAGGTACGGGGAGTCAAACATTTAATCGGGAACAGACCGAACAAGACAGGAACCGTGTCAACACACGGGTAAACAAGGACATATGACAATGAATGCATAAGCAGGGAACAGAGTTTGGAAAAAGACAGATATGGGGAAGGTAATGACAGAGGTGATTTAGTCCAGGTGGGGTCCAATAATCGCTGATGTGCGTGACGGTGGGAAGGCAGGTGTGTGTAATGATGATGGCAGGAGCGAGCAATGCTGGGGAGCCTGGCGCCCTGTAGAGACAGGGGGCAGGCGTGACACATATTACACTCTATCATATTCCCCTCTATCATATTCCTCTCTATTATATTTTCCTCTATCATATTCCCTTCTATCATATTTGCTTCTATCATATTCCCTCTATCAAATTCATCTATATAACTTTCCCATCTACCATGTTCCCCTCTATCATATTCCTCTCTATCATATTCCCCTCTATCATATTCCTCTCTATCAAATTCCCCTCTATCATATTCCTCTATATCATATTCCCTATATATCACATTCCCCTCTTTCATATTCCCCTCTACCATATTCCCTCTATAATATTCCCCTCTATCATTTTCTTCTCTATTATATTCTCTCTATCATATTCCCCTCTATCATATTTTCTCTCTCAATTTCCTGTATCACATCCCTCTATCATATTCCCCTCTATCATATTCCCTCTACCGTATATCTCCATATTGTATTCCCCTCTATCATATTCCCTTCAATCACATTCCTCTTGATCAAAATCCTCTTTCATATTTCCCTCTATCATATTCCCCTCTATTATATTCCACTCTGTCATATTCCTTTCTATTATATCCCTCTCTATCATATTCCCCTCTTTCATATTCTCTCTATCATATTCCCTCTATAATTTTCCGATCTATCATATTACACTCTATCATATTCGCTATATATCATATTCCCCTCTATCATTTTCGTCTCTATCATATTCCTCTCTATCACATTCCGCTCTGTCATTTTCCTCTCTATCATTTTACCCTCTATCATATTCCTTATATATCATATTCCCCTCTATCATATTCCTCTATCATATTCCCCTCTATTATATTCCCCTCTGTCATATTCCTCTCTATTATATTCCTCTCTATCATATTCCCCTCTTTCATATTCTCTCTATCATATTCCCTCTATAATTTTCCGATCTATCATATTACCCTCTATCATGTTCGCTATATATCATATTCCCCTCTGTCATATTCCCCTCTTATTACATTCCTCTATATTATATTCCTCTGTCATGTTCCTCTCTATTGTATTCCTCTATATCATATTCCTGTATTGTCCTATATTTTAATATAATGTATTTATATTTTTAATCCCAGCCCCCATCCCTGAAGAAAGCATTTTGCCTTTTGGTAAGCCGCCATTGTAAATAAGAATTTGTTCTTAACTGACTTGCCTAGTTAAATAAAGGTTAAATGAAATAAAATAAATAAAATAAAATATCATATTCCTCTCTATCATATTCCTCTCTATCACATTCCTCTGTATCACATTCCTACTATCATATTCCTCTCTATATCATATTCCTCTCTATCATATTCCCCTCTATCATATTCCCTCTATCATATTCCTCTCTATCATGTTCCACTCTACCCTCCATCCACTCCCCCTCCCTTTCCGTCCTCCTCATCTCAGCACAGCTCCGCTCCATCGGGTAGATTTGGAATTCAACATTTTAACATTGCAACACTCCCCAGATTTGTGAAAAGTAAACATTGTGTGTTTATACTGTGTTATACAGTATGCCTTGACAAAAATTAAACAGAGAGTAAACCTTATTTATTGATTTTTTTTATTCCTTTTTTCAATGCATGCAAAAATAAAGTTTCCCTCTCTGCTCTCTCTCTCTATTACCCAGTCTACTCATCCATCTTCAAGCTTTCATCCCTTCCCTGCTCTTCTATCACCCTCTCAGTTCCACCTCCAACTGGCTCACTCTTTTTCTTCTTCTCCAGTCTCTTCCTCTCCTCTTTCCTCATCTTTTCTCTCTTCTTCTCCTCCTTTTCTTGAATCTTTCTCTCCATCTCCAGGAACTCAGCTTGAGCTTTCTCTCTCTTTTTCAGCTCCTCAGAACACTTCTTCTCTTTCTTAATCCTGTCTTTCATCATGTCATTATGTATCTTCATCAGCCCCTCTAACCTCTTTTTCTCTGCCTTGTCCTCCTCTTTTCTTTCCTTCTCTCTCTTTTTCTGTTCTAACTTCTCCCTCTTTTTCTCAGCCTTCATGACTTTCTTCTGCTCTTTCTCTCTCTCTTTCATCTCTTTCTTCTCCCTCTTTTTTTGCTCCTCCTCCTTGTTTTTCATCTCCTTTCTCTCTTTCTCGTCATCTTTCAACTTCTTATTCAGTTTCTTACTTTCCTCTTTTCTCATCCATCTTCAAAAATGGGATTTTCTGCATGTGGTTCCTGACCAGAAAGCCCACTCTTCCCAGGATGGTCTCTGCTCTCTCTGATGAAACCATCCCATTGGAGCTCTTGGAATGGGCACAGTCCGCATCACACTTCAACCCCTCCCTCGGTCTCACCTCCTCCTGGACGCTCCTCTCTTCACTCTCAATGTCAATGCCTATCCTATAATCCTGACAGGAAGACATTGATTCTAGATGTAATATTGTTCCAATGTGGCACATTCAATACACATTTGAGTGATCAACATACAATGATGGCCTCATGGGGCACACAATTTGGAGGACAGTAATTAAGGTCATTTGTTTTTTTGTATCCCCATTATATATTCCAAAACCCATAAATGTTAACCCTAGTGAGGGGTGATGTTTCATACTATGAGCAAAGAGCAGCAAGTTTGGGTCAATTCCAGTCAATTCAAGAAGAACTCTAAAATTCCAATTCTCTTCAATGCTTTGAATTGAAATGGAACTGACCCCCAACCCTGTAAAGTAGTAGTGTAAAATAGGACACCTACCTTTGTCTCTTCCAGGGTCCAGGTCCTGGGTTCATCATTGTGGGTTGACAGAGTTAAGTTAGCATCTGGGTCCAGCTGGTGAGCATGAGTGCAGAGATACACCTTCTTAGTAGTGCCCCTCCCTTTCTGATTTGGATCATTGTGGTCTTTGTCATGGATGCATGCCAGGCTTGGAGGAAGTGCTAGGACAGGGTTTGTATCACCTGTCAGTTCCTCTCTCTTGACAGTGGATGAAACTGCACTTTCCTCTGTGTCAACTAAGCGCTCTGTGTGTTCCTCAACTGTCTCCTCTTGCTGTTTGTGGTCAATGCAGTGGGTACAGGGCAGCCTTAGAGGCAGTGCTGCGGGTGCAGGAGGACTTTTACCAGCCAAAAACTCCTCTTGGAGGACAGTGGACACGGAAACAGCTGCTTCCCTCGCAACTATCGTCTCCTCTGGCTGCTTATGGTCATTGTCCAAAATGTGTGACAAGCTTGGAGGCAGCCTTGGAGCAGGGCTTTTATCACCCAACAGGTCCTCTCCCTGGACAATGGATGTGCCTACAGTGATCTCTGTGGCAAGGGAGGACTCATTGGCGTCCTCTTTTTTCTCCTTGGTCAGTTTGTGGTCAGAGTCACGGATACATGGCGAGCTTGGAGGCAGTGCTCCAGGGTCAGGAGGGCTTTGATCAGCTGCCATGTCCTCCTTTAGGTGAGTGGACACATCATTGGTTATTCCACTGGCAACTGGACACTTGTTGGTTCCCTCTACTGCCGACCCCGGCAGTTTGTAGTCAATGTCAAAGACACGTGACAGACTTGGAGGCAGCATTGGGACAGGGCGTTTAGCTGCTGATCTGCCCACTCCATCAACAGTAGCTGTACCTGAAGTGTTCTCTGTAGCACCTGAGACCTCATAGGCATCCTCTACTGTCTGCTCTGGTGGCATGAAGTCACCGTCAAAGACTGATGGCAGGCATGGAGTCAGCACTGAAAGAAGACTTCTAGCTGCCCATCGGTTCTCTGTCTTGACAGTGGCCGTGCCTGCAGTAGCCTCTTTGGCAACTCGGTACTCTGTGGCTAAAACAGCAGGCTGGGAGGTTTCCGGGACATTGAATGATTTGCCAATGAACCGCTGAGCCAGTGGTGGGAGGGAGAAAGGATAGAATCTGTCCTCTTCCTTGATATTAGATTTTGCCACTGGAGCAACTGAGACCTCAGTGGTTCCCTCTAATGTCTGCTGTGGTGGCATGGAGTCATCGTTAAAGAAGTGTGGCAGGTATCGATGCAGCATTGAGGAAAGATGTGTATCTGTCGATAAGTCCTCTCTTTTACCAGTACGTACATCTGCAGTGGCCTCTGTGGCAACTGGGCACTCAGCAGGGACAAAGTATGAAAATACAATGAACCGCTGTGCCTCCTGAGCGCGTATGGCCAATTGAGAGGGGGGATGTAACATGGTTGGTATAGGCCTCCGATTGGTGAAAGCCAGTGGTGGGAGGGAGTCAATACAGGGAGCCATGAACTCAGTGAGTGGACGGTTTGTCACATCTCTCACATTCTACGGGAGAAAAAAAACAGACATGTTGAAAGTGATCACATTCAGTACATAGATACTTTATGAGTCAATGCTATTTACTTATACATCACATATACAGTGCCTTCGGAAAGTTTTCAGACCCCTTCACTTTCCCCACATTTTGTTACCTTACAGCCTTATTCTAAAATTGATTAAATCGTTTTTTGCCCTCATCAATGTACACACAATACCCCATAATGACAAAGCAAAAACAGAATTGTTCCAAATTCATCACACATTTCTTTTGAAATATCACATTTACATAAGTATTCAGACCCTTCACTCAGTACTTTGTTGAAGCACCTTTGGCAGCGATTACAGCAGAGAATATTTTTGGGTATCACTCTACAAACTTGTGCTTCGGGAATTCTCCCTTTCTTCTCTAAAGATCCTCTCAAGCTAAGTTAGGTTGGATGGGGAGCGTTGCTGCACAGCTATATTCAGGTCTCTCCAGAAATGTTCGATCCGGTTCAATTCCAGACTCTGGCTGGGCCACTCAAGGACATTCAGAGACTTGTCCTGAAGCCACTCCGGCATTGTCTTGGCTTTGTACTTAGGGTCATTGTTCTATTGGAAGGTGACCCTTCGCCCCAGTCTGAGAACCTGCTCCAGAATGCTCAGGACTTCATCAAGGATCTCTCTGTACTTTGCTCTGTTCATCTTTGCCTCAATCCTGACTAGTCTCCCATTCCCTGCCGCTGAAAAACATCCCCACAGCATGATGCTGGCACCACCATGCCTCACCGTAGGGATGGTGGCAGATTTCCTCCAGACGTAAAGCTTGGCATTCAGGCCAAAGAGTTCAATATTGGTTACATCAGACTAGAGAATCTTGTTTCTCATGGTCTGGGAGTCTTTAGGTGCGTTTTGGCAAACTCCAAGCGGGCTGTCATGTGCCTTTAACAGAGGAGTGGCTTCCATCTTGCCACTCTACCTTAAAGGCCTGATTGGTGGAGTGCTGCAGAGATGGTTGTCCTTCTGGAAGGTTCTCCCGTCTCCACAGAGGAACTCTAGAGCTCTGTCAGAGTCACCATCGGGCTGTGGTCACCTCCCTGACCAAGGCCCTTCTCCCCCGATTGCTCAGCTTGGCCAGCTCTAGGAAAAGTCTTGGTGGTTACAAACTTCTTCAATTTAAGAATGATGGAGGCCACTGTGTTGTTGGGGACCTTCAATGTTGCAGAGAGTTTTTGGTACCCTTCCCCAGATCTGTGCATCGACACAATCCTATCTCGGAGCTCTACAGACAATTCCTTCGACGTCATGGCTTGGTTTTTGCTCTGACATGCACTGTCTGCTGTGGGACCTTATATAGACAGGTGTGTGCCTTTCCAAATCATGTTCAATCAGTTGAATTTACAACAGGTGGATTCCAATCACATTGCAGAAACATCTCAAGGATGATCAGTGGAAACAGGATGAACATGAGCTCAATTTCCAGTCTCATGGCAAAGAGTCTAAATACTTATGTAAAACAGGTATTTCAACATTTCTACAAACCGGTTGTCGCTTTGTCAATATGGGGTATTGTTTGTAGATTGCTGAGAATTTGCATTTATTTAATCAATTTTAAATTAAGACTATTACGTAACAAAAGGTTGAAAAAGTCAAGGTGTCCGAATACTTTCCGAAGGCACTGTATATATCTAGTGTCCTCTCAGATGCTCTGCACCATGCTGTACCAACCCTGGGTCTTCTAGCCAATGGCTCAACTAAGTGTAAAAATACATGCACCACACCCAGCATAACATTTGACATTTTAGACATTTAGCAGATGCTTTTATCCAGAACGACTTACAGTTAGTGCATTCAACTTAAGGTAACTAGGTGGGACAACCATATAATCCTGATATGAAGGTCTACGAGAGATCGCTTGGTCTAGTTTTTAAATTTTTTAGAAAAGACAACCATAAGAACTGAGGACTATGTACATAACAATACTCAAACAGAGAGACAGACACAATACAACACAAGAAAAGATATCAGACAAAATATTGTTATCTTACATTCCATGGCATATCGCACATTTTTCCCTTATATTGACGTATTTACTTTAATCAATAATGTTCAATAGAACTCTAGTCCACTTTGTCAAAGTTGGTCTTGTTACCTCCTCAATCAGGCTTGGCATTTTCCTTGTCTCAAACCAAATCCTCTTCATTTCCTTCTCCTGCTCCCTCTGGGTCTGCCACACCAGAGCCAACCTGACTCCCAGCTCCATCACGTAGTCTGTCTGGATCGCCCTTTCCTTCAACTGACACTCAGCCCTCCTCTGTGTCAGCGTTGAACCCTCCATGTCTTCCTCCTAGCTAACAATAACTCTGGAAAATACATAACGTTGTAGTAAGTGGCGTGTTTCTAACCAAAGAATAATGCATCTCTTTACAATATGCACACATTTTCTTCCCATTTACTTACAATGAAGCAATTGACAATCCTGATCCAGAGATGATTACGCAATAGGCCTATCTGATTTACTAGCAAAAAGTTGGCTACTGGAAAAGCTACCAAGTTCAAATGAATTGGTTTTGGCTGTTCCCATCATTATGTGCTCAATATCCTTTATGACATCATCATTGTGATGCTGCAAGCCGTTGCCATTGGAGATGACAAAGCACAACACAGACTTTAGTTACCAACATATATTGTAATCAATTATCTCAATAAATATGTACCAAAAAGGTATGTTGTGTACAAAACAAGTAGGTCTACCTCATTTGTAGCTGCTAAATTTCTAATAGAAATCAGCTTTTCTTGATTGATAGGTCATCCATTTCAAATGGTTGAATTGACCTCTTTAAAACTTTTTTGAATGTTATGATATAAGTGATTAGTGTGGTTTGTGAGAACCAGGCCCAATATGGAGTGGCGTTACATGAGGGGGTTGAATAAGGCCCAGTAGTAAGGTACAGAGAAGTTTGCTTTTTAACACAGAGAGAGGATTTTCTGATAGAATGTATTTGCCATTAGGCTGGTTCACTACAACAACTGTAACATGCCATCTCAGGTGTCAGGATGAACCATTTACTCACAAAAAGAGAATTCAAGCAAACTGTCTCTCGTCAACAGTTTCACTTGTCACCATGATTGTATGTTAGGCCTACTTCAAATTACTTGTGTAAGAACAAGACCTTTTAAAAGTAGTTATTCTACAGAAACATAGTTATACAGTTATTTACATTACAACCTACCTCTCAAGTAAGCAGCGTGGTCTCTCTCTAATGAAATAGGACATTAATAATCTGTCAGTGGTTAGTTGAATCAGTCTCTTTGCACTGTTCTGTTTGTCTGTACAACAGCTAACCTCCTAGAATCAGAATCTTGTGATGTCACAATGAAGGCCTCATTGCCATGACTACCAACAGAAGCTGTCATGTGTAATCAAATGCTGGAACAATTCACCTTTTTAACCTATGCAGCACAGTCATACCTAATATTTACATCGAATCCATGTAACCACAATTTTTATTCAAATAAAATACTCTACCTCATTTCAAATGGTTGACCATTCGTAATACAGGTGTTTTGCCTATTTCAAAGTGAATATGTTTTAGATATCACAACTAGCATCCAGGTTTACTAGGTTATTTGTTTGATCTCAGTCTACCACTAATGTAAATGTTTCTCATCATCCTCTTCATCATTAATATAATATTTAGGCTACCTTACTACAGTAAAACAAGTCTTCCATAGACTATGACACCTCAGTAACATAGTTCCAACAAAGAAATGAGGGTTCAAGAAAATATCTCTCTTCAACGGCCTCAGCTATTAGCCATATGATCAACAAGGTCAAATGCAGCACTACAATCAAGAAGCAGCTCACCCACACGTTTATCTTGGTCAAGTGACCTGAGCCATTGATGGGTTAAATCAACTAGAGCTGTTGCAGTTGAGGGATCTTTACGGTAGGCATGCTGGTAGAGAAATAAGATGTGCTGGATGTGTAATTATCTAGGCCTAAAACATTTGGTTGAAGAGTAGGTGTCCCTGAATTCTTGTATTGTAGTTCAATAAATTATTAATTAAGGAAATCAATATCAGCTGACAATTGAACAGAAGTTTTAGACCTGCCAGCAGGTCCCTTTGTTTAAAAACGTGTTTGAAATGTTTCTTATCCATGTCTTTCCAGTTGATCTAACCAATCAGACTCAAGAGCATCACACATTCCTCCATTCATTCCCCTCTATCATATTCCCCTCTATCATATACGTCTCTATCCAGTGTAGAGACTGACTTGCCTAGTTAAATAAAGGTTAAATAAATCATATTTCTCTCTCATATTCCCCTCTATCATATTCCCCTCTATCATATTCCCTTCTATCACAATCCTCTATCATATTCCCATCTATCATATTCCTCTCTATCATATTCCCCTCTTTCCTATTCCCCTCTTTCATATTCCACTTTATTTATACAGGGAATCCCAATTGAGACCAGGGTCTCTTTCTCAATAGTGCCCTGTGTTACAGCAAAGAACAATCAAACAGCCTAAAAAGATATAATTACATTCAGAGCAGAAAATATATACAGAGCAAATCTATTAGATTGCAAACTTACATTTCACAATGAACAGTTGATCTGAGCCCCGTTTTGCACTGTTTCACTATGGCTTTAGTCATCAATCTAGCAAGAGGGAAACATTTTAATAATGTAGTAGTGTTTCAGGGACTGTCAGTTTAAGAGGTTTTAAATCTTAAAATGATCTAGTGAAACAAATACTCACTGTCACATTCCTCTCTCTCAAAATATTCCTCTCTATAATATTTCTCTGTCGTACTCCCCTCTATCATATTCCTCTCCATCATACTCCCCTCTATCATATCCCCCTCTATCATGTTCCTCTCTACCCTCCATCCACTGCCCCTCCCTCCTCCTCTCCCTCAGTGCAGCCCCTCTCCATCCACCAGAGCAGGAAGTGTCTGGGCTCAGTGAGGTTCAGCTCAGACTGAAGAGAGGCCATTTTAACTGTCTTCTCCTTTAGCTGTTCCTCCAGCCTGGAAAGTACCATCTCCTTGTCAACCAGGCAACCTTCCTTTTCCACATCTTTGTCTGCCTCCTCTTTAACTCTCAGTTACTCTCTGTTGATCCTCAAAATCAGCCCTGATCTGGGCTTTGAGATGATCCGATGTCTCGTTTGTTTGAGACATTTCTCTTTGCTGCTCATCATATTCCAGCACACTAATGTCATTCTTGAAGTAGTTTAAATCTGAGGCTACCTCTTTTTTTCAGATCCTTATGTGCTGCTCTTATAGGTTGGAATGTGTGTCCTCTGTCGTCTCTCCCATCTCTGCAGATCCCAGAGATCAGATTACTGTCCGTCTCACAAGGCAGCTTCAGAGCCTCTCCATGTTCACGACATTCATCTTCTCTGCCGTTTCCTCTCTCGGCTGTAGCTCTCTGTCTTTTAGGATCTTCCTCCAGTTTCAGCTGGTAGGCCACGTTCCTGATCAGTCTGTTGATCTGGAAGTTTCTGGCTCTGACCAGAGCTCTGCCCTCTGGACAGAGTTGGTGTCCAGCATTCAGGCTGTCTTGGAGGCATCTCTTGCAGAAGGTGTGCTGACAGCTCAGAGACAACGGCTCAGTGTAGATCTCTGTCCAGATGGAACAAGACAGGTGCTCTGCCAGGTCAGAGGAAGCTGTGGTCATAATGAAGATGACTATGCTCGTGCTCAGTGCGTGAGAGAAAAAGAGGCAGGATCAGAATACCCATATTAGCATACTAAATAGTATGAAAAAAAATATGTTTTATAGTATGTGAAATTTAGAAAGTATGCAGCGTTCACATGCTAGTCGGAACTAGGAAACTCTGAAATGTCCGACTTGCTGATTCGTTGAATGCGACACGTATATAACTACAACCAGTAACCAAGTCTGACATTTCCAAGTTTCCTAGTTCCGACTAGCACATGAACGCAGCAGTACTATTCCAAATGCGTCAACTAATGCACGATTGCATTGACTCCGTCATTCGTTTATTTTGGTACAGCACTTCAATTTATCTGATCATCAGCTGTTGTAAAACACGTGAGTCGGAAAAGAAGAATGAATTCTACAGGGGTGGGCAACTCCAGTCCTCCAGGGCCTGATTGATGTCACACTTTTTCTCAATCCCTAGCAAACACAGCTGATTAATCAAATTGCATTCTAAACTGAAGATCATGATTAGGTGATTATTGGAGTCAGGTGTGTTAGCTGGGGCTAAACTGTGACACCATTTAGGCCCTCGTGGACTGGAATTGCCCACCCCTGTTACTAGATCAAACGGCGAAATTAGTACATCGCCTAATCTAACTGCCTGTAGCTCAGGACCTGAAGCAAGGATATGCATTTTCTTGATACCGTTTGAAAGGAAACACTTTGAAGTTTGTGGAAATGTGAAATTAATGTAGGAGAATATAACACATTAGATCTGGTAAAAGATAATACAAAGAAAAAAACTACTTTTTTTTTTGTACCATCTTTGAAATGCAAGAGGAAGGCAATAATGAATTATTCTAGCCCAGGTGCAATTTGGCCACTAGATGGCAGCAGTGTATGTGCAAAGTTTTTGACTGATCCAATGAACTATTGCATATTTATTAAAAATGTTGTATCAAGACTGCCCAAATGTGCCTAATTGGTTAATTCATGCAATTTCAAGTTCATAATTGTGCACTCTCCTCAAATAGCATGGTATTCCTTCACTGTAATAGCTACTGTAAATTGGACAGTGCAGATAGATTAACAGGATTTAAGCTTTCTGCCCATATCAGATGTCTATGTCCTAGGATTTTTTGTTTGTTTCTTACAACCTCATGCTAATCACATTAGCCTACGTTAGCTCAACCGTCCCATTGACGGGACACCGATCCTGTAGAGGATTTATTAAGCATGTAGAATGCTAGTATGGGTATTCAGACGCGACTAGGTCTGTCTTGGAAAAGACAAAGTATGTTCTTAAAGTACACAGTCAAATTAACATTTACTTTAAAGCCCTCATTAAGAAAACTGACTGACTTCTTGTAATGGTAGGGGCATGTGACTATCATAAAGCAAGTCAGACTAAAGTTCAGTGACAACTTTCAGTGTGGGTGTGGGGAAAAAGCTACAACACAACTGAATAAAGGATGGGTTTTATTATCCATACAGTATAAATAGGAAATATCTAATGAACAAATGATTCCAACTAATTCTTTGGATTGGAGATCACTGCTTTAGACTGTAGATATGAATCCACACATTGAGGTCAGCAAGCACTAAATAAGTGTCCAGCATGCTCTAGAGGTTATTACAAGTAACTACATACACCACAACAGCTAACATAGGGTCTCACTCCCGCTCCTCCTTTCCTCCTCGTCTCTGTTCTTCCTCTATTCCTCCTCCTCTCCTTTCAGCGGCTCCAGCTGGATAGAGTGACGTCGAGGTGACCTCTCACTGGAGGGAGGGAGAGGGGGAACAAAGGAGGAGGAGGTGGAGAGAAGGAGAGCAGGAATGGAAGAGGAGGTAGGGAGGGGTAGAGGAGGCAGAAAGCCTGGTCTAAATATTGCTTTAAAGGGAAGAGAGGGGGGAGTGGGAGAAAGAGGGGAGGAGGGGGAGGGCAGCTGCGTCCGACACACCATACCTAAACCTGCAACAGGTAGGCCAAGGGGCGGGACCTGTAGGTGAGACTCATAACATGATAGGGGAGGCAGGTGAAGAAGGGGTGGAGCTGGAGTCAAGGATGGGAGGGTGTTCCTACGAGCCCCCTGCCAGCGAGAGGGAGAGCAGGGAGGAAGTCTGTCCACGGAGCACTTCCGGGTCATTGGGTCGCATCCGATGAGATTAGATCCCCCTCTACAATGTAAAGCAGTTTGAGTACTGGGGTGTTCTTTGTATAAATCCAAGGTGGAACCTCCAGGGGCTAGCCTCCTCTCAGGAGACAGTCTGCTCTGGGCTGCCTGGGAAAGGTGCTCCTCTGTGGGAAAGAGGAGAGAACAAGAGGCCCCGGAAGAGATCTCCTTATGGTAGAGATGGACAGATCGACTCTCCTTGTCCTCTCTCACCTCTTCCTCTAGCTCGGCTTTCTCCCTCCTTTCCTTCTTGAAGTCGTGATGAAGACAACCTTTTTCTCCCTTTCCTCCTTCCTCTCCTCCCTCTTCCTCTACCTTCCTTTCCCTCCTTCCCTCTTGGTAGACCTTGTTAAGTCGAGCCAGATTGTGAATAGCTAGCCATGGTTCAGACCACTGTCGCTGTCTGGGAGGGGGGATACAGGACTGGTCCACTGGACTCAGCTCACATGGGGAGAATCTGCTGCTGCTGCCACTCCCCCTCTTACCTGGGATGAGATAAGAAAGTATGAGACATGTTCCGGAAATGTTTAACACCTTCCCTCCCTCCCTCCCTCTAACCAGATCCTCTGAAATTGAACACATTCTCTCCCTCTAACCTGATCCTCTGAAATTGAACACATTCTCTCCCTCTAACCTGATCCTCTGAAATTGAACACATTCTCTCCCTCTAACCTGATCCTCTGAAATTGAACACATTCTCTCCCTCAAGTGAGTTGGGTGAACCCGTCTTGATGATGATGTCAGAGGGTGACATGCAGGTGACAGGTGATGCATCGGGAGACGGCAGAACGTTTAGGTAGCGCCTCGTCACTGGCCCTCCGCTCACACCCATCTCCGTAGTGATGATGATGATGTCACGGCCTTTGGCGCGGCACGCATCCAGCAGCACCTGGGGGTATGTAATGGTCAGTTATAATAATTTCACCACACACACAGTCTTGTATAACGAACCTTTTGGGGGGGACACAATTCACTCCCATTCAAAATACTATTTTCCCTAACCCGTACCCTTAACCTAACCTTAACCCAAAAATCAAACCCAAAACCTAATTCTAACCTTAACCCCCTAGAAATAGCATTTGACCTTGTGGGGACCAACAAAATGTCCCCATTTGGTCAATTTTTATAGTTAAACAAATCCACACACACACACCCCTCCTCCCTCCTGACCTGTAGTGTAGGCTGGTGCTGTGCGTTGATAGCGTAGACCATAGCTGAAGCTCCAGAGTAGTCCTCCATACTGGGGTCAGCTCCAGCTGAGAGGAGAGTAGAGGCTAGCTGAGCTCCAGCCCTCTCCATACAGGAATACATAAGAGCTGTACGGCCTGACCGGTCCTGGGCATTAGGGTCTGCCTAGGTGGGGAAAGATAGGATGGGGTTAGGATGTAGGTAGGCACACAAACACACAGTGAGCTTTAGGGTCCGCCTGTTTAGAATAGAATAGAATCCCACAAGGACCCACAAGGGAAAATTAAACCTACAGAGCTCTCCTTAAAAGCAGACACAGACCTGGTTGTCTAGTAGGTATCTGAGCAGTTTCAGGGTTCCAGGTCCGGTGGGTTCCCCTCTCAGGGCTTTACACGCAGCCAAGAGAGGAGTCTCTCCTCCTGGGTTTCTCTCATTGACCTGGGCACCCCCCTCCAGGAGCAGCCTAACGAGGCGAAGCTTCCCCAGCCTCGCTGCTCCAATCAGGGGACTGCCGTCTGGAAAGAGGTCCTGGGGGACCGACATGGTCTGGAGGAGAGGAAAAGGTAGAGAGAGATAGTAAGAAAAAGAGAGAGGCAGTCAAACAGACAGGCGAAAGACAAATAGTGAGTTAGCATCCAAACGTACCTGGGTTGACTGAGGTCCTGAGTTGATTGTTAAGGTTTCACTCCAGACCAAGTGGAGATCCACACATCACATATTGGCAGCAGACAACTTCAGCAGACTGGACACCGATACACATCCTCTTCTCTCGCTTTCTCTCCATCTCACTCCGTTGTACCTCTCTCCTGTACGAGGAGCGTGGGTCCTGTCTCAGGTGAAGGGCAGGCGTGGGTAGTGGTTTTCAGCTCTAAATGTCACCTGTTGCTGATTCTCCACACTACAAAGGCTCTGGGAAGGACTGAGAGAAGTCAGCTTTGAACGGCCTTCATCTGGCAGACCACCGCCTGAGTTCAAACAGCCCAGAGGGGTGTGTGTGCAGAAATGGCACTCAAAATCTAATTTTATTGGTCACATACCCATATTTAGCAATGTTACTGCGGGTGTAGCGAAATTCTTGTCTCACAAAAAAAAAATAAAGAAATACTGCAAAGTTGCTTAGGAGCTAGAAGCAGAGCTGCCACGTCTGTCGGCGCCATCTTGTCAGAACACAGACTTGTGATAAAAAGACCTGAGGATATGTAGGAATGTTTTGAAGCGCTCTGGTAATGACTTTACTGGCTGTTCTGCCTTTGGATAGGCCTGTAAACACACACACTTCCTTTGCCTTCATCGTCAGCAGTGCGAGAGAGCAAACTATAATTGACGTCATGGAACTAGAAGCCTCTAATAAAAAGGTGTTGAAAGAACTAAATGTCTTGGCAAAAGTAGTGAAGTAATTTTATTTTGATGTATCTACAACGAGGGACACAGGAAATAAAACTGATGACTCAATGAAAAACCTAAAACAAATGACATTTATTGATGGAAGAGTTCCCACCTTTTTCTCAATAAGCAACTTTTTAATCAGTCTCTAAAGAAACTTTATTACAACATAAAGAAAACGTACAAATAGGAAACATTTTATTACTACACAAGACATTCAGGAGCGGAAACTAGCCTATCAGGAAATACAAAGCAAACCCAGGAAGCAGTTCTTCACAATGTTTAATCCAGATTGGCATGATACTGTGTTGCCCCCTTAGATTATGGTCCCCCTGCTTTTGAAAAGAACCTGAATATAGCAATATTCCAACCAAATGGGATCATTTATATACACAGCACTGCAAGAGATAGATCCAACTGAAAAAAATCTGACCTTCAAATCAACGAGGCACCCAATCCAGAAGGGGTTAACAGAATTTAAAAACACAGGATCATTGTAACGGACTAAATGTTCTGAACTACTGGCATCGGGAAACAAGACTGCTTTGTCACCAGAGAAAAACATGGTCTGCATCTCAGTCCAAAGTGGCTTCCTCTCCTCACGTCATCTCTTCTTTCACGTCAGTGCAGGTGAAAGGAGAGGACTCTCCTTTAGACTATCGTGTTGGATACACCCAAGGAACAGAAACATGTTTCCTTATCCTCCGTCCCCTCCTCCTTTCAACCCTCCCAGAATGAAACAGTATTATACGTCACCATAGAAACACAGAAATGACCAAAAATGTGACAACGTTGATTTTACATACAGGAGAGGCGTTTGCACCGGTGCAGAGTTTAACACCTCATGATCAGAAGGGAAGAACTAGGGCCAGGAGGTTTTCCTGAACAGGTCACATTGTCAGGGAACACAACTTGAAAAAGGTAGAGCCATAGAGAATGATAGAGGCTTATAGTGGCCAAAATGCTGTTTTAGCATGGGCAGCGCCATTGAGGGCTTCCGCCATATTAAAGTAGTCAAAGTAGTCAACTGGATGGGGATTCTTATGGGTTGTAGCCTCAACGGCGCTGCCCATGCTGTCACAGATATAAAGATGAGTCCTCTATCGCTATGGGCAGAGCGGAAAGGTCAAATGAAGGTCATGAGTAGGGCCATGAGTTTTTCCTGAGCACATGAAAAGACAAGGACCACAGGAGTTCGGTGGCACCTTAATTGGGGATGACAGGCTTGTGCTAATGGCTGGAGCAGAATCAGTGAGATGTTATCAGATACATCAAATGTGGTTCCACGCTCCATTCCAGATATTATGAGCTATCCTCCCCTCAGCAGCCTCCACTGACAAGGGCACACAAAAACTAAAAACATAGCCCTAGTTATGTTAAGTAAATATATCTCAAATTTTAAAAACAAACAGTTTCACGGTTTGTTTTCCAATAATTATCCTCTTCCAACAATAACAAACAGTTTGCACTGGTGCAAACTAGGGCACATCCTAAATGGCACCCTATTCCCTATGTACTGCACTACTTTTGGCTTCAGTAGTGCACGATATATAGGGAATTGGGTGCATTTCAGATTTGCCCTTAGTGAATATGGTAGAGAGGATGGTTCAGAGTTGAATCCATACAGCAGTATCTCAAAATACACCAGACGTCCCCCTCCCCCCCCCCCTTAACTCTTCATATCATTAAGAACCTGCATTTTTACATCTTTTGTCAATTGAAATACAGAAGAAAAAAAATCCTGAATAGAAAACCTTATTTTCTTTTCATCTATCGTTACTAGAGACAGGAGACTTCCATTACAGCTTGACCTGACCAGGAAATAGTCTGGACTCTAACGTTAGTTGTCATTCCTAAGTAATGATCCAATAAAGAGGGTTCCTCCTGGCCCTAGTTGTGTCGGGAGTTAAACAGTGAGGTACTGTAAAAACACACACCGTCTCTTTCAAACCCAGATGGTCTGAATCAACTCATTTCTCATCAGTCATTGGTTGTGACGGAAATATCAAAACATGTCATGATATCAAAATTCACTTTACAGTATTTACAACAAACCAAAAGACAGATGGAGACGTCACAAAAGTAGAGAGAGGTGGTTGGGGAGGGGGATGGCGTAGGTAGGCCGATTGGTTGGTTGGTTGTGTGTGTAAGGACAAATGTTGTCCTTTTGGGGGATCTTGACAGTCAGTTACCATGGCAATTGCCACACCGCCTCCTGATTGGCTCAGCTCTGTTACAAGAGTCCTTTAAGCATCCAATCAGAATAATTTCACAGAAGGTCAGAACTGCCCTCTGGGTAAGAAAATACAATTAAAACAAAAACCAGACACTTCCAAGATGTCTTCCTCTAGGAGATGGATGCTGATTGGTGCAGAGTGATTCCGGAGTGTGCAGATAGAACAGGTTGACAATAAGTCTGTCTCAATGGAAAATTAAACATACAAATAAATACAACTGTGCATCCTCTGCATGTTCAGGGTCACTTAGTCTACTACAGAGAGAATGCCTTCAGGGGGATGGAGAGACATTACTATGGGAAATACAAAATTAAAGTACCATGATGGACCAAGGTGCTGCCCTCTGACTGGGCAAAGAGGGGACAGTAGATTGTGTATATCCTGTGGGGTTTTCCTTAAGGAGACTAGTGAAGTTTCACCATCCTGTGAAGTTACTAACAAAGAGGTCATCAGTGTGTGTGTGTGTGTGTGTGTGTGTGTCCTTTCAACAACAACTCCAGAAATTAAATCCTACTTTTTAAAATAACCAGAATCATCATAACAATATTATTAATCATAACAATAAAATATTATAAAAGAATAGCAATAATACATTACATACAGAGTAATGGAAAACATCACAACACTTCTGTTTTTTAAATGTATACACAGAGTGAACGAGGGGGGATGGACGACACTTCCATGTCTACGTCTCAAATGACACCCTATTCCTCTAAAGTACATAGGGAAAAGGGGATCATTCGAGATTCGTTCCCTGTTCCACCCCTGTATCCATTAGAAACACAATCAAATCCATTAGAAACAATAAAAACATCAAAATAAAAGTGAATGCCAATGTAATGTTTGTCAAGCTTCCAGACAGCTACTGACAGAACCCTACCATGCTGTGTCCTGAAGGGTGTCCATGTTATCCAGTCTCTCCATCTTTCTTTCTCTCATCCCCTCTCTCATTGTCCAGACCCTGACAAGAAGTCAGAGAGGCAGGGGGCGGGGTTAGAGAGTAGGGACTTCCTGTGTCTCTGTTTCCTGTCTATGCCACAGACAGCGTCGGGAAGCTCCGCCTTCACTAGAGGCCCAGCATGCCCCAGGGATGTCCTAGAAGCCTGGGTAGCGGCGAGAGTTCCGAGGGGGTGGAGGTGGGGGTGAGGTGGGAAAGGCAGAATGAGTCCGATCCAAGGTGAGGGGTTGGAAAAATCCAGGTGGAAAGGTACAAAAATAAAATAACCAAAAGAAAATACAAAAATAAAGAAATTAAAATTACACACTCATCGTCATGTTGGGTGAATACTGTGAAGAGAAAAAAGGAAGGGGGGGGGTAGACATGAGTGAAAAATGTAAACGCTACAACCTTACATACCAGGTCACCCACCCTGGTTCTTGTGGGGTCAAGGTACAAGGGTCAGGGGTCATCGGCCAGCAGTACTCACACTTTCACTTTGGAATGGGTTGAGGAAGTTTCCACCCATCTCTCCATCGTCCCGCGGCGTCCCGGGAGGGTTGCTCATACCCCCCATGTTGTTAGGAGAGTTCTGGATAGATAGAGAGTAAGATAACTCTACAAATATGTCATACCACAATTTATTTGCCCAGCAGCACCAAGACATGTCCCTTTGACTGTAAACCCTCTGTCGGTTTGAGAGATTCAAGTCAAATGTTGTAGAAAAGGGGATTTATATTCACCTTTGGCAACCCGTCCATGTCCCCAGAGCCTGAGAGACAATGAGAGAGAGATGAGATTCAAAACAGTTAAATACATGCACTGAACATTGTCACCCTTACGACTGCATTATAACAGGTGTTCATAACCCTGTCACCCACCTAGTGAGCCGTTCATGTGGTGAGGTTCCATGGCTCCCATAGCTCCCATCGGTCCATCAGGGCCCGGGCCCATAGGGAACTGGGAGAGAACACACACACAGAACATAAAGATGTCTCAGTGACTGGACCTTTAGCCTGGTTTTATTGCCCTATCTAATCAGCAGGGGGATAAAGTCATACTGTGTTATAATGTATTGTGGTGTCACGCTGTGTGATGTCATGCGGTGGAATACGCCGTGTCATGTGACTCACGTTGGGTCTGTTTCCTCCTGGTCCTATAGGGTTCATCATAGTGTAGATGTTTTCACTGGAGTTGTTGGAGTCTGGGGGAGACATACACAATAGCACATTAGTCCACAGAGAAAGGCAACACACAGTGTCTAAATATAGTACTGGTGCTGGGGGGGACGGGGGGGACGGGGGGCTTATTTAAGAGACGCACCACCTGGGCTGGGCATGATGGGAGTTCCGGGCGGCCCTCCTCCTCCTGGAGGACCCTGGGAAACAGATAGTTCAAAAGGTCAATAAGAACAGTGCAAACAATTTCCCATTTCCACAGCTAAGGAACAGTTTCATAACTGACGTGTTATTTCCCATTTCCACAGCTAAGGAACAGTTTCATAACTGACGTGTTATTTCCCATTTCCACAGCTAAGGAACAGTTTCATAACTGACGTGTTATTTCCCATTTCCACAGCTAAGGAACAGTTTCATAACTGACGTGTTATTTCCCATTTCCACAGCTAAGGAACAGTTTCATAACTGACGTGTTATTTCCCATTTCCACAGCTAAGGAACAGTTTCATAACTGACGTGTTATTTCCCATTTCCACAGCTAAGGAACAGTTTCATAACTGACGTGTTATTGAAAACACTGACGGTTGGCTACTCACCACATAGTGGCCTGGAGATGAGGAGGAGTATTGTATCTGTGATGAGAGAAGGGAAACTAGAGGTTAGGGGGTCATAGTTACCGCCAGGAGAGATTCTCATCTAAGCAGTAGTTCTTTCCTCCAGCAACAAGAGGGCAGTATTGTACCTTTTCAAGCCACCTGTTAAATAATAACAATCCTTGTCATGAATAATCTAATCTATGACAAATTGAGCGAGGAGGAAACAACTTACTGAGTTAGCATTGGGACCAGGCCACGGCCCTCTACCACCAGGCCCCCTGAGAGACAGAGACAGACTGTAAGCATAGGGAAACACTGCCATAAACCAAGAAAACAACAGTTCAACATTCATGATGTCGGGGCCTTCGATATTCAATCATGAAGCTGGTGCTGCTATGGGATAGACTGTATTTCTCCCTGTGGAGGGAACACTTACATGTTCATCCCAGGCATAGGACCACCCATGGAGTTAGGAGGAGGTCGCATACCCCCGTAGTTCTACATACAGAGAAGAGATACACAGTGTCAAAACTATAGAGAGAGAGTGTGAGTGTGAGCGTGTGTACGCGCACTTACCTGTGGACCCATGGGCCCCATTCCTCGTGGAGCGTTCATTCTCATTGGCCCGCCCATATTAGGATGTCCTATAGGAGAAAAGATGACAAGAACACAGTCTTAACACCAACACACTGGTAGTTAACATAAAGATACTATGTGATGGTCTAATGGATAATTCGATTCACTTAGCAAATGCTTTTATCCAATGAGACGGTCACCTCCACACCTAATCCACATATGGTCAGTCTGAACCTGGAAGGCAGGGTTTATGGGAGGCAACAGACTAAACTCTCCTCTAATCTCATTAACTGGGACCCCTGTTGGGTTAAACGGTAATCTCTAATCTGAATTTGTAATCTCAAACCAAAACACACACAGAGACCCACACTATCATATCTTCTACCCAGATGACCCCTAGATCTGTAAGGTCCTGGGGGCACCGGCGTTTTCAGTGTGGCATGCCACTGAATAATGAATAATGTCCGTGCTGGACACACACACACACACACACACACACACACACACACACACACACACACACACACACACACACACACACACCACCCCCCCCCCCTACCTTGTGGTCTGGTGGGGTCCATGCTGTTTGGCAGGAGAGGCTGAGAACCAGGGATTCCCCCTGGAGGCTGAGGGAAACAGATGGACGAGAGAAAGGGTGATCGTGAGTATGGATCACCAGCACATAGTTACCTGAAAGTACATGTTCCAGCTGTATAGGTGAGTGTGTGGTCCATACCTGATTTGGCATTCGGAGTGAGGGGCGGGGTCCACCTGGAAACCGTGGCGACATGAAAGGCTGAGAGAGACAGAGAGAGAGTTTGTCATTCCGACTGAAAAGGAGCAGAGCAGACATGATGGACAGAGTGTGAATGGAGGATGAGGAGGAAGGGAGTGAGAACAACACAGAAAACTAAAACAACGCGCTGACACTCAAACAATGAGCAGGCTAATTAGTGAGGTATTTTACAGAGGAAGCTCGTCTTCAAGGATGTTGGCTTTGCTCTCCTCCTTTAGTCTTACATGCAGATCAGTGTGTGTGTTTTGTCTGTCCTGTGCACATGCTCAGTGTGTAGGTCCACAGTGGTTCATGTTTTGTTTTATTGATGAGGTGGTGTTGGTGGAGTGTGTCTGTGTGGGGGCTAAAGCTCCCTCCCTCCAGAACAGCTCCAGAGGAGAGAGTCAATTATTTATCTCTGTGTGTGTGTGTGTTACCTGTCCGTGTGGTCCCATGCCGTGGGGGGGCTGTGCGTGGGGAGACTGCTGGGAGCCTGGCGGGCCCTGAGAGAAGAGAAGAGTGACATCAGAGAGAGGGAGGAGCTAACACAATTACACCTGCAGGAGCAAGGGATGGGATGTGGCAGAGAAGCTAGGCAGTAGCCAATCAGAACACAGAGAGGAGGCCGTTTTTTCCTAAGGGTGCCACCTAGGGTGTCTTCACCACTAGAGGGCAATGTTGACACAGCTAAAACACAGCTCAGAAGGACAGCGGATCCAAGGAGCCTACAGCATGGTGACCATCCATCCAACACTATTCAACATCAGGCATGCAACTAGACTGAGGAACTGCAGAGAATGTGCATGAACGACTTCAGGTTTGTTTTGTGAGTTGTGTGGGTCTTCTATTTAAAAAAATTATTCTTAGCGAACAAACACCAAAATACACACACAAGATAATAGCAACACAGGCATATTTGCAGCAAACAGCTCTTGCTAATGATGAGGCCACTTGTACAAAAAGGACAACACAAGCACACACACACACCCTCCTCCCTCACTTGTGTTATAAATAGCCCTTCGGTGCCTCTCCTCTTCTCTCGCTCCCTCACTACTCTCGCCATCTCCCACTCTCACCTACTTCCTCCCTCCCATTATTTCATTCCAGCTCTCTCGCCCTCTCTCATTCGCTCGCTCTCTCTTTCCCTCTCTAGACAAACAATTAAGTGGTAGCCACAGAAACAAACACATTGAGGCCCATCTCTCTCCCCCTCTCTCCGTTCCACCTTATCGTCGTTGCTGCCAAATGCCAGGGCTGTCCATCACACTGTCTGGCCGTGTGTGTGTGTGTGTGTGTGTGTGTGTATATATATAGAGAGAGAGAGCGAGAGAAGAGGAGTGTGGGATCATTGGAGGTGGAGAGAAAGAGAGGGAGGTGAGGAGATATAGGAAGAGAGGGAGGTGAGGAGATATAGGAAGAGAGGAGATATAGGAAGAGAGGGAGGTGAGGAGATATAGGAAGAGAGGGAGGTGAGGAGATATAGGAAGAGAGGAGATATAGGAAGAGAGGGAGGTGAGGAGATATAGGAAGAGAGAATAAAGTAATGGATGGTGAAGATGGAAGAGATGACAACAAGAGGGAGTTTTACCATGCGTAAAGTGAGGGGCAAGGGAGGTCGATAAAGAGAGGGATGAATAGAGGTGTATTACCTGGAAGAATCCAGGTGGCATGGGTCCTCCTGGCATGCCATCATTAGGAGGCATGTTCCCCATCACAGGACTGGGGGCTGCTGCCGCACTCTGCAACACACACACGTTAAAAGATGAAGCACACAATCACACACACTAATAGACGCGCACGCACACACACACAATCCACCCTAAACCCTGGCCTTTCCACTTTCTGTTAAACTGACCCCCCCCCCCCCTTGTCTTTATACATGTATGCTAATTCTGCCCATGAACAGGCCAATGAGTCCCTGGGGACAACATTGGGTCTCCCTCCATCTCACTCTCTCTCACTCCCCTTCTTTTCCCTCCTCATTCCCCTTAAACCCCTCTCCATCCCCAAACATCTGTACTCCTCCTCTTTCTCACCTCTCTCCCCTCCCTCCCCCACGGCCCTAACCTCCCCACGGCCCCAACCTCCCAACCCTCCCACGGCCCCAACCTCCCAACCTCCCCAACGCTCCCACGGCCCCAACGCTCCCAACCCTCCCACGGCCCCAACGCTCCCAACCCTCCCACGGCCCCAACCTCCCAACCCTCCCACGGCCCCAACCCTCCCACGGCCCCAACCTCCCCACGGCCCCAACCCTCCCACGGCCCCAACCCTCCCAACCCTCCCAACGCTCCCACGGCCCATTCTCCCAACCCTCCCACGGCCCATTCTCCCAACCCTCCCACGGCCCATTCTCCCAACCCTCCCACGGCCCATTCTCCCAACCCTCCCACGGCCCATTCTCCCAACCCTCCCACGACCCATTCTCCCAACCCTCCCACGACCCATTCTCCCAACCCTCCCACGGCCCATTCTCCCAACCCTCCCACGTCCCATTCTCCCAACCCTCCCACGGCCCATTCTCCCAACCCTCCCACGTCCCATTCTCCCAACCCTCCCAACCCTCCCACGGCCCCAACCCTCACCTGCCTCAGTTCTTCCCCGTTGCTCTCACTTCCTTTTGCTCACTCCTTCTCCCTCTCCCCCTCTCTCATCTCTTGCAGTAGCTAGTCGAAGCTGTTGCTATGGAAACGAGTCCTTTGCTCCCTGTCCCTCTAGCATCCCCCTCTCAGAGAGAGAGAGAGAGAGAAGAGGGAGGTAGGGGAGAGAGACCGAGTGACGAGTTTTCAGTAACAATCTCTAACCAGGCCCTAGCCACTTGTGTGGATATGAAATAATTGGATAGATATAGGCAATATGGTGAGAACTCCACCTATCATATCAGAGGGCAAGGTTCGTATAGAAATACCATTAACCAGGCTACTGGCATCATGCTTGACATATTGACAGAACACAGACAAATCCTAAATCCTACACGTCAATGACAAATAACTGTACATCAATACAGTTACATGGCTGACTATCACTCACCCACACAAACAGAAATACATGTCAACACACACCATCCCACACACAGTGACAGGAAGCACCACAGGGGAAGGTTCATGTCTGGCTCAGCCTATAGGAATCCACCACCATGAATAATTAATCAACAAATCAAAACTGATGATTTGATTGGGCGATGTGGCTCACTGATACTGAATGGAATTGATCCATCCAGCCCCCGCCCGTCCACACACAAATTGACAGATCAATGGTGCTCAACACATTATTGACCTTTTCCCTTGTACCTTTTCAATGGTAAGACACAAACAAACACTGGAAGATGGAGAGAGGGAGAGAAAGAAAAAGAGTGGAGGGAAGAGAAAATAGGAAATAAAGGGGAAGAGAAGAATGGTAATCCCCCCCCCCCAAAAGAGAGATGAGAGAGTGAAGGGGGCAAAATGAGAGAGAGGGAAGACGGCAAAGAGAAAGTTACAGGAAAACAAAATAATATGTTTTCTATGAACTTAGAAAACAGCATGTCTGAATCCACAGACACACAACAGAGAGGCACCCTGCCAGAATGCTAGACATGGATATAGACACAGACAGAGAGGCACCCTGCCAGAATGCTAGACATGGATATAGACACAGACAGAGAGGCACCCTGCCAGAATGCTAGACATGGATATAGACACAGACAGAGAGGCACCCTGCCAGAATGCTAGACATGGATATAGACACAGACAGAGAGGCACCCTGCCAGAATGCTAGACATGGATATAGACACAGACAGAGAGGCACCCTGCCAGAATGCTAGACATGGATATAGACACAGACAGAGAGGCACCCTGCCAGAATGCTAGACATGGATATAGACACAGACAGAGAGGCACCCTGCCAGAATGCTAGACATGGATATAGACACAGACAGAGAGGCACCCTGCCAGAATGCTAGACATGGATATAGACACAGACAGAGAGGCACCCTGCCAGAATGCTAGACATGGATATAGACACAGACAGAGAGGCACCCTGCCAGAATGCTAGACATGGATATAGACACAGACAGAGAGGCACCCTGCCAGAATGCTAGACATGGATATAGACACAGACAGAGAGGCACCCTGCCAGAATGCTAGACATGGATATAGACACAGACAGAGAGGCACCCTGCCAGAATGCTAGACATGGATATAGACACAGACAGAGATGCACCCTGCCAGAATGCTAGACATGGATATAGACACAGACAGAGATGCACCCTGCCAGAATGCTAGACATGGATATAGACACAGACAGAGATGCACCCTGCCAGAATGCTAGACATGGATATAGACACACACCTTGTGTGTTTGAGTGCCCATCTGGTCCTCAAGACTGGCAAACTGGCACTTCACTCAAACAGTTGCCAGCCAAGGCAGACAAAACAGAACACACAAAGCATGCACACACACAGTTAACCAGCTCCCTCTGGCACTGAGGATGTGAAAGCCCCCCTTGCTCTGGGCCGGATGCCAGGGCTGCAACACACACATACACACACCTGGCTTAGCCCCGGCCCAGTGCTGGGATTACTGGATTAAGACCTCTATTCCATTATCTCCACACACTGTCAATAGCAACACACACACACACACACACACACACACACACACACACACACACAGACACACCTAGGCCAAGGGAAGAGGCGGGACAAAGACGCACACACTTGGGCCTGTCACTTACGTAATCATGGAAGGCCTTGGCCTCGCTGGAGTGTTCGCAGTTCTCCCGTCTGTCCGGCGCAGCGCAATACAAATCCCAGAATACACTGCAACGGGAAATAGAGGAAGAGGGTTCATGTCAGGGAGCACCTGATGAGCCAAGAGGCGGTAAAGAGGTCAATCGAAAGCCACCAAAGCAATAGAATTGCCATGGAAACGCATGAAGGACCGTGGGGGAAAGATCCCGACTCCTCATTGCCCCCCAGCAAAATGATCCTACATTTAGGCTATTGTTTACATGTGTATTTCACACTATGTTGAGGTAGAAATCGCAATATAATGCTTGTATGGATGTCAACCCCAACACATGTTCATGTCATCGTTACAAAGCTCTCTCACACTCTCACACCTTAGCCAAATACATTTAAACTACATTTTTCACAATTCCTGACATTTAATCCTAGTAAAAAATTCCCTGTCTTAGGTCAGTTAGGATCACCACTTTATTTTAAGAATGTGAAATGTCAGAATAATAGTAGAGAATGATTTATTTCCGCTTTTATTTCTTTCATCACATTCCCAGTGGGTCAGAAGTTTACATACACTAAATTAGTATTTGGTAGCATTGCCTTTAAATTGTTTAACTTGGGTCAAACGTTTCAGGTAGCCTTCCACAAGCTCCCACAATAAGTTGGGTGAATTTTGGCCCATTCCTTCTGACAGAGCTGGTGTAACTGAGTCAGGTTTGTAGGCCTCCCCCCACAACATGATGCTGCCACCCCCGTGCCTCACGGTTGGGATGGTGTTCTTCGGCTTGTAAGCATCCCCCTTTTTCCTCCAAACATATCTAAGGTCATTACGGCCAAACAGTTCTATTTTTGTTTCATCGGACCAGAGGACATTTCTCCAAAAAGTACAATCTTTGTCCCCATGTGCATTTGCAAACCGTAGTCTGGCTTTTTTATGGCGGTTTAGGAGCAGTGGCTTCTTCCTTGCTGAGCGGCCTTTCAGGTTATGTCGATATTGGACTCGTTTTACTGTGGATATAGATACTTTTGTACCCGTTTCCTCCAGCATCTTTACAAGGTCCTTTGCTGTTGTTCTGGGATTGATTTGCACTTTTCGCACCAAAGTACGTTCATCTCTAGGAGACAGAACGCGTCTCCTTCCTGAGCGGTATGACAGCTGTGTGGTCCCATGGTGTTTATACTTGTGTACCATTGTTTGTACAGATGAACGTGGTACCTTCAGGCGTTTGGAAATTGCTCCCAAGGATGGACCAGACTTGTGGAGGTCTACAAAAAAATATATCTGAGGTCCTGGCTGATTACTTTTGATTTTCCCATGATGTCAAGCAAAGAGGTACTGAGTTTGAAGGTAGGCCTGAAATACATCCACAGGTACACCTCCAATAGGCTAATTGAAATCATTTGAGTCAATCAGAAGCTTCTAAAGCCATGACATAATTTTCTGGAATTTTCCAAGCTGTTTAAAGGCACAGTGAACTTAGTGTATGTAAACTTCTGACCCACTGGAATTGTGATACAGTGAATTAAGTGAAATAATCTGTCTGTAAACAATTGTTGGAAAAATGACTTGTGTCATGCAGAAAGTAGATGTCCTAAACAACTTGCCAAAACTATAGTTTATTAACAAGAAATGTGTGGAGTGGTTGAAAAACGAGTTTTAATGACTCCAACCTAAGTGCATGTAAACTTCCAACTTCAACTGTATGCATCTGAATGTAAATGGTACGGAGTGGTGATATTCTAATGGAATACACAAACGTGTGAACACAAGAAGATGCGCAGGGCCAAGATGCTCACCACCACCATGAGTGTAGGAATCCAGGAGGCTCCCCTAACGTAATATTCTTCTCCCATCGTATCTGAAAGAGAGAAAGCAACATGATGTCTAGTTCTAAACTCAGCAGGAGAGGAGACGGTCAGGGTGGGTGTGTGTCTAGAGTACGTGTGAAACTCATTCCACTGAGGGCTGAGCGTCTGCGGGTTTTCACGCCTCCTTTGTACTTGAATGATGAATTAAGGTCACTGATTAGTAAGGAACTCCCCTCACCTGGTTGTCTAGGTCATAATTGAAAGGAAAAACCAAAAACCCTTAGACACTCAGCCCTCCGTGGAATGAGTTTGACACCCCTGGCCTAGAGGTTAAGAACACATAATCAGTCTGTCTCAGCCAGTCAACGCTGTCCCTCTTTCTTGACCACGCTCCCTCTCCCGCTCTCCTCCTTTCACTACCTCTCAGTCAATGCCCTCTGAGATAGTTACACCTCGTTCTACAACACCGTCCTTCCCCCTCGCTCTCTCGGTCTCCCTTCCTCTACCACTGCCTCCATCTTGGCTACCGCTACCTGTCCACATCTCTACCTCGTTCTCTTTTCCTCTCAGTCAGTCTCTACCTTTCTCCCACTGTCTCACTCTAGTCCCTTACTGGGAAGGAGCAAAGTCGGACAGAAAGGTGTGTGCGTCTCACCTCTGACAAGAAGGTCTGTGCAGACTTCTGTGCTCCTACATGCAGCAGGTACTCATATACGTACAGCGCTAACCTGCAACAGAGAACAGGACATTGCATTAGCAAAATTATAGAAAAAGCCATAGGAGTTAGCATTAGCAAAGATCTGGATGAGGATTATACAAACCTACTAGAACAACATGGCTGACCGTGTGAGCAGGGCCAGCTCCAGGCATAGGCGGTCGCTTAGGGCCCCAGGCCGCTAGGTTGTTTTTGGGAACTCAGTCAGAGTCTTAACTTACTGTTGCGAGTTAGAATAGTAGAATACACAAGGCGCAAGTTCGAAATTTGGTTGTGCATCAGCAATTTCAGCTAACAATTTTTTGATTTATTTACCAATCTAGCGAGCCATCTAAATTTGTAGTAATCATGGCCAAATACCGACCAGGTATGTTCCTAGGGTCCCCCAATTGATTTTGTTAGTCTGTCACTCAGATATCATTAAAACCCTTTCCAGCCGGAGCTTTCTAATTTCGTAATAACAGTTAAACAATGGTTTAAAGCCTTAATAACACTGCTGTCCAATCACCAAATGTATTTCTGTAAACTGCCATTTACACATGACAACATGAGCTACAAATAGATAGAATTGGTTTAGGGATTTATGGGCGGGAACTTTTTTTTTACTTCAATGAAAGGTCACAGAGCAAATCCTCCATTTGCCTCAGTGCCCTGGTAGATGACTGAAACGAGAGTGGATCGAGTGCTATTTTGACAGCTTCAAAGTGAAAACCACCATGTGGATCAGATGAGGAAAGAAAGTTGCTACTCCCTCCATTTCTGATTTTTTTTGGGCCATTTCTTTCTAGCTGGCAAAACAAGTGAGCTAGATTTTCTGTGTACTGTCAATAACATAGCTAAGTATGTCACTGATATGGGCTAGTAAAAAAATAAAAGAAATATTATATATATATATATATATATATATATAATTTAAAAAATAAAATAAAAAATTCGGCAGGTTAAGCGGTTAAGAGCGTTGGGCCAGTAACCAAAAGGTTGCTGGTTCGAATCCCTGAGCTGACTACGTGAAAAAATGATCTGTTGATATGCCCTTGAGCAAGGCACTTAACCCTAACTGCTCCTGTAAGTCACTCTGGATAAGAGTGTCTGCTAAATGACTCATGTCAATTAAACCAGATTGACCACTGTGCTCACACTGGTTTCACTTCACTTGCAGTGAAATATGTGAGCTTGCCAGATCAGGCTGGTTTAGGGAGGTTAAGGAAATACAGTATGCTTGATGCCTGTCCCCCTGCCCCCACAGGTCTAAGACACTCCCCAGCGTTGCTCCCCGGCCTCCCAACACCCCTCCCCAGACCGCTTCCACCCTTGCCTCTCCCCTTCTGGTCCCCCCCTCTTATCCCCCCACTGGCCTTGCTTCCTAGTCCTAACAGACACCGGCTGCATACCAGCTTCCAGGTCCACCGCAGCTACTCTGAGATAGCCGACTCCTCTGCCCACCAGAGGCCCCCACCTTGGCTCCTCCATGACTCGTGCATGTTCCTCACCCTTGTATGTTGTCCTTTCCTTTTCCCATATAGCCTGCCTACCAGCCTGCCTACCAGCCTGCCTACCAGCCTGCCTACCTGTTTGAGTCATGACTCACATGGCCTTGGAGATGTAAAGGACATGTAAAGACTAAAATAATGTTGGGCTTTTAAATTGTTCCCATTCTGATTCCTCACGTGATAGGCCTAGTGTAATGAATGTACAGAAGAAATTGAAGGTGTAAAAGGCAATAAATTTGGCATTATATGCCTTTATCATATTAAGTCATTCCAAATACATTTTGATGACAATATCTCTAAGATGGTTGTATTTAATGTTATGGCTATGATGGTAATATTTTATTTTTATTACAGGTTTGAATGAGACAATGTACTCCCTAATGTTATTCTTTCAAAAAGGTTATTGAATTATTATTATTACTTGTTTAGGACTTTATCATATGTCAGACTAAATACTATTTGTAATTATTAATTTTTTTGCAGATGTGTTGAATATACTATGCAGATAAGTGTCTGTTCAAGGAACATTCCATATATAAAAAAAGTTAAATACCATTGGTCACTAAAACAACTAACTTGTTCACAGTAAAAAGGTATTTCTATTCTGATTTCAGATTTTCAATCCTTACAAAACAAGAGACTCAATATGCTCTAAGTTGTTCTAGATCTTCATTAGAAAGTGTTGTAAATTGCCGTTATTTGGGGGGGGAAAGCATAGATTTTTTCTTATAAAGATACAGTTTCACAGGTGTTCTTTCTTGACTGATTGTCATTTGAAAGGGCAGTTTCTCAGCTTTCAAAATAGGTATCATGTTTTCATTATACTCATTAACGCACGCCGAGGTCATGATCCAGTAAGAAGTGGAACATTCTGCTCAGGCTGGAAAGGGTTAACATGGCATAAGTCATAAAGTGTAGAACTGCTGTTACAATATGTAACTTTTTGGGCGACCCGACAAAAGTCATAGAAATGTGAGTTACAGATTCTATGTGCGCTAATTCTATGCTTCCCATTTAAGTTTTGTTTTTGTACACCAGCTTCAAACAACAAAGCAAAATATTTTTGGTTATGGAAACAATTTCACAGCGGTTTAGATGGTACAATGATTCTCTACACTATACTTGCTTGTTTTGTCAAACGGAAATTAGGCAAACTATTAGAATTTTAAGAGAAATTTCTGCATAGTGCCTCTTTAAAACTTCAAACATTTCACCCCATAGCTAATGGGTAGAATTACAGGAAAGTAACTGTAAAACTTTTTTTCTACCACATGGCAAAATGTGTAGAATGGCAAGAAATTTGTTATAAAATTGCTAAAATGTTCTCTTCACAAAATATGTAGAACTGCAGAAAAATTGCTTTAAAAATGCAGTATTCTCTACACCACATGGGTAAGTGTGTCCGCTCAAGTGTTTTGCCCGTGAGGCCCCCCCCAATAGGCTAGAGCTGGGTTAAAATACTATTTGAAATATCTGAATTACTTCACATTTCAAGTAAATATTCAGATAATGTTTGTTATTTGAAAAGACAAGTTGTTGAATATTTTGAAGGTATTGGCATGTATTGGAAAATATGTTTAAATTCAATCACATTTTGACCCCCCCCCCCAATCAAAACTTTCCATACATATTTGACCATGACCTAAATGGTCAGAAAGTGACTTCTTACACCTGAATACCAAAACATCCAGGAGATTAAAGTGCTCAAAGTTGACCCATTTTACATACCACGAGACAACCATGTCTTCATCTCTGGAAAAGATAAATGGTTGAGTTTGATATATATATTTTTTTTAACATACAAAAACAGGGTTGTCAAACTATTTAATAATTTCCTGAAAAAAAAAATTATATATATATATATATATATATATATATATATATATATATATATATATATATATATATATATATATATATATATATATATATATATATATATATATATATTCACATATTTTGTAGCTTACACTTTTCATCCTCTGAGGTTATTGTTGTGCCTGCCATCAGTTGAGACGAAACAGCTCGTGAATACAATGGAAGTAGTTGAGTCGACCCATATTTGAAAATACACAGAAAAGAAGTACTTAAATAACAAAATACACATGTATTTGAACCCAGGTCTGATGTGTGTGTACAGTCGTAAGGGCTGTCTCACAGGACAGGATCATAAATAGCTGAGGGGTGTTCCCACCCTGTGATCACACAGATAAAACAACTGGTAAGACAGGACACACACACTGCCAGAAAAGAGTACGAATCCTCTTAAGAGCAGGAGGTAATTGTGAGGTTGCAGCTCTTCAGACAGGCGAGCCTGTGATTTATGAGCCAGGACGTCAGAGGTAGTGGTTCTAACACACACACACACACACACACACACACACACACACACACACACACACACACACACACACACACACACACACACACACACACACACACACACACACACACACACAACTGTCTGTGGCTGCCTGGTGGTGTAGTAGAGTTTACTGTCTGTCTTGGGTCAGTTAGGCCTGCCACACACACACGAAAGTCACTTAGCTCTTTGAGACTGCTGGTTTAGTGTGGGTCTCTCGGCACGCACACACACACACACACACACCTTAGTCAGTGCTGTAGGGGTAAAAATTATATTTAAAAAAAACAAGTGGGCAAACTGATCGACGGTCACGGTGAATAAAGTAACACTGCCTATACTTTCAATGCATTTTTCCCCAAAAAGTGGGGAAATGTAGCCAGGACACCAGGGTTAACACCCCTTCTCTTATGCTACGTGCCATGGGATCTTTTAGTGGCCACAGCCAGGACACTTAACATCCCACCAGAAAGACGGCACTCTACATAGGGGTAACGTCCCCAATCACTGCCCTGGGGCATTGGAATTATGTTGTATTTTTTTTGACCAGAGGAAAGAGTGCCTCTGCTTAGCTTCAGAGGCAAGCCAGAAGTGGGATGCATGGTGGGTAAACTGACTTTACCCTCCACTACACCACTGACTTTAGTTAGTGTAGGTCTACTCTCTCACATACACACCATGTCTTCTCCTGGCCGTTTACAGAAGGCTATGGTTAACAGAAACTACTGATCTCCCCCACAAGGGCACTGATGAAATGTTTGTGTGATGGGAGGCCTGTCTGTGTGTGTGTGATGGGAGGCCTGTCTGTGTGTGTGTGATGGGAGGCCTGTCTGTGTGTGTGTGATGGGAGGCCTGTCTGTGTGTGTGTGATGGGAGGCCTGTCTCTGTGTGTGTGATGGGAGGCCTGTCTCTGTGTGTGTGATGGGAGGCCTGTCTCTGTGTGTGTGATGGGAGGCCTGTCTCTGTGTGTGTGATGGGAGGCCTGTCTCTGTGTGTGTGATGGGAGGCCTGTCTCTGTGTGTGTGATGGGAGGCCTGTCTCTGTGTGTGTGATGGGAGGCCTGTCTCTGTGTGTGTGATGGGAGGCCTGTCTCTGTGTGTGTGATGGGAGGCCTGTCTCTGTGTGTGTGATGGGAGGCCTGTCTCTGTGTGTGTGATGGGAGGCCTGTCTCTGTGTGTGTGATGGGAGGCCTGTCTCTGTGTGTGTGATGGGAGGCCTGTCTCTGTGTGTGTGATGGGAGGCCTGTCTCTGTGTGTGTGATGGGAGGCCTGTCTCTGTGTGTGTGATGGGAGGCCTGTCTCTGTGTGTGTGATGGGAGGCCTGTCTCTGTGTGTGTGATGGGAGGCCTGTCTCTGTGTGTGTGATGGGAGGCCTGTCTCGTGTGTGTGTGGATGGGAGGCCTGTCTGTGTGTGTGTGATGGGAGGCCTGTCTGTGTGTGTGATGGGAGGCCTGTCTGTGTGTGTGATGGGAGGCCTGTCTGTGTGTGTGATGGGAGGCCTGTCTGTGTGTGTGCACGGGGTGGGGGGCTATGTGCACCTGGTCTGCTGCATTATTTAAGCTCACGCATTGAGAGGAAAAGAGTTTCTTGAGCTGCAACACTGGGGAGACATTTTGATGGGAAGGTAGTGTCTCTGCGCACACAGACAATTCTTCAGTCAGCAAAGGGACAGCGCACTCCTCCCTCAGTCCCTTTCTCGCTCACACAAACTTCCCCCCTGATGTTCGCCACCAGTACACCTGACATCCTGGCAGCGGCTGCAGACAAAACCCCTCTTTAAACATGGATAAGCCAGCCCACCGACACTCTCTCCTTCTCACAGACCGAAAAACACACACATTGCTCTAGCTCAGAGCAACCGCACACACACACACCACTCCGACTCACAGCACAGAGCAACCGCTTCAGTCAGACACTCAATAATTCAACACAGAAGAGGACTTGGAAGAGAGGAAGCGAGAACTGAGCATTGGAGAGGAGGGGAAGAAAGGAGAGGAGACAGGAGGAGAGGGAAGGGAGGTAAGGAGGCAGAAGAATAGAGAGACAGAGGGGAGGAAAATCAACAAAAGTTTGCCTTCTGAGCAAAGCTATGGTCTGACCAGAGCTCAAGTGCTGAGGTTGATTCATAAAATCAGTTAGGCTAGATTGTAGAGATTAACATACTCACATCAAGCACAGCAGCGACATACACAAAGGAGCAGACAAATGTTTTGACAAAATCTAAGGGACAAGGCTTAGAACAGTTTTTTATTGAAATATGGACTGAAGTGTGTGGGGAAAAGCCTGGGCAAATAATGAAGTATCAGCTTTGTTGACATTTGGAAAGACACAGGACAAAAAGAGCCATCAACAGCTTGTCAGTAAAGTTAAAATAAATCAGTACGAATAGCCTAGTAGTTGTGTTGTTCACGGTGCATCATTTTGAGTATCTGGTTCTGCAGATTATAACAACAACAACAAAAATAAATCTCTTTACAAACCAAATAACACACGTTGAGAGACAAACATGTTTAGGAACTAAACATAAAT
The DNA here is from genome assembly GCF_965601325.2 of Salmo salar. NCBI lineage: Eukaryota > Metazoa > Chordata > Actinopteri > Salmoniformes > Salmonidae > Salmo > Salmo salar. The sequence goes on from NC_138307.1 coordinate 14,334,918, forward strand.
GCAACACAGTAGCACTAGGTGGATAAGATAACGTTTGTCGTACTAGCTGCCAGTTCCTACATCAGCGGAACAGCATCCCTCACGGACAAAACGGCACCCGTAGCTAGCAGACAAAGGGATAGGTAAGCTACCGCTATCTGAGCTAGCACACTACCTAGAGTTTAACTCAACTATTCGGCTAAATGCTTAGCGTAGTGGCCAATTTTAAAACTACAGAAAACCTAGTTTTATAAAGTACACGTATTTTACTCTTTAATAAGAGCTAAACAAACGGTTTGAACACAAAGTTGTCATACTTGCCGCTAGCTAGCTTCTAGCCTACCTAGCAGTAACTCGCGTATGAAGGAACACATTCATACAATGTAGAGTGAGTTCGAATAGTTACTTTTTGGGACGTTGGACACTCCTTTGTTACATTGAAACAAAACCGTTTTCTTTGGTTTCAACTTTGTAAAAGCTATCAGTCGGCTACGTTATTTCACCATAAACTAATCCCAGGCTTCCTGAAACACACAACCATCTTCACGAATGCATTGTTCCCAATAGCCAGAGAGGTAGGGATTCTCTTTTCCACTCAATTCTAAAATGCAACATATTGCACAAACAGTTTTAAAACAAACGAATTTGCCAATGTTGTTCTATATCGCCAATGTCATACATTAAGTTAGTAATATACTGTACCGGATAAGAATGAAACTAGTAGGGATAGATACCTTAGTAGTAAGCTAACGTTAGCTAGGCTAGCATTCAACCCCTAATAACTGCTTGCTTGTTAGGGAGGGCTACAAGACTTCCCCGATGCAAGAAAACAACCTGAAAAACAAAGAACCAAAACTACGAAGGGAGCATATCGTATCCTATTCTGCACCCTTTCTATGACAACAAGCGAGGTGGTGTATGTGAGCGTTGGAGATAACAGTAGATATCCTAGCATTAGTGTCTCTAGCTAGTGTTTTTGTGACATTGTACTATTCCCACTTACTTTTCTCTTGCTTGGTTATCTGAGGGCACAACAGCACCTTTCCCCTTGGCGTACATCCTTGAAGCTGGTTTCGATACTTTTTATTCAGTCCGGTTCCGACACCTGTCAAAGAAAGCGACCACTTACGATCTCCATAGCTACACAGCAGTAGTGTCTCTCTCTCTCTCTCTCTCACTGTGCCCCGGTGTCTTTTTTTTCTAGCAGGCTACATCCATCCTCAACATTGCCGATCCGAACAGGGGCTGCTGCCGTCGCGGGGATCTTGAAACCGTCTGTTGGTGATCGTTTTTTTTTTTTTTTTGTCGCTGTTCCAGGGTTTTACTAACGCTCCCCCTGTTATAGAATGGTGGGGGCTTCTTAAAGGAATAGATACCTTTTTTTGTTTTTTTGCCAAACTAAATTATGATAGACTGGTCAGTGTTCTTCATTCCTGTGCCTGGAGATCCACATGGGTGTGTGCAGGGTTTTGATATAGCACAGCACTAACATACCTCTTTTAACAGTACCCACATGTAGCTGTGTGCTTTGCAAGGTATGTTCCGGACAGGAATGGTATATAACAGCTCTGTGTGTCCTGTTTAGATATAGTTCTATGGCTGTGTTTACACAGGAAGCCAAATTCTGATCATTTTGCCACTAATTGGTCTTTTTACCAATCACATCAGATCTATTTCAGAGCTTATCTGTTTGGTGAAAGGACCAATTTAGTGGAGAAAACAGATCAGAATTGGGCTGCCTGTCTAAACACAGCCCATGTGTCGTGTGAGGGAATTATTCATAAAATGTGTACATGTATACCAAGTATGAAGATGAGGGATGTGTGTGTGTGTCCTGTCCCTTTAAGAATGTGTGTGAGTGCCGGTGCAGTGCAGTGGCTGGGTGTGTGTGTGTGTGTGTGCAGGAGCGGGAAGGACACACTGACTGCGTGCGTGTGTGCGCATGCATGTGTCATTCTTGGGGTTAGCCACCTCCACTGTTTTCTACAGGACACACATAAGCAAACACATTGTCCAAAAAAGGGGGAAAGAGAAGAGAGAGTGCAGAGCTAGGACAAACAAACACAGTCTAGCTAGGCAGACCTGTCAGTTTGCTTGTGTTGCTCCAATAGGGAAGAGAGTGAGGGAGAGTGTGTTTGTATCTACTCAGCTCTAGACCACAAACTCTATCACTGTCTCATCATAGCATCAGTATCGATTGGTCTGAGCCCACATACCTCTCAGAACAGACACACTATTGAACGTGTGTGCCTGTGTGTGTGTGTATATTTCTGATAGGGTAGGATGAGTCGTTAGGGTAATTATAAATCAACTCCACTCCTGGAATTCAGAGGTATTCACCCTAATGTACACACGCACACACACTCCAAACAGGTTGTGTTCAATCGAGCCAGACCTCTATTTTCAATCACTCCAGAAGAGGACCTCTCATGATATTACATTCACATGTTTCATTGCTAATTGAATGAGGCCGTTTGACTCACCAATTAGGCTGTTTGTTGGATTTCTGGATCAGTACTCACTGGATTCCTATAGATGGCTTAAAGACTTGGGCCCCGTTTCAATGCTGTAGTAAGAAAGGAGGAGGTTACTGGAACATGGCTCTGACATGAGTGTGTCAATACCACAACCTAGCTAGTAGAGAGTGTGGTGGTTTCAGTAGTAGCACATTTAATCAATGTGGTTAACTATTTTGCTTCTCACACTACCTGATAGTTCTACTATCTCTCAGAATAGAAGTTAGCACTTTAACTACAGATCTATGATCAGGTTACCCGACCTCACATTCTAATCATAACCATTAACAGGACTGAACAAGTGTCTGACCTGGGACCAGCTAGGCTGCGTTTACACATGCAGCCCAATTCAGATTATTTTTCCACTAATTGGTCTTTTGAGCAATCAGAAGAGCTCTTTTGCAAGTAATTGGGCAGAAGATCAGAATTGGCCTGCCTGTGTAAACACAGCCTTAGACTTAAGGGAAATGTCTACCTGCTCCTGTATCTCTCTAATCTCTGTTCTATCTCTATAGAAATGTAATCTCTCTAAAGATCATACTGCCTGCTTTCTCTACGCCCCTATTTTCACTCTGTCTGAGGGGAAAACCACAGACAACCACTGCCTCTGTATGACACTGCCTCTCCTTGCTTTTTCAGACTCTTTTTATCTCCTCTTCTTTCCTCTCCCCTTGTCTCCCATTCATTAATTCTTCCACCCATCTTCTCCATTCTCCCCACTCCTTGTGCAAGCTGCAAACAGGTATATCAGTTGTAGGTGTTTTGCAACAATGTGTACCTGGACTGTATTTTCACCCTGCCTGCTCATGCTAATTACTCGCAAATGATTACCTGCTAATTACCATGTAAGTACATGGGTTTTAGCACCACAACATATAAGTGGACCATATTTCCAGAAACTAAAATGGCAGGTTGCTGTTGTTTTATACTGAACAAAAATATATAAATCGCAACATGCAACAATTTCAAAGATTTTGCCGAGTTACAGTTTAAATAAGGAAATCAGTCAATTGAAATAAATGAATTAGGCCCTAATCTATGGATTTCACATGACTGGGCAAGGGCGCTGCCATGGGTGGGCCTTGGAGGCATAGGCCCATTCACTTGGGTACCAGGCCCACCTAATGGGAAACCAGGTCCAGCCAATCAGAATGAGTTTTTCCCCACAAAAAGGGCTTTATTACAGACAGAAATACTCCTCAGCTCCTTCTCCCCTCAGACGATCCCGCAGGTGATGAAGCCGGATGTGGGGGTCCTGGGCTGGTGTAGTTACACGTGGTCTGTGGTTATGAGGCCAGTTTGACGTACTGCCAAATTCTCTAAAACAAATTAACGTTGAATTCTCTGGCAACAGCTCTGGTGGACATTCCTGCAATCTGCATGCCAATTGTAGGCTCTCTCAAAACTTGAGACATCTGTGACATTGTGTTGTGTGACAAAACTGCACATTTTAGAGTGGCCTTTTATTGTCCCCAGCACAAGGTGCACCTGTGTAATGATTGTGCTGTTTAATCAGCTTCTTGATATGCCACACCTGTCAGATGGATGGATTATCTTGGCAAAGGAGAAATGCTCACTAACAGGGATGTAAACAAATTTGTGCACAACTTGAGAGAAATAATCTTTTAGTGCATATGGAACATTTCTGGCATCTTTTATTTCTTCTCATGAAACATGGGACCAACACTTTACATGTTGCGTTTATATTTTTGTTCAGTGTAGATATGAATCGTATCAGCGTGGTTGTAATCAGCCAGTGGAAAACAAAGGGGATCCAGAGGGAGAGAAAGAGAGAGAGATGTGGGAATTTGAGCGAGTTGACTAATATTCTGAGAGATTAAAGGAGAGAAAGAAAGAGAGGGAGAGAGAGATTGTGTGTGTCTGTATAAAGAGGTCAGACTGGGCTTATGAAACTGTCTATGACCTAACCTGCCCTATTTCTAACAGAACACAACTCTGTACAGTCATATCATACCCGTAGGCACACAAACACATACATGCATGTACAGGCTTTAGGATCAGAATGTCAAATATCACCACTTCAACTTCAGTAAAGTTTTGATGCTGTGTGTCAATAATGTCAAACTTTTAAACAGTCGGAGCAGAGTCAAGTACATCTGACCTGAGAGCCCTGAAATAAAAACACATGGATGTTAAATAGGATCCAGATTGTATGTCCTCTTAAAGAAGGGTTTTAACAGTGGCACGCACTCACACCTATGTACACATGCACACACACGCACCCGGAACACAGTTTTTTCATTAAAGGAACACAGACTGTGGTGTGATCTGCTGCTACACAGACAGTACACTGATGTTCTCAGCTTTTAACATTATTTTATTTAAATGTTGAATTCAATCAAACTCTTACTGCAATGGTTATCTGGTAATGTCTTGATATTGCTTTACTCCCCAAATGTCTAAATGGTTTTAGGTAAAAAATGACCATATAACTACATTCCCAGGTATGTTTGTTGACTGAAGAAATAATGCTCTATTCTATCCCCCCTCCCAATCTCTCTAAATGTTCTCTCTTTACCGCTTTCCCTCTCTCTCTCCCCTCCCCCTCTCTCTCCTTCTCCCTCCCCCTCTCTCTCTCCTTCTCCCCCCCTCTCTACCCTTCTCCCCCTCTCCCTCCTTCTCCCTCCCCCTCTCTCTCTCCTTCTCCCCCCCTCTCTACCCTTCTCCCCCTCTCTCTCCTTCTCCCTCCCCCTCTCCCCTTCTTCTTCCCCCTTTTTATCCTTCTCCCTCTCCCTTACCTCTCTCTCCTTCTCCCTTCCCCTCCCTCCCCCTCTCCCTTACCTCGCTCTCCTTCTCCCATCTTTCCCCTTCTTCCTCTCCCCCTCTTCCTCCCCCTTTCTATCCTTCTTCCTCCCCCTCTCTCTCCTTCTCCCTCACCCCCCTTTTTCCTTATTCCTCCCCCACTCTCTCCAGTAGAGAAGGTTCTGCTTGGCATTATGTTTGTCTTACCTCTGCTCTTGGTGTCACATGCAGTGTTATGTACGTACACAAACACCAAAAACGGGCGGGGGGGTGTGTGTGTGTGTGTGTGTGTGTGTGTGTGTGTGTGTGTGTTGTCTGGGGGTTTTGATACATGCGTTGTTGACAGTCTCGCCCCTCGGCCAGAACTACAGGGCCCCTCTACCCCTCTGTGGGCCTCTAAACCTCTCTTTCTTTTCTCTCTCTGTCTTTCTCATTCTTTACCGCTGTGCACTCCATACCTCCTGCTCTCCCTCTCTCTCTCTCTCTCTCTGTTCACCACCACATCCACCTATCTCTAACACACGGTGGCAGGGCTGTACTCTACCTCCCCAAGGAGTAGTGTTTAACTCACTGACGAGGGGTTTAAGGCCGAGGATGTTTGTGTGTGTGTGTGGTGGTGGGGAAAGTAAATTGTTTAGTGTTTCTGTGCTGACTCCACATATGATCCCCATTAGCTAACGGGGGTACATACACACTCACGGTAAAGGATGCCGTTAATCCAGTGTTAGCCATAATGGGTCCATTCTAGCTGTTCAGCAGTATCTACTGCAGACATCACAAAGCACTTGTACATACCTGCTCTTTTCTATTATGTTCTATTATGTTCTATTCAGATGTTGTGAATAAAACATTCATCTTTATATTTTGCTTTAAGGATTTATCTATTGTTTGTAAAAATCTGATGTAGATTAAAGGTTATAACGGTTATTAGGCGTCGAGAGACGTGAAAACAACATGAACAACAATTTTTTTATTAAAAAAAAAAAATGTTAATGCACATTCTTCTAGTCAATGTCTCCATACCAGGTCCAGAGTGTCATGATTCAGATGTAATTAGAACTGAGTTGACAGCCCATAGCGTTCCAAAGTTAGAGCTCAAAGTCTGATGACACAAGTGACCATATCGTTGGCCATTTTAAATCATGTCAGGATGTCAGATTAGCTCAATCGCCAATTTCTCAGCCTCTGAGTATCACAGAAACACAACACTTTGAATAACAGACAAATGTTCATAACAAGTGGCTGGATGAAATGTATCAAAATATCTGTTCAAAACATGAAAAACAATCAAACGTATGTTTTGAAAGATCAAATTTGACTATAAATGTGTGCATTTCTTTATTTAAACCGTTTACTGCAGTGGGCTGAATCAGGGTCACGCAGTGTTTCTTGGTGGTCTTAAACAAATCTACTTTGAAGCAAAAGTATACACCTCACACACATGGTTGTGGGTTTAAAAATAAGAAGACACTTGTACCATGTCAGATATAGAGTTGAAATATATTACATTTTGAGTTTGCATCCCAATATTAGACTTTATATACATCACATAAGACTGAAATATAGCAAAACCGTTTGACATAGAAACACCGGATTTTCGTGACAAATTTGTGTTATTTAATTATGAAAAATATGAATAACATTCCACCCATGAAGCGACAAGAGGGCGCTTCAACTGCAATACTATATACTTACTTGGGGGAAATATAAACCATTTACTTGTGTGTGTTTAAACTATTTATATTTGTGTTACTTCTTGACAGACTGTGTCTCTTTGCAATCATTACAAATTTGGGGTCAAAATGAGCCCTGTTGGCGCTTTTAAGCTAAACATATTTTGGAGCTTTTAGGGTTAACACTGTAGCAACATGAAAAACATAATCATCAACAACAACCACAGAAGCCCCATAGGGGATAATCAGATCTTAACTACACTAATGCTTGATTGGTCCTGGGGATTCATTGTATTGTTTTAATACACACACACACACCGTGAGTATGTATGCTATCTTCCAGATCTTGACCTGTGTTAAAGCATTATGATTATTGTATGAATTGCACTCCACACTGCCCTTTCCCACCTGGACAAAAGGAACACCTATGTGAGAATGCTATTCATTGACTACAGCTCAGCATTCAGCACCATAGTGCCCTCAAAGCGCATCAATAAGCTAAGGACCCTGGGACTAAACACCTCCCTCTGCAACTGGATCCTGGACTTCCTGACAGGCCACCCTCAGGTGGTAAGGGTAGGTAACAACACATCTGCCACGTTGATCCTCAACACAGGGGCCCCTCAGGGGTGTGTGAAGCCTCCTGTACTCCCCGACTCCAACACCATCATTAAGTTTGCAGACGACACAACAGTGGTAGGCCTGATCACCGGCAACAACGACGAGACGGCCTATAGGAAGGAGGTCAGAGACCTGACCGTGTGGTGCCAGGACAACAACGTCTCCCTCAACGTGATCAAGACAAAGGAGTTGATTGTGGACTACAGGAAAAGGAGGACAGAGCACGCCCCCATTCCCATCGATGGGGGCTGCAGTGGAGCAGGTTGAGAGCTTCAAGTTCCTTGGTGTCCACATTGCCAACAAACTAACATGGTCCAAGCACACCAAGACAGTCGTGAAGCAGACACGACAAAACCTATTCCCTTTCAGGAGACTGAAAAGATTTGGCATGGGTCCTCAGATCCTCAAAAGGTTCTACATCTGCACCATCGAAAGAATCCTGACTGGTTGCATCACTGCCTGGTATGGCAACTGCTCGGCCTCCGACCGCAAGGCACTACAGAGGGTAGTGTGAATGGCACAGTACATCACTGGGGCCAAGCTTCCTGCCATCCAGGACTTCTATACCAGACAGTGTCAGAGGAAGGCCCGAAAAATTGTCAAAGACTCCAGCCACCGTAGTCATAGACTGTTCTCACTGCTACCACATGGCAAGCGGTACCGGAGTGCCAAGTCTAGGTCCAGGAGGCTTCTAAACAGCTTCTACCCCTAAGCCATAAGACTCCTGAACATCTAATCAAATGGCTACCCAGACTATTCACATTGCCCCCCCCCCCCTCCACACCACTGCCACTCTCTGTTGTCATCTATGCATAGTCACTTTAATTATCTCTACCTACATGTACATACTACCTCAACTAACCGGTGCCCCCGCACATTGACTCTGTACCGGCACCCCCATGTATATATTGTTATGTTTTTACTGCTCCTCTTTAATTACTTGTTACTTTTATCTCTTATTTGTATCTGTATTTTTTGAAACTGCACTGTCGGTTAGGGGCTCGTAAGTAAGCATTCCACTAAGGTCTACACCTGTTGTATTCGGCGCATGTGACTAATACAATTTGATTTGATGAATGGCTACATAGGACCTGTAGAGTCAAGTGTCACTAGTCCTTCTCCCTTAACTGCTACCACTGTTCATTTACCAGCCATATGTACAGTACAGGATATGGGGAGAGAGAGAGACGGGTAGAGCGGGAGCGAGAGAAAGAGGGAGAGAGAGTTTCCCATTATTGAGAATAATTGTCCAACATTATTATTCAATCTCTTCTGTTTGTCTTTTCTTTTTTTATTCTGGAGAAAATAAAATGACAAAATGACAATCATAGTTCACATCACAAATAAGATGTGCACTGGCACGGCATGCACTGGAATTACTCTATCATAATATCATCATTTATGATAAATGTGTTATAGCATAGGCAGGCCTACATTTTCATAACAAACTGATCCAAAATGGCATAGCAGTAAGACATGTTTGTTTTTGTCCTGTGTAAAAAAATAAATAATAATAATACAGTTTTTTTTTGTTGTGTACATTTCAATCTCTTTTTTCCATTTTCGGGTTAAATATACCTTCCTGCAACCCAATGTGGTAAGGATCTGCTATTTTTTAGACCTTATAACTGGAACCTCCATCAGGAGCTAGCCATCAGAAGCTAGCCAGCTAATTAGCTACTATCTATTTAGTCATTGTTAGCCACTAATAGCGGTCTTTACCTTTAGCACGGACACCAGCCTTGATAGCCTGGATAATACCTGCCAGTCTGCACAGAGCGATATCAGCCCTGAGCATATCGGACTGCTTAATTTTTTCCCACTACATCACCGGATTTCTGCCGCAAGCTCTGGACCATTACATCGGATCTTCGCAGCTAGCTAGCTGCTACTGAGTGGCTATTGTGGCTAACGCGCTTGTCCAGAAGCATGCACCAGTTAGCCTCGAGCTAGCCCATCTCCCGGCTAGCAAACGAAGTACACCAACTACAATACCTGTCTTGCCAATTGGCCTGGACCCTTTGTCGACACTGAGCCCCGCCGATCCATCACGACTGGTCTGCTAGTCTGCTGACGTAATCCGGCCGATGTGCTCTCAACAAGCCTCTGCGTCGTGGATATCGGTGAAGACCCATCTGCTAGCCCCGGCCCGCTAGCTTTCTGAACGCCGTGTCTCCTGCTCACCTAGCGTAGTAACGACTACCGAACGGCTCCCTGTTTCATCTATTGCTGCTCATTGGACCCTATGATCACTCGGCTACACAGCTGATGCCTGCTGGACTGTTCATTAACACGGTACTTCATTTTGTTTATCTGTCGGCCCCAGCCTCGAACTCAGGCCCTGTGTGTAGCTAACTGACCCTCTGCCCATTCATCGCCATTTACCCGTTGTTGTTGTCTTAGCCGTTTACCCATTGTTGTCTTAGCTCTCCCAATCAACACCTGTGATTGCTTTATGCCTCTCTGTCAATATGCCTTGTATACTGTTGTTTAGGGCAATTCTCATTGTTTCATTTTACTGTGGAGCCCCAGTCCTGCTCAACATGCCTCAGAACCCCACACATGCCGAGACCGCACCTAGCTTAACTGGCGCCTCCAGAGATGCAACCCCTAACTGTAAAAGCCTCGGGTTCATGCATGTTAACATTAGAAGCCTCCTCCCTAAGTTTGTTTTACTCACTGCTTTAGCACACTCTGCCAACCCGGATGTCCTAGCCACGTCTGAATCCTGGTTTAGGAAGGCCACCAAAAATCCTGAAATGTCCATCCCTAACTATAACATTTTCCGACAAGATAGAACTGCTAAAGGGGGCGGAGTTGCAATCTACTGCAGAGATAGCCTGCAGAGTTCAGTCATACTATCCAGGTCTGTGCCCAAACAGTTCGAGCTTCTACTTTTAACTGTTGCCACTTGTTATAGACCCGCCTCAGCTCCCAGCTGTGCCCTGGAGTGATCAATATTGTACAAAATGTTCAATCAAACTGAAGTGAGCTTGTTTATCTATAATGGCAGGATTAAATTGGAGTTGATGCTTTAAGTCAATGTTTTCTACTGGTTATGCTCTTTTCAGTGTACCGACTCGTATATATTTTTTTACAAATATATGTGAATTGATTGACCCCCATCTATCGTCAGAGTTTGTACTGTTAGGTGACCTAAACTGGGATATGCTTAACACCCCGGCCATCCTACAACCTAAGCTAGATGCCCTCAATCTCACACAAATGATCAAGGAACCTACCAGGTACAACTCCAAATCCGTAAACATGGGCACCCTCATAGATATCATCCTGACCAACTTGCCCTCTAAATACACCTCTGCTGTTTTCAACCAGGATCTCAGCGATCACTGCCTCATTGCCTGCGTCCGTTAAATGTCCGCGGTCAAATGACCACCCATCATCACTGTCAAACGCTCCCTAAAACACTTCTGCGAGCAGGCCTTTCTAATCGACCTGGCCCGGGTATTCTGGAAAGATATTGACCTCATCCCGTCAGTAGAGCACATCTGGTTGTTCTTTAAAAGTGCTTTCCTCACCATCTTTATAAGCATGCCCCTTTAAAAAAATGTAAACTAAGAACAGACATAGCCCTTACTTCACTCCAGACTTGACTGCCCTTGACCAGCACAAAAACATCCTGTGGTTTACTGCACTAGCATCGAATAGTCCCAGCGATATGCAACTTTTCAGGGAAGTCAGGAACCAATATACAGTACACAGTCAGTTAGGAAAGCAAATGCAAGCTTTTTCAAACAGAAATTTGCATCCTGCACTAATTCCAAAAAGTTTTGGGACACTGTAAAGTCCATGGAGAATAAGAGTACCTCCTCCCAGCTGCCCACTGCACTGAAGCTAGGAAACACCGTCACCACCGATAAATCCACGATAATCAAGAATTTCAATAAGTATTTCTCTATGGCTGGCCATGCTTTCCACCTGGCTACCAACAGCTCTGCACCCCCAGCAACTGAAATCCAGACAGCTGATGTTCTGATAGAGCTGCAAAATCTGGATCCCTACAAATCAGCTGGGCTAGACAATCTGGACCCTCTCTTCCTAAAATTATCTGCTGCCATTGTTGGAACCCCTATTACTAGCCTGTTCAACCTCTCTTTCATGTCATCTGAGATTCCGAAAGATTGGAAAGCGGCCGTGGTCATCCCCCTCTTCAAAGGGGGAGACACTCTAGACCCAAACTGTTACAGACCTATATCCATCCTGCCCTGCCTTTCTAAAGTCTTCGAAAGCCAAGTGAACAAACAGATCACCGACCATTTCGAATCCCACCGTACTTTCTCCGCTATGCAATCCGGTTTCTGAGCTGGTCACGGGTGCACCTCTGCCACGCTCAAGGTCCTAAATGATATCATAACCGCCATCGATAAAAGACAATACTGTGCAGCCGTCTTCATCGACCTGGCCAAGGCTTTCGACTCTGTCAATCCTTGTATTCTTATCGGGAGACTCAACAGCCTTGGTTTCTCAAATGACTGCCTCGCCTGGTTCACTAACTACTTCTCAGACAGATTTCAGTGTGTCAAATCGGAGGGCCTGTTGTCCGGACCTCTGGCAGTCTCAATGGGGTGCCACAGGGTTCAATTCTCGGGCCGACTCTTTTCTCTGTATATATCAATGATGTCGCTCTTGCTGCGGGTGATTCTTTGATCCACCTCTACGCAGACACCATTCTGTATACATCTGGCCCTTCTTTGGACACTGTGTTAACAAACCTCCAAATGAGCTTCAATGCCATACAACACTCCTTCCGTGGCCTCCAACTGCTCTTAAATGCTAGTAAAACGAAATGCATGCTCTTCCACGGATCACTGCCCGCACCCGCCCGACTAGCATCACTATTCTGGACGGTTCTGACTTAGAATATGTGGACAACTATAAATACCTAGGTGTCTGGCTAGACCGTAAACTCTCCTTCCAGACTCACATCAAACATCTCCAATCCAAAATTAAATCTACAATCGGCTTCCTATTTTGCAACAAAGCCTCCTTCACTCATGCTGCCAAACATACCCTCGTAAAACTGACTATCCTACCGGTCCTTGACTTCGGCAATGTCATTTACAAAATAGCCTCCAAGACTCTACTCAGCAAATTGGATGCAGTCTATCACAGTGCCATCCGTTTTGTCACCAAAGCCCCATATACCACCCACCACTGCGACCTGTATGCTCTCGTCGGCTGGCCCTCTCTGCATATTCGTCGCCAAACCCACTGACTCCAGGTCATCTATAAGTCTTTGCTAGGTAAAGCTCCGCCTTATTTTAGCTCACTGGTCACCATAGCAACACCCACCCGTAGCACGAGCTCCAGCAGGTATATTTCACTGGTCATCCCCAAAGCCAACACCTGCTTTGGCCACCTTTCCTTCCAGTTCCAAAATCACTGAAGTTGGAGACTTATATCTCCCTCACTAACTTTAAGCATCAGCTGTCAGAGCAGCTTACCGATCGCTGCAGCTGTACACAGCCCATCTGTAAATAGCCCATCCAACCAACTACCTACCTCATCCCATATTTGTTTTTCTGCTCTTTTGCACACCAGTATTTCTACTTGCACATCCTCATATGCACATCTATCACTCCAGTGTTAATTGCTAAATTGGAATTACTTCTCCACTATGGCCTATTTATTGCCTTACCTCCTTCATTTGCACACACTGTATACATATTTTTTTTATTGTGTTATTGACTGTATGTTTGTTTATTCCCCGTGTAACTCTGTTGTTGTTTTTGTCGCACTGCGTTGCGTTACCTTGGCCAGGTCGCAGTTGTAAATGAGAACTTGTTCTCAACTGGCCTACCTGGTTAAATAAAGGTGAAATAATGTTTTTGTTTTTTTATTAAAAAAAGGAAAGGTGGATGTGGTAGACTAGAGAAAAACAAGAAAACATTAAAGCCTTTTAATTAAGATGGCAAAAAACTTTTCATTCAGTACGAATGGGCAGACATGTCAACCGACTTTTCCCTCAGTCCACTAACATTTTCGTTATCTAAAATGTACTAATTCCTTATTATGGCGGGGGGAGGGTAAACTGGTGACTTCAACAGCCTTCTGTGACCCAAAAAACTGTCAGTCTTTGCCTGGAATAAATTGTGGAATATACTATTTCTAAGAACGGGGGGGGCATATTTGACAAAACATTGAATTCTTAACCATTGGCTGCTCAACTTTAATTCTGACTACTTTAAAGTCTAAAATAAACAACAAAGAAGACGAATAGGCTTATTTTTTATTTCGACGTGTTTTGTGTGTTTAAAGGGGTTGGTTAAAGAAGGACGTAACATCGCATACCCCCGCCATACACTGCTGCGTTTCGAGCGGCCCCATAGTAGAATCAATTCAGCTAGGGGGAGCTTGAAACTGTCAACTGATGCTTTCCTCGGAGCTCTGGAGAAACACAGTCAAACTGAATACAGTCAGCTAGTGGGATATCAGCAGAACCGCACAAGTTACACACACTGTCGATCACACTCATTAATCTTGGCTTTTCCTTGACCGATTACCAAATGTAAAATTATGTTAAGTTAAATAACAGTGTAATACATTAACTATATGAAGGCTATACTTAAGCTATAGTCATTGTGTTTTGAGCACTGAAATGGACTGCATAATGCTCAACACTTCAGTCATTTACACTGAGAGGGTTTAAAAACATGTCTTCATATGCTAGAATGCAAAATGAATATGCCAACTTTAAGATGATCTGTCATAACAAAAACCGATCGAAATTCCAATTCAACTGAAAATAATATCTGAGATGACCCCTGATCATAATCCATATAACGGAAGCTTCTTTCTCTATTGTGTGAAGTTGAAGGTATTGTAGCAGTTGGGTAGTAACTAAGGAGGTGGGGGCGATACATAGCAACCATCACATCTAGATGAAGCCTTGTGATTAGTGAGATTTCTTGTAATCGCCTTCCCAAATGGCACCCTATTCCCTACCATATTGTAGTGCACTACTTTTGACCAGAGCCCTATGGGGCCTGGTCAAAACTAGTGCACTATCTGGGGAATAGGATACCATTTGGGACAGGCCCATCATGTATGGTCTTACCTGGTCACTGTATCCAGGCCACCACCACCACACCTGGAGCAGGTTGAACTGGACAGGTAACAAACTAGATGCTTTGGAGCTTTGAGCGCACACACACGCTGCACTTATGTCAGTCATGTACATACATTACGTCACAGGGAACATGGCTTGGGGGGAAATCAGGCGCACTATTCCATTGTGTGTGTGTGTGTGTGTGTGTCACTCATATGCATCAATGTAATCTGTGCGTGCCTGTGTGTGTATTTGTGTGTGCGTAACCACCAATGTCACCTTCATGGAACACTATACATGGAGCATCCTTCAGAATGTAACAGATAAGGTTTGTAGGCAGGGAGGGATGTTGATGTGTGTGTGGCGCTGGAGCATCCTTCAGAATGTAACAGATAAGGTTTGTAGGCAGGGAGGGATGTTGATGTGTGTGTGGCGCTGGAGCATCCTTCAGAATGTAACAGATAAGGTTTGTAGGCAGGGAGGGATGTTGATGTGTGTGTGGCGCTGGAGCATCCTTCAGAATGTAACAGATAATGTTTGCAGGCAGGGAGGGATGTTGATGTGTGTGTGGTGCTGGAGCATCCTTCAGAATGTAACAGATAAGGTTTGTAGGCAGGGAGGGATGTTGATGTGTGTGTGGCGCTGGAGCATCCTTCAGAATGTAACAGATAATGTTTGCAGGCAGGGAGGGATGTTGATGTGTGTGTGGCGTTGGAGCATCCTTCAGAATGTAACAGATAAGGTTTGTAGGCAGGGAGGGATGTTGATGTGTGTGTGGCATTGGAGCATCCTTCAGAATGTAACAGATAAGGTTTGTAGGCAGGGAGGGATGTTGATGTGTGTGTGGCGTTGGAGCATCCTTCAGAATGCAACAGATAATGTTTGTAGGCAGGGAGGGATGTTGATGTGTGTGTGGCGTTGGAGCATCCTTCAGAATGTAACAGATAAGGTTTGTAGGCAGGGAGGGATGTTGATGTGTGTGTGGCGTTGGAGCATCCTTCAGAATGTAACAGATAATGTTTGCAGGCAGGGAGGGATGTTGATGTGTGTGTGGCGCTGGAGCATCCTTCAGAATGTAACATAAGGTTTGTAGGCAGGGAGGGATGTTGATGTGTGTGTGGCGCTGGAGCATCCTTCAGAATGTAACAGATAATGTTTGCAGGCAGGGAGGGATGTTGATGTGTGTGTGGCGCTGGAGCATCCTTCAGAATGTAACAGATAATGTTTGTAGGCAGGGAGGGATGTTGATGTGTGTGTGGCGTTGGAGCATCCTTCAGAATGTAACAGATAAGGTTTGTAGGCAGGGAGGGATGTTGATGTGTGTGTGGCGTTGGAGCATCCTTCAGAATGCAACAGATAATGTTTGTAGGCAGGGAGGGATGTTGATGTGTGTGTGGCGTTGGAGCATCCTTCAGAATGCAACAGATAATGTTTGCAGGCAGGGAGGGATGTTGATGTGTGTGTGGCGTTGGAGCATCCTTCAGAATGCAACAGATAATGTTTGCAGGCAGAGATATTGATAAGGTCATCCCTTCCCAAGGTCACTTCCACATGTATGCGTATTTCATTTCATCCTCTATATACAGTCTGTATGATCTGTTTCTATGTGTTTAACATGGATTGAAACCTAGCTCTGCTTTCATTAAGGACACACTGCATAGACTGAAGCAAGAGGTCTCTATGAGCCAGTCAGATCAGGAACAGTCAGTGTGTGTGATGCGTGTCAGTGTGTGCCATGTGTTTGCCATGTGAGTCATCCTCAAGTGTGAGGGTCTAAGTACTCTCCACTCTCCTCCTTCCACCTTCTCCCTCTCTCCTCCTTCCTCTCCTCCCTCTCTCCTCCTTCCAACTCCTCCCTTTCTACTCCTTCCACCTCCCCTCTCTCCTCCTTCCACCTCCTCCTTTCACCTCCTCCAGGTCTACTCCTTTCACCTCCTCCATCTCTTCTCCTCCTTCCACCTTCTCCCTCTCTCCTCCTTCCTCTCCTCCCTCTCCCCTCCCTCCTCTCCTCCCTCTCCCCTCCTTCCTCTCCTCCCTCTCCCCTCCTTCCTCTCCTCCCTCTCTCCTCCTTCCAACTCCTCCCTTTCTACTCCTTCCACCTCCCCTCTCTCCTCCTTCCATCTCCTTCCACCTCCTCCTTCCACCTCTCTCTCCTCCTTCCACATCCTCCCTCTCTCCTCCTTCCACCTCCTCTCTCCTCCTTCCACCTCCTTCCACCTCCCCTTTCTCTCCTTCTTCCACCTCCTCCCTCTACTTATTTAACCTCTCCTCCCTCCACCTCTCTCCTCCTTCCACCTCCTCTCCTTCCACCTCCTTCAACCTCCTCTCCTTCCACCTCCTTCAACCTCCTCTCCTTCCACCTCCTCCCCTTCCACCTCCTTCCACCTCCTCTCCTTCCACCTCCTCCCTCTCTACGCCTTTCACCTCCTCCATCTCTACTCCTTCCATCTCCTCCCTCTCTCCTTCTTCCCTATCCTCCCTCTCTCCTCCCCCTCTCTCCTCCTTCCACCTCCCCCTCTCCTCCTTCCACCTCCCCTCTCTCCTCCTTCCACCTCTCTCCTCCTTCCACCCTCCCCCTCCCTCCCCCTCCCTCTCCACCTCCTCTCTTCCCTCCCACCTCCTCCATTTCTGATCCTTCCATCTCCTCCCTCTCTACTCCTTCCATCTCCTCCCTCTCTCCTTCTTCCACATCCTCCCTCTCTCCTCCCCCTCTCTCCTCCTTCCACCTCCCCCTCTCCTCCTTCCACCTCCCCTCTCTCCTCCTTCTACCTCTCTCCTCCTTCCACCCCCCTCTCTCCCTTCCACCTCCTCTCTCCCTCCCACCTCCTCCATTTCTGATCTTTCCACTCCTCCCTCTACTCCTTCCAGCTCTCTCTCTCTTCCTTCCACCTCTCTCTCTCCTCCCACCTCTCTCTCCACCTCCTCCCTCTCTACCTCTCTCTCCTCCTTCCACCTCTCTCTCTCTCTCCTCCCACCTCCTCCTTCCACCTTCTCTCTCTCTCCCCCTTCCACCTCTCTCTCTCCTCCTTTCTCCTCCCACCTCCTCCCTCTCCTCCTTCCACCTCCACCCTCTCTCCTCCTCCCACCTCCTCCCTCTCTACTCCTTCCATCTCCCCTCTCCCCTCCTTTCAACTCCTCCCTCTCTCCTTCCACCTCCTCCTCCCTCTCTCTCTCCTTCCCTTATCTCCTTCCACCTCCTCCCTCTACTCCTTCCACCTCTCTCCTCTCCTCCCATCTCTCCTCCCACCTCCTCCTTTCTCTTCCCGTTCTACTTATTTCACCTCTCTCCTGCCACTTCCTCCCTCTCTCTTCCCCCTCCTTCCACCACGCTCTCCTCCTTCCACCTCCCTCTCCTCCTTCCACCTCCTCTCTCTCCTCCTTCCACCTCTTCTCTCTCCTCCTCCCACCTCTCTCTCTCCTCCCTCTCCTCCTATCACCTCCTCCCTCTCTCCTCCTTCCACCTCCTCCCTCTCTACTCCTCCATCTCCCCTCTCTCCTCCTTCCACCTCCTCCCTCTCCTTCTACTTCGACCTCCCTCTCTCCTTCCACCTCTCCCCTTTCCTCCTTCCACCTCCTCCCTCTCCCCGTTCCACCTCTCTCCCTCTCCTCCTTCCACTCTCTCTCTCCTCCTTCCACTCTCTCTCTCCTCCTTCCACCTCTCCCTCTCTCTCCTCCTTCTCTCTCCTCCTTCCACCTCCTCTCTCTCTCCTCCTTCCACCTCTTTCCTCCTTCCACCTCTCTCCTCCTTCCCCCTCCTCTCTCTCTCCTCCCACCTCCTCTCTCTCTCCTCCCACCTCACCTCCTTCCACCTCTTCCTTCCACCTTCTCTTTCTCGTCCTTCCACCTCCTCTCTCCTCTTTCCACCTCCCCTCTCCTCCCTCCACCTCCCCTCTCCTCCCTCCTTCTGTTTCCTCCTTCCACCTCCTCCCTCTCTCCTCATTCCACCTCTCCCTCTCTCTCCTCCTTCCACCTCCTCCCTTCCCTTTCTACTTATTTCACCTCTCTCCTCCCACCTCTCCCTCTCTCTCCTCCTTCCACCTCCTCCATTTCGGCTCCTTCCACCTCCTCCCTCTACTTATTTCACCTCTCTCCCCCTTCCACCGCCTCCCTCTCTCCTCCTTCCACCTCCTCTCTCCTCCTCCACCTCTCCCTCTTCCTTCCACCTCTCCCTCTCTCTCCTCTTTCCACCTCCTCCCTCTACTTATTTCACCTCTCTCCTCCTTCCACCTCTCTCTCTCTCCTCCTTCCACCTCTCTCTCTCGCCTCCTTCCACCTCTCTCTCTCTCGCCTCCTTCCACCTCTCTCTCTCTCGCTCCTCCTTCCACCTCCCCCTCTATACTCCTTCCACCTCCCCCCTCTACTCCTTCCACCTCCTCCCCTCTCCTCCCTCCTTCCGTTTCCTCCTTCCACCTCCTCTCTCTCTCCTCCCACCTCCCTCCACCTTCTCCTTCCACCTCTCCCTCTCTTTCCTCCTTCCACCTCTCCCTCCCTCTCTCCTCCTTCCAACTCCTCCCTCTCCTCCTATCCTCTCCTCCTTCCAACTCCTCCCTCTCCTCCTTCCGCCTCCTCCCTCTCCTCCTCCCCCTCCACCCTCCTTCCACCTCTCTCTCTCCTCCTCCCACCTCTCTCTCCTCCCTCTCCTCCTATCACCTCCTCCCTCTCTCCTCCTTCCACCTCCTCCCTCTCCTCCCTCTCTACTCCTCCATCTCCCCTCTCTCCTCCTTCCACCTCCTCCCTCCTCTCTCCTTCTACTTCGACCTCCCTCCCTCCTTCCACCTCTCTCCCTCTCCTCGTTCCACCTCTCTCCCTCTCCTCGTTCCACCTCTCTCCCTCTCCTCCTTCCACTCTCTCTCTCCTCCTTCCACCTCTCCCTCTCTCTCTCCTCCTTCCACCTCTCCCTCTCTCTCCTCCTTCTCTCTCTCCTCCTTCCACCTCCTCTCTCTCTCCTCCTTCCACCTCTTTCCTCCTTCCACCTCCTCTCTCTCTCCTCCCACCTCTCTCTCTCCTCCTTCCACCTCTTCCTTCCACCTTCTCTTTCTCCTCCTTCCACCTCCTCTCTCCTCCTCCCCTCCCCCCCTCCTCTTCCACCTCCCCTCTCCTCCCTCCACCTCCTCTCGTCTCCTCCTCCTTCCACCTCTCCCTCTCTCCTCCTTCTCTCTCTCCTCCTTCCACCTCCTCTCTCCTCCTTCCACCTCCTCTCTCTCTCCTCCTTCCACTCTTCCTCCTCCACCTCTCTCCTCCTTCCACCTCCTCTCTCTCTCTCTCCCACCTCCTCTCTCTCTCCTCCCACCTCTCTCTCCCCTCCTTCCACCTCTTCCTTCCACCTTCTCTTTCTCCTCCCACCTCCTCTCTCCTCTTTCCACCTCCCCTCTCCTCCCTCCACCTCCCCTCTCCTCCCTCCTTCCGTTTCCTCCTTCCACCTCTCCCTCTCTCTCTCCTCCTTCCACCTCTCCCTCTCTCTCCTCCTTCTCTCTCTCCTCCTTCCACCTCCTCTCTCTCTCTTCCTTCCACCTCTTTCCTCCTTCCACCTCTCTCCTCCTTCCACCTCCTCTCTCTCTCCTCCCACCTCCTCTCTCTCTC
Source organism: Salmo salar (assembly GCF_965601325.2). Lineage (NCBI taxonomy): Eukaryota > Metazoa > Chordata > Actinopteri > Salmoniformes > Salmonidae > Salmo > Salmo salar. Next base: position 14,355,119 of record NC_138307.1, read on the forward strand.
CTCCCACCTCTCTCTCTCCTCCTTCCACCTCTCTCTCTCTCTCCTCCTTCTCTCTCTCCTCCTTCTACCTCCTCTCTCTCTCCTCCTTCCACCTCTTTCCTCCTTCCACCTCTCTCCTCCTTCCACCTCCTCTCTCTCTCCTCCCACCTCCTCTCTCTCTCCTCCCACCTCTCTCTCCCCTCCTTCCACCTCTTCCTTCCACCTTCTCTTTCTCCCCCCACCTCCCCTCTCCTCCCTCCTTCCGTTTCCTCCTTCCACCTTCTCCCTCTCTCGTCTTTCCACCTCCTCTCTCCTCCTTCCACCTCTCCCTCTCTCCTTCTTCCAACTCCTCCCTCTCCTCCTTCCAACTCCTCCCTCTCCTCCTTTCACCTTCCCTCTCCTTCTTCCACCTTCCCTCTCCTCCTTCCACCTCCCCACTCTCATCCCTGCTCTCCTCCTTCCAACTCCTCCCTCTCCTCCTTCCAACTCCTCCTTCCACCTTCCCTCTCCTCCTTCCACATCCTCCCTCTCTCCTCCCACCCCCTCTCTCCTCCCACCTCCCTCCACCTCCTCTCTCCTCCTTCCACCTCTACCTCTTTCTCCTCCTTTCACCTACCCTTTCCTCCTTCCACCTTCCCTCTCCTCCTTCCCACTCCACCTTCTACCTTCCCTCTCCTCCCTCCACCTCCTCCATCTCTCCTCCATCCACCTCACCCTCTCCTCCTTCCCACTCCATCCACCTCCCTTTCTCCTCCTCCCTTTCTACTTTTCACCTCTCTCCTCCTTCCCTCTTCTCCTTCCACCTCCTCCCTCTCCATCTCCTCTCTCTCCACCTCCTCTATCTCTCTCCACCCTCCTCCTTCTACCTCCTCCCCTCTCTCTCTCCTTCCATCTCTCTCTCTCCTTCCACCTCCTCTCTCCTTCCACCTCCCCCTCCCATCTCCCCTCTCTCTCCTCCTTCCACCTCCCCTCTCTCTCCTTCTTCCACCTCCCCTCTCTCTCCTCCTTCCACCTCCTCCCTCTCTCTCCTTCTTCCACCTCCCCTCTCTCTCTTCCTTCCACCTCCTCCCTCTCTCTCTCCTTCCACCTCCTCCCTCCCTCTCTCTCTTCCTTCCACCTCCTCCCTCCCTCTCTCTCTTCCTTCCACCTCCCTCTCTCTCTTCCTTCCACCTCCCTCTCTCTCTCCTTCCACTTCCCTCTCTCTCCTCCTTTCACCTCCCCTCTCTCCTCCTTCCACCTCCCCTCTCTCCTCCTTCCACCTCCCTCTCTCCTTCCACCTCCTCCCATCTCCACTCGCTTTCAGTCAAATATACAAACTTTTAGTGCTCATCTTTCCCCTGTTATCAGGGACTGATTCAGATCTCGGGTGTGAGATCTGGGACAGCAGGTGAATGCTGCCCTGGAGGTTTGGATGTGAATATGCCTGACCCTAAAGACTCCTACTGAACACACACAGAGATAACATCAGCTAGCACAGAGGGGGAGGGGTCGCACAGGCACACACACAGAGAGATAAGTAAACAGTAGTCTGACGTAAACCAGTGGTGACTGTGATGTCTACTAAACAGTCCTATGACCATGGTTAGAATACAGAATGAACAACACACTTGAATGTGTCCTGTTGTTATGTGCTTTCTGTTATGTGCCCTGTTGTGTTCTCATCCCTCTATTGTTTGGTAGTAGTCTTCCTCCACCTAGTGGTGGTTAACCAACATGCTCCCACAGGGACTAGGCTCTACTACAGCGCAGCAAGAGAAATTAACCACACGTTTTAATACCTATGGGCCCTGGTCAAAAGTAGGGCACTATAAAGGGAATAGGGTGCCATTTGTAACACAAACTATGTGAGGTCAGAGAGAGAACTGTCTTCATTTCAGCTTCTCTGGAGCCTCCTCCTATGATGTGGACAAGACAACAGTGTATGTGAACTATAATAAGGTGCACTTGGATTATGAAAACACTGCATGTGAAAAACTGTGAGATTTATGGTAAGAGTTGTCGATAGAGAGAGGGGACATGATGGCGCAGTCAATTAGAAGAGTCTCTTAGATGAGTTCTGTAGCAATATAGATCCCATTAAATTACTAGAGGGGCTTTGTCATAAACCCTCAAAGTTCCAGAATGGGGTGATCAGCCATTGTGGTCAGGGAGAAAACCAAACCAGTCTAATTGGAATGAATGGCAGTAAAGGCACAATCCTGGTTTTATGTGTGCAGGAAAATTTAAGTAAGGCATATAATATTGGAAATTGGGTAATAGAATTACTGTCAACCTAAAATATTGTCATATAATCATAAATACAGTTTATGGGTTTTATACCATTTGCAGTAAAAAGCCACTAAAATATATGTAAACAGACCATGAATGTCTAAATAGTTGTTTTCTTGGAAAGCTGAGAGTGCTATTATATGATACAATATCAGCACTTGTTGCATTTACAACTTGTCTAAGTCCCATCATCAACTGATTTCAGACAGTGTATATAAACAGACCATAAATATCTCAGATTCTTGGAAAGCTGAGAGGTCTATTATATGATACAATATCAGAGTGCTATCATCTACTGATTTCAGACAGCGTATATAAACAGACCATACATGTCTCAGATTCTTGGAAAGCTGAGAGGTCTATTACATGATACAATATCAGAGTCCTATCATCTACTGATTTCAGACAGCGTATATAAACAGACCATACATGTCTCAGATTCTTGGAAAGCTGAGAGGTCTATTACATGATACAATATCAGAGTCCTATCATCTACTGATTTCAGACAGTGTATATAAACAGACCATACATGTCTCAGATTCTTGGAAAGCTGAGAGGTCTATTACATGATACAATATCAGAGTCCTATCATCTACTGATTTCAGACAGTGTATGGCTGTGGATTGACTGTATTATTTTAATAGAATGTTGGCATATTGGCAGTTAATTTGAAACATTTATGGAATCAAACCTCTAAAACTAGCTGGCAGGCTAACACACATACAGTGCAGATAAATTCTTCAAATTCATTATTTGACACTATCACAGCACTGGCAAACCATGGTTGACAAACTCCCTGACCAAAATGGCTGACCTTTATCCCTTCATTTATTTATGTATTTGACATTTTGCAGGATGACATCTCTTGAGATGCACCATCTCGTTTTCAAGAGTCCAAATGAAAAAAACAATACTTAGAATAATATGGAAACTACTCTCTAATAATAACAAAATATATTTTTAAAAAACATGCATTAACAGAATAAAAAGTTGTACAACTACTAATCCAACTACTGCTCCAACTACTAATAAAACTACTGCTCCAACTACTAATAACACTACTGCTCCAACTACTAATCCAACTACTGCTCCAACTACTAATAAAACTACTGCTCCAAATACTAATCCAACTACTGCTCCAACTACTAATCCAACTACTGCTCCAACTACTAATAAACTACTGCTCCAACTACTAATAAAACTACTAATCCAACTACTGCTCCAACTACTAATCCAACTACTGCTCCAACTACTAATCCAACTACTGCTCCAACTACTAATAAAACTACTGCTCCAACTACTAATAATAGTAAGTACCTATAATATATCCATACAAATATCTTCACATGGTGATGTTTCTATTAGCTAGTTAAAAACACAAACTGTTTGTTCTTTAACATTTGAAAAATGGCTTTCTTAAATTCACTGTTTTTTCTATAGGTACATAATTCCAGTCAGTCGGGCCTTTTGTATCTGAAAGATCTTACTCTAACCTCATGATATACCCTTGGACTTTAATTGCTGCGGTTGTTGAAATAAGTAATGTGAGTCTTGTAAAGATAGGTGTTCCTTAAATTTAAGTTGACACACTTAAAAATAAAGTGTGACCAATGCAGTTGTCTTCTGTTTGGGAGTGACGGCCCATTTAGTGATTCAGACAATGTGTCTCATAATGGCATCATACGAAGATTCATATCCATTCTAGTATTCTAATTCCTAAGTCTGTCTGTAGCACCCTAATAATGGTGAGGTCACTTTGAAGTCATTGTGAGGTCACTTCCTCCCCCTGGTCCACTTCCTACTGTCTCCACATAGAATTAGAATGATCAGAACAGACATTCCTGATTAATGCAAACTTTGTGGCTTTGGATAAAAGTGATCTTAGAGCTTTGTCCTTTCTACTCATTCTAATTCTATTGCAACAAGTCCTGCTCTGCCACCATGTTGAGTCAGATATAAAAAGAGTTATGATGAGTCATGTCTCATCGCTCTAACTCTATGTGACTTCTTCTTCCTCCTCGGGCAGGTTGCCGGGGCAGGGCTCCATTGTTACTGCGACGGCCATTCCACTGTGTCCTAGCAGCATGTTGGTGATGGACGTCCACTGGTTGGTGTCAGGGCGGTAACTCTCAACGCTGGTTGGTGTCAGGGCGGTAACTCTCAACGCTGGTTAGTGTCAGGGCGGTAACTCTCAACGCTGGTTGGTGTCAGGGCGGTAACTCTCAACGCTGGTTGGTGTCAGGGGGGTAACGCTCAACGCTGGTTGGTGTCAGGGGGGTAACGCTCAACGCTGGTTGGTGTCAGGGCGGTAACTCTCAATGCCGGTTGGTGTCAGGGCGGTAACTCAACGCTGGTTGGTGTCAGGGGGGTAACTCTCAACGCTTGTTGGTGTCAGGGGGGTAACTCTCAACGCTGGTTGGTGTCAGGGCGGTAACTCTCAACGCTGGTTGGTGTCAGGGGGGTAACTCTCAACGCTGGTTGGTGTCAGGGCGGTAACTCTCAACGCTGGTTGGTGTCAGGGCGGTAACTCTCAACGCTGGTTGGTGTCAGGGGGGTAACTCTCAACGCTGGTTGGTGTCAGGGCGGTAACTCAACGCTGGTTGGTGTCAGGGAGGTAACTCTCAACGCTGGTTGGTGTCAGGGCGGTAACTCTCAACGCTGGTTGGTGTCAGGGGGGTAACTCTCAATGCCGGTTGGTGTCAGGGCGGTAACTCAACGCTGGTTGGTGTCAGGGCGGTAACTCTCAACGCTGGTTGGTGTCAGGGCGGTAACTCTCAACGCTGGTTGGTGTCAGGGGGGTAACTCAACGCTGGTTGGTGTCAGGGCGGTAACTCTCAACGCTGGTTGGTGTCAGGGTGGTAACTCTCAACGCTGGTTGGTGTCAGGGCGGTAACTCTCAACGCTGGTTGGTGTCAGGGCGGTAACTCTCAACGCTGGTTGGTGTCAGGGCGGTAACTCTCAACGCTGGTTGGTGTCAGGGCGGTAACTCTCAACGCTGGTTGGTGTCAGGGCGGTAACTCTCAACGCTGGTTGGTGTCAGGGCGGTAACTCTCAACGCTGGTTGGTGTCAGGGCGGTAACTCTCAACGCTGGTTGGTGTCAGGGCGGTAACTCTCAACGCTGGTTGGTGTCAGGGGGGTAACTCTCAACGCTGGTTGGTGTCAGGGCGGTAACTCTCAACGCTGGTTGGTGTCAGGGGGGTAACGCTCAACGCTGGTTGGTGCCAGGGGGGTAACTCAACACTGGTTGGTGTCAGGGCGGTAACTCAACGCTGGTTGGTGTCAGGGCGGTAACTCAACGCTGGTTGGTGTCAGGATGGTAACTCAACGCTGGTTGGTGTCAGGGCGGTAACTCTCAACGCTGGTTGGTGTCAGGGCGGTAACTGAGCTGAGCTGGGTATGGCCGTCATACCCTCCTACTGCATACAGGTACGAGTCCACACACACCAAACCTACACACACACACACACACAGAGGGAGAAACGTTATCCACACACTTTGGCAGGTGTATACACACACACACTCACTCAGTCCGCTGCGTACAGTAGTCATGGGGGCCAGTTGGTGCCAGGTGTTGGAATCGGGGTGGAACCTCTCTGCTGTGTTCCAGCGGTTCTGGCCGTCGAACCCTCCTACCACGTACAGAGACCCCCCACAACCTGCTACCCTCGCCCCCAGACTGACATGGGGCTCACAAACACCCAGCAGTTAACCTCTGGGTCATACCTGGCAGAGAGAGAGAACATTTATGGTGGTGGTTGTCTTAAAGCTGCAATGTGTCACTTTTTAGGCGACCCAACCAAATTCACATAGAAATGTCAGTTAAAGAAAGCAAATCTAAGAAGCAGTAGATCTGCTCTATGGGCGTTATTTCTATGCTTCCCGTTCTTAAGTTTCGCTTTTGCATCTTTTACTTTCGGTTTTGTACACCAGCTTCAAACAGCTGAAAATACAATATTTTTGGTTATGGAAAATATATTTCACAGCGGTTTAGATGGTACAATGATTCTCTACACTATACTTGCTTGTTTTGTCACATAAACTGAAATTTGGCGAACGATTAGAATTTTAACAACCAGGAAATGGTGTAGCGATTTCTGCTTAGTGCATCTTTAATTCTCATTATCATTGTTATCATCATGACCTGAGTGCATGGGACTGTAGGAGCTATCAGAGTGTGAGTTTGATAGTATAACTAACTCATTGTATAGGAGCCAGTTAACTTACAGTGGATTAACTAAAGCTACCAGCTTTGTGCGGTGTCCAGTAGCACGCTGTATGGGAGGGTGGGAGAGCAATGGAGAGGAGAGGCAAGGGTGGATGGATGGAAGGAGGGAAGGAAGATAGAAAAAAAGGCAGGAAGGACACATCTCTGAGGTATTCTACCAGAGCCACGGGTCCTGTAACGACATTCCGGTGAAGATGATTTCCCTACCTGTTAGCCACTCAGAAACGAGTTGTGAAGCATTCCCAACCAGATTGACATTCCTTGGAAGTGGGTACCAACACAGCCGGACCAAAGGCTGTCACACTAATTAGTCAGGAATTTCTACATTATCTTGGGGAATTTACACTACCTCTCTCTCTCTGTCTTCTCTCCTCTACCTATTTCTCTCTCCTCCACCTCTCCACAGTGTTATGATGTGTGGACCCCTGGGACCCCCCCCCCCCCCCCCCCACGGCGTAAATGCTCCCGTCCACCACGGCCACCCCCACCCTGTTCCTGGGGGTGTTGAGGGAGGCGTGCTGGCTCCGCTGATTGGTCATGGGGTTGTAGCAGCACAGGGAACTGGACTCAGTGTTGTTCTGTAGGGACAGGTTCCTGCCTCCCACCTGAGGATGAGGGAAAGAGGGAGAGAGAGAGGGAGGGAAGGATAGAGAGGGGGAGGGGTTAGATAGACCTACAAGGCTGTAAAAAGCAAGGTGTGTGCGTGCATTCGTGTACCGTGTAGAGCAGGCAAAACGACACACAGGAGCCCAGGCCACTGCAGGGAGAGCCCATGTCAGCCAGCTTCAGCCAGACGTTCCTACCAGGGTCATAGGCCTCCAAAGAAGACAGAGAGTGCTGCCGATACCTGGGATGGAACACAAGAGGATCAGACAGTACATAACCGTATCAGGATTATATCGTCATACTCGTATGATATCATATCATCCAATTATCTCATTGTATCGTATCCTACGCTCTACTATCCTACTACACCCCATCCCATCACATGTTTGTAGACTACCCTCCGGCTACGTAGATAAGCTGTGTTCCACGGTGAGGCGCAGGGGGGAGGGGCTTCCTCAACGCCATTTCCTGGAATATCTTCGACAGGAAGTGTCTACAGGAGTTGGCCTGGAATGAAGGAACGTGAAAATAGAAAAATGATTGAATTTGGTATTCCTCAATCTATCAATCAATCCCAGCAGCCGGTCATAGATGAATAGACGACATAGGTTTCATAGATAGAGACTTGCCTTGCTGAGGATGGGGCAGGACTTGAGCTGTATCTTGATGAACTTGGGAGGCAGAGCGTAGACGTGGAGAGCATTGAGGAGGGCGTGGAGATACGGAGCTCTGCTCTCCACGTCCCATCGCACCCAGTCTGTACAAGCCTTGTACACCTGACATCAAGGAGCTCATGGTCACACTTTGGCAGACAGTTATCTTGATTTTCACATAGAAATATGCATATAAGTGAAGTATATAAATATACACCTCAGGATAAACCATGTATATAGAATATAAATCCATCCCTGGGACTCACAGAGCACCTTGAGGCTGTCCTGGCTGATGAGCTCCAACAGACTGAAGAACTACACCTCTTTGGTTACGTGGGGTAGGGACAAATAGACACACAGTCAACACACGTCCCATGCTCACCAACACAGTCCGTCAAAGCATTTCTATATCTGACGAAGCACACTGTTTCTGTCTATAAGGAACAGGTGACGTCAGGGGACCCTTCACCAAACAGTTGGACTTCTCATGGTCTTATATAACATAGATAAAACTTACCAACCTTGACATTTTAACGACGTGTCTCTTGTACACGTTCTGCTTAACTGAGATGTGTGTGTGTGTATAAGTCGGGGGTCTGAGCCTCAAAGTGCATCATATCTGAACAGGTATCGTTTCACAATGAGGGGTAGTGTTGCTCTGCTGGTGTTGCTGTTCTGTCTGTCTGGAACATGGACTCAGGAGGAGAGTGGAGGGTGTTCTGTCTGTCTGGAACATGGACTCAGGAGGAGAGTGGAGGCTGTTCTGTCTGTCTGGAACATGGACTCAGGAGGAGAGTGGAGGGTGTTCTGTCTGTCTGGAACATGGACTCAGGAGGAGAGTGGAGGGTGTTCTGTCTGTCTGGAACATGGACTCAGGAGGAGAGTGGAGGGTGTTCTGTCTGTCTGGAACATGGACTCAGGAGGAGAGTGGAGGGTGTTCTGTCTGTCTGGAACATGGACTCAGGAGGAGAGTGGAGGGTGTTCTGTCTGTCTGGAACATGGACTCAGGAGGAGAGTGGAGGGTGTTCTGTCTGTCTGGAACATGGACTCAGGAGGAGAGTGGAGGGTGTTCTGTCTGTCTGGAACATGGACTCAGGAGGAGAGTGGAGGGTGTTCTGTCTGTCTGGAACATGGACTCAGGAGGAGAGTGGAGGGTGTTCTGTCTGTCTGGAACATGGACTCAGGAGGAGAGTGGAGGGTGTTCTGTCTGTCTGGAACATGGACTCAGGAGGAGAGTGGAGGGTGTTCTGTCTGTCTGGAACATGGACTCAGGAGGAGAGTGGAGGGTGTTCTGTCTGTCTGGAACATGGACTCAGGAGGAGAGTGGAGGGTGTTCTGTCTGTCTGGAACATGGACTCAGGAGGAGAGTGGAGGGTGTTCTGTCTGTCTGGAACATGGACTCAGGAGGAGAGTGGAGGGTGTTCTGTCTGTCTGGAACATGGACTCAGGAGGAGAGTGGAGGGTGTTCTGTCTGTCTGGAACATGGACTCAGGAGGAGAGTGGAGGGTGTTCTGTCTGTCTGGAACATGGACTCAGGAGGAGAGTGGAGGGTGTTCTGTCTGTCTGGAACATGGACTCAGGAGGAGAGTGGAGGGTGTTCTGTCTGTCTGGAACATGGACTCAGGAGGAGAGTGGAGGGTGTTCTGTCTGTCTGGAACATGGACTCAGGAGGAGAGTGGAGGGTGTTCTGTCTGTCTGGAACATGGACTCAGGAGGAGAGTGGAGGGTGTTCTGTCTGTCTGGAACATGGACTCAGGAGGAGAGTGGAGGGTGTTCTGTCTGTCTGGAACATGGACTCAGGAGGAGAGTGGAGGGTGTTCTGTCTGTCTGGAACATGGACTCAGGAGGAGAGTGGAGGGTGTTCTGTCTGTCTGGAACATGGACTCAGGAGGAGAGTGGAGGGTGTTCTGTCTGTCTGGAACATGGACTCAGGAGGAGAGTGGAGGGTGTTCTGTCTGTCTGGAACATGGACTCAGGAGGAGAGTGGAGGGTGTTCTGTCTGTCTGGAACATGGACTCAGGAGGAGAGTGGAGGGTGTTCTGTCTGTCTGGAACATGGACTCAGGAGGAGAGTGGAGGGTGTTCTGTCTGTCTGGAACATGGACTCAGGAGGAGAGTGGAGGGTGTTCTGTCTGTCTGGAACATGGACTCAGGAGGAGAGTGGAGGGTGTTCTGTCTGTCTGGAACATGGACTCAGGAGGAGAGTGGAGGGTGTTCTGTCTGTCTGGAACATGGACTCAGGAGGAGAGTGGAGGGTGTTCTGTCTGTCTGGAACATGGACTCAGGAGGAGAGTGGTGGGTGTTCTGTCTGTCTGGAACATGGACTCAGGAGGAGAGTGGAGGGTGTTCTGTCTGTCTGGAACATGGACTCAGGAGGAGAGTGGAGGGTGTTCTGTCTGTCTGGAACATGGACTCAGGAGGAGAGTGGAGGGTGTTCTGTCTGTCTGGAACATGGACTCAGGAGGAGAGTGGAGGGTGTTCTGTCTGTCTGGAACATGGACTCAGGAGGAGAGTGGAGGCTGTTCTGTCTGTCTGGAACATGGACTCAGGAGGAGAGTGGAGGGTGTTCTGTCTGTCTGGAACATGGACTCAGGAGGAGAGTGGAGGGTGTTCTGTCTGTCTGGAACATGGACTCAGGAGGAGAGTGGAGGGTGTTCTGTCTGTCTGGAACATGGACTCAGGAGGAGAGTGGAGGGTGTTCTGTCTGTCTGGAACATGGACTCAGGAGGAGAGTGGAGGGGTCAGAGAGAATGACATCATTCAACAGGGACAGAGTGCAGGGAAGGAGAGCAGGAGAGTGAGGGTCAGATAGAGAGACGACCAACGAACAGACCACCACCGCCCCTGACATCTGGACTGAGACGAAGGAGCTGAGAGACATGGTGCACAACCTGGGAACCATCGTGGTGGAGCAGAGAGAGAAGCTGAGGAACATGGAGGTCAGAGTGACAGCCAGTGAGGCTGAGGTATAGAAACAGAGAAACACAGTGGTGGACCTTAGAAGCCACCATGAGGAAGCTGAAGATAAAGGACACAGGTGATTTAACAGGTGTGGTTGTAAAAGGTGTAAATGGAAGGAAATAAGTCAGTCACAGCGTCCTGCTGTTTATAATGACTTGAGGAAGGGTTAACATTGTCATGTTGGATGTAAAGTTACTGGTGACTCTTAGTGTGAATATGTCTGTTGTTTTCAGGCCTGGAGGCCAGACTGAGTGCCAGTGAGAGCTGACGAGGGCAGCTGCAGCTATAGTAAAACGGATGTAAACAACACTGATTTTGAGTTGGGGATCAGTTCATTTCACCAAATCTACATTGCTGCAGAATTGACTGTTGCACAAATATAATGTATTGAATACCATTGAGAACCTGTGAACCATAAAATATACTGTCAATTGCACTCTGATTGAGAATAGAAGAATGATGTAAATGTGTCAGTATCAAGTAATTCTACTGTTTTCTCTCCTGTGTTCACGGGCAAACCAAAAGTGGTCTTCTCTGCTGGTTTGAGCCACAATTGACCTGTAGGCCCCTTCAATAATGTCACCACCCCAGTCTACACCATTGTCATCACCAACATCGGCAAGGCCTATGACCCGACAACAGCCTTTATGGCCCAACCATATAGAATGTTTTTGATTGAATTTAGTCTAGGAGTTCAAGCGTGTATGCAAAATGTCCTTGTCCTCTGCTCCAGGTATCTCCACCAGTAAGTAAGTGTACTAGAGATTCACTGCCATTAACATATGTTCCAGTGCCTTCAAAAACTATTCACTGCCCTATACTGTTTCCACATTTTGTTGTGTTATGGCCTGAATAAGTGTGATTTTGTTTGTAGAACATTTTTCAAAATTAATTTAAAAAATGAAAAGCTGAAATGTCTTGAGTCATTAAGTAATCAACCCCTTCCTTATGGCTAGCTTAAATAAGTTCAGGAGTAAAACTGTGCTTAACAAGTCACATAATAATTTGCATGGACTCACTCTGTGATCAATAGTGTTTAACATGATTTTTAAATGACTAGCTCATCTCTGTACCCCACACATACAGATAATTGTAAGGTCCCTCAATCGAATTTTAAGCACAGATTCAACCAAAGACCAGGGAGGTTTTTAATGCTCTCAAAAAAGGGCACCGATTGGTAGATGTGTAAAAATAAAAAAGCAGATGCTGAATATCACTTTGAGCATGGTGAAGTAATTAATTAGGCTTTGGATGGTGTATCAATACACCCAGTCACTACAAAGATACAAGTCCTTCCTAACTCAGTTGCCAGAGAGGAAGGAAATTTCTCAGGGGTTTCACCATGAAACAAATGGTGATTTTAAACAGTTAGAGTGATAGGCTGTGATATGAGAAAACGGAGGATGGATCAACAGCATTCTATTTACTCCACAATAGTAACCTAAATGACAGAGTGAAAAAAAGATACCCTGTACAAAATAAAAATATTCCAAAACATGCATCCTGTTTGCAACAAGGCAAGTCCTGAATACAAAGCGTTATGTTTGGGGCAAAACCATCACTGAGAACCACTCTCCATATTTTCATGCATGGTGGTGGCTTCATCATGTTATGGGTATGCTTGTCATTGGCAAGGACTAGGTCGTTTTTTGGGATAAAACGGAATAGAGCTAAGCACAGGCAAAATCCTAGAGGAAAACCTGGCTCAGTCTTCTTTCCAACAGACACGGAGACAAATTCACCTTTCAGCAGGACAATAACCTAAAACATAAGGCCAAATCTACACTGGAGTTGTTTACCAAGATGACATCAAATGTTCCGGAGTGGTCTAGTTACAGTTTTAACATAAATCGTTTTAACATAAATATTGTACAATCCAGGTGTTCAAAGCTCTTAGAGACTTACAGCTGGAATCACTGCCAAAGGTTTTTCTAACAGATATTCTCTCAGGGGGGTGAATACTTATCTAATCAAGATAGTGTTTCATTTTTAATATAAACTCAGCAAAAAAAGAAACGCCCTCTCACTGTCAACTGCATTTATTTTCAGCAAACTTAACATGGTACATGCAAACTTAACATTATACATGTGGGTGGGGTACAGGCTTTTACTCCAACCAAGCAGTAAAACACCTGATTCAACTAATAAGGTTTACCCCTGGGGTAATGCACAAGGATAATGCTGTATTTACAGTCCTTTATAAGTAGGAACAAAGAGCAGCCCTCTCACCTTGAAGTTGGCAGTTGTGTCCTTATAGGTGACGTGTAGAGTGATGTCACACAGCATCTCGTGTCTTCTGAAGTCCTCCATGGCCTGCAGGGCTCTGGAGGGGTGGGTCTCTATGGTGTAGTCCAGGTACCCAGACCCCCACATCAACGGCAGAGAAATCTGCATCCCTGGTGAGGCGCTTCTTCCTGGGGCACAGCATCCTGACCGATGGGGGAGTGGAGGTTGTGGGAGTTTGTCTGTCTTAGGCAGGGGCGGAAATCCCGGGGGGGACGGGGGGGACACGACCCCCCCCCCATTCTGTGAAAAATATGATTTGTCCCCCCCAATATATCACTGAAACATAACTATGTAATTTAAATAATATTAATAATACGCAATGAAAGCAATTGTGCTGATTATAGACACTTAATAGCGCGTTTTTAAGTTTCGAAAGATTGCAACCCCCCCCACCCTTTGCCTCACAATGGTTTGATCCACTGCCAGTTCCTTAGCTTGCTAGGTAACAGAGGGGTCATGTCTACTGTCTGAAAGGCACTCAATGCACGTAACTGACGTGAGGTTAATCCAGTCAATCGCGCACACACACTAGCTGAATATGCAGAGCTAGCGCGCAAATATTAACTATTAAGCTAGCTAGTACCTATTCCATTTATGTGGCGTCGTCAAAGATGGAATCAGCATGCAGATGATGTAAGTTAGTGCTTCAAAGTCCCTGTGATAAGATTAGCGATAAACTGAAATCCAAACTGAACAGAACTACACTCTCTTCTACCATTGTCTTAAATATATTTAATGGTCTCGTTGCAAAAGCTAAATTGTCGCAAGTGAACTTTTATTAATTTATTTTATTTCACCTTTATTTAACCCGGGTAGCAAAGATTATAGCAAACACCACTGAAACTGAATTGGTGCTCGCTAGCTTTGCAAATTCAGCTATTGTTGGAAGCCAGCCAATATGAAACAAACTATTAAAATTACAAAAGGTTGCAGCATATGTTGTGTAAATGGTGAACTCATACAGCTGTCAACTCTTGTCATTTTAATCCGTTTCACATTTGCTAGCTACCTTTTAGATCGAAGCCCAAATAGAATGATTGAAGATGATAGAAGCCCATCTCCTACTGTAAATAATCTACACACTGTGTGTGTAGCCAGCCAGCCAGCCAGGTAGAAAAATGGCAGAAAAATAAAAGACGGACATCAGAGTATTTTTCAATACACCAAAACGCGTAGTAAGAACCCTAGTAGACTAATATCTCAAAGACTAGTTGATAAAATGTTCATAAGAAAGAAATGAAATTCTAATGGAAATGTTTCACAATGATGTCATTAGGCAGAGCAGTCAACAGATGGCACACAGACAGCAGAGTTGGGGACAGATATGCAGGGACAGACTGTTGAGTCTTTGTTTGGCAACATTATGAAAGGTTCTCAATTTTTTTGACTTGTAAAATAGGAACATAATTGGAAAATGCCATGGATACCCCCACTCTCAACTTAAACTGGTGACTGAACTAAGATTTGTTAAAGGCAATGGTATTGCTGTTGTGATTAGTTGTGTAGTTTTGGGTACCGGTAGTTAGGAGTACAGCAAACACCTTATTTCTTTGGTTCCTCAATATACATTTACCATATTACAAAGGCTATGTGTTACAGCACTACTTTTGGTGTCCCCCTCAGGAATTGCTTTTGAGAAAATTTCATGTAATTGTCCCCTCCAAAGTTGATATCAGATTTTCGCCAATGGTCTTAGGAACTGATTAACCAATCAATGGACTAAGCATTGATTTTCCCTGAATTTATTTACCTTTATTTAACTAGGCAAGTAAGTTAAGAACAAATTCTTATTTTCAATGATGGCCTAGGAACAGTGGGTTAACTGCCTTGTTCAGGGGCGGAACGACAGATTTGTACCTTGTCAACTCAGGGATTTGAACTTGCAACCTTTTGGTTACTAGCCCAACGCTCTAACCACTAGGCTACCCTGCCGCCCCAATCCCCCAAGTCGAATGATTGTGACAGTGCAGTCACTCAACGCGTGATACTTATCGATATTACTAAACGTTCAGGAGGAGTGTGGGTTTTCCCACGCAATATGTGTTATTACAAATCAAAGTCCTATACAAGTAACAGCCACGTACCCCTCCATTTGTCCGATTTGATGATAACTTCCATCCATCACTGTTGGCAGTATTTCCTCCAGAGTCAATGTGTTGATAATATTTTCACCTCTCTAGCATAGCTACAACACACACATCATCAACGCTAGTTAGTCAGATATCACAAAAGAAACCAGTCATGTTGCTGAGATTACTGATTTCATCCAAACACTTCTAGTTCAGTCCAGCAATTCCATATTCAGTCCAAAGATTCCAATTTTAGTCCAGAAATGCCTAAATTAGTCCATGATATTTCAGCTTTTGGTCCTGATATTCCTGGTTTAAGAACTATTCCTATTAGTCCAAGGAGTTCTAGTTCAGTCCAGAGATTCCATCTTTAGAGCAGATATTTCTGATTTAGTCCATGAGATTCTAGCTTGGTCCTTTGGTGTTGGGCCTCCAGTTCTGTCGTTCCGGGATGAATCATTGGTTGGCCGTTCTTCACTTTTTGTCCTCTAAATCCATTATGTCCAAGATAGAGGACATCAGGGATGATCTGGTGGCTTCTGTTTGTCTGGGAGCAAATTAAGACAATATAGTCATTAGGAGAGGCAGCATGTGTGTATCCAATGGAGTGTGTGTGTGTGTGTGTGTGTGTGTGTGTGTGTGTGTGTGTGTGTGTGTGTGTGTGTGTGTGTGTGTGTGTGTGTGTGTGTGTGTGTGTGTGTGTGTGTGTGTGTGTGTGTGTGTGTATGTATGTATGTATGTGTACTCGTAAAATGATTACCAACATGAAGTTGGTAATCATTTTACGAGTAGAACAGCTTAATTTCCAAAAGTTGAAAACAAAAAATTAAAAACGCAGCATGCAACAATTGTTTTGATTTAGGAAATCAGTCAATTGTTATAAATTAAAATCAGGCCCTAAACTATGGATTTCACATGACTGGGTATACAGATATGCATCTGTTGGTCACAGATTCCTTAAAAAAAGAGGTAGGGGTCGTGGATCAGAAAACCAGTCAATATCTGGCATGACCACCATTTGCCTCATGCAGCGTGACACATCTCCTTCGCATAGAGTTGATCAGCCTGTTGATTTTGGCCTGTAGTCCCACTCCTCTTCAATGGCTGTGCGACGTTGCTGGATATTGGCGGGAACTGGAACAAGCTGTGGTACACTTCAATCCAGAGGATCCCAAACATGCTCAATGGGTGACATGTCTCGTGAGTATGCAGGCCACGGAAGAACTGGGACATTTTCAGCTTCCAGGAATTATTTACAGATCCTTGCGAAATGGGGCTGTGCATTATCATTCTGAGACATGAGGTGATGGTGGCAGATGAATGGCAATGCAATGGGCCTCTCTTCACAACGTTGACATCAGCAAACCGCTCGCCCACACAACACCATCTGCCCGGTACAATTGAAACCGGGATTCAGCCGTGAAAAGCACACTTCTCCAGCGTGCCAGTGGCCATCGAAGGTGAGCATTTTGCCACTGAAGTCGGTTTCGACACCAAACTGCAGTCAGGTCAAGACCCTTGTGAGGAAGACGAGCACGCAGATGAGCTTCACCGAGACGGTTTCTGACAGTTTGTGTAGAAGTCCTTCGATTGTGCAAACCCACAGTTTCATCAGCTGTGCGGGTGGCTGGTCTCAGACGATCCCGCAGGTGAAGAAGCCGGATGTGGAGGTCCTGGCCTGGTATGGTTATACCTGGTCTGAGGTTGTGAGACTGGTTGGACGTACTGACAAATTCTCTGAAAAGACAACTCTGATGGACATTCCTGCAGTCAGCATGCCAATTGCACGTTCCCTCAAAACTTGAGACATCTGTGGCATTGTGTTGTGTGACAAAACTTCACATTTTAGATTGGCCTTTTATTGTCCCCAGCACAAGGTGCACCTGTGTAATAATAATGCTGTTTAATCAGCTTCTTGATATGCCACACCTGTCAGGTGGATGGATTATCTTGGTAAAGGAGAAATGCTCACTAACAGGGATGTAAACACATTTGTGCACAACATTTGAGAGAAATAAGCTTTTTGTGCGGATGGAACATTTCTGGGATCTTTTATTTCAGCTCATGAAAGATGGGACCAACACTTAACATGTTGAGATTATATTTTTGTTCGGTATAAATATGAAAAATTGCTATTGTTTCACTTCCTTAAGGCTTATAAATAGACGAGAGGACAAACAATCATACCAGAAATGATATAGGCCTAGTGTGGTGTGTGTGTGTGTGTGTGTGTGTGTGTGTGTCACCCTACAGCTAGCCTGACCACAAGTCTGAAGACCGAAACCCACCAGCCAGGAGAAAGAGGGGGAGTGAGAGAGAGAAAGGGGGGGAAGGAAAGAGAGTGGTGAATGGCAAAAAGAGAGAGAGGGAATAGAAAAAGAGCAGGAGTGAGGGAGAGAAAGAGACCTTCATACCCCCCTCCACTACCTCCTATAAAAGGTCCATTGTCCTGAGCTGTGTCCCCTGGTATTGAACTCCTGATCTGGCTTAAGGGGTTTTAACACACCATAACTAACCCTGACGACACAGCAAATAAGCATACAGTCCACAGCAGACAGTGTGAATCATCTGCAGAACTACTGAAACAAAGTTACACTGCTGACTTACAGTACCAGTCAAAAGTTTGGACACACCTACTCATTCAAGGGTTTTTCTTTATTTTTACTATTTTCTACATTGTAGAATAATAGTGAAGACAAAACTGTAAAATAACATGTATGGAATCATGTAATAACAAAAAGTGTTAAACAAATCAAAATTGATTTTATATTTTATATTCTTCAAAAGTAGCCACCCTTTGATGACAGCTTTGCACACTCTTGGGGTTCTCTCAACCAGCTTCATGAGGAATGCTATTCCAACAGTCTTGAAGGAGTTCCAACATATGCAGAGCACTTGTTGGTTGCTTTTCCTTCACTCTGCAGTCCAACTCATCCCAAACCATCTCAAATTGGGTTGAGGTCAGGTGGTTGTGGAGGCCAGGTCATCTGATGCAGCACTCCATCACTCTCCTTCTTGGTCAAATAGCCCTTACACAGCCTGGAGGTGTGTTGGGTCATTGTCCCGTTGAAAAACAAATGATAGTCCCACTAAGCGCAAACCAGATGGGATGGCGTATCGCTGCAGAATGCTGTGGTAGCTATGCTGGTTAAGTATGCCTTGAATTCTAAATAAAATCACAGACAGTGTCACCAGCAAAGCACTACCCACCCCATCACACCTCCTCCTCCATGCTTCACGATGGGAACTACACATGTGGAGATCATCCGTTCACCTATTAAGCATCTCAAAAAGACTAACGGGTTGGAACAAAAAATCTCAAATTTGGACTCATCAGACCAAAGGACAGATTTCCACCGGTCTAACGTCCATTGCTTTTGTTTCTTGGCCCAAGCAAGTATTTTCTTCTTTCTGGTGTCCTTTAATAATGGTTTCTTTGCAGCAATTCAACCATGAAGGCCTAATTCATGCAGTCTCTTCTGAATAGTTGATGATATGTGTCTGTTACTTGAAATCTGTGAAGCATTTATTTGGGCTGCAATCTAAGGTGCAGTTAACTCTAATGAACTTATCCTCTGCAGCAGAGGTAACTCTGGGTCTTCCTTTCCTGTGGCAGTCCTCATGAGAGCCAGTTTCATCATAGCGCTTGATGGTTGTGGCGACTGCACTTGAAGAAACTTTAAAAGTTCCTGAAATTTTCCGGATTGACTGACCTTTAGGTCTTAAAGTAATGATGGACTGTCGTTGCTCTTTGCTTTTTTGAACTGTTCTTGCCATAATATGGACTTGATTTTTTACCAAATAGGGCCATCTTCTGTATACCACCCCTACCTTGTCACACACAACTGATTGGCTCAAACGCATTAAGAAGGAAAGAAATTCCACAAATTAACTTTTAGCAAGGCACACTTGTTAATTGAAATTCATTCCAGGTGACTACCTCATGAAGCTGGTTGAGAAAATGCCAAGAGTGAGCAAAGCTGTCATGAAGGCACACGGTGGCTACTTTGAAGAATCTCAAATATATTTTGATTTGTTTAACACTTTTTTGGTTACTGCGTGATTCCATACTTTGTAATATTTCTTTGTTTTGATGTCTTCACTATTATTCTTCAATGTATAAAATAGTAAATATAAAGAAAAACCCTGGAATGAGTAGGTGTGTCCAAACTTTTGACTAGTACTGTATATGCTATACAATGTAAACAAATACTAGTTGAAACTAAGATGCGGTTTTACATCACACACTATTCAGTCACTGTGACAGTAGCCAAACGTTAACCATTGACAAACTCAACAGTGGGTGTTTCCACATGTAACAGAACCAACGAGAACACACAGTGCTGTTCTATCACTGCGGGTTGCATCTCAATACTTTGAAGTGGCTTCCTCTCCTCAGCTCATCCCCTTCATCATTTAACAACCTGACTAGAGGCATTTACAATGGTATTTGCTATGTCATAGCATGACACTACAGTATTCACGCAATGCTGCTTGACACCGTTATCCATGTCAAATAAATCATTTCAGGCTAGAGGTTACATGCTGAACAACCAAACATGGTCTGCAAATTAAACATTAACTGCCAACAAAGCAGTTCTAACCTTTGTTTTGCCAGTGGGATCAAAACAATTGTTTCACTTCAGTTCAATTGGATTTTAGAAAATGTTTGAATTTTTTCATAACAGGATGTGCACGTGTACAGTACACATGACAGAGCATAGGCATGTTTCAACATTATGACTAATGAGAAGGTGATACTGACAGACAGGTGACTCAAAATAGGATTGAGTGTGTGGTGTGTGTGTGTGTGTGTGTGTGTGTGTGTGTGTGTGTGTGTGTGTGTGTGTGTGTGTGTGTGTGTGTGTGTGTGTCTGTGTATGTGTATGTGTGTGTGTCACTATTTTACACTGTCATAAGGTATCTGGCAGACATATTTGACTACAAAGAACATAAAAGTCAACATACAAGTCAAACAATGATTAGACAATATATCAAACCATAGGCCCGAAAGATGAACAAAGTTACTGAACCCAGTTGTTACGTAACTTCCTATGCTGGGGAAGGGTTAAACTCTATTCACTGGAACAACTGATAAGGTGCACATAATCTGAAACCACTCAAGAGTATATTAATAATGCTGATGACAACATGCAAAAATCAATACCTTGATCTTGTTCATGTTCATTCATCATCATGACTCACTCCATAAATCAGCTATATTCTTGTTATAGATAAACATATTCCCTTGAGATTGTCATTATTTATACTTATCAGAATGTTTATATAGACTTAGTTCTCAAACTAATAACTTTATCTCAATTTATCAGCTTCAAGGGCCCCCTACGGGCTTGAACACCAGGGCTTCAGACCCTGTAAGAACCTGCATTAATCAGGCCCTGAATACACACTATGCAGCTGTTGCAAGAGCTCATTTTCACTGGCTGTCCACTGGTGTCAAAAACGACTGATGGGCAGCTTAAACTTCTTCACTTCAACCATTACTGCAATGCAATTCAACGTCAGGTTTCCAGGCAAGTTCAGATTGAGATTTATGAGCGGGAGTTAGTCATATGTGGCGCTCATCTGCTTCTAAATCAGTTTTCACTTCCTTTTAGACTGCAGTGCATTCAACAACAATAGGACATGTGAAACGTAAAATATTACACACACTGATATAGCCTAGCCCATCTGCTCAAATCAGTAGATACTCAACTCCCCTGCTATATTATATTTTAGGCTACAGGGATTTTATTCCAAAATAGTCGTTTCCAACTAGTGTTCTTTTCGCGGTTAAGGACACATTCGGCTCACTGACTGTCAGTATGGAAATCAGGCTGTCAAACTGCCGACGCAGTTGTCCTTTGATGACGCAACCGCGTAGGCCTTATTTCGGCACAAAAAAAAAAAAACTTGCCACTTCACTTAAATGACATCGCACCTATGGAATAAAACGAGTGATATTTTTGGATACATTTTAGACACATTCAGATGAACAATACCTCGTTTGAAGCTGTATCCTGTGCTGTGTGCGAATGAACGCTGCGCGCTTCGCATTGACGTGGGGCATTCACATCACAGTAGATGCATCATATGCGCTCTGCGCGATTTTTACATCACCATGACTTAGCAACTTCAACTTCATAGCAGCATAGCCCAGCAGCACAACTTCATTACTGACGCCCGGCAAGTACGCATAAAACAACAATAACAACATCCCAAGAAATTAACCCGATTACCCGACGATAATAACGCAAGATACGCCAACCCAGCGCCGTTTAGCGTGGCTGGCAGACTATGACATCAGACATTTATACGCTCAAAACAAATAAACGCCCAAATACTAAGGTCCTAAACAGTTTATTTGTGTCATAAATATAGTGCTCTAGGCCTATTCAATTAAACATGCAGTACCTCAAACTGAAATAGATCAATAGGTCAAACAGATCACGAAGGTCAGCAGTTAATGAACAAAGAAACTGTGTACACATTGCTATGGGGAAAAGTAGTTTGACGGAACAGTATCATCAGAAAGTGCTGGGTGGTGGCACATTCTGATGTGGAGACATCTGATGGAACGGTTTAATGGAACACCATGATGTTTGTTTGCATGCATTTCCCCTAAGGATTACAGCCACATTCTCGACGTTGTGGATCAGTGTATGGTTCGTTCAATCAATGGTTTCTCAATATGCATGATAGGATCACTAATACACGTAGCTTGTGTGGTGGATGATGTACATTTATCTAATCCCCTGTCTGTATCTGTATTATAACGTTAATTGTCATCTGAACATTGTGAAATGATTGTGGGCAGCTGACCTGTGTTACAACTATTGTGTGTTTGCGCATTTGTTTTATTGACAGTACATTTACTGAGGAAGAAATAAAGTGAAACTACCATAGCACGGTGACACAGCAGTATGTTTGCATCTCAATTCATCTGAAGAGGATTTATTTCCTAGTCTGTCTCCTCCTCTCATTTCCTTCACCTGCACTTACGTGAAAGGATTGGACAGTTTGCGGCAATTCCTACTTTATTTATAATATCCCTCCCCCATTTCTAACGTAAGTTAGTTAGTCTCTACTTTCGACATGGTGTGTTTCTGTACAAAGTAAATCACGTTTTTAATGAATGGGAGAGTGATACCAGCAGGTATCTCTTCCTACACACTGTAATATAATAAAACATTTGATAAAAATAATATATGCAGACACTTTTGTCCAAAGCCACTTACTTAAAATGTGTGCTTGCTTACATTTCAGGTATGGGTGCCCCTGTGACAACCATTTTGGACCCCCTTGTGGCCCCCCTAAATGTGGAGTATGAAATATTTTTTACATAACAGTGAAGAAAACGATATGACAACAATAACGTCTAATGTAACTGGCCCCTCTAACAGTACAACTGGTCCCAGCTTGGCCCCCCCAGTTGAAATGGTCTAGAACCGCCACTGTATGGGTGGTCCCGGGACTCAAACCCACTATCTTGGCATAGCAAGCACCAAAACTGGGGAACAATAGTATGTTAAAAATGTAGGTCGAATCCCGCCTCGGAAAATAAATAATATTTCTAAAAACAACTAGTCTCCAAAAGAGTTATTATTTTTCACATTTGAATTTAAGATCACCTGAGGATTATGGTAGCATAATCATAACGTATAGAAGTGTTGTTCTAATGAGGTTGGCTTATTATTACTATACTCCCGTTACATCGTTTATTGAGTTAGTATCTTCAATGATCAGTTATCTGTTGAGGTTTCTTGTGGACTGCATATTACCTGATATAATTATACATTCATCACGTCCCACTGGGCACAGACGTCACTTCAAGGCGGTGCAACTCAATATTAGGAAGGTGTTCCTAATGTTCTGTACACTCTGTGTATGTGGCTCTCAGAGGAAATTGTCATTCATCCCACTGGCACACACTGGTTGAATCAACGTCTATCCCACGTCGGTTCCACGTCATTGAATTGAAATGACGTGGAACCAACGTTGATTCAACCACTGTGTGCCCAGTGAGAAGAATAACAATTTCTTCTGAGAGCCACATACACGGAGTGTACAAAACATTAGGAACACCTTCCTAATATTGAGTTGCACCCCCTTTTGCCCTGAGAACAGTCTCAATTCATTGGGGCATGGACTCTAGAAGGTGTCAAAAGCATTCCACAGGGATGCTGGCCCATTCCGTCATCATGAAGTGCTTTGAGAGGCTAGTTAAGGATCATATCACCTCTACCTTACCTGACACCCTAGACCCACTTCAATTTGCTTACTGCCCCAATAGATCCACAGACAATGCAATCGCCATCGCACTGCACACTGCCCTATCCTATCTGGACAAGAGGAATACCTATGTCAGGATGCTGTTCATTGACTATAGCTCAGCATTTAACACCATAGTACCTTCCAAGCTCATCATTAAGCTCGGGACCCTCGGTCTGAACCCCGCCCTGTGCAACTGGGTCCTGGACTTCCTGACGGGCCGCCTCCAGGTGGTGAAGGTAGGAAACAACACCTCCACTTCGCTGATCCTCAACACAGGGGCCCCACAAGGGTGGGTGCTCAGCCCCCTCCTGTACTCCCTGTTCACCCATGACTGTGTGGCCACGCACGCCTCCAACTCAATCATCAAGTTTGCAGACGACACAACAGTAGTAGGCCTGATTACCAACAATGACGAGACAGCCTACAGGGAAGAGGTGAGGCCCCTGGCGGAGTGGTGCCAGGAAAACATCCTCTCCCTCAACGTCAACAAAACGAATGAGCTGATCGTGGACTTCAGGAAACAACAGAGGGAGCATGCTTATATCCACATCGATGGGACCGCAGTAGAGAAGGTGGAAAGCTTTAAGTTCCTCGGCATAGACATCACTGACAATCTGAAATGAACCAACCACACAAACAGTATGGTGATGAAGGAGCAACAGCACCTCTTCAACCTCAGGAGGCTAAAGAAATTTGGCTTGGCCCCTAAGACCCCCAGAAACCTTTGCAGATGCACAATTGAGAGCATCCTGTCGGGCTGTATCATCACCTAGTACGGCAACTGCACTGCCCGCAACCACAGGGCTCTCCAATGGGTGGTGCGGTCTGTCCAACACACTGCCTGCCCAGCCAGGACACCTACAGCACCCGATGTCACAGTAAGGCCAAAAAGATCATCAAGGACATCAACATCCGAGCCACGGCCTGTTCACCCCGCTAACATCCAGAAGGTGAGGTCAGTACTGGTGCATCAAAGCTGGAACCGAGAGACTGAAAAACAGCTTCTATCTCACGGCCATCAGACTGTTAAACAGCCATCACTAACATTGAGTGGCTGCTGCCAACATACTGACTCAACTCCACCCACTTTAATAATGGGAAAATTGATGTAATCAATTTATCACTTGCCACTTTATATTATTTATATTAGATAATGTTTACATAACCTACATTATTCATCTCATATGTATATACTGTACGCCATACCATCTATTGCATCTTGCCATCTTGATGTATTAGATGTATCACTAGCCTCTTTAAACAATGCCACTTTATATAATGTTTTCATAACCTACATTACTCATCTCATATGTATATACTGTACTCTATACCATCTACTGCATCTTGCCATTGTCGTGTCTTTGGGCCACCATTAAACTGAAGACATGTTTATCAATTAACTCCCTGTAATTATTATCACGCGATTAAACTGATTAATCGTTTAATTGTAATTAACTAGGAGATCGGGGCACCAAGGAAAATATTCCGATTACAAAGTTATAATTTTCCTAATATAACTTTCCTATATTATAACATTATATATTATATTCTATTATAGTATAGGCCGATTATCTTCTGGTTTAAATGGTGTATTTTACCTCGCGTCCAGTCTCATTCCAAACGTCGTATATTGTTGTATCTGCACGAATCCAGCCTTTACTAAAGTCATCCATACATCAATTGTCTTAAAATCATTTATTTACTAAACTAAGTAATTCACAGAAAGCATACAAACAGTAATTATCGTCACAAAGAATTGGTAGAGTTATGTGCCCTAGTGGGCTAAACAGGCATGGCGGCCTGTTAAACAGAGGGTCATAAAGGGCAGCTGAGAAGGCACACAGAGTTCATTAATATTAACAATTGATAGGCTAATCCTTTGCACATGAACGCTCACTCATTCGGGAACAATTGCAATCAATATATATTTACGCTCAGTGTGTCGTCGGGATCCTTGTTGGAGAGTCGTTCTGTTGGAGAGTTCTCTCTCTCTCTCTCTCTCTCTCTCTCTCTCTCTCTCTCTCTCTCTCTCGGTTAGAATGGATCTTTCAAAGCGACATTCATTAATGTCGTTATAGAATGGATGTTTCGTTGGTCTTCGCGTTCAATGATATAATTTACTTAGCTGCAGACTAATAATTAATATCAAAGACTTGTTCTTATTCTGTCGGTCTCGATAGTCTAAAAGTTTAACCATGTGGTATAGTTAACTTACAGTAGAGGAATTGGGGGTCAAACCTTGGCTCTCTCTTCTGAGGTAAGCCGGTCTAAAGAAAGTAAATCAGGGTGGGGTTTTATACTTGAACATAGAACAGGCTTGTCACATGACGCCTGGTCCTGTCTGGCGTGCTGATGACTGATTTAATCTTTGAACATAAATACATTCTATCACATTAACATCAGTACATAGCATCTCAATGTATTACAAATAGCTTTATCCTTATTAATACATTGTATACAACCATTTAGATGCAAGTCCCAAAGCTGAGGCTATTATATAAACAGTTTTATGGTAATATGGCTATATTGTCTCTTCTGAGTATCACAAAATTGTACCAAGCGGACCAGTTCGTAGCTGGATTCTTCACCAATCTTTTATACCTTCTCCAGAACATAAATGTCGTTCGGTTCCCCAATTCTGTGAGTTGGAAGAATTTCCGGTGTCTCTCTATGGGCCATGTGGCAGGAGATTCCCCTTCACACAGGGCTTGGGTGGGGGGAGGTAGGTTGGGGGATGGTGCAAGGGGGAGGGGGTCAACTGTCCTCCCTGTACTCAAAGAGGGCAACGTCATGACACCATCCTGATGTAATGTATCACTAGCCACCTTAAACAATGCTGCTTTATATGTTTTCATACCCTACAATACTCATCTCATATTTATATACTGTACTCCATACCATCTATTACATCTTGCCTATGCCGTTCGGCCATCACTCATTTATATATTTGTATGTACATATTCGTATTCATTCCTTTACACTTGTGTGTACAAGGTAGTTGTTGTGGAATTGGTAGATTACTTGTTAGATATTACTGCATGGTCGAAACTAGAAGCACAAGCATTTCGCTACACTTGCATTAACACCTGCTAACCATGTGTATGTGACAAATCAATTTGATTGATTTGATTTGATTCCCCCGAGATTAGGGAAACCTTGAGGGTTACTCCCTCTCATATCATAAACTCTCAGAGTTCTAGCTAGGTCGGGTCAAACATAGGTTAATGGTTCTGGTGTTTTCTTAAACACACACACACATTCCTCTCTTATCCCAGTCCAACCTAGTTAGACTTGATGTTTAACATTTTAATTACTCATTATACATGCTACATAAACTATATCACTAATAGTTAGGTTTTAGGGTAGAATTATTTAATCATTTATCTTTAAACATATAATTATTTTATCAAAAGGTCTTAACCTATTACATCCATAAACAGTCAACTTATTAATCATAACCTCTTATCATATCATCATTCTGAACAGTCATAACCTCATGCAACTGCAAAAAACCCCAGTCTTACTTATGATTCAGAACTACACAAATTGGTTTAATTATTTATTTACTAGCTAACTAAATGGTAACACAGGATAATCATACACACTTAATACATTAGAAACAGGACCTTAGTGGACTGACACAGCATGGTGGCTTGTTGCAAAAGACAAAAGGGAGGGTGAGAGAGAGAGAGAGGGACAGAGACATAATGCTTGGGTACATTTAGAAACTGCTCTCACAGTAATCATATACTTTGCACATGAACCACCACCCGTTTGAAGTAAGAAATCAAATTATGTATTTACGTGTAAATGTCTTGGTTTGTCGTGGTTTTCTGTCAGAACTAGGCCTTCTTGGAAAGTGTGTTGGGCCTTTTTGCTGCATGCTTGTAAGGCTCTGATTGTCCAAAAGGGGTCCCCACCCATCTTCTATTGTTATTCTTCCATTCATTCTGGAAGATGAGTATTTGAATATAGGCTAGCCAGCCTTGCCAATGGATCCCAGTAGGGTGATGAGAGGAGTAGAATACGATGGTTTGAAGAGAGTAATAGAATAGTCCCACTTAAATTCGCTTATCTAGATACTTTACTTAGGACAGCTAATCACCTGTACCAGTGATTGTCCGCGAGGTGACGTTATCGTCTCTACCTCGTGTTGAGATTGAGTTCGAACCACTTTGGACGTGAGTTGCAGCTACACGTCTCTCTGGTCTGATATGTTATATTCTTAACCCATTGTTTTATACAGTTTGTTCAAAAGGGGCGGTTTGTGAGGCTGATCACACTCAAAGGGGCAGTGACTACTTACTTGTACAAAGTTATAGAAACAATTTCCTCTAATACTTTCTAAGATCACATCCCTCTCTTATCAAAAACACTTTCATATTTTTTCATATTTCATACACAACATAGAAGATGGAAACTTTGTACATATATTGTATATACTGTTCAAGTTACAGTATTTTCTTTATAACATCTTAATACAACAAGAAGAAAAAATAACAACCGAAGTGACATTATTATTCTTTAGATCACCACCGACCATTCCTCATATTCTATGTTAGAAAAATTGTTCCAGTATTCGCTTTAGAACATGTTAGAGTTTTGGCGGGAAAATGTATGTGAAACAAAGGCACATTCCTGTGTGATTTTGGAGAGGGACATAGCTGAATGTTCTAATCCTTGATTTACAACAGAGTGTGAACTGTCAACCCCCCACCAGCTCCCTTCTCCTCTCTGCGGGTGAGAGGGGTTCTGGCTGAAGTTATTTATTGCAAAGCTGATCTGACCTATTTGGATCCCTACAGGACAGTCATGACAGATGTGTGTAGTGGTTATGATATGGTTTGGCTTAGAAAGGTTTTTTCGCCTGGTCACATACAGCTGATGTGTTGTGCATTGAAGTCCACAAACGAATGGAAAAGGTGAGAGGAGGGGAGGGCATATATGCAAGAAGGAATACAACGTGGCTGTTATGAAAGTGAACCGTGTTTACGTGTGATCAGGGGTGTATTCGTTCCGCCGATTCTGTAGATCTTTTTTCTTCTTAAATGGAAGCAAATGGAACAGGGATAAACATACCAGAATTTGTCCAATAGAAACTCTCGTTTGCAAATCTTGGACTAATGATTACACACTAGATCAGCTAGATGCAGGAAACAGTGTGCAAGGTGCTATTGAATGTGTTACTATGACCTCAACAACAAAAAATCTCTTGACCTGTGTGCACCTACATTGTAAACTTTCATTCATAGGCTAGGTTGTGGCAACCTCAGAATGGGTATTGGGAAAATTTGAGAATCATGTAGTAGCCTAAACCTATTGCTGTTACAATGAACTGGGTGAATGGAATATGAATGACAGTCATCCAATATGTAGCCTCTGAATTCAATGTATGAAAACTTTATGGTGAGAAAACTGTGAAAAACTATAAAAATCACATCAAAATGAATCCAAATCATTAACATGTGATGTAAAATGTTGTCTAATGATAGATAGTAAATGTTAGCTAGATAGTTAACGAAATTAGCTAGCTGAATAGCATTTACTAAAATGGGCAATAACTTAACCTTGGTAATGTTAGCAGATTGCATTATATTTTAGATTTCAAAAACTTTGACAGTTCTCTTACCTATGCTAGAGCAACTGTACTGTAACTTTACTGAAATGTCACCGTTAACGTTACCATGCAGGCTACTTAGCTTGCCAGGCATCTGAGCTTCGCAGCAACTATTGATAGCCACAAGTCTGCAGTTGCTACATAAATTATACTGTTGGAAAACAAGTTGGCTCTGATTAATATCACAAGTGCAGTATCATTCATGTTTTTAATCTTACCTTGTTGTATGAAAAGTTGATATTTCAGAAGGTTGGCTAGCTACAGTTCTGTCTCAATCGTGCACTCTCTGGATGTCGCTCTTTTTCCCCAGGTGGTTGGCTATGTCAACCTATAACTCCTCCATCTTTTGCACCCCTCCATAGGTGTGTAACGCTATAGGCTGTGTCCTCCTATAGAATGAGAAGCTATACATTGATTGGCTTTTTGCACATGGACATGGAGATGGTGATTGGACATGGTTGATAGCCTAACATGAGTAGAATGGCGCCAACGCCATGCTCTATCAACTGATCTACAGAGGACCACGCTGAGTATGATATGCACTGTTATAAACTGGGTGGTTCGAGCCCTGAATGCTGATTGGCTGACAGCTGTGGTATATCGGACCGTATACCATGGGTATGACAAAACACTTATTTTTACTGCTCTAATTACATTGCTAGCCAGTTTATAATAGAGATAAGTCATCTCGGGGGTTTGTGGTATATGGCCAATATACCACGGCTAAGGGCTGTGTCCAGGCACTCTGTGTTGCGTCGTGCATAAGAACAACCCTTAGCCGTGGTATGTTGACCATATACCACACCCCCTCGGGCCTTATTGCTTAAATATACAGCCATTGACACATACAGAACAAGCTTGTAGGCACTGCCCTCCATTGGATAGAAATGGAGCAACAGGCCCTCACAGTCGTACTGTAGCTTCACATTACTGGGTTGGGGTGTAGCCTATGGTTGAAAGCAGCCAGCATCCAATCTATCCAACCCAGCTAGTTCAAATAAACATGCACTTCTCATGTACTTGTAATTCAGGCCATAAAACCAGAGGGATTTACAGACAAAACCTTGATCCCCTTCTCCTCAATGTAGTGTTTTGCTTTTTTTGATTGTTGATGGCATAGAGTAGACCAACACATTGGGTCCAGATGGGAACAGAGGGAGAGAAGCTGAGAGAGAGACGTAGGGAGACAGAGAAGGAGAAACATAAGTTACGTTGGCATGTTTTAGAGGCCCTGCCATAAGAGAGACAGACAGAGAGAGGGAGAAGAAAGAGGTTGACATACATCTGTCATGCATTATTTCAGGGAAACCATTGCTTGACACAGAGAGGAAGAAAGATAGACTATGTGAGGAGGAGGAATGACAGTCTGATTGGTTCTCTCCTTTTTCAGGGGTATAATCCCCACACATATGCACAATCCCTCTGAATTCCTCAGAAAGGAGTAGCCCTGCTTTGTGTCTCTGCATGTAACTGGTTCATAACCAGGTACTGATGGTCTTCAAACAACATTCTTCTCCTAATCAGGCTGGATTGGACTGCTGGGGCTCTGGGGCTGCCTCTAGGTATGTTGAGAGGAAATGGTCTCTCTCTGCTATTCTCTGATTACCTCTTTCTCTTACTTTCTATCTCTCCCTTTCTCTCTCCAAGTCTTTGTCTCTTTCTTGCTCCATCGCACTTTCTTCCTCCCTCTTGTTCTTTCTATCTCTCCCCTGGTACGTCATCTTGTACTCAGATAGAGTTGGAGTGGTTCCCAGTCCTGATTAGAGGGCTCTAACTGCAACCTCTCCTAAAACCTCCTGCGGGGTCTATACACAGAGGAGAATAATACACGTATCATCACAATATATTCTATTCTATTGTACTGGAATCTACAGTACTGGATTCATTTTGATGTGTCCCTTAATGGAATCATCCTTCCCTGTGAGACACAAGCATAGAACCAAATGAGGAAAGCATGTTATTCCCCTTTAGAAATACTTGTAATAGGCCCCCGATATGAAAATAATCTGATTTTTGATTTATAGAACAATTTTCTGGAAACTTTGCAAAAAGCCACATTGGGCTTCAATGTATGAGAACTTTACGTTAAGAAACTGTGAAAATCTATACAAAAATCACATAAAAAATGAATCCAAAGCATTAACATGTTATGTCAAATGTCAAATGATACATGAATCTGAAATGAAGTAATTTTGTCTAAAATAGCAAATTTGAACATATATTTTTGAAAGGATCAACTATTTTGTGTTTTTAGTATGTATGAAGAACATCTAACCTACTTTATTTAGTTGTCCTTTCTGGCTTAACTTGGAGCGATAACCTCCTATCTTACTCCTTTACAACAAAATGAATGGTTGTCAATGGCAGTATTTTGATCTCATAAACCACACCTTTTTGTTTGTCTGTTCTTTTGATGTGTAGAAGGAACATCAAAGTACCTTTTGAAGTTTTTGGTTGTCCATATTTGTAGAATTTGGAAGAGAAACAATCTCAAACTTTTCTATTACTTTATGAATGCAGCCCTATGTCTCAGTTTTGTAACCCTTTAAGCCCAATGTTGTATTTTTGCATCACTTGCAAAACTACCTTTAGCTCTGGCTCAGAATGTTTGTTTCTTGATTTATTTATATTTTTTACATAATCAGAACACAGAAAATAATATTTCAAGTAATGTACTTGCATGGATGGCTACCAACATACACTATGCTTGTGTTGGGGACCAGTGTGGTCTCAGATGAGAGGACAGGTTTCTAATGTTTCAGAGGCTACTGATGGCACAACAATGATACTGACACACAAATACTAGTAAGACATGAATCTGGGTCTAAGGAGATGCACTAGGTAGTGTTTGACACCATTGTTTAGTTTAGGACCTGTACATGTTGCAATTATTTTTTTCAACCACATGCCAGATGGTTTTGCCATAGGCCTATGTTCCCATCAGCGTGGTCTGGTTTAAAGTGAATAAGCCTGTCTTCCCATGTCTGTTACAGTAGTACTGGATGGAACCATCTCCATCCTGTCCTCCTCATTGTTTCAGCATGGTTGTAGGGAGTCAGTCACAGATCTAGAACCAGCTTACCCTCTGTGTGTGTGTGTGTGTGTGTGTGTGTGTGTGTGTGTGTGTGTGTGTGTGTGTGTGTGTGTGTGTGTGTGTGTGTGTGTGTGTGTGTGTGTGTGTGTGTGTGTGTGTGCCAACTAACAGACCATTTTTTTTTTGCATTGATGAGAAACCTTCTAGCAGTTTCAGAATGGCTTATAAATGACACAACACGGGGTTTTCTTGTTCATTCAAATCTTTTTTTCACACTTACGGGATGCCCGGACACAGTCGCCACACCACGAACGGGAATCACCTCGGGAACAACGGGCGCCTCCCGGAGCCGAGAGAAAGCATGGCATTGTGGAACATTTGCCTCTGAATCAGTTAACATTGTTAGTCTCTGTTACACTAACTGACTCAAAGAAGAGAGGGAGAGAAAGAGAGAAAGCAAGAGAGAGAGAGCCAGAGGGGGGCAGAGACAGCGAGAACGACTGAAAGAGAGAAAGAAAGAGAGGGGGATGCCAACTTCAAACGTTAGTCATAGTGCCCATTGAGATGTTCAACTTGAACAGTGTTTTTTTTATCCTACAAGACAATGCAGTATGATTGAGTCGACTGGATGTCGTGACTGTAGTCTACCTTACATCACCGTCTCTCTCATGTGAATTAAGACATTTAGTGAGTTCTCCCACGCATCAGATGACACCCACTCTCACCACTCCTACAATGTCAAATCAGTGATTACTTCAAAGGGAAGGAAGGTAGGAATAAAAGAAGATTTGAAGGAAGAAATGACTGATGAAAATATTGATGAAATATTTCATATAATTGGGAAAAGTGACAAGTTCCAATCACAGCTAGTTGGTGGGGGAGGGGGGGGGGGGGGGGGGGGGGGTGTAGACTCAAAATGTACTAGTGTAAGACATAATATGTATTGTTCCCTGCAGCCCAAGACGTTGGGTATGGGTTATGCAAGATACCACAATACATCCCTTTCACCACCTGTCACCATAACGTCAAAACAAACACAAATCCAACCACCAAACCATCTCAGATATCACACACATGCACAAGCATAGACACACTGCATGTATGCACATACACACAGACACACACACTGTGTGGGAGTCAAAGTCATCATGAGGAAGTTTCCTATAATGCTCTGTGACTCAACACTCAACAGCCCCCCAGGCAGAAAAGAAGGAGGGAGAGAAAGAAAAGAGGGGGAAAGAGTGATTCGGTGATAGAGAATGGATCTGACTCCTTGACGCATCACAGGCCAAGAGATGGGGGGGGGGGGGAAGAGAGGAAAAGACTGAGGGTAAGAAAAAATGACTGGCGTTTGTGTGGGAAGAGAGAGGAGGAGCTTGGAAAGTATGAACTTGTGTGTGAAGACGCAGACAGACAGAAGGAGAAGCACTAGAATACTAAACGGAGTTTGGAAAAGCTCACGACTACCGATGGTCTCTTTAGGACCGGAGATGGTTTGCAATCAACTGATCAAATAATAGGTTTGGACCGAGCTTGGGCATGAAAGACTCATCTTCTCGCATCTTCGGACTGCGGTGCTGTTCAACTTGAACCTGTGCGGTCCCCCCCCCCCCCCCCCCCCCCCCCCCCCCCACAACCTGTGTAAATTATACTCTATTAATAGAAGCGTAAAAAGTGGCGAGTTTACCGACTGAACGAAAGAAGATAAAAGTTGACATAAAATGTTGTCATTATTATTCTTGATTCTGTACATTCCTGCTGTGATGTCCTCATCGTCACGTAAGTACAGTAGCTCTTCCAATCTTCCAAGTGATAACACGCGTTGTCTGTAAAGCTGGTTTGGTTGGATATATCCTACGGTTAGATAATATCCTACGTCCTAAACCTTGTAAATGGGCTAAACGGTATTGTTTATGTGGGTTTCATAGGGAATGAGTGTACAAAATAATTGCTCTAACAATGGCAAGTCCTACATATTTTGAAACGATTATCCATAATATTGTAATAATAATGTGAGGTAAATATTAAGTCATTTGAACGCAGGCAATCAGATTTAGTAGGTTACCTTATTTTTCCAACCGTTTAAAAGTAAATGAACAGGCTAAACTGAATTCTAATGCATTTCATAAAGAAATAAAATAACATTTGAGATATGTATCCAGCATCAAACATTATATAAAATATTGCAATATTTAAAAAAAAAGGTCAGTTCCATGAACAATCACTAGCCCTTCTAGATTTGATGAAAGTCCTAGCTAGACACAGATCTCGGGATTCTTGACCATGCTATTGAAAAACGGTGTCCCAAGAAGATGGATTTCAACAGGTCGGCTCATAATTCGTTTAACACATGTAGCACTGGGCTTTACAGAGGCAACACCACGGTGACATCATATGGTCGGGTCTCAGGGAATATTAACCGCCAGTTTAATACAAAGTAAAGTAAATAAATCACAGTTATGTGCTGCGGTATGTCGGCAAGATTTTGTGTCTGTGTCCAGTTTATTTGTATAGGTGAGGTCATAAAACTACGTAGGCCTAGATTATTATTGTCCAACCATGAACTTTTTATGTATTTTCAGTTGTTTCGATTAATGAAGAAATTAATGTATACGACAGTAGTGGCCACTGCCTCTATAGCAAGAAGTCTTGGACTTTTATGGCACAGGAGATTGTGCACTGCACTTTCCACAGAGTTGCTGGTGAAGAGCAAGACCCACTGCTGCCACCCCAATTACTCCAGTGATATTCACAACAAAGCAATACACGTTTTTTGAAAGGTTATTTTTCCTGGTTTGGATGTGCATCAGCACTAAACTCACCACTGAAGACCTTTAGGCCGCCTTGTGAACGATCTCTCACCTTCCTTTCTATGGCATGTTGATGCTCTCTAGTTGATGTTCTGTTCTTGTTGTCAACGTATCCAGTGAAAACCCCCACTCACTCATCATAGTCACAGTAACTGCCATTCAGAAAACATCACATGGCTCGATATGGCTAAATGTTGCATGACTTCTTGTTTCAATTCACTCACGTACAAGGCCTCCATCAAACGTTCCGCATGTGGCTCCTTTGTCCCGTAGACGGACAGAAACACAGACTACCTTTGAACTGTTCCGTGCAGCAGCGAAAGGTAAACAGTGTTTTAGAAACCAGGGGATTAGTCGCTTTCCAAGCATCCTTGAAGACTGACATCCAGAACCAGGAGGGTCTAAAACCAGAGGCCATTTTTCATCTTCACAACACCAGGGCTGTAATACAGGGCTTTAGCCCGACAACTTGTGTGTTTACTTAGATTCAAAGCAATGCTTTTCACCCCTGAGAAACAAACAGGGTTGTTGCAGACTTTTGTTCCATCCAAGCACTTAGCACACCTGATCTAACTGACCACCATCTTGGCTCTGTGCCTGGATGGAAAGAAAACCCTGCAAAAATGATCAATGCTCAGTCTCAGACATAAACGAAAACAAACATTCTGTACAGGCCGTATAATCAGTGCACAGAACACTCTTACCAGAACCCCCCCCCCCCCGCATTTGCACCTTTAAACCATAATCTATATGAGCAGCCTTACCCCAGGGGACCTCCTTTCTAGAAACAAATACTATTTTACAGCCCATAGTTACTTCTTCAGAACCCATCAGGAGAGTAAATACACAAGTGTAATTGCATCTGTCGTTGAGGTCTTCAGAATGGATGTTCTGCTGCTTAATTCGGGGGCATTCCCTCTGCCTAGCCCTTCCTGTAATACTGCGGTGGTGAGACCATGATTGTTATGGAGCTGGATCGTTGTTTGATTGGCTAATCACGGCCTGGCTTCCTCTCCACGATGATACATTTACAGCATCAGCGTTGCCAGTGTTTTGGTGTAAATAGTGTGTGTGTGTGTTGTCGAGGAGGAGTTTTGGTCAAATGAACGTCTTCATATGAGCTTCCTCAAAGCACAACACAGCCAGTATCTGAGGCAGCTGTTCAACACTCATGGCTTGAGGATGAGACTTGTAGAGGTCTGACAATGTGATAAACACTCTGCGTCTATGGAAGTGGAAATCTGGGTTCACTACTGACCTGGGAGTTACTGCTGTGTTCTAGAATAGAGCCTATTTGTCGGATATTCTCTTCTGAATAATTGAATCAGTAAAGATCCGTCTCTCTCTACTCTCTCTCTTTCCCCTGTCGTTTGTCTCTTTCCCTCTG
Source organism: Salmo salar (assembly GCF_965601325.2). Taxonomy (NCBI): domain Eukaryota; kingdom Metazoa; phylum Chordata; class Actinopteri; order Salmoniformes; family Salmonidae; genus Salmo; species Salmo salar. The sequence goes on from NC_138307.1 coordinate 14,391,288, forward strand.
CTTACTGGGAATCAATAGTTCAATCAAACATTCTTTAATCCATGTATTCACTCATCCCATCTCTCCCCTCCAGAGATGGCAGGGATCTTCCCCCAGGACCCAGCCCTGCCCATCGGCTCCACCCTCACTGCCACATGTTCAGTCAGCCCTGATCTGGGCCTCCACGCCAGCTCTCTGTTCTGGAGCCTGAATGGCCGCCGGCTGCCCAGCTCTTCTTACAGCGTGTTGAGCCCTACGGCCCTCAGTGTCACCCTGCCGGGCCTGCCAGCCTCTAGGCAGAGGTCAGGGGACAACCTGGTGTGTCACAACCATGGAGGACATGTTCTGGCCGGGTCCTGTCTCTACATTGGGAGTAAGTGGAGCAACACACACACACACACACACACACACACACACACACACACACACACACACACACACACACACACACACACACACACACACACACACACACACACCACACACACACACACACACACACACACACACAGTGTTGTCACAGTGCCCTAATCTCAGCGTGACGTCCCTGTTCAACACCTTGTGTTCAGAAAGGGATGGAATCTTGGCAAAGTCCCAGAATTTGAACCCCAGACAGACATAAGAACATTCTGGACTAAAATATATCCTCTCTCCCTCCACCCACCTTCTCCCTCAGTGCCTCCAGTGAAGCCAGTCAACTTGACCTGCTGGTCCAGAAACACCAAAGACCTGACCTGTCGATGGGCACCGGGAGGACAGGGAGAGACCTTCATCAAGACCAAATACACACTCAAATACAAACTCAGGTACACACTCCTTACACACACTTAATACACACGCATACACACACATTCTAATACATTCTGAGTCTAATATACGTGTGTGTGTGTGTGTGTGTGTGTGTGTAGGTGGTATGGCAGAGAGAGAGAATGTGAGGAGTACAATGCCGCCCAGCCGTACTCTTGCTACATACCTCGTGACCTCGCCCTCTTCACGCCCTACGAGATCTGGGTGGAAGCCACCAATCAGCTCGGCTCAGCCACCTCTGATGTCATCACCCTGGATATCCTAGACGTGGGTGAGTGTGTGCGTACGTGCGAGTGTGTGTGTGTGTGTGTGTGTGTGTGTGTGTGTGTGAGAGAGACAGAGACAGATTGAGAGACAGAGAGAGAGTAAGTGCCTGAACTTTGACCCTCTGGCTTTAGAGCTTTACATCTTGCCCTATTTAAAAGTTGCCCTGGGGCACATATCCAGTATCAGCTTACCTAGCCCAAGACCTAACAGTAACCATTAGTGGAGAATCTTACCTAGCCCAAGACCTAACAGTAACCATTAGTGGAGAATCTTACCTAGCCCAAGACCTAACAGTAACCATTAGTGGAGAATCTTACCTAGCCCAAAACCTAACAGTAACCATTAGTGGAGAATCTTACCTAGCCCAAGACCTAACAGTAACCATTAGTGGAGAATCTTACCTAGCCCAAGACCTAACAGTAACCATTAGTGGAGAATCTTACCTAGCCCAAGACCTAACAGTAACCATTAGTGGAGAATCTTACCTAGCCCAAGACCTAACAGTAACCATTAGTGGAGAATCGTAAAACTGACCTAAGATAAACGTCTAGGACCAACTTCATCCTACTACTTAGATCCCAACCCAGGATTTTGGGGGTGAGGGGGAACACACACACACACACACACACACACACACACACACACACACACACACACACACACACACACACACACACACACACACACACACACACACACACACACGGGGGAGGACGGGCATTTTGTAGAATGGAAGAAGACTAGACACACCCTGCCTTTTGATGAGCTCATTTTCCTTTTACTCACGCTGGGTGGTCACACACACACACACACACACACACACACACACACACACACACACACACACACACACACACACACACACACACACACACACACACACACCCTGCGGATGGGGCAGGGCTAAGAAGGTGGGCGATTGACGCTTTACACCACTCGAGTTACTACTCGCTGCTCCCTCATTTCCCTCCACACTGAAACTAATAACACAAACTAACAGTACCTGTGCTGTATGACTTACTGTTACGCTCAGATCCAATTCACTCAGAGGAGAAAGTAATAACCCTTATTTTAGACGGATCTTGCTGTTTTAAAGTAGTTTTCTGAGTTACCCTACCTCTTTCCGCTCCCCGTCCACAGTAACGACGGACCCGCCATCAGGTGTGAGTGTGAGTCGTGTGGGTGACCTGGAGGACCATCTGAGTGTTCGATGGAAATCTCCCCCAGCTCTCAAAGACTTCCTGTTCCAAGCCAAGTACCAGATACGCTACCGGCTGGAGGACAACTCAGACTGGAAGGTCATGGATGACGTTGGGAACCAGACATCCTGTCGTCTGGCAGGCCTGAGACCGGGTACTGTGTATTTTGTCCAGGTACGGTGTGTGTGTTCGTGTCTGTATATATGCGTGTGTGTGTGCGTGTGTGTGTGTGTGGTAATCTCGTAATCTCAGTGTGTTCTATGCAGGTGCGCTGTAACCCAGTAGGGATCTATGGGTCTCGTAGGGCTGGTATCTGGAGTGAATGGAGTCATCCTACTGCTGCTTCTACACCTCATAGTGGTGAGGACACACACACACACACACACACACACACACACACACACACACACACACACACACTCTAACCCCCTCTCTCCCCTCCTACAGAGCGTGTGTTATCAGGTTCGTGTGACTCCAAGTCTGGAGACTCCAATTCTACGTTACGTCGAGAGCTGAAGCAGTTCTTCGGCTGGGTACGGAATCATGCGTATGGCTGCGGCGGCATGTCAATCAAACTCTACGACCAATGGAGAGTCTGGATGCAGAAGTCCCACAAAACACGCAACCAGGTAGGTAAGGATCTAACTAGAACTCACCTGCACTCGTATACAACGACCACACACACAGGCATGCTCACAGGTCTTATTGAATCATTTGTATCATCATATTTGAATCGTTCAGCTTTTCTCGTGCAGGGAAATCCTCATAAGTTTCTCTCTCTCTCAGGTCCTACAAGGGGATAAGTCATAGTACGCATCACCCCTGTCTTTAAACAACCAGCAACAAAGTCAAGACAACATCATGTGTGTGAAAAATGGTGTCCCCTAAATGCTGTGGTTTTGCATACACCATTCAGTGATGGAAGAAGGGGCAGAAATACAATTTTGGGGACAGTGTCTCTACAACAGCTGCCCTAGATAGCCTATGCTGTAATTACCGGCTGGACAAGACATGGAGAAATAAGACATTGAGGAATAGTAATCTTCTTCTTACTGTGGAAATACTGGCAGTTCTGAAAAGCTAGAGATCCACAGCACCCTCTAGTGGAAGCTAACATACTGGGAGCAACAGTGGAGATGGAGGACCATAGTAATGTTTCTAGTCACATCCCAGTCTTGAACCATGACGACCCAATCGGAACTGTCTGTGACCCACTATTTGGGAACCGTTACAGGACTATAGACTGACATTGTTGTCAGTGTGGAGATCTGTCTTAATAATAAGTAGGGTCAGGAGTTTTTCCTGATCATATGGCCCTGCCCAGGAAAACCTCCTGACCATAATGCTAATGTATTTTTCTACAGAATTGTACTATCATATTGTGATGCTAATGTATTTTTCCAAAACAATAATACTATCATATTTAAATACTATTATGTTTTGTTAGTAAGTTATGTTAGGTTAGTGATCATGTTATTGACTTAATTATGAATTATAGTTTTGTTTGAAAGAGTTTGGGAGTCATTCTATTCTCACACACTCGCACACACCCCCAGACACACAGCTGTGTTCCTCTATGCACTTATAGCCTGTCATGTTTATGTTACTGATGTTACACTGGGGGAACAGGGATGATGTTCTCTATACGTAATCTATACATGACTCCATTAACCCAGTTTATACATGGCTGGTCTTACATCACCAATGACTCCTGTGCCCTGTTTTATTCTAAAAGTACTTTGTGACAGCATTTTACGAGTCCAATTTTCATGTTCACTACAGTGGCAAGCTTGTGGTGTGATACATAATCGGTAGCAACCCGACTCTGTTTACCCAGCGTGTTTAGGGTCAACGCCCGCGTTGTCTGTCTGATTTTGATGACATGGCTGCAGGGTCCCGTTACTGCGGCCTGCGGTTGCCTGTTAATAATTAACCCGTGTTTGTTGGTCAGGGCTCTGCTCAGTCTTTAGTTACCGCTCTCTGCCTCCCAACACCCTTTATGTAAAGATACCCTATACAGTAACTTAAAGCTAGACTCGGCAAAGTGACATCATTATGCACTGCGGGTCAAATTTCTGCTTACAGAAACAGCAGCAATGCAAATTAGGAAGAGACAATAGTGGCAGTCTTGGTAAATCTGAACTCTGTTGTTATGTGGGAAGTTGCCCCAATATGTGCGAGGATATCATATTGCTGAATCTCCCTTTGAAGGGTCAGACTTGAAATACCTCCTGCAACACAGTGTGTACCAGAAAGACAGAGGGGACATGTAACAATTGCTGCAGGTGGGCATAGTGTAGCGAATTGTCTATGTGTGACTAAATGGGTTTAAACCTTGGTCATCTGCGTGCCACAACACCGTTAACCAGCTGAGCTAAAGCCTGGGCATTAGCTAAAGCCTGGAATAGCTTCCGTAAGTCTTCAGTTGCCAGGGATGCGTACTCATCACATGAACATGGAGTCACCTCTATGACACATGAACTCTAAGAAGAGAAGTGAGATGGTGATTTAGGTGTACCCAGGGCTGCAGAATGGAGATAACGTTTCCTCAGCTTGTAAAGACCATCTATAATTCAGCCTTTGAGGCTGTGTTTTTCCTGAAGAGGCTGGATGGTGCCGGGAGTGAATCAGTGACAGAACAGCAAAGAGTAAAGGGGAGAGACGGAAGAAGAGAGGAAAGAGAGAGAGAGAGAGATCTGTGTGCATGGAGTAGAGTTGTCAACATATTCTGGGATACCTTTCGAGTGCAGTGGTCTAAAAAGGTTTTGTCTATAGACGTGGAACAGGAAGGACCCGTACAGAGGATATGTTTGGACTAACAGAGGATCAAACCAGACCGAATCTCTTCTCCTGCTTGTTATTGTTGTGCTGATTGATGATTGCATTTCTAGCTGCCAGCGAATCACAGGGCTGCCCACACAGACACAACAGACTGCTCTGGGAGAAAGTCCCTCATTCCCTCAAGTCCCGCATTCTCTGAGGGTTGGCAACCCTAGCTGGGAGTGACAGAAGAACAACGTGTAAAAGAGGAAGAGAGGAGGGGGTAGGAAAATAGAGAGATTGATCGACAAATCATGGAGGTTAAGAGACGTCCGATAATCGCTGGCAGAGAGAAAGGTTTGTTGAAGACATCTATTATGCAACATGTTTAAATTAAAACTTTAATTTAGTTGACAGGGACAGTATTTAACACTGTCATATTTCTGTTTTAACATCAATGGAAAAGTGAAATGTAGAAACTCTAGAAACTGGAGTAGCAGGAGTATGGAATATATATATATATATATTTTTTACATGACTGGAAAATAAACATGATCATTATCATCACCATCATTACTTGTTGCTAGGGCCAGGCCCCGGTCGCTATGCTCTCCCTCCAACCATTGGCTACATCAACCATGACCTCACCAAGCCCAGTAGCCCCGCCTACACCTTCCACAGACGTATGAGCAGCAACAGTAAGTCTCTGAGGTCAATCTCAGTCTCTTTGCCTATTTCTCTTGTATGGTGAGTAGACCTTATTCACACCGTTGCCATGAGGATTCACACTCCAGGCTAGTAGGGCAGGAAGCAGAAGTCTATGGAAAGTACTGCTGACATTTTCCTTAAGTTTGACCTTTAAATTCACCTTTGACCTTTATTATTATAAATTATTGTGCGTTCTTCTCCACAGTGGTCTCTGTGGATTGCAGTCCAGGACCCCAGTACCACATCGATGCCAAGATGACCCGGTTCGGCCGCGTCGGTACCCCTTCTTACTCCATGCTAGGCAGGGCAAGACGCGCCGGTGAGACTAGCTACTCCCTGAATCATGATAAATTGTTCAATTAAACTCTATTACCCCAGCGGGCATTTGTTGCTGGACATTCTTTACATTCTCTCTCTATCTCTCTCACCCCCCCTCTCTCTCACCTCCCCTCTCTCTCTCTCACCCCCTCTCTCTCCATCACTCTCACTTCTAGCTGAACTCTTCCAGACTCCAGGTCCAGGTGCCTACAGCCCAGAGAAACCTCATCTCAGACCTCCCTCCTACACTATTGGCTCTCGGTCACGCTACCGTATAATGGATTCTGTGCCCGCCCCTAACCGGTACAAATGAAAGAGAGCGAGAGAGAGAGAGGGAGAGGGGGTAAAGAGGGACCCTATATCATTCATATCATTCTAATCATCCTCCCAGGTACACCCTCCCTAACCTGCTGGGTTCCCAGGTGCCCCACAAGCCGTCCAGTGCCAGCTACAGCTTGGCGGGGCGCAGACAGGTTGGAGCTCCATCAGAAGACCTGTCTATGACCCCTGGACCAGGACGCTACAACAGTACTGACCCCAGCGTCTACCTCACACGACAGCCGTCCTTCTCTATGCAGGTTTATAGCTTTATCTTATATTTATATAGGTATTTAATTAGCTTTTTAGCTATTTATTTATTTACAATTGAATATTTTGTATAGTATTTTCTTGCATATATCTTCCTCTAGACTAGAGTATTGGGATGTTTCCCTTAAAATAAAGTTGGATGTGATTTTAATTTTGTCCAGAGCCGGACTACCCGACCCAACGATCAGTCTCAGAAGCCTGGGCCAGGGACCCACAGCCCGGAGAAGGTCCTACTCCACCTCCCCAGACCTCCTGCCTTCTCCCTGGGCATCAGACACTCCGAGTTCATTACTCCTCTGGTGGTGGTTGTTACCGACTGATTTTTAACACAGAGTTTGTGGAAATGCTGGAGTCAGTTTTGAGTTAAATACCATTGTGTTGTTTTACTGAGCACATTTAGCACAATGTTGGAAAAGTGCGTCACAAATAGAGTGTTTTTATTATCATTGTTATGCCAAGTTGTGGATCTATGGGTGTGACCTGCTAGATGTGTGTGTGTGTGTGTGTGTGTGTGTGTGTGTGTGTGTGTGTGTGTGTGTGTGTGTGTGTTATCTCAGTGTGTATGTGTGTATGTTCAGTGTGCAGGCATAGTGACAGTAACAGGTAGGCTCCAGTCACTGCTCTGTCCCAGACCCATCCGTTCCATGGAACACACCTGAACTAGATAAGACCTCCCAGGAGACAGCCTTGGTAGAACTTTCTTGGTGTCCTCAAACGGATCCAACTACAGAGAGAGAGGGAGAGAGAGAAAGGGAGACAGAGAGATCGAGAGAGAGGGGGGAGGAGAGAGAGAGTGTGAGAAAACGAGAGAAAGACAGTGTCTCACACACACACAGACACACCATAAGAGTCTGCACTCACAGTGATCTCATGTGGGGTACCCTTGTTGTCCCAGTGGTATCTGACTTGGTACTTCAGGGGGAAGAGGGTGTGGTCAGACCAGGAAGGGGGAGGGGCCCACTTCACTGACAGCTTCAGCTTCCCTGAAACGACTTGCAAGGTCACATTCACAGGGGGGTTTGGCTTCACAGCTGGAGTTTGATACCAAAGACTCTATATTCGATCCTCCCTGTGTAAATAGTGACTTGGATCAGGAGGACCCACCCCAGCCCTCACATCTTGACCAAACTGTGGAGGACAGAGAGAGGGACACTCTACCTATCATCACAACTGAAGAGATCAAAACAGAAGCTGATGGAGAGGGCTACAGAGTACCAGAACCAATTAGTGACTCACAGCCTGCCAATATATCCAGACTGTTCTGCAACGGAGAAACCATGTCGATGTAAAGACTGTGGTAGAGGCTTGTACAATAATATAGGCTTGACTAATCATATGAGGATACACACAAGGGAAAAAACGTTTTGCTGCGAAGACTTTGGCAAATGTTTCAATAACAAAGGAATCTTAAATCAGCCATGCAAGATCTCACACAGGGGAGAAATCTTATTGGTGCAAAGACTGTAGTAAATGGTTTGGCAACAAAGGAAACTTGACCATGCATATAAAAAGTACACACGGGTCTAGAGAGGAGAAGTCTTATCAGTGCAAAGACTGTGGCAAATGCTTCAACAAGAAGGCAACATTTACTAGACATAATAAATTACATGCAGTGAAAATTAATTGGTGTAAAGACTGTGGCAAATGTTTCAGCACAAAGGTTTACTTAATCATACATACAAAGCTACACTCAGGAGAAAATCCTTATCATTGTAAAGACTGTGGCCAATTTTTCAACCGTAAGGTAAACTTGACCCTCCATACAATATCTCACACGGGAGAAATCTGACAGTTGTAAAGAATGTGGCAAGTGCTTCAACAAGATGGGAAATTTGACCGTGCACATGAGATCTCACACAGGGGAGAAATCATATCAGTGCAGAGACTGACAAATGTTTTCCTTATAGGACAGGCTTGATAATGCATACCATGATACACAAAGGGGAGAAATCATTTTGCTGTAATGACTGTGGCAAATGCTTCAGACAGACAGCAGCTCTGGGAAGACATATTAAAGGTTGTCACAGCAACTAGAGAAAATTTTTAACTGTAAGGATCACTTGACTGACCGTACAGTTTCTCACACAGGGGTGAAATCATATGGCTGCATAGTCTGTGGATAATGCCTGAATCACAGTGGGCTCTTTCGGGCTCCCGAGTGGCGCAGTGGTCTAAGGCCCTGCATCTCATGCTTGAGGCGTCACTCTGGTTCGATTCCAGGCTGTATCACAACTGGCCGTGATTGGGAGTCCCAATGAGCCACAATGAGCCATTTAAAAGATCTTCAGGTCTGTTTTTATTCACGCTATAAACAACATTTATATTGTAACAATCCTCGCTAATGAGCCACCTTACAATTCCCACCAAGTAGGTTAACCCTGTTGGAAAAATGCAGTAGTGTGATTGCCTTTCACGCAAGCAACTCAGGTTCTATTCCCGTTCCCTCAGTTCACAAAATATTTAATAACGTTTTTCTTATTAAGGATGTCATTTTGAAATCCTCTCTCTCATGATGGCAAATGTAATCCATAATTTATAATATTGCTGTGATGCAGATCCATGTTGACACTCTATTCCTTAGATAACGTATTAGGGACTCGACCCCACGTTCATGGACACAATCATTGTTTTAAATTAAAATATAAATCATAAAACAATATTTATAGATTGAGTAATAAAAAAATGCGTTTTTCTACATGAGCGACTTTTATTATGAAGGCTGGACCTACCCCGGAAACGGAAGTGATTTTCTGCTCTTCTCAAACATCACATTACAGCAAGCTAGCGATCTATTTAGCTAACATTATCACAGTTTATCCTTCCATTTCGTTGCTAAAGTTAGGTTTTATCTCCAATTAAGAATGTCAGAAAGAAAAGTTTTAAACGTAAGTACAATTCTTATTTACTATGTCTTGATTTATTCTCAATTCGCTGAAAACGAATGCAATGTTTGCTAGTAAGCTGCGTGTTGCTAGTCAGGCTTGGCCATTGAAGCAAACACTTTTCTATGCTTAACATGACACCAATAGTAGTAGCTAGCTCAATACGCTTAGCTAGCTATATAGTTAGTAGTCGTACTCATTGTAGCTAGCTAACTAGCTATGTTTCTTGCCTATCTTTCCTTATGAGGATATACTGATATAGAGCAGGCTCTTGCTGTAAACGTTGAATGTTTTCATCTCTTTATGTGAATTGTGTTTGTCTAATTCTTGTATGTTTTCCTCTCATTGTTGTAGCTACTGACTGATAAAAAGAATGTGAATCAGATATTTCGTAGTTAAATTACACTGCTGACTGTGTTCGTTCTCCTGTAGAAATACTACCCGCCAGATTTCGACCCGGCAAAAATACCCAAACTCAAACTTCCTAAAGACAGGCAATATGTGGTCCGGCTGATGGCTCCCTTCAACATGAGGTATGTCAACACTCTACAACCCTGCCCAGAAACAGGTACCATGAGTTGTGAATGCCTGAATGTGTGTGTGTGCCTTGCAGGTGTAAGACTTGTGGGGAGTACATTTACAAGGGGAAGAAGTTCAACGCCCGTAAGGAGACTGTGATGAATGAGCTCTACATGGGACTGCCCATCTTCCGCTTCTACATCAAGTGTACACGATGCCTGGCCGAGATCACCTTTAAGGTAAATCAGTTTCTGAGCCATAAAACACAAACTACGTCTTAGAACAGTTTGTGTACTCACCCAGTGTGCGTTGTCTACAGACTGATCCGGAGAACACAGACTATGCCATGGAACACGGTGCCACAAGGAACTTCCAGGCGGAGAAACTTCTAGAGGAGGAAGAGAAGAAGATAACTAAGGACAGAGAGGAGGAAGAGTTGAACAACCCTATGAAGGTACACCTCTATAAACAGTGCTGGAGAACCTGACAGACTGATGATATGTTCTCTACCAGGTTTCTGGAGAACCGTACCGATGTTGTGTTGAAGAGCCGTGCTGATGATGTTCCGTTCTAGGTGTTGGAGAACCGTACGCGGGACTCTAAGATGGAGATGGAGGTTTTGGAGAATCTTCAGGAGCTCAAGGAGTTGAACCAGAGACAGGCTTCGGTGGACTTCGAAGGAATGCTGGGAACATACAAAGAGCTGGAGCAGAGGGAGAAAGAGAGGGAGAAGGAGGACGACGAGAGGGAGACACAGTGAGTACAGAGAGGGATGATGTGAAGAAAGAGGGAAATTGTTAAGCAATTTTTATTTTTTTAATAGTGCAAGTATAACAAAATGGTTATGTATGTGTTACAGGGAGATGCTAGAGAGAGCTCTAGTGAAGAGGTTAAGAGACTCCGACTCTGACTCAGACCAGGAGAGCGAGAGCAGCAGCAGACCAAAGAAACCCAGCACAGACAGACCTACTGACATCCTCACCACAGACAGACTCGCTGACACACAGGTACACACACACCAAACACATACAGGCCTCACAATACATGTTAACCAACATGCCTACTTATGTCCTGTGTGTTGTTTCTGCAGGGCCTGTCAGTGAGAGGGGTGAAGAAGGCCAAAGTGGAGAGCTGGGAAAGAAGTGTGGGGGGGCTGGGAGGTGGAGGGGCACTGGGAACACTGGTGGTGAGAAAGAAACCAGCGACCTCTGTCCCTATACCTGATACCACAGTAACTCCTGCAGGCTCTAACACACAGACAGGTGAGCTATAGAGGCTTTAACAGAAGCTTTATGGCAGAAACTGCAATATCGAAATGACTTTGTATACACCGAGGTGATTTCCTGCTTAAGGCGTCAGCATGTTTCAGTTCGGCAGGCGCCTAGCCGAACTAGTGTGCTTGCATACTCCTTTAAAAGACCTTCGCTTGAAAAATGAGAAAAAAGCAGTAATAGTACTTTGTGCATTTTGAGACATTGTAGCCAGTGTACACTTCCTCAAAATAGAACTCAAGAAATCTGGCATTTATTTTTACTTTTTCTCCCCAATTTCGTGATGAATCCAATTGGTAGTTAGTCTTGTCTTGTCCCTTCACTGCAACTCCCGCATGGACTCGTAAGAGGCAAAGGTCAAGAGTCATGCGTCCTCCGAAACACGACCCCACCAAGACTCACTGCTTCTTGACACACTGCTCGCTTAACCCGGAATCCAGCCGCACCAATGTGTCGGAGGAAACACCGTACAGCTGGCGACCGAAGTAATTTTGACGAGGGGATCTTAGTCGTGCAGTTTGACATCTAACTAAAATGTTTGGTGCAGTATTTCTCAATGAAAACATTTGCATAAAAAAACGAGTTGTGTCTCGTTGAATAACAACTAAGACTTTATTGAAGAATCTCTACTGTTAACCAATCACCGACGAAGGGGCGTAGACTTAGGCTCCGAACTTCAGCTGTTCGGGCACATACAATTTTTTTTCTGGAGGCAAGCCGGAAAAACCCTCACCAAAACAGCCATAATATATGCAAGAAGTCTTCCAGCTGTAAAGCATGCGGACGCCTTTACAGCAGTCAATAACAACAGGATTCAAGACTCAACGCTGTCATTATTGGCTCTTACCAATGCCTCAATGGACAGTGCAGCCTGAGAGGAGACAATTGTAGCAGTCTTGCCAGATTAACATTATTTTTCTCTGTGAGCACCGCAGGAAGTCACTCAGCTCTACATGTTGTATGGCTGAAGATACTTTTACTGCTATTTCTGTCATTCTAACCTCGGTACTTCCTGCTTTGCAGTTTCAAAGGCAGCTGCTATCGTACCGACGGAGGCTACTAAGCCAATCACAGCACAGAATGGGTCGTCGTCGCTCAGCCTCCTGGGGGCGTATTCCGACAGTGATGACAGCAACAATAGTGAATGAGAGAAAGGCTGGCGACGCTTTGGCTAATCAAAATGCTCAGTCTGTCTGAAATTCGTGATATGGAAATGTGTTGATATGTTGGGCAATTCACCTGTTCCACACAACCCAGAACGGTTTTGGATTTTCAAGATCACAACACAAGTATGGTTATTAGGTGTAAGAAAGGGGTAAGCAATTTGAATGCCTGTAATGATTTAAAACTGCTGTAGTTGTTTCAGAGTAAATAGGAGAGTTAGCGGGCTGAATTTTATCATCCTGCTTTGTGACCCTTACCCCCAATGTAATTAGTTTTCACCTGTGATTTTAGAAAATATATTTTGAAATGTCCATCTACCAACTACCCTCCTCCAACTCTGTCATGTTTTGACTTTCCATTAAATACTTATTTTACTCAATCAGTGGTTCACTAAATGTTTTCTTGCACTGTGGCGCATTCTAAACTATTTTCTCTTGTGCCCCACCCAATCTGAAAAAAATGGATTTGAATACAATGTCGGACTTTTCTGGAGTCATAAAAATGTACTTTAGGTCCTAGCTAAGTGTTTTTTAAAGTTGTGTGTTATTGGGCAGGGGTCTCTGAACTGGTCCTGGAGAGACACTGGGTGTGGAGGTTGTAAGTGTAGGCCTGTGTTGCAGATAGAAATATTAACCTTTATTTAACTAGGCAAGTCAGTTAAGAACAAATTCTTATTTACAATGACGGCCTAGGAACAGTGGGTTAACTGCCTTGTTAAGGGGCAGAACGACAGATTTTTACCTTGTCAGCTCAGGGATTCAATCTAGCAACCTTTTGGTTACTGGCCTAATGCTCTAACCACTAGGCTACCTGCCACAAAGAATAGAGTTTACTTGATAATTTCATCTACACACGACTTTACCCAAAGACCTCAATTCCCAACTGTAGTAGGCCGCTTTTGTGAGTTTAGAACATGAAATCAATGTGACGGAAGCACACAACTTTTCCTAAAATGCTCCTTGATTGAACTTCAAGTTATCACACTAAATTGGCTACTAAACAGCACTGGTGTGGACTTGACTCAACAACAATCAAGTGATTGTAACAATGGCAACAACAAAAAAACTTCACTCTCTCTCTCTCTCTCTCTCTCTCTCTCTCTCTCTCTCTCTCTCTCTCTCTCTCTCTCTCTCTCTCTCTCTCTCTCTCTCTCACTCACTCACTCACTCACTCACTCACTCACTCACTCACTCACTCACTCACTCACTCACTCACACACACACACACACACACACACAGTTAGTCCAGTCATACTCCCCACTTGTCCTGGGGAACTAGAAAATTCAGATGTCCTCTTTCTCTTCATCTGGCATGGAAGAGGAGATTTGGCCCCCGTCTCCAATGCTGTACAGCATGTCAACTCACTGCCTGCACATTCATTGTGACACGCTTGCATAGTGTCGTGGCTCTGTTGAAACGGATGTGGTTGGGGCGGTTCAGATGTATTGCTGGCTACTAATGCATTTCGAATGAAAGATGACATTCAATGCCAGATCAACATTGCCATCTGCCGGTATTGTAGGGTACGTTTCCCAAAAGGGGCTTGGCATGCTCTTTATTTGAGCTGCTGAGCTCTCCTGGCAGGCTGGCACCGGCCCTGTAGGTGGAGTTTTTGTTTATTCCTAAAAACATTTTTTTTTAAGTGAATAGAAGAAAATATATACATTTACCTAAAACATTCAAAGACAGCCTGTGTTAAATAGTATAAATGTAAGCCAAAGTTTTTTTGTTTTTTTTGTCAGTTAAAAAAAAAAAGAAATGTTGGCCCATTCATTCTCAGTTTCGCTCAGATGTCACTCACTATATGGTGAAGATCTCTGAGCCCTTGCCTCACACTGATTGTCATGATAAAGATGGTTCTGGTCCAGTAGGAGTGACATTTTTGGAGAAAGTGGACCCCTGCCTTTTGGCTGACCCATATGTGGTTTCTGGTTGACCCAAAATGGAATTGGGTACTGTTGAATCAGTGAAGGTAACTCGAAGTGGACTTGTGATTATTTTTTTGTGTTTCTTCCACCCAGAGGGAGCTGGGGACAAGACCTGTTACTTGCTTTGCTCTCAGAAACAAGGTGCCGTTGAAAGGAGTGATTACTGGGGTAAGGGTGGAGGTGGAGCAACTGAAATAGATGATTCCTGGTGTCTGTAATGCCTGCCATTTGGTGCAACGCAGACCTGGTGGCGAGCATGATGAAACAGAAGTCACTGTCTGTCCTTTTTGTCATTACCTGACAAAGTCATGTTAGGCTACATCAGTTATCCCGTAAGCGCTTTTGTGCCGAACCCACTACGGTGTTTCAGGTGCCAAGCTTATGGTCATGTTGCAGCAGTGTGTAGAAGGGAGATTCCTATATGTGAGAAGTGTGCAGGAGGGCATGGGACAAAGGACTTTGTAGCATCGGTAAAGCAGTATGTGTTAAATGTAGGGTAGCCCTTGGTCATGACTATCAGTTCCATTACATTACACATGAGTCATTAGACGACGAGTCTTCTGTAGGGGTGAGTTTTGTTAAGAACTGCAAAGCTCGGTCTGAACATTAACACGCGTCGATTGAGGTATGGTTTTGGAAGCATAAGGACCTTATCTTTCATATAAAAAACAAGAGGTTTAATTGATACAACTTTATAGGGCTAGGGTTAAGATTCCCACATGGCCGTATTTCCATGTTACAGCTCGTTTACGGAAAACAGACGGATGACAGAGTGGACTACCTGTGCTAATTAGCTATTTGTGTCTCCGAACACCTGTGTGTCAACAAAAGACAGACGCCACAAATGTGTTTTCACTGAAAATTACTGTCAGCTGCAACTGTGTTAAAGATACTGCTTTTAAACACAGCAAGGTGACCGGGGACAATTGTATGGTTAAACAGTACAAATATGGCCTACACTCTTAAAAATGAGGGGTTCAACAAGGGTTCTTTTAAGATCCTCAAAAGTTCTTAGAAGAACCTTAGGGTTCTTGGAACTCAAAATGGCCCCCAATAGGTTCTTCCAAGAATCCCATAGGAGGTTGGGTTCATGGTGGAACCTCCTTAGTTGGTGGGGGTTCTTGCAGGAACCTAACTGCCCAACTGAAACATTTCGATTTGAAAAGACAGCAGGTGCAGGCACTTAACAGAATTTTTTTTTAGGTAAGGTTTGTCCCTTTGTATGATCTAAATTGATATTGTTTTATGATGATACCATCTATCTTTTCATATTTGTGCAAATCTTTCTAAAACAGAAAATGGACACAATTCAATGGATATCAATCAACAAAGAGATAAGAATATGCTAAATATAAAAACTTTTGATAACGCTTTTCATACACATACCTTGTCCATAATGTAGAGGCCTATGGGATATTTGTTGAAGTAAGGGAGGAGGATGGTAAATGTCATCTGCATAACCAACCAATACCAATTGACATATCTTTGTATGCCTCCTCGTCTGTATACCTACAGACACAGAAGTGAGCATTTCACTGTACCCTGCAATTACAAATGCGACCCTGTGCGTGTGACTAATAAAATCATCTAATCTAACTGGTTAAAACAGTGGACAGTAAGTGTATATTTTGACAGTAAGATATTATTTTGATGTAATATGAAAGTACAGGGATTTATGTTTCTAGAACAATACTGCAATTGAGAATCGATTCACGTTTAGATGGTGTATTTGTCTGTTTTGCCTTCCAGAGCCAATTCACCAATTAAACAAAACATGTAAGGTCCTTGTACTAATGAGTAACGTTAGGCTCCTTTAGTCCAATATTGGGCTAACTGTAGGGGTGCTCATGTTACTGGGGATCAGAAGTGTCCAGTGCCAGAGAGGCAGGTTGTAGTTGCCATGTTCAGAGTTGTACAGAAGGTGTCGTTTGCTGAGGCAGTGAAGAAAGTAGAGGAAGATGTGTCAAGGGTAAGGGATCCTAAGAGGCTCCAGGTGAGTTATAGAATTTTGCCAGTACAGAGTGATAGGCCTATGAATGCAATGTGCTTCAGTAAGGTTGGCTTTTTAGTGTTTGTTGATATGGTTGTCAACTGTCCTGCAGGAATGGAATGGAAAATCACAGAAAATAGGTGTTGTGGTGGCAGCTGCAGAAAAGTACTTGGGTTTATGAGATTTTAATGCAGAAGAAGGTGTGTTGAATGGTAGTGTCCTGTCCTCCCAGGCCATCTGCCCAGTATAGGATCAGATAGGTACAAAATAGTAGAATGGGGTGGTGGGTTTTTAATGAGTGAAGGGGTGGTTGGCAATACTTTTTTGTATTATGGATTTATACGCCAGCCCATTTGGTGGCGGTAATGGGCCATTAATATTGGATGCCAACCGCCGTTAAACCCCACCGAAGAATACTTTCTTGTAGCAAACTACCCGTTCTTATTGTAGTTCGGTGAGCTAACCATTTCTGGCTAAAATAGTCGAATTAGTTAGCTAGATATAAATTGTAACGTTAGCCAACTAGCTAGCTAGCTTGCTAACTGAAATAATATCCTACAAAATGCATTTAATCTTTGTTTTAAACTGACGTAGTGTAGTTAATTTACGTTGGTGGCAGGCAAACTTGTTTTCTTCAGCTCAAGCCGAGGGAAGTTAAGCTAACGTTAGCTAGCTACAATGACATTTCTGTGAATTCATGGGGGGTGGACACACAATTAAATACGTCATTGGCTAACGGCCCGATTTCCATCAAAACGTAAGTATTGACAGTGTATCGTTTTTATATTATGCAAATATAAGCTGCATAGCTAACGTTAGCTAGTTAACGTTATGTCTTCAATGTTGCACCATACATGACTAACGTTAGCTAGCTAACATCAGCTGATTATAGCTAGCCAGACAATGGCCAAACATTCGTAGTAGGTAACGTTAGATTCATGACTGACTAGTTTGTCTGTCGCTTTCCAGATTCAAACGACATATAGCCTTGTAAATAGAAGGATCTAGAAATACAGTACTATATCTAGTCCGCTAACAGTTACTACTCTCTCAAACGTTAGTTTGATGAATGTATTCCAGTTCGGCTACCTAGCTTTATCTAGCTCCGATCCTCCTGTCACAAAGCAAAGGTTACATAGGTAGCTAGTGTGATTGAAAGGTTCCTTTCTTTTGCTCAATATGTTATATATATGGGCCTTTAAACAACTAGGGCCCAGAGATTTTCCTGCTAAGGTCTATCATGCCAGACTTTCCTCCTTTCATGTCCACTGCCCCCATACCAAGCAAGTTATGTCATTAGTTACATTAGAACGTTAATAACCCTCATAGATAAATTGTCTGACATACCCTGATCACTTACATTGTCCAATGACTGACTGCCAGACCCAGTATTTTATTCCCATATTCCCTCACACACTCAGCCTGATAAGCGTCCACTGAATGCCAGTGTGTATTGTTTTTACTGATTCGATTGTCGCGGTAAGCACATTATTGGAAGTGTTGACAGTGTTAGTTAGATATGATGTAATATTCTGCTTTATTCTCCTTCCCTCAGACCCATGGCAAAGTGGTTAAAGGAATACCTGAACTTCGGCAGCCGTCGTGACGTCCCCCATCCTCCACGTCCTGACTACACAGAGAGTGAGATCCTGAGGGCCTACAGAGCCCAGAAAGACCTGGACTTTGAAGACCCCTACCAGAGCGCAGAGAAACCACAAAATGGCTGCTACGGTGGCTGCAGGGGGACAGTAAGCCTGCATGCATTTCCCGCCTTCGCTTCTGTCCTTCCCAACGATGCAGAGGTGGGAAATGTTATATCTTCTGCTGTTATTACAGCAGAGGAGGCTGGTTGGCGGAGATATAGGAGGGCTGGCTCAATGTAAACGCTGGAATGGGATGGATCTAACCGTGTCAAACACATGGCTTTACAGGTGTTATGACCATGTTGTTACAGGTCTTTAAAGATTGCTATAATGTATTCCAGGTGAAGGTGGTGTCTCCCAAACACAGGCTGATCAAGGTGGATTCTCAGGAGTTCAGTCGCAGTAAGATCCCCCTGAGCCCTGTCACCATCCACCAGGAACCGGTATGGCAGTTTTTGTTGTTGATCTCCCTCTTTCATGTTCTTTGTATCCACATGATTCTCCTCATTATGGCTTTGACTCTTTAGTATTTTATTCTTTTTACCCTTTTTCCTCACTATCCCACCCACCGTCCATCACTCTCTCCAGGTGCTTCCCTCTGCTCCTGCAGCAGTAGGGGACTCCGACACTGACTACTCGGACCCGTTTGATGCCAGACCAGTTCCACGGCTTAGAGCAGATTGGGAGCCTAACCCACACCATACCTTGGGCCTCAGCCCCATCACCAGTCCTACCCTGGTAGCCTTCAGCCCTAACCCTGTCCTAGGTCTCAGTCTCCGTCCAGGGGACAGCAGCAGCTACATGGAACCCTTTGAAGCCCAGAGGGTCATCACAGGTTGGTTCCTTTTAGCTGTTGCCTACACACCCACACATTGGACTTCACGCCTGGCTGTCTAAAATGACTGACATACTACTGAGATGCATAGACTCACAGTTAATTAAACGATTGTGTGTGTAGAGCTCCAGCAGGGCCCAGAGCGGGGCCGGCCAGGAGTGGGCAGTGGAAGGGTTGTGGTTGGGATCGGAGATCAACTCTATGATGACCCCTACGATGAGAGGACTCGACATCGCCACCGGGGAGCGCCACCGCAGCAGCAGGGGAGAGAGTTCCTCAGGGACGAACCGGTAACAATCTTCTTCTTCTTCTCTGTTTTGATTTCATCATCCTCCTACATCCTCTCCTCCTCCTCCTCTTCCAGAAAGAGGTCAGAGAGAGCAGGCTGCCCCAGGACGATGAGAGACCAGCAGAGGAGTACGACCAGCCCTGGGAATGGAAGAAGGACAACATCTCCAAAGCTCTAGCAGGTAGATATCTAATAGAGGAAAGCATCACTGAATTGTTTGGCTCTAAAATACATCATCTCTAAAGCTCTAGCAAGTAGACCAGTGCTCTGATCTATTCTGGTGTAGGAAGCACTCAGTAGATGCTGCAGTTTTACATTTTAGTAATTTAGCCGACGCTCTTAACCAGAGTGATTTACAGGAGCAATCAGGGTTCAGTACCTTGCTCAAGGGCAGATTTTTCACCTAGTCTGCTCGGGATTTGAACCAGCGACCTTTCGGTAACTGGCTCAACTCTCTTAACCGCTAGGCTACCTGTTGCCCAGGTATTTAAGTAGTTGGCTAATAAAACTCTCCATTTGTAGTGAAGTTTGAGGGGGCAGAGTGGGAGAAGTCGTTAGCCCAGTCAGACCAGGCCAAACTACCCAGGACCAGCCCCCCAGCCCCAGGGGGCGCAGCCAGCCTTCGGAGGCCTGGTGACACCCCCCCTGTCCTGGGTGAGAGAGTGGACCCCTGCCTGCCCCTGGAGAGACAGGTGTAAGTTCCTCCGCTCAACCGCTGACTCTCAGTATAATTCAAGAGGCACCCCCTGGCCGTGTGTCACAATTTTGTGTCCCTTGCTATGCATCACACAGTAATATGTCCCCCTTGCAGGTGGTACCACGGTGCTGTGAGTCGTGCGGAGGCAGAGACTCTACTGACGTTGTGCAAAGAGAGTTCCTACCTGGTGAGGAAGAGCCAGACCTGCCCACAAGACTACTCTCTCTCCCTCAGGTACCTTTACACACACTCCCTCTCTCCCTCTCCTGATGTTCTTTTTTGTTTTTCTACACAATTTTGTGGTATCCAATTGGTAGTTAGTCTTGTCCCATCGCTGCAACTCCCATACGGACTCGGGAGAGCCGTGCGTCCCCCGAAACACAACCCAACCAAGCCGCACTGCTTCTTGACACAATGCTCGCTTAACCCGGAAGCCAACCTCACCAATGTGTCGGAGGGAAAACTGTACACCTGGCTACCGGGTCAGCATGCATTGTGCCCGGCCCGCCACAGGAGTCGCTAGTGCGCGATGGGACAAGGACATCCCTGCCGGCCAAACCCTTCTCTAACCCGGACGACGCTGGGCCAATTGTGCGCTGCCCCATGGGTCTCCCGGTCGCAGCGGGCTGCGACAGAGCCTGGACTCGGACTAGGATCTCTAGTGCCTTAGACCACTGGACCACTCGGGAGGCCTTGATGTTCTACATTATGCCAATCACTTCATCGTAAATGTGTTTTCCATATTTATCTAGGCCCTAATAAAGTATTAAGGATTTTATAACGCTGCTCTCTATTTTTCTGTCTCCTCTCTCTTTCAGGAGTTGTCAGGGCTTCATGCATATGAAGTTCACTCGGAGTTCAGAGAGTCGTTACGTCCTGGGAGAGAACAGTCCTCCATTCTCCTCTGTACCAGAGGTCATCCACTACTACACCATGCACAAACTACCTATCAGAGGAGCTGAACACCTGTCTCTGCTCTACCCTGTCATAGTACAGACCCTCTGACCCTCCTCCACTCATTATCTGCATCCCAACTGGCACCCTATTCCCTATGTAGTGCACTACTTTAGTGCACTCTGATCAAAAGTAGTGCACTATATAGGCAATAGAGTGGGACACGGCTATTTATGATACTATTACTAATAGAGAAGGTGCTGTCGTCTGCGGAGATGCTAACATGGCTGCTGTGGAACTGTGTGATGTTATTCTTAGAGCGTCAACATGGTTCTAGTGGAAACCACAATGGTTAAACTGTATTATATGGCCAAAGGCAAATGCTGTAACAGAGCAGGTTACTGTATGTCAATAGAATATTATCGATCATCCGTCTGGCACATTGATTAGCTAGCTGTACCAGGGTGGGAGTTTCATCTAATAGTGCTATACAGTAGAACGCTACATCGCTATAGTGGAAAGCTATTATAAAAATGTGTGCTTGAAAGCTATTTCAGTACTTATATGTATGAATGATGGCATTATACCCTGAGTGTACAAAATATTAGGAACACCTTCCTGATATTGAGTTGCACCCCCTTTTGCCCTCCGTACAGCCTCAGTTCGCTGGGGCATGGACTACAAGGTGTTGAAAGCGTTCCACAGGGATGCTGGCCCATGTTGACTCCAATGCTTCCCACAGTTGTGTCAAGTTGGCTGGATGTCCTTTGGGTGGTGGACCATTCTTGATACACACAGAACACTGTTGAGTGTGAAAAACCCAGCAGTGTTGCAGTTCTTGACACACTCAAACCGGAGTGCCTACTACCATATCCTGTTCAAAGGCATTTAAATATTTTGTCTTGCCCATTCACCCTCTGAATGGCACGCATGCACAATCCATGTCTGAATTGTCTCAAGGCTTAAAAATCCTTCCTTTAACCTGTCTCCTCCCCTTCATAGACACAGGTGACATTAATATGGGATCATAGCTTTCGCCTAGTCGGTATGTAATGGGAAGAGCAGCTGTTCCTAATGTTTTGTGCACTCAGTGTAGTTGTGTGTTAAAGTGTGAATGTTTTTTGGACTTTGGTCATGAAAGCTAAAAAAGAATAGGTAGGTTTGTTACTGTGGTGCTGTTTGTAAGGTTTTCTCGTGTTCTATGAAAATAAAGTGTGATTTTGTTTTTAAAAAACTGTTAAATAAGTCTAAACACATATACACAGGGAGGGGAGAAGGGTTGTTCAGATAAATATATTTCCTACTTTCCATTGTCCATACCAATATCATTGCTTCGTACTAATTGGTATGCTAGTGTTTAAATTGTAATTGCAAGAGAAATCGAAAAAATACCAGCATGTGCGTTCAATAATGTCTTCCATTAAGAAAGCCTTTCACATCACTCAGTGCGCGACATGACGATGAAATAGATTCCGGCGTCACCATAGCAACCACCAGGGGTCAGTATCAGCGCAAACAAAGATAAACATCAAGGGTGCGTTTGTAAATGAACTTTGGCTGGCTATTTAGTGTGTGTTCGTAAATTCAATCTGGAGTGCCAGTGTGCGCTCAGACTGTGTTCTGGGCGTTCATAAATTTGTTTCGCTCTCGGAGCGCACACTGGACTCGGGTGCTTGACTGCTAACAGGCTAAAGTTGGCTAGATTGCTAGCTACTTCCAGACACATGAAAGAACACCTCACTCACCATAGCAGAGCAGATTAGGCTTTTTAGATGTCATCTAGAGCGTTTGTGACTGCTGCTGGTAACAATTTCATAGTTTTTTGCCAACGTCTACTAACCGGTAATATTCAATGGGTGTTGCGCGTTCGTAAATTCATCAGTTATTCAGTGCTCTGGCACAAACGAGTGCTCTGAAATTGGAGTAGATAGCCAGAGTGCATTTACGAACGCACCCCTACTCAGATTTCAGTGCACTCTAGTTTGAGTGTATCAGAGCGCAGAATAACTAGCTAATGAATTTATGAACGCACAACACCTGTTGAATACTACAGGTATCAGGAAATGTCGGCAAAAAAACGTTATTAAATTGTTGCCAGCAGCACAGTTACAGTCACCAACTCTCTAGATGACATGAGCCTAGCCTGCCCTGCTTGGGCGAGTTAAACGGTAAACGGTCAGTGAGGCGTTCTCTCATTTATGTCTGGAAGTAGCTAGCCAACTCTAGCCAGTTAGCTTGGGTGCTCTACTGCCGTTGTGAGGTCAGAAAGCTCGGATCAACCCTACTCCTCGGCCAGAGCGTCAACTGCCCTCTGAATTTACGAACGGACAATCTGACACAGTTCTAAATTTACGAACGCACAGAGCGCACTCTAGAGCGAAGTTGATCGCGAGGCAGCGGCAGGTAGGCTACGTGATAAATAACGTGATGATGTGTGCAAATATTTTAATCGTGGATATTGCGTTTATTTTATAAAAACGTATCTGATTAATACTGTGTACTCATGAATTGACTCACTAGCCTACGTTATCATTTTTCAAGGTGAATTATTCCTACTGTAGTAGTAAATAAAATCGTTGGCAACTTGGCATCCAGTGCATAGTTGACAGCATATTTGAGAGAAAGTTAAAAATATTTTCTTACTAGGGGTCATGACAGCTCTTATGTCATGTTTATGCCATTGTTAGGCTATTTACATGTCATAATGAGGTGTTATTGTTACCCCTTTGATTTTGTACTTGTCTCCCATTGAAGAAAAGGTGTGAAAATACAATAAACCAGTGGAGGCTGCTGAGGGGAGCACGGCACATAATAATGTCTGGAAGGGGGCTAATGGAATGGCATCTTACATTTGGAACCCATATTTGATGTATTTGATACCATTCCACCTATTCCGCTCCAGCCATTACCACGAGCCCATCAACCTCCTGTGCAATAAACAGTAATCTTTTTGTTATGCTTCAGCAGCTCACGTATCCATGACTACCCGGATGGTGCAACTCGCTCAGCCCAAACCCAACCTGCTCCGATTCCCTGACCGGTACTGCCACACACACACACACACACACACACACACACACACACACACACACACACACACACACACACACACACACACACACACTGACTGATTCTTTTCCTTCCAGACGGTCAGTCTACTGGCTAGATGAACTCCCACCTGAAAGAAATGGCTCCACCACCACATTTGGTAAGATCACCCCACTCTCTTTCTGTCCCTATCACTTTTTCACTCTCTCCCTCTTTCTGTCCCTATCCCTTTTTCACTCTCTCCCTCTTTCTGTCCCTATCCCTTTTTCACTCTCTCTTTCTGTCCCTATCCCTTTTTCACTCTCTCTTTCTGTCCCTATCCCTTTTTCATTCTCTCTTTCTGTCCCTATCCCTTTTTCACTCTCTCTTTCTGTCCCTATCCCTTTTTCACTCTCTCTTTCTGTCCCTATCCCTTTTTCACTCTCTCTTTCTGTCCCTATCCCTTTTTCACTCTCTCTTTCTGTCCCTATCCCTTTTTCACTCTCTCTTTCTGTCCCTATCCCTTTTTCACTCTCTCTTTCTGTCTATGATGTTTGTGTGGTGGATAATTGACTTTATAACAACCTTTTTAATGTTACTGTTTTTGTTGTAGAGTTGACGCCCCACTGGTCCCAGCTGTGTGGTAGGAAGCGGCTTAATTCTGGGTTCGAACAGAGCAGGTGCGACTTCATATTGTGTCATAATGTTGTACAGTATGTTAATGATGTGTATAATGCATGATGTCTATGATGACTCTTGATGACTCTCCTCCTCCTCCCTCTCCAGATCATCTCCCCAATGGGAGGTCAGTGTAGCAGCTCTGAGTGCCTATCCATCCAATAGAGTTTGTTCTCTGGCTTTGCCCCGCCTCCCCACCGCAGGCTGGGCATCTGACCGCCCCCTACTGGCCTCCGTGAGCACCACACACACACACACACACACACACACCTCAATGTATAACCCTCTCTATATGTGTCTCTCTATCTATCTATCTATCTATCTATCTATCTATCTATCTATCTATCTATCTATCTATCTATCTATCTATCTAGCTATCTAGCTATCTCTCTTGTTTCTTCTCTTTGTGTGCCTCTCTCTCTCTCTCTCTCTAGCTGAGCAGAGCGGTGCAGACTGCAGTAGCCAGTCCTAGGGTCTGCCAGTTGGCCTCTCCCAAGCGGAGGCAGGGTCTCTATTCGCCCCATTCATCCAAGACCTCACTGGCACCCCCCCACCCAGCTGCAACCTCCTCCCGACTACAGTTCCTTGCCAGTAAGACACTTAAGATACCTCGTATTTACCTCAGACAGTAACGTTTAATAACGGCCATCCAACTACATTGCAAAGTAAATGTGGTGTTCATTTTTAGCCTGAAAATTGTCGCTACTCTATCTACCTGTCTCGCACACACTCTCTCTTTTTCCATTACTCTCTCCGTCTCCTTCCTCCTCCCCATCCCACCTCCCCTCTCCTAGTCCCTAAGTCTGACCACCCCCAGTATGCCCAGGACCGTCCAGTCATCTGGCCAGTGCCTGGGCCAGTGAAAAAGGCAGTAGCCAGTGAGAGGGTGCAGGCCCTTTCACGGCCCAATCAGCGGAAGGCGCTGTTCCAAGGCTACAACCCGTACACGGTTACCCTAGCTGCACGCTCCGCTAGCGCCTCGCCGCGCCTGCAGGTGAGCTGTGTTTCTCTCATTTACTCATTCATTTAAATCATTTAATACAAATGTCATTAGTTTGTCTGTTTGTTTATTACAGGAGCTTTGTCTGCCCCTGCCACGGAAATGCAAGGGCAAATAGACGAATGCGTCTCATCTCACAGCGCTGCAGTACCTCTGGCCGCCTCTTCTTCAGATATTCTTGTCTCCTATCCCTGATCACCACTGCTCCATAATAAAGACCATCTACGACATCATTGAGACATGTTGCTGGGTCTTTGTTCTGGTCCAACGGGACCGCTGGCTTTAGAAGGTGGATTGTTTAGTGCTGTGATGTTCAACAGCGGGCTGTTCATTCAACTGAACTGAAGTGACTTTTACTATCACCAAAGGGGAGTTGTCACGGACCTGGAACATTCCAACGCACATTACAGACATAAAGTGAAAACCACCTGAATGTAAAAGTGTACCTTATATCTTTTAGTGTGCAATTGTAGTAGGTGACAGATGTAGGAAACCTGAAAAAGGATGTAATAATGAATATTCCCTCTACTGCACATCGTTGCACTCAGGCTATTCACAACCTCCCATGTGAATTGTTTTAAATTCAACAATCCAATGAGGTGGCGCATCATTGGCACAGTGGGTAAAAAAGAAATGTATCTTGCTCACATGTGTTTTTGTTGTTTCCTGGAAGAAGTTCCCTGCCCAAATTGATACATCATGTTCTCTCTCTACCTCACCTGCTGTCTCTAACTCTGAATGGTCGGCTATGAAAAGCCAACTGACATTTACTCCTGAGGTGCTGGCTTGTTGCACCCTCTACAACCACTGTGATTATTATTATTTGACCCTGCTGGTCATCTATGAACGTTTGAACATCTTGCCAATGTACTGTTATAATCTCCACCCAGCACAGCCAGAAGAGGACTGGCCCCCCTCAGAGCCTGGTTCCTCTCTAGGTTTCTTCCTAGGTTCCTTCCTTTCTAGTGAGTTTTTCCTAGCCACCGTGCTTCTACACCTGCATTGCTTGCTGTTTGGGGTTTTAGGCTGAGTTTCTGTATAGCACTTTGTGACAACGGCTAATGTAAAAAGGGCTTTATAAATAAATGTGATTGATTGATGTGGGGGGTAAAAGTCGTTTATTTATATATTATCAGAAAGTCTACATCTTCAATGACCCATCTCAATTACCTTGCATCTTTTTTCATTGTTTTCTGGATGTTGCTGCAACACCGCTTTATCTCTTCATCCTCTGACTCCACCCTGCGGTCTGGTTCACTTTCTTTTCACAAAACCTCTGACGTCAGCTCTGGGTAGTGGAGAGTGTAAACGCACACACGCCTTTAGTTGGAAAAAGTAGCCCATTCTCAACTTTCCCTAAAGGAAACGATTTCAGTCGTTTTTTTCTTCCGTTATCTCTGCTTGCGAGTGGACAATGCTTGGCCCACACATGTCCGTGTGTTGACAGCGCAGGACACTCCGCGTGTTTGGTGTGTACTACAGTTGCGGTTTTCCCTGACTCACCTATAGAGCGTAGTACCTCAACAGGTAGGCCAGGTAGGCTACGGGAGCGAAATCCGGAAGAACAAGCACATCTGATTGTTCACACTATTTTTCTCTTACCTCTGCAACTCAACTTCTCCCAATAACGTGTATGCAGTTTTGATAATTATTCGGAGAGAGTAGAAGTGTGAAGATGACGGAACTACCAGTTCACAAGAAAAATATGCTGATTCTAGTTGATGTTCTCTGTGTGGTTGTCGGTAAGTGCCCTATTTCTCTCTCTCTCTCTCTCTCTCCAACAACATGGCTGATATAACACTATTTGTTGTATTACCCAAGGACCCAACTCGCTCTCTGCCGTCGATACATGCCCAATGCAATAGGGTAGCACTAGCCACCGATAAATAAATAAAATAGTTGTTTATGTATAATTGTTTATTGGGTAAATGCTGGATAAGACTGAGATGGTGGGGGACTTTGTAAACAATGTTTAGGCAGGCTACACACACACACAAGCCAAAGCCCAGCATGCAGGACACTTTCCATGGAAGGCCAGTCATAAGAACATGTGTTTTGTGTTACACAGACAGACACACCACAATAGTATTGTAATAGGAAGAGAGTCAGCATGACTTATGTTATATCTTGTTTAATGGGTTCAGTCATCGTCTGTCAGCACATTACAGGTGGTTACAGTGCCCTGTGGAGTGGTAACATTGATCTGTATTGATTCAGGTACTGTAGATTGTAGGCTAGTCATCAGTCAGCATGGCTTAGTAACACAAAATGCATAGTCACAATTACTATGATTTTAAGTTCACTATTTCACAGTTACAATTCATTTATGATGGCCATTTAAAAAATAATCTGTAATTGCTTGTGTGTGTGTGTGTGTGTGCGCACTTGTAACAGAACACCTGTTCTTTTGACTGGCATTCCATGGAAAGTGTCCTGCTTGTTGGGCTTTGCCCTGTAGCTTCCAGTGTAGTTGCTGCATTTGTGTGTGTGTGTGTGTGTGTGTGTGTGTGTGTGTGTGTGTGGAGCCAGGGTTTGCATGTTCGGACTTGTACTGGACTCTCAATACTACAGGATCTGTAGTTTAGAATAGACATTTGGGTGGACAGTCTCCTTCCCGCTTTATCTCCCACTCCTCCACCTCTTTCCCTCTTCATCCTTTTCTTCCCCCATCCCCCACTCTTTGTCTTCCTCCCCCACTCCCTTGCTCTCTTTCTCTCATGGTATTTAGTGAGTGAGTGAGAGAGTGTGGTTTTTTAACAATTAAGCGGAGGTAAGCTGGTCCTTGTTAACAGACAACATCACCTTGTGGCATAACCATGTTTGTTGACAGTCTCAGGGGGCTGTGTGTCTGGGCCTGGGGTCTGACGACAGTAACCATGTTTGTTGACGGTCTCAGGGGGCTGTGTGTCTGGGCCTGGGGTCTGACGACAGTAACCATGTTTTTTGACGGTCTCAGGGGGCTGTGTATCTGGGCCTGGGGTCTGACGACAGTAACCATGTTTGTTGACGGTCTCAGGGGGCTGTGTGTCTGGGCCTGGGGTCTGACGACAGTAACCATGTTTGTTGACGTTCTCAGGGGGCTGTGTGTCTGGGCCTGGGGTCTGACGACAGTAACCATGTTTGTTGACGGTCTCGGGGCTGTGTGTCTGGGCCTGGGGTCTGACGACAGTAACCATGTTTGTTGACGGTCTCAGGGGGCTGTGTGTCTGGGCCTGGGGTCTGACGACAGTAACCATGTTTGTTGACGGTCTCAGGGGGCTGTGTGTCTGGGCCTGGGGTCTGACGACAGTAACCATGTTTGTTGACGGTCTCAGGGGGCTGTGTGTCTGGGCCTGGGGTCTGACGACAGTAACCATGTTTGTTGACGGTCTCAGGGGGCTGTGTGTCTGGGCCTGGGGTCTGACGACAGTAACCATGTTTGTTGACGGTCTCGGGGGGCTGTGTGTCTGGGCCTGGGGTCTGACGACAGTAACCATGTTTGTTGACGGTCTCGGGGGGCTGTGTGTCTGGGCCTGGGGTCTGACGACAGTAACCATGTTTGTTGACGGTCTCGGGGGGCTGTGTGTCTGGGCCTGGGGTCTGACGACAGTAACCATGTTTGTTGACGGTCTCAGGGGGCTGTGTGTCTGGGCCTGGGGTCTGACGACAGTAACCATGTTTGTTGACGGTCTCAGGGGGCTGTGTGTCTGGGCCTGGGGTCTGACGACAGTAACCATGTTTGTTGACGGTCTCAGGGGGCTGTGTGTCTGGGCCTGGGGTCTGACGACAGTAACCATGTTTGTTGACGGTCTCAGGGGGCTGTGTGTCTGGGCCTGGGGTCTGACGACAGTAACCATGTTTGTTGACGGTCTCAGGGGGCTGTGTGTCTGGGCCTGGGGTCTGACGACAGTAACCATGTTTGTTGACGGTCTCGGGGGCTGTGTGTCTGGGCCTGGGGTCTGACGACAGTAACCATGTTTGTTGACGGTCTCAGGGGGCTGTGTGTCTGGGCCTGGGGTCTGACGACAGTAACCATGTTTGTTGACGGTCTCAGGGGGCTGTGTGTCTGGGCCTGGGGTCTGACGACAGTAACCATGTTTGTTGACGGTCTCAGGGGGCTGTGTGTCTGGGCCTGGGGTCTGACGACAGTAAAATCACTCTTTCTTCTTTCATTATTTCCTCCCTCAATCTCTGCTGTTGGTTCTTTTTCTTTCACCCCCCCCCTCTCTCTCTCTCTCTCTCTCTCTCTCTCTCTATTGGTCTCTATTGGTCTCTATTGGTCTCTGGGGGTAGCAGTAATCAGTCTACAATTAGTGACAAGAAAACAATTGAGATTTTTTTTATTCCCAGTTCAGATAAGAGTGATACAGGGTTGTGTGTGTGTGTGTGTGCATACTTGTGTGTTTTGTTAGCGTGTGTGTGTTAGCCTAGCTTCCTCACTGTGTCATTAATATAGTAGGAATGTGCCAAGCCGACAAACTGGATCTGATCCGACAAAGCTTTTCCTTTTTCTCTCATTCTCCCATCCTTCTTTTACTCCCTCTCTCATTCTCCCATCCTTCTTTTACTCCCTCTCTCATTCTCCCATCCTTCTTTTACTCCCTCTCTCATTCTCCCATCCTTCTTTTACTCCCTCTCTCATTCTCCCATCCTTCTTTTACTCCCTCTCTCTATCCTCTTTCTCTCTGTTTTACTCTTTTCTCCTCTCCTTTGCCTCTTGTCCTTTGCCTTGTTATCACTGCAGACAAAGAAACATCACACACACAGAGGCACATTGAGTTATTTCTGCAACACACTTTTTTTAACAAAAATACCAACCAAACGCCACCAAAACCAAGCAATCTGCTGTTATACGCATAACAAAAGGCCCTAACGTATCCATCATTTCATTTGGACTTTTAGATCGTTCAATATTGACTGGTGATTGTGTGAATGGGACAGATTACTGTTGTAAGACCTGTACACACCCTCTGGAAGAATCTGATTGGCAGACAATGATCATGTTCATTCTAAAGGTCATTCTAAGGAATATAAATTAAGGAAGTTTCACATTGTGTCAATGTTTTTCACTTCCTTCCCAGGAGTTTGCTGTGATGGGGGTCACAGTCCTTTAAAGCCATTGGGTCATTAAACTTTCTCTGGAAGTCAAACATGAGACCTAACACAGCTGCCGTTGCTCTAAGTTCTTACTGTTATTTATATGACTTGGGGTTAGAGGATCTGCATCAAACTATAGACTGATACCAACTGTTGTTGTTAGTTTGTTATTTATCGGTTTGATTTTCTGGGTTTTGCGCTCAACTAGAGTTAGAGAAGATACTCTGCTGCTGTTTTACTGACTCACTCTCTCTCTCTCTCTCTCTCTCTCTCTCACTCTCTCTCTCTCACACACGCACACACACACACCATCTCTCTGTGCCAACTATGTGTGTGAGAGAGAGGGAAGGGGGGTTGACCTTTCCTGTGTGGAAAATAACTAGGATTCTGACGGTACAGCAGGATTACTACAGCCATAGAGTACTGATCCTCTTCCTGCTCTGTCTCCCTATTGGAATCTCTCTATTGTCTAGATTGAATCAGTGTGTGATGTAGCTTTTGGCTGTGACTAGTAGGACAGTGGAGTTGTGTACGTCTTTTGGCGTCTAGTCTGGAGAATAACAGGAACACTTCTTAGGTCCCTCCTTCCTGTGAGGTCAGAGGTCAGGAGGAAGTCGATCATGTGTCATATCTCACCAGACATTCCTCCATGTTTGTTTTCTCTGGGAGGAATCTGGAACTTTCTATCGACCAGATGAGACCGTGAAACAATGTTATCCCCTCTTCTTATTTCTCTCTGACCGCGCTGCCCATTCTGTTACTGAAGACCGACCCCCCTCGGCCCAGATAACTGTGTGGGGTTAAAGAAGACAGACTATGGACTCTGCTTCCTGTATCTGCCACTGGACACACAAACGCACAGCCCTCTGAGTCTGTGAAACGTCGCTGTTCTTTCTACATCTCTGAGGAAGGTCAAGATGTGTGCTACAATCTAACCTCTTCCGAAGATACCGAAGAGAATGCTTGAATCAGTTTTCCTTTAGGTTCATTAAAACATCTCCAGTACCACTGGATCCCAGGTACGGCTCGTCACCAGTTCTGTTACAATATATGCCATTCAGCAGGGTTCCAGATTCACTGTTACCACATTGTCTTAATAGTGTTGGTTTTCAATCTATCTTCTATTTATTCACACACTCCCCTTTCTTGTTTTATCAAATCCAGCTCAGCCCACTCTCTGGAGAGAGGAACAATAATTATCTTGGTTCAACTCAACCCTTGGCTACAATAACAATGTAGCAGAAACCTTACTGGAATAAAACTGGGGATGACAAAAATTCTACGTGTGTGTGTGTGTGTGTGTGTGTGTGTGTGTGTGTGTGTGTGTGTGTGTGTGTGTGTGTGTGTGTGTGTGTGTGTGTTTATTTCTCTGACACTGCAGCAGAGTGCTACAAACACATGCACACTTCATCCTCACCCTAACCACTAGTCTCCAGAGAGCTGTCTTATCTGTTATCCTAGCCCCCTACAAAGTCGACATGACTTCAAAGTAAATACCAGTTAGTACACTTCAAAGTGGCTGAGTGCGTGCTTGACCTAGCGAATTAAGGTTGACCAAATAGTCACGCTGTTCATAAGCCGCTGATGAGTGACAATTAGTGGTGGGTCGTTCGCGGACGAGTCGACTCTAAGAGTCGGCTCTTGTAGGTGACCTTTGGGAGCCGGCTTGCATATCAGAAGAGCAGAATCTATTTATAAAAAAATAAATAAAAAAATTAAGATATGAATAATCAAAAGATTTAAATGAATAGAATTAACTAATTCAAAGAAGGAAAAATAAATAAAATAATATAGGCCTAAATGCTCAAGCGCACACACACTCGTTCTGACTGTCTGCTCAGACTAACAGCCTCACCTGTTGTTCCTGTCAATCAGACACGCAGTGTCAACCAATGAACCAAAGATGCGTGAGGGAGGGCCGAGCCAACTCACTCACAGTCACACACTTAGCAGCCGAGGAGAGAGAGGAAGGACAGCTGTGAAAACAACAGCTGGAAAATGAGTCGGAAGCACAGTAGTATTTGGAAGCATTTTAATAATGTAGACAATGTTAGAGCACAGTGTAGAATTTGCCAAAACAAAATCTCATATAAAGCCGGTTCTACGCACAACCTACACCGGCATATGCGGACTGTGCACCCAACTGTGAAGCTAGCTGTAGCGGAGCTTCGAGAAACTAGCGGGCCTGCTGGTGATAGTGGTGGTGTATCCATCAGTCAAGTAGGCCTACTGGGTCGCGGGACCCACAGCAACGCAGTCTTCTATGGACCAGTTTATGCCAAAGTCTATGTCTGTAGCAAAACAAGGCCAAATTGATATTGCATTGGCTAAGATGATTGCCACTGATTTCCAGCCATTTTTGATCGTGGAGGACAGAGGTTTTAGAGATTATAGCAATAGTCTAAATCCAATGTACACAATTCCAAGCAGGAAAACCCTATGAAAATCACCTATTCCACAACTGTACCAGATCACACAGGCTTCAGTGTGGGAAAGAGTCCAGAAAGCTACTGCAGTTTGCCTTACCACTGACTGCTGGACATCAAGGGTAACCACTTCTTACATGTCGGTTACATGTCACTTCATTGAAGATCTTTTGATGTCTAGCTGTCTTCTGGACTGCTTTGAGTTCAGTGACAGACACACCTCAGAGAACTTGGTAGAAGAACTGTTGAGTGGTCAGAGAATGGCAAGTAGATGGACAAGTGGTCTGTTGTGTTAGTGACAATACAGCTAACATAACCAAAGCCATGAACATTTTAAAATGGACCCATCACCCATGTCTTGCCCACACAATCAACATGATTGTAAGAGATGCTCTGAAGGTGATGAAGCCCACTGTGGACAAAGTGAAAGCAGCTGTGGAATACTTCCACAGGAGCTCAGTAGGTGCTGAAAAACTAAAGTCTACACAACGCCAGATGGGGATGCCTGAACTGAGGCCTAAACAAGACTGCACTACAAGGTGGAATTCAACATTTTATATGTTGAAGCGGTTTCTTGAGTCAAAGGATGCCATCATCTCTACCCTGGCCATTGTTAATGCACCGGTTGATGCTCTGACCCAAGAGGAATGGGAGGTGGTGGAGGAGGTGTGCAGAGTCCTGGAACTCTTTGAGCAGGTCACTATGTTCATCAATGGACAGAACGTTTCAGAGAATAGAATAGAATCACATGCTATCAGAAACCGCTGCACTTGACCCGAGGTTTAAGAAGTTAGCCTTCAGTGATGCCAGAGAGATTGATGAGGCTCTTCAAAGAATAACAGCAGCAGGGAGGGACAGCCCCAGCACTCACCTGGCTCAGGCGCCAGGGCAACAGGAAGAAGAGGGATCAGATGGAGCAGAAGCACCAGCAGTAGAGCCACAAACGTCTGCTGTTGGGATGCTGTTTGACGAGAGAGTAACTGGGGATGCAGCACGAAGGAATCCCTCAGCAGATGCCATAATGGAGGTCCGATCCTATTTGGAGGAGCCCCTCCTCCCAAAGATCTGCAGATCCTCTGAGCTGGTGGAAGAGCAAGTTCTCTGTCTACCCACGGCTTACTAAAGTCATGACAGGGAGACTCTGCATAGTGGCCACATCCGTTCCCTCTGAGAGGGTCTTCTCAAAAATGGGACAAATAATTACTGAGAGAAGAAACCGCATTAGCCTCTCGAAAGTGAGGCAGCTTTCATTTCTGAATGCAAATCTCTCATAAAAGCAAAATGTGGTCAGCATTGCTGTGTGCTGCTGGTTATAACATGGCAATAAAGAAGAGAGAGAAAAGAGGGACCAGTTTAATGTTTTAAGTGGGATGCTGCAGTTATGCACATTATTTATTTTTCTTTGATATGGTGAAATATTCTATTATGTTCATATTTTATTAGTTTTGAATTGTTACATTTTATATGCACTTTGTTTATATACATAAAAGTTATACTTTAAATGCAAATGTTTAATAGCATTATTTTTCATAACAAACCAATGCATTTTTAAATACATTGTGGTTAAGGTAGAGTATGATTTCATTGAATAATTGAATTAGAATTGTTTTAACACCAATCATAGTCAAACTATCGCAAACTGTTTGACTTGAAAAAAATACAAAACATATTTTTTTAAAGAGCCAAAAGAGCCGAACGAGCCGGCTTACTGAAAAGAGCCGGAATGCCCATCACTGGTGACAATGTGAGGCAGGGCGGGCGCCAGAACCAATCAGTTGGACTAGCGTTGGATTTTTATAGGCTGGCCCCTTTTTTGTCACGGGACCTCCAATGTGCATGCACTTGCGCCTTCACACATTTTGTTAATGGGTTTTATGATAAAGACAGCTTGTGAGTTTCGAGTTTAGGGAAGCTCACAAGTTATCCTACTATTTCTACCAGTTACGATTATTTTAATACTGTGTACATTTTCGTGGAACAGTTTAATTTCAATAATAACGTTTTTCGTTTCTCAAAATTATTGGCACATGGTTAATCTTAATTTAAATAATACAAATCTAGAAGTTAAAATTAAACTAATGCAAGAGCACCAGCCTTTGCCATATGGACACAGCCTACACCGTGATCCATTGGAAGAAATGAGCGCATGGAACTAAGAGAGAACCTATAGGCCAATGCTGCAGTAGGCTTATTTTACCTTTTATTTAACTAGGCAAGTTATTTAAGAATAAATTCTTATTTACAATGACGGCCTACCCCGGCCAAACCCGGACGACGCTGGGCCAATTGGCCGTCCCATAGGGTGGCGGCGCACAATCACATCCGGGTGTGATGCAGCCTGGATTCGAACCAGGTACTGCAGTGACGCCACTCAGGAGCCCCTATAACTTCCATCATCAACTAAGTAAAATACATAAGCCTAAATCTGACAAATAAAAACAGTAGAAAATATCCTGATTAAAAATGCAGGTTATTTCAATTCCATGAATCTCTTCTGCATGTCTGCCTCCCTTTCTATCTGTCTTGATTTGTCTATGGGTAATGAAGTGTAACATTGTATTAACTCAGCATGTTGGTGTGCTCAGGCGTGCGCGCTCCCTCCCTCAACATTATCAGAACAGAAATCAGCATTGCTCACATAGAGCACTCAAAACAAAAGACAATGAAAACATTTAAATAACTCCTAAATTATGGTTATGAAATAAACCACAACTTGTTTCTCACTGCCTTGGTGGAAGAGTGGGGTAACATCTCATAGCAAGAACTGGCAAATCTGGTGCAGTCCATGAGGAGGAGATGCACTGCAGTACTTAATGTAGCTGGTGGCCACACCAGATACTGACTGTTACTTTTGACCCCCCCCCCCCCCCCCCCCCCCCTTGTTCAGGGACACATTATTCCATTTCTGTTTGATACAAATAAACAATCGAAGGGCAAACAATTCTGGAGAGCTGACTGCATGCATTCTGGAGAGAGACACCCATATCTCCGTCACACACTCCTCCCCTTCTTGTCTCAACATTTTAAATTATACTCAAGACACATTATAGATGCTTTACGCTAAGCCTATTGCCACATGCGCTGCCCAAATTGCTTGCTTCTGAAATAGGCATAGGCCTATGCACTTGTGATGTGAAACAATCCACTGTGGTTTAAAAAATAAAATAAATAAAAAAGAATGATAATCTATGGCTAAGTCAAGCTGTCTGGTAAAGTATTTTGAATGATTTTATTACTATAACAATTTGAGTTGTTGTCCCGAATGCAGGCACAAGCTAGGTCTGCATAATACAGAGAGTATTCAGAGCCCTTCCGTTTCTCCACATTTTGTTATGTTACAGCCTTATTCTAAAATGGATTACATTTAATGTTTTTCCTCATCAATCTACACACCATACCCCATAATGACAAAGCGAAAGCAGGTTTTTAGAATTTTTTGCAAATGTAATAAAAAATTTTTTACATAAGAATTCAGACCCTTCGCTATGGACCTCCAAATTGAGCTCCGGTGCATCCTGTTCCTATTGATCATCCTTGAGATGTTTCTACAACTTGATTGGAGTCCACCTGTGGTAAATTCAGTTGATTTGGACAAAGGTACACACCTGTCTATATAAGATCCCACAGTTGACAGTGCATGTCAGAGAAAAAACTAAGTCATGAGGTCGAAGGCATTGTCCGTAGAGTTCCAAGACAGGATTGTGTTGAGGCACAGACCTGGGAAAAGGGTACCAAAAAATGTCTGTAGCATTGAAGGTCCACAGGAGCACAGTGGCCCCATCATTCTTAAATGGAAGTAGTTTGGATCCACCAAGACTCTTCCTAGAGCTGGCTGCCCGGCCAAACTGAACAATCAGGGGGAAAAGGGCCTTGGTCAGGGAGATGACCAAGAACCCAATGGTCACTCTGACAGAGCTCTAGAGTTCCTCTGTGGAGAAGGGAGAACCTTCCACTCCTCAGTGAAAGGCACATGACAGCCCACTTGGGGTCAGAATCTCTGGTCTGATGAAACCAAGATTGAACTCTTTGGCCTGAATGCCAAGCGTCACGTCTGGAGGAAACCTGGCACCATCCCTACGGTGATGCATGGTGGTGGCAGCATCATGCTGTGAGGATGTTTTTCAGCGGCAGGGACTGGGAGACTAGACAGGATTGAGGGAAAGATGAATGGAGCATAGTACAGAGAGATCCTTGATGAAAACCTGCTCCAGTGTGCTCAGACTGGGGTGAAGGTTCACCTACCAACAGGACAACAACCCCAAGCACACAGCCAAGACAACACAGAAGTGGCTTCGGGACAAGTCTCTGAATGTCCTGGTGTGGCCCAGCCAGAGCCCTGACTTGAACCTGATCGAAAATTTCTGGAGAGACCTGAAAATAGCTGTGTAGCGAAGTTCCCCATCCAATCTGATAGAGCTTGAGAGGATCTACAGAGAAGAATGAGAGAAACTCCCCAAATACAGGTGGGCCAAGCTTGTAGCGTCATACCCAAGAAGACTTGAGGCTCTTTATCGCTGCCAAAGATGCTTCAACAAAGTACTGTGTAAAGGTTCTGAGTACTTATGCAAATGTAATATTTCATTTTTTAAGTATTTAATACATTTGCAAAAAAAGAAAAAAAATACCTGTTTTATGCTTTGTCAATATGGGGTATTGTGTGTAGATTGAAGAGGAAAAAAACAATTTAATCCATTTTAGAATACGGCTGTAATGTAACAAAGTGGAAAAAGCCAAGGGGTCTGAATAATATCCGAATGCACTTTATTATACCCATAGAAACACAGTCATGCAATCTCCATAGACAAACATTGGCAGTAAAATGGCCTTACTGAAGAGCTCAGTGACTTTCAATGTGGTTCCAAAAAGTCAGTTTGTCAAATTTCTGTGCTGCTAGAGCTGCCCCGGTCAACTGTAAGTGCTGTTATTGTGAAGTGGAAATGTCTGGGAGCAACAACGGCTCAGCCGCAAAGTGGTAGGCCACACAAGCACACAGAACGGGACTGCCGAGTGCTGAAGCTCGTAAAAAATGGTCTGTCCTTTGTTGCAATATTCACTAGTGAGTTCCAAACTGCCTGTGGAAGCAACGTCAGCACCATAACTGTTTGTCGGGAGCTTCCTGAAATGGGTTTCCATGACCGAGCAGCTGTATTTCTGTCTGTAATAAAGCCCTTTTGTGGGGGAAAACTCATTTGGATTGGGAGGGCCTGGCTCCCAAGTGGGTGGGCCTATGCCCTCCCAGGCCCACCCATGGCTGTTCCCTTGCCCACTCATGTGAAATCCATAGATTAGAGCCTAATGAATTTATTTCCATTGACTGATTTCCTTCTATGAACTATAACTCAGTAAAATCTTTGAAATTGTTGGATGTTGCGTTTTATATTTTTGTTCAGTATATGACTGGTGGAAGTTCAGTTTGCATCAGGGGAGCATGTTGTCTAGTGACAGGGTTCATGAAAACGGGAAAAAAACATCAGGGTGTGTAAAACCATTGTCCTGTCAGATTTGAGTGTGTGTTTGTACACCATTGTGTTGTCAGTTGAGACAGTTTTATAGTCTATCCTGGTGCCAGTCTCTCTGCTCTGGTCTGTGAGTCACTGAACTATGGGGAGTGAGTGAGGGAGGGAGTGAAAGAAAGAGGGGGTGAGGTTTGAGTGTGGTAAAGAGAGGAGAAAGGTTAAACGAAAAGTCCATGGTCTCTTCTGTGAGAGATCAGTTTAAGGGAATTTCTCATGGTAACTTTGGGACATTCATCTCTCTCTGTGTGTGCACGCACGTGCATGTGTGTGTCCCGTCCAGTAGTCTGCTCCCATGCTCTTGTCAGCAAGGCTCAGTGGTGAAAGTTTAAGGCTGTTGGGCATATCTATGGTGATGGATGAGTGTGTGTGTGTGTGTGTGTGTGCGTGCATGAGCATCAGATCGCACACAGAGTATCTAAACCCAGAGGCCCAACGACGCAAAACTTCCAGGAACGCTTCGTGAAGCAGACTCGACAGACCAGACAGGGGTTTGGGAAGTCAATGGGAGAAGTGAGAAATTCTTCCTTTGCTGTAAATATTCTCTAAATCGAAAGGCACAACCTAGATGTCATAAGTAGCTGAACATGTTAATCCAACCTTGTGTGAAAGTGACAAACTGACATGTTTTCATTTTGGTGTAAAATAACTTTATATCTAAGGAGGGCCTTTGATTTGATGGCCTGCTCGTGCGCAGTTCGGAGCGAGACGACCGTTAGACCCGATGAAGTTTCTGAGCTTAGCTAGCCAACGTTGCCATGACATCGCCTACAAGCGTGATTGGGGATTTCTATTGGAGAAGCAGTTTCTAGTCATGGTCAACTATACAACCTTTGGAGCGCGTGTGTGTCTGTGGTGTTAGCTAGCAGCTTCCTCCCCAGGGGACGGAGGTCACTGATATACTGCTGACCAATAAGTGCCTAGATGTGCCTTCACGTGCCCATGTATTGTTCACAGTTCCTGTCCAGCTGATAGATTTAAACTTGTCGGTCAGAGCCTGTTGAGCTGCTTCTTGAACATCAATCTCACCTAGGCCTATACGGAGACAAGTTCAGCACCGTGTTGATACTGTCTCCCTTGACCCCCTCCTCTCTCCCCCTCTACCTTGCCCCTTCCTATCCCTCTCCCTACTTCCCAGCGGCCCTTCCGTCAGCGGTCTTGACGTTAATGTTCAGCCCGTACCAGAGGGGTATCTACTGTGATGACGAGAGCATCAGATATCCTTACAGAAGAGACACCATCTCCCACAGGGCAATGGCTGCAGTCACCATCCCCTCCTCCATAGTCATAGTAAGTTTGATGAACAACTTGATGATTATGTACAAAATGGCACGCTATGGTACGAGTTTACCTCTGCTATGCTATGAGTTTGCCTCTCTCTCCATAGATAACTACAGGAGAAGCGTACCTGGTGTACTCCAAGCGTCTCCACTCCAACTCTAACTTTAACCAGTACATGTCAGCTCTCTACAAGGTCAGTTGGAACACAGCCATAGTTTTGGGCTGACAATATGTGGTCTTAGCTCGGATTGGCTAGCTGCCTCTTCCCAATTTCATTGGTTCAGGAAAGTGGTTAAATTGGCCTGTGCTGTGCCTCTGCTAGGTGGTAGGGACCTTCCTGTTTGGAGCAGCTGTGAGCCAATCACTGACTGACCTGGCCAAGTTCACCATTGGCAGGCCACGCCCTAACTTCCTGTCTGTGTGTAATCCCACGGTGTGTTCTGGGTACATGCTGCAACTCAACTGTACTGGCAACCCTCAAAACGTCACTGAGTCCAGGTGTGTGTGTCTTTCTGTCCGTCTTTCTTCTCTTGCTATGTCATGCAATGTCAACGTTTCTCTCCTCTGTGTTCCAGATTGTCGTTTTACTCCGGACACTCTGCCTTCGGGATGTACAGCATGCTGTTTCTAGCGGTGAGTGTTTTTTATTTGTGTGAGTTTCATACACCCTTGAGATGACGATTAATGTGTGTGTGTATAGTTGTATGTGCAAGCACGTATGCAGGGGAAGTGGACTCGTCTGGTCAGACCCACAGTGCAGTTCTTCCTCGTGTCGTTTGCGGTGTACGTTGGATACACACGGGTTAGCGACTACAAACACCACTGGAGCGACGTACTGGTGGGACTGCTGCAGGGAACTCTCATCGCTGTGCTCAACGTGAGTGTGTGTGTGTTTGTACATGTCTGACTATTCATGTTGAGCAATTCAACCGAAATGTTTGTAATATTTCGGTTTTGGAACAACTAATTGACCGATGTCAGTTCAGTTATTTTAATTCCATTTCGTATTTTTTTCTGTGAGCTCAATGCACATTACACAGTTTCTATAGAGATAAATCAGATCAAGCCCGAACTGTGCGATGTAGTAGGGAGTTGTAGTTTCCAGAAAATACATTATCTAAGTGATTGACAGTTGGTATTCAGCAGTCATAAAAGTATGCCTTCTTAACTTTGATGAACTACTAAAATAGTGATTTTGTCAGACAGCATAGGCAGCTGCTCTATAGAGATGAGATGATGACTTGGAATAAAATAATAAAGTCAGCAAATAAAACAAAGATATTTTGTTAAAGTAATGTGAATAAATGATGGTTAATAAGTGATGAGCAGTAATGGGCAGTCACTACCATCATGGGACTTGTGTTGTTTTATTCTGTGTAATAACATTTAACCCACAATGCATAATGCATTTAATGTAAACAAATATATATAAATTGTGACCGAAAACGTATTTTTTTTCTTCATTATTGAACTGAAACAGAACCGACCTCAAAAAGCACTAATCGCTCAGCACTACTGATTATAAATGATCCTTTTCTCTCAGGTTTGCTACGTCTCTGATTTTTTTAAGCTCCGCCCGCCTCCTCGCTGCCCACGATCCGAGGTGGCTGAAGACGAACAACTAGAGGCCAAACCTGGCCTGAACCCAGACACACAACTACACAACAACCACTACAACTACACAACTACTTCAGCCTGAACACAGACTAACAACTACACAACAACCTCTACACAACAATCACGGTAACCGTGAGGAAGTGGCGTAGACAGTAATTTGTTGGTGGGTGGGCCTGTAGAAATTTGGGTGGGCAATTTTTTTTTTATTAAAATGTTTTGTTGTTGGAGCTAACTTCCAGCAATGTTGCCATTGGGCCAAGAGAGAAATGTGCAGTTTTATAGCTGTTTATGAATTCTATCTGATGATGTTTGTATGTTTAAGTAAAAAGACGACAAATAATTAGAGCCCGACCCGTATTGGATTTTTGGGTCCGATACCGATTTTGGGGGAGGGAAAAGTCACAGATTACCGATATATCTGCCGATATATTGTTTTTTTTAGAGGTTGAATGAAAAACAGACCAAATTGTGCTTCAAAGGATCAACACATACTCTAAATGATGATTTCTTAACTAAATATTATAGTTAACATTATTTAAGAACATTTTATTTGTGGTTTACAGGAGATCCACCAAAATGCAATTATATTCTCTATAAATACGACAGTGAATACAAAGCTTGTTTAGTTGACCTAAGGCGCAACTTAAAAATGTCTATGGCAGTGGAAAAGAGGTATGAAAAAGTGTTTGTGCTAAACTACCATAAGGGTGAATAGATTTACTAGTGTTACAACAGTCAAAGGTCATGTAAACAAACACTTTATGGCAACCTTGCAATGAGAGTATGTTATGACAAGCACAAGCTAGCTGTTCATTATGACAATATTTTCTTACAGAAACCATATTTACATAACATTGTTATTCAATACAAAATGTATTGGCTATACATTTCAACCGCAAATGGCATGCGCTGATGACTGAAAATGTTTATGCATGCAAATTGTTGCTGCACTGGTTTTGTCACACGTTCTAATTTCGCGAGCTAGCTAACATTAGCTACTTATCTCATAATGAATGCAAGCGCATGGCCTGAATGATAGACCTGCGCCAACTGTCTTGTTTTTTGCAGATTGCATATTTCAGAAAACTAACTAAATTAGCCCACTAGCTAACATAATAGGCCCTGACAGGATCAGTCTTCTTTTTGTATCAAGGACGAGTGTTCACTTTGGCGCCAGTCCAGTGTTGGCACATACGTAGCACAGATTGCTAGCTAGGTAGCTAAGTTTACTACCTTGCTGGCTAGCTAGCCAGCTAACGTTAACAAAGTGAGAATGTGATGAGGACAGGGCTGCTTGCTTGGTGAAGTGTACTTTTGATTATTTACTTATGCTGGCTGTGGCAAGCTACTCACCGTCAAACTAACCATGTCTACTTTCTCTCACACTGTGGACAAGGGCTGAATGATGTTCAATGATCAGCTGGTAGAGTGCTCTCTTTAGGCAACCACTGAAAATGGAGCAGACATATTTGTTTATTCTATGTATATAATATGGGAACTTTATCCATGGAATAAAGGCCGATAAAAATATTTCTGTGCAAGGCTAATATCGACCGATAATATCGGTCTACCGATTTATGCATGGGGGGTGCTGGGCCCACCCATGCCTACGCCCCTGCCGTGGAGCTGTCTGTGTGAGAGAAGTGTATATATCAGTGTAGGCTCATTGTATTGGCTGGAATGGAATAAATCGAACGGTATCTAACACGTTTGACTCTGTTCCATTTATTCCAGTCCAGCCATTACAATGATCCCGTCCTCCAATAGCTTCTCCCACCAGCCGCCACTGGTGTATATGAGAAGATGTGTATAACCACTCACGTGCACATGCATTTTAACTTTGTATTTTATTTTAATACATTTACATTTACGTCATTTAGCAGACGCTCTTATCCAGAGCGACTTACAATACAATGTACTAAAAGTATGGAGGATGAAACAGTTTTAGCAGAGAGCAAGACTTACTGTGTAGTTCCCTAGATTTCAATTATGCTAACAGGAAACACTGAAACAACAGTTTTACATTTTTTTTATGATTCATTTATATTTCCTTTGTGCAGCAGCATCAACCAGGTCTTCCTGGGGTTTGTAGTTTTTTTGAGTGTCCTCTAGTTCTTTTTTAACCCACCCTCTAGTCTTGTTTGTATTTGTAAATTAGTTCGTTTTTTTGTGTTTGTAATGCTTTGATCCCTTTGTTACCTACACTGGAGCTAACCCTCTCACACTTCATCCATCAAGACAGCCGTCTCCAAGCCTCGTGCTGGGGAGCAACTGGGCTGCAGGCTTTTGTTCCCGCCCACCACCAACCTACCTGATTTAACTAGTCGTTAAGACCATGATTAGCTGAATCGGGTGGGTTAGTGTGCTCATCCTGTAGTTCTCCAGGAGGGGGGAAGACCAATGATCTGTGGAGTTCAGTGTTAGGCCTACTGATACCTAACATGTCTGTAGAAGACATGCATGTACAGTATATGGAATGTAAAACAGTGTTGCATAGATAACTACTTTCTAACTGTTTATTTCTGTCGTATCTCCAAGAATGTAATACCACTACTAGCCCACTGTGATGTTTTTTTTTATGTTATTGACGCAACTTGTATAAGTTACTCCAGTTTATTATATATAAAGCTGTGTATAACCTGCTTACCTGCATGGCACACAGTAGGTCCTGTGAGATCATGATGCCATGAACTGCCTTTGAAATATGATTGACAATCGTCAGTGTGTCAATGATTGAGTCACTCACTGAGATGTTCTCTGA
The DNA here is from genome assembly GCF_965601325.2 of Salmo salar. Taxonomy (NCBI): domain Eukaryota; kingdom Metazoa; phylum Chordata; class Actinopteri; order Salmoniformes; family Salmonidae; genus Salmo; species Salmo salar. Next base: position 14,435,405 of record NC_138307.1, read on the forward strand.
AAAACACATTACACAAAGGGTTAATACAGTTGAAGTCGGAAGTTTACATACACTTTGGTTGGAGTCATTAAAACTACTTTTTCAACCACTACACAAATTTCTTGTTAACAAACTATAGTTTTGGCAAGTCGGTTAGGACATCTACTTTGTGCATGACACAAGTAATTTTTCCAACAACTGTTTACAGACAGATTATTTCACTTATAATTCACTATCACAATTCCAGTGGGTCAGACGTTTACATACACTAAGTTGACTGTGCCTTTAAACAGCTTGGAAAATTCCAGAAAATGATGTCATGGCTTTAGAAGCTTCTGATAGGCTAATTTACATCATTTGAGTCAATTGAAGGTGTACCTTTGGATGTATTTCAAGGCCTACCTATCTCAAGACATCAGTCAGGAAGTTAAAGCTTGGTCGCAAATGGGTCTTCCAAATGGACTATGACGCCAAGCATACTTCCAAAGTTGTGGCAAAATGGCTTAAGGACAACAAAGTCAAGGTATTGGAGTGGCCATCACAAAGCCCTGACCTCAATCCTATAGAAAATTTGTGGGCAGAACTGGAAAAGTGTGTGCGAGCAAGGAGGCCTACAAACCTGACTCAGTTACACCAGCTCTGTCAGGAGGAATGGGCCAAAATTCACCCAACTTATTCTGGGAAGCTTGTGGAAGGCTACCCAAAACATTTGACCCAAGCTAAACAATTTAAAGGCAATGCTACCAAATCCTAGTTGAGTGTATGTAAACTTCTGACCCACTGGGAATGTGATGAAAGAAATATAAGCTGAAATAAATCATTCTCTCTACTATTATTCAGACATTCTTAAAATAAAGTGGTGATCCTAACTGACCTAGGACAGGGAATTTTTACTAGGATTAAATGTCAGGAATTGTGAAAAACTGAGTTTAAATGTATTTGGCTAAGGTGTATGTAAACTTCCGACTTCAACTGTATATACACTATATGGACAAAAGTATGTGGACACCTGCTCACCGAACATCTCATTCCGAAATCATGGGCATTAATATGGAGTTGGTCCCCCCCTTTGCTGCTATAACAGCCTCCAATCTTCTGGGAAGGCTTTCTACTAGATGTTGGAACATTGCTACGGGGACTTGCTTCCATTCAGCCACCAGCATTAGTGAGGTTGGGCACTGATGTTAGGCGATTATACCCGGTATACAGTCGGTGTTCCAATTAATCCCAAAGATGTCCGATGGGGTTTAGGTCAGGGCTCTGTGCAGGCCAGTTAATTTCTTCCACACCGATCTCGACAAATCATTTCTGTATGGGTCTCGCCTTGTGCATGGGGGCATTGTCATGCTGAAACAGGAAAGGGCCTTCCCCAAACTGTTGCCACAATGTTGGAAGCACAATCGTCTAGAATGTCATTGATTTCCCTTCACTGGAACTAAAAAAAACTGCCCCAGAACATTATTCGTCCTCCACCAAACTTTATAGTTGGCACTATGCATTGGGGCAGGTAGCGTTCTCCTGGCATCTGCCAAACCCAGATTCGTCCGTCGGACTGTCAGATGGTGAAGCCTGATTTATCACTCCAGAGAACGCATTTCCACTGATCCAGAGTCCAATTGCGAGCTTTACACTACTCCAGCTGACACTTGGCATTGCACATGGTGATCTTAGGCTTGTGTGCGGCTGCTCGGCCATGGAAACTCATTTCATGAATCTCCAGACAAACAGTTCTTGTGTTGACGTTGTTTCCAAAGGTAGTTTGGAACGCGTTAGTGTGTGTTGCAACCGAGGACAAGCAGTCCCGTTCTGTGAGCTTGTGTGGCCTACCACTTTGTAGCTGAGCCATTGTTGCTCCTAGACATTTCCACTCACAATAACAGCACTTTCAGTTGACTGGGGCAGCTCTGGCAGGGCAGAAATTTGACAAACTGACTTGTTGAAACGGTGGCATCCTATGACGGTGTCACGTTGAAAGTCACTGAGCTTTTCAGTACAGGGCATTGTTTGTCTATGGAGATTGCATGGCTGGGTGTTCAATTTATACACCTGTCAGCACGGGTGTGGCTGAAATAGCAGAATCCACTAATTTGAAAGGATGTCCACCTACTTTTGGCCATGTAGTGTATTTTATTGTGTTTGTATCCACACTGTATTCCTTAATAAGCTTCTCTATAACTGAAACTATAGCGGCAATCAAATGTGTGTATATCTTCTTGATGGAAAAGGGAACTTGAGTTTATGGAAGCGTTTTTCCCTTTATAATCTGACAACTCATGCTGAGACGAAAGTGCATGCAGAACCACAGAGTTACTGCTGTCGAGGGATGGATAAGCTGATGGAATGAATGGATAGGATGTCTTCAACTTCATGGATTCATCCATGTCATTCACTAGGACTTTCCCAATGTTTGTTGGAGTGATGGCACACCAGACCCAGTGATGAAGACATTGCACATGTTGTCATATCTTTGTCCATTTATTTTATTTCTCTGTGTTGCTTTTTTTGTAGTTTATGCATAAAGATGAACTAATATGCCCATTGTGCATCTGACTGGTTTTTGAAAAAGTTTATTAAAGCGTGTGTGTTAGTTGATTCTGTAGCCTAATGAGGGAATAGTCGCTGGAAAAGATGCAGTTATAAATTCCCTATACCACGGTTGATATAAAGCCCTGGGCATAATTCCATTTTTTTAGTTTGGGGGGGTCCTTGCAGATAAAGGCCCTCTTTGCAAATCCTTTCGCTGTATACTCTGTGCTTCCTCGTAAGAACAGCCGGTGTTGTTTCTGATGGTTTGTACGTTTGTGGCTACCAGTGCAGCACCTTCTAGTTGTCACGTTGGGGATAACAGTTGTTGACAACTGTAGCATTTTAACCTTAACCTAATTCTCCTAACCTGCCTAGTTAATTATCCTAACCTGCATGTTAAAAAAACATCAGTATTGCCACAGCGACATGTACTTGGATGTACTCAGGTGAAACACTATCCTGTTGACAACAGTGGAAGTCCCATGATGCTGCAAGCCTGTCCAGACTTGTCTGAGTTGTGGGATAACTCTTGTCAGTTGGAAAACAAACTCCATAGAGATATACTACAAGCAGAATCAATGAGTTAGCCAGCTAATTTGCCTAAATATCCAGAGGTTGATTTTTAAGGTTTGAAATGGGAATGTTGCCTTCAGAAAATATTCATACACCTTGACTTATTCCACTCTGTTACAGCCTGCATTCAATATGGATTCAATTGTTTCTCACCCATCTACACACAATACTTTGTGACGAAGTAAAAACATGCTTTTAGAAAGGTTTGCAAATGTATTCAAAAATGAAGTACAGAAATATATCAATTACATAAGTATTCACACACCTGAGTCAATACTTTGTAGAAGCAAGCAACTTTGGTGGCGATTACGTCTCACTTTGTCGTTATGGGGTATTGTGGGTAGATGGGTGAGAAACAAAATCTATTTTGAATTCAGGCTGTAACAATGTTGAATAAGTCAAGGGGTATGAATAGTTTCTGAAGGCACTATAATTGACTCAACAACCAAAAACAGTGCCTTGCAAAACTATTCTGACCCCTTCGATTTTTTTCACATTGTGCTACAAAGTGGGATTAAAATGTCATTTTTTGTCAACAATCTATATGAAAGACTGTCAAAGTGGATAAGAAATGATTAACTGAAATATAGTGCTTGCATAAGCATTCAGCCCGTTTAAGGCAAGCCTAAATTAGTTCAGGAGTAAAATTTGGCTTAAATCACTTGTTACATGGACTCACTGTGTTAAATAATAGGGGTTGTCATGATTTTTGAATGAATAACCCTTCCTCTGTCCCCCATAAGGTCCCTCAGTCAAGTATTGAATTTCAAGCAAAGATTCAACTACAAAGACCAGGGGGCTTTGAAAGCCTCATGAAGAAGGGCAGTGGTTGATAGATGGGTAACAATAACAAATCAGACATTGAATATCTCTCTAAGCATGGTCAAGTTCATAATTATGCTGTGGATGATGTATTAAACCACCCAGACACAAAAATACAGTTGTCCTTCTGAATTGAGATGCAGGACAGGAAGGAAACTGCTCAGGGATGTTTCCATGAGGCCATTGTTGATTTGAAAACCGCATTAATGGCTGTGATGGTAGTGAAAAGAACACAAATATACAGAATGAAAATGCATGCAACAAGGCACTAATGTAATACTACAAAGAAACACAGCAAATGCCTAAATGTAAAGAGCAGCACAACACATCATGGAGTAACTGCCTCTTTATTTCAAGCATGGTATGGGTATGCTTGTCATTGGCAAATACTGGGGAGTTTTTCAGGATAAAAAGAAACAGGATGGAGCTAAGCACAGAAAAATCTTAGAGGAAAACCTGCTTCACACCAGAGAATGGGAGAGGAATTCAGCAGGACAATAACCTACCACAAAAAGGCCAAAACCCTCACCAAAAAGACAATGTTCCTGAGTGGCCAAGTTAGTTGACTTGCAAGACTTGATAATTGCTGTCATAGCCATGAGCATGAAGAATTTTTTAAATAATAATAGGCAAATGTTGCACAATGCAGGTGTGGAAAGCTCTTAGAGACTTACCCAAGAAGACACAGCTGTAATCAATGCCAAAGGTGTATTGACTCAGGGAGCTGAATACTTATGCAACGACTATTTGTCACATTATGAATCATTAAAAAAATAATCTTCCACTTTGACAAGTATTGTGTAGATTGTTGACAAAATGACAAATCAATTTTAATCCCCCTTTAACAATTACATGCAAATAAATCCATGGGGTCAATACTTCTGTAAATTAATTTAAGCTTTCTTAATAAACCAGAAAATCAGCAATTATTTCTGGTTGTTTATCAAAGTTACCTGGCTAACTCATTGATACTGCTTTGTAGTATACCCACAGGCATTCTTGTATGCAAACAGGCAAGCAAATACAGACACACAAATACAAAAACCACTAGAAACAGTCTCTCCGTTGAGTCATTTATTTGTAAGGCACCATAGACATTTCCTTACTGCTGAGCGCTTCTTTCAGTCATGTTGTGTCGTCAATGTTTGGGTTTGGTTGGTTTACATTGTGTGACTTTTCCCCGCCACGTCTTTTCTTTTAAATGAAGCAATAAGTATTGGTTTTTCATAACACAGATGACATACATTATCGCCAAGTACACACTTATGAAGTTTCACATACAATGACAAAATGAAGAGTTTTAAAAATTACATTTACAAAGCTCAACAAGGAGGCGACATTTCCTCAGCATTGTCAAGGGGGCAGGAGAGGGGGGGGTCATTGGATAGTACCTCTTTCCATAGCACATCACATAATACACACGCTGCACTGAGACGTCATCTTCCATCACACGCATACACACTAAAAGCAGCTTTGAAACATACAAAAATGCTTTAAAAAGTATATGTATATTGATATAGTTCTATAAATGGGCCCTTCACAACAGAAACACAAACCATTAATGTCCAAGTTTTGCTCTAAATTCACTCAAACCTGCCATAGCAAAGTTTACAGTGTCTTGGTTTACTGTCCAAAAATGCTCTTCTTATTCTGAAAATGTAGACATCTACCTGTGAGGGGAGTCTACCTGGCAGCAGTAGTAGGTTTAGGGTCCTGTGATTTTAATTAGCCCATTGGGGGGGATAGTCTGTAAATACTGTAATGGGGGTTTGATTGAATACAACCCTGGGTCTGGTTTGGCTTTGCTGCCACCTACTGTCCTGGAGAAGAACTAAACCTTATCGCCTCGAATTAGAAAGGCAGTTATGCATCGGAGGGTAGGTTATAGGTTAGTGCGCTACGGCTGTGTTCAACGGTTTGGCACCATGCTCGCTCACCACACATTCTAGCTCCAAGTGCTATGCTAACCAACAGAACGACATATGCAAATGTGTTCCTCTCCCTTTCCACCAATAGGATCTGATCTGAATGAGCACATGATTGATGTGAAGTTTAGGTCCCGTTAGATTTAGGCCCCGTCCAGGATCAACCCTTACCCCTTCGTCACCTCCTCTGTCTAGGGGAAGTGCCTAGGTGTTGATTTGGGACTGGAACATAGACTCAGTTAAGAGTGGACAGACAGGGGCGGGAGGGAGAATACGAAAAGGTGGTTCGCGCACACACACACACACCCTAGCTCCTATGACTTTTACACTTGACTGTCTTATTCAAGTGGCCCTTTCAGAACACTGTCTGTAAGATCAGTGAGCAGAGTTAGCAGTAACTCTGCAGCCAATCAGCAGAGACCTACAGGAGGAAGTTGTCCCTAGACACTGATCAAAGGTCAGTAATGCTTTGATCGTTTAAATCTGAGCTTAAGGGCAGCTTTTACTAGAAGAGGAACAGAGGTCAGGGGTTAAAGGGTTAGAGCTGAGATGGGACCAAGTCACAATTTTGCAAGTCTCAAGTTAAGCTTTGAGTCAAGTCCCACAGCTCAGGTCAAGTCACAAGTCCCTAATTCTGGGTTTCGGGTCCTCAAGTCAAAGGCTAAGTGTTTTATGCCAATTTCATTGCAATGATTTTGGACCAACGTGTTTTACAAACTGACTAACAGGGGTTTCCTCTACAGACACAACAATTGCAATTGGATAATGCAACTCACAGGGCTAGGCTTGCTTTATGCAGGTTTGCATCGTGTAGGCCTCTGCAACTTTAATTGAAAAGTAACTCACACAGTCCATGTAAATCAGTAGTGTTTGATTCATTTCAGTTAATAATTTTGGATTGAAAAGGTCAAGGTAGCCTAGCCAGTTCAAGTTTGAATTTAACTTAAACCAAATTTGATCACATTCACATTTTCTCCTAACACAAATAAATGGTCTATAAAATAGGCTACATAACATTACCACCTGGTTGTTGTCATTAGATTAGACTGAGAAGTCATCTCGTTTTCTTCCCATACAGTTTAGGTGTAGGCTGCTGTAACATTTCTGTTAAGAGCTCTTGCTTTTGTTTGTTGGGAGTGATGTGTTATCACGTTTGCTAAATAAATACGGCAGGATAGTGGAGAGTGGCGCGCTTTGCTAGATGACGTGCTTAGTGCCCGGCCTGCGAGAGCTGTGATTTCCGTGAATATGATTGGTGAAGACAGAACAAAACTCAAAAAACTCGCAGCACTCCGATATGAAGGACAGAGAGGCCTACCTTGTGAGCGAGATGACAAACCGAGTCTCGACTCATATAGCTGGTCCAAGTTAAGTCACCAGTCATAAATGCTCAAGTCAATGTCGATTGGCAAGTGTTTGTTTCTTTTTGCCAAGTCAAGTATCAAGTCATGAAATGTCCAAGTCACGTGACTCGAGTCCACATCTCTGGGTTAGAGGTCAGGGTAGTATCTGTTGGCAATGGGTTGTCAGCGGCAATAGTGAACAGAGGAGGAAAGGAAAAGAGGAAGGAGTCAAACAGAGGAGACCTGTGCAACAGGCTTGGTGACAAACTGATTTGATGATAATAGAAGATGAAAAAGGATAAGAAAGCAATGGAGTGGAGACCCAGAGAGTAACTCTAAAGAGCTGAACCACAGGGTGACACCTACTGTAGGAACACTCAACTCACACACCCCCCTTAGCCCTCCCACAGTAGATCCACTCCTGGTTGTCCATCAGTCCAACTTGTCTCACCCCTCTCTCCACTCCTTCCCATCCACACTCCACCATCAGTCGGACTTGTCTCCGTCCTCTTCCCTCTGTTCTCTCTCTGCTGCGTCTCTGGCCTTGTCTTCTTTAGCCAGCTGGGCCTGAGCCTGGTGGGGAGGAGACCAGAGAACAAAACACAAGGAGTGGAAGAGAGTCGTGAACTGTCATTTGCATTTGTGTGTGTTACCTGCTAGGGGTGTGTGTGTTACCTGCATTGGGGGGGGGGGGGGGGTTGAATGTCAGGGCTCTACGCTGGCATTTTATACAAGGAAAACATGTGCACCTAAATAGAAAAATGTAGGTGCGCACACAAATAAATGCAGGCGCACATTGAAAAGTAGTCGAGGTAGTGTTTTAATTGTCTCTAGGGCTGGCACAATGATCTGTTAACAGTGTCTGTTTCACAATTTTTAAACATCTCAGCACTACATCAACGAATGTGAAAACAGTGAATTTCTATGTTTTGTAGTCAAAAATACAGGAAGATAAGTGTTTCCAATGACATCAACCAATTTAGACAATTTAGTATGGAATGCCTACTCCTAATTGGTTAAAATTATAAGTAGGCATTCCATACTAAATTGTCTAAGAATTGGTTAATGATGTCATTGGAAACACTAATCTTCCTCTGTCTTTTTGACTATAAAACATAGAAAAGTGTTGAATATGAAGTAAACTTTTTTCTGACATTTCCCTTTAAGTGAGGATTCCACCACAAAGCTAGAATGCTGGCTTGCAAGTATTGGTTCGGCCTTACAATACTTTTTGCTTTCATTCACCTTCAAACTCTAACCACAAGAAAGCTTTTTCCTCACTGTTGGATGTTCTTGTATGCTTCCCGCTGGCAGTGGCAGTGGCTAGCAGAGCAACGTCGGCGCGAACATCACTATTATTGCTAGCGAAAGCTTCGTCTTCTTGTGTTGCTGGTGACTCGACGACCATGGGCTCAGCCACATCAGTATCACTGGCAGACACACCGGGCTCCTGTTGTTGATCTTGTCGCTTAAAGCTGCAATATGTAACTTTTTGGGTTATAGATCTGACATTCTTATTGAAAGCAAGTCTAAGAAGATGTAGATACGTTCTATGTCCACTATTTCTATGCTTCCCGTTCTTAAGTTTATTTTTTGCGTCTTTTACGTTCAGTTTTGTACACCAGCTTCAAAACAGTGAAAATACAATATGTTTGGTTATGGAAAATATATTTCACAGCGGTTTAGATTGTACTATGATTCTGTACACTACCTGCTTGTTTTGTCACAAACTGAAATGAGGCGAATGGTTAACATTTTTGCAACCAAGCGGAGCAATTTCTTCATAGTACACCTTTAAAATAAAATGTGATCCTCTTCATCCTTCTGACAGAAGCGAATGCAGATCTTCTCACGGTAGCTATTCAAAGGCTTGCGTTTCCAGCCTACTGAGGTAGTTCCAGCCTCTGACTACGATTGGCTCGTTGAGCTGCGTGTTGCATTATGGTATTTGTAGTTCTTCGTGCGATTACCAACCATAAAAAAAGCAGAAATACTACAACCACGGCAGTATTGGTTTTGGGGGTATAAGTCCCCACTTGGATATTTCACTTTTGCCATTAGCGCACATTTATTTTTAGTCACATATGCAGGTGAAATGCTCACACAGTAGAACTCTGGAGGTGTGTGTTGCCCGTGTGAGGTGTGTGCGTCGCCCGGGTCAGTTGTGTGTGTGTTACCTGTGCATGTGCTGCCTGTGAGTGAGAGTGCGAGGCCAGGATGGAGGACAGGGACATCAGTCCGGCGCTGGAGGTTGGAGGGAGGCTGGGAGCAGACAGGCCCATGGGGAGAGGGGCCATCGTGGGGAGGCCCAAGCCTTGGAGCTGAGACAACTGGTGCACCTGGAGCTGCTGCTAAACGCAGACAGATACACATGGTTATATACACACATATTCATACACGAGTCACACACACACCAGCCTACCCGTATGATAGAGTTCATCTCAGGAGGAGTGACCTGCTTGGCTCTCTCTATGGCCCCTAGGACCTGCTGCTGGTGCTGCAACACACACATCCAAACACATTTAGCTATTGTACAGAATTAAATAGATTGAGATTGTACAGCACGTTGATATGGGATTATGTTATCCTAAGGAAAAGTATGTGTAGAGAGGAGAGTGTAATACCTCTTGAGATAGGTAGGGGAGCACCTGAGCACAGATCCCGTTTAGTCTCTTCACAATCTCAGCCTGGGGAGAAGAGACAGACCGACAATCAGAATCATAGAGATAGAGGTTTCTAGTGCCCAAAGCCCGTTTTAGCATGGGCAGCACCATTGAGGACACTCACCATTTTGAAGTAGTTAACTGAGTGGTACTTCCTATGTTAAGGAAGGATCCCATAATTCCATCCAGATCATCAGGAGGGATCAGCCAATGATTTATACTTGTGAGGAAATATTCCATAACTGCAGATGGCAGTAAATCGCCAACCTTGGCTTTATACCAGTTAAAAACAACACACTCGAGGTGGCCGTGTGCACCCTTTCAGTTTGTTAACCAACTCAGAAATAGTAGAAGAAGAAAATGTACTACTTCAAAATGGAGATGGCCTCAATGGTGCCAATGCTCTCACAGATGCCATAATGGGAAAGATACAATGTTGCGTCCTCTAAAGATCTCTATGGTCAGAATACAACACCACCTTTACCATACAACACCGTACCAGAGAGAGAAGAGGGGGAAAGAGAGAGAGCGAGAGAAAACAAGTTACCTGTTTGTGCATTTCAATGTTCAGTCCATAAGACATCTCGTAGTACTGCAAAAAGAAGATTTGGGGGTTTGTGACATAACACTAACATACTGCAGAATTCCAAATCAATCCCTAGCCCTCAATACACTTGTATACAGTACCAGTCAAAAGTTTGGACACACCTACTCATTCAAGGGGTTCTTTATTTTTTACAATTCTCTACATTGTAGAATAGTGAAGGGCAACTATGAAAGAACCCACATGGAATCATGTAGTAACCCCCACCCCAAAAAGTGTTAAATCAAAATATATTTTAGATTCTTCAAAATAGCCACCCTTTGCATTGACAGATTTGCACACTAGGCATTTTCTCAACCAGCTTCATGAGGAATGCTTTTACAACAGTCTTGAAGGAGTTCCCACATATGCTGAGCACATGTTGGATGCTTTTCCTTCACTCTGCAGTCCAACTCATCCCAAACCATCTTAATTGGGTTGAGGTCAGGTGATTCTTGGTCAAATAGTTCTTACACAGCCTATTGGTGTGTTGGGCCATTGTCCTGTTGAAAAAAAAATGATAGTCCCACTAAGCACAAGGGATGGCGTATCGCTGCAGAATGCTGTGTTAGCCATGTTGGTTAAGTGTGCCTTGAGTTGTAAATAAATCACACAGTGTCACCAGCAAAGCACTACCCATACCATCACACCTCCTCCTCCATGCTTCACGGTGGGAACCACACATGTGGAGATCATCCGTTCACCTACTCTGCGTCTCACAAAAACACAGCGGTTGGAACCAAAAATCTCCAGTTTGATCTCATCAGACCAAAGGACAGATTTCCACCGGTCTAATGTCCATTGCTCGTGTTTCTTGGCCCAAGCAAGTCTCTTCTTACTGGTGTCCTTTAGTAGTGGTTTCTTTGCAGCAATTCGCCCATGAAGGCCTGATTCCCGCAGTCTCCTCTGAACAGTTGATGTTGAGATGTGTCTGTCACTTGAACTCGGTGAAGCGTTTGTTTGGGCTGTAATTTCTGGGGCTGGTAACTCTAATGAACTTATCCTCATGCAGCAGAGGTAACTCTGGGTCTTCCTGTCCTGTGGCGGTCCTCATGAGAGCCAGTTTCATCATAACGCTTGATGGCTTTTGCGACTGCTCGAAGAAACTTTCAAAGTCCTTGACATTTTTCGTATTGACTGGCCTTCATGTCTTAAAGTAATGATGGACTGTCGTTTCTCTTTGCTTATTTGAGCTATCCTTGCCATAATATGGACTTGTTCTTTTACAAAATAGGGCTATCTTCTGTATACCACCCCTACCTTGTCACAACACAACTGATTGGCTCAAACGCATTAAGGAAAGAAATTCCATAAAAATGTACATTTAACAAGGCACACCTGTTAATTGAAATGCATTCCAGGTGACTACCAAGAGTGTGCAAAGCTGTCATCAAGGCAAAGAGTGGCTACTTTGAAGAATCTCAAATATAAAATATATTTTGATTTGTTTAACCCGTTTTTGGTTACTACATGATTCCATATGTGTTATTTCATGGTTTTGATGTCTTCCCTATTATTCTACAATGTAGAAAATAGTATAAATAAAAGAAAAACCCTGGAATGAGTAGGTGTCCAAACTTTTGACTGGTACTGTATATCAGAGAACTGCAGTAATGGCGAACGTGTATCCTAGGTAGGCTAAAAGTAAAAGTCACTCACCATGATGTAATGACGCTGCATCTCTGACTTCTCACTAGCTAGCTTGTCACACTCCATCTTCAAGCTGATTGGATATATGACAACATTTGGTTGGGGACATGTCTGTGTATATGAGACAGTGCATGTGGAATCTGAGTGCATGCAGTATGCATGACGTGAGTGTTTGTGGGTGTGTGTAGGTGGCTATTTTGAGTGTGTGACTGAGCATGTGTGTGTTTCAGTGTTACCTATGGTATTGTGCTTGTAGGAACTGAAACTCGTCCTTGATGCGGTCGCAGGAGTCGGAGGTGGTGAACTTGAGAGGCTGGGAGGACTGGGAGGAAGCCTGGGGACAACATAATAACAAACATACAACAGTCAGAATCCCCAAGACAACAACAACAGACAATCAACAAGATAACAACAATCAGTGAGAAGCTGCCTTTCCATCCCCTACCCTTCTCACTGACGTGTGCATTTCTTCACTCCCCCTGTATGTGGGACTGTATGGGTGTGTAATAGAAAGGGGACGGGCACGGTTTGTGACAGATGGGGGTGATATTTAATGTTCAGTAACAGAGGGATTGACCTCTGAGATTAACCTTATAGCAGGGGTTTTTCTGGTCTTTTACTGGGGGGGGGGGGGGGGGTATTCTGTGAGTATGGTCAGGGTTAGATGAGAGTTTCCAGAGATGGCCAACTGACAAGAATGACCCCAGGCTGAGTCAGAGCCCATAATCCAGTGTTAATCTTCTCACCAAGGCCTTACTACTTCAGACTGGTGGAAGGAGGCCACCACCCAAATTACACCAGGGCTCTACAACTACCATCCTGGACACTTACTGGCTGTGAATACTTTTGCTCCAGCCCCTACACAAACACACTTGGTTTAAATAATCAAGGTCCCGATGAGGTGATTAGTAGGGCTAGAGCAAAAGCCTGCACACACAAACAGCTCTGCAGGAGGAGCTGGTCATCCTTGGAATTGAGAGAGGACAGGTTTATGCAGGGGACAAACCCTGATAGTGTGAACTAGGATCCCGGCCTAGGGGGTAGTAGGACGCTAAAGAGAAAGAAGCACAGAAATAGGCTCAACCATATCAAATCATGTACATTGTTATTTCCCAACCAGTATCATCATTAGCGCATCAGTATTACATTTTAAAACCTAGTTATATAGCTACAACATCCTGTATAGCTCAGTTGGTAGAGCATGGTGCTTGCATCGCCAGGGTTGTGGGATCGATTCCCTGGGCCACACATACATAAAATGCGGGCATGATTAAGTCGCTTTGAATAAAAGAATGGCATATTTTATTGTACATTACACCCACTTCTGTTGTGATCCCACATGGCATAGTGGCTGGCAGTCCTTGGGATCCAAATTAGACACCTTTGATTGAGGATTCAATTGATAGTTAACTTTTAATTATGATTGTATGAATTGACTAATTTCCACATGGCCTTACACGTCAGGTTTGACTAAAAGACTGACAAGAACAAAGTTCTCGAATTTGTCTTCGCAATCTAGTTAGCTACGTTTTATTAGCACATGTCACTTTTCCTAACTAGCTGAGATATCCCTGTTCAAATATGTCACATCACGTTACTAATGAGTGGCAAACGTTTAGTGTAATATTATAGACTAGCTAAAAAGGTAAACACCCATTTACAAAGCTTAATGAAAACGGCTGTAGTTAGTAATCTTGGTTAGCTAACGTTAGCTAGCTAAGTGGGAGCTAGCCTGGAATGTAAACAAATGCCGGGGGCGCGTGACAGACAAGCGATTGAATCCATCACCGACAACACAAATGAAAACATACCACAGCGCTATGGCCATCGTATATATCCCCCTTTATTCTTACATGGATAACGCTGAATTGCTTCTGTAGCTAGCTAGAATTTAGCTAGTTATGCTAACGTTAGCTACTTACCGAGTGTCTTGATTGTGGAAACATCATGTCAATGGATTTATCAGTGTTCCTCAACAACCAGGATAAAAATATATAGACCCCGTTTTTTGGACAACTACAGCGTCTTTCCTTTCGTACTTTTTTTGACAGCTACGTTAACTGGCTAGCTATTTATCTTAACGTTATCTAGGACACCAGTTATCCGGTCTCGCGTAGTGATTGTTTTTTCTCCAACGTTGTTGGCTAGCTAGCGTTGGTTTTGATTTGGTTCCTTGTCAAAAAATTAACTAATGGCATCAAAAAAGGCTTAACACCAAGACGCGCAACGTTAGATAATATGGCACCGAATCTTATAATAAATCTGGGCTAGGTAGATGTTGACTAAGTAACAGCAATATCCTTTCTTGTTAGCTAACTAACGTTAGCTAGCAAATCTTAGCAGAGAAGCGAGCCAACGTAAGCTTAGGAAGCAGATTTGTATATTGTCCAATTCCTCGTATATATTATAGCTGTCAAGTGGGGCAATCGTGTCGAAAATCTGTTCTTGAAAAGCGTCTTCAATTCCAGTGTGTTAGCTAGCTACCGTTAGCTGGCTATCTGGCTGGCTGGCTAATGTCCACATACAAGCCTTCACTAGCTGAAACCACCCCTTGCGCTACAAAATGTACGAGTCATCGATGAGCGGGCGTTGCATGTGATGAGAGAAAGAGGTGGCGCTCCGAAGGCCCATTTTAGATGTCAAATGTATAAAATTACAGTTTGCGGAAGTGTTGCTGCTGCCGTGTGCCCCCGGTGGAAGGTGTGCAGAACTGTCCCCTGATGATGCATGCAAGTGTGAGATGTGGTGGTTCCCTAACACTCATAACAATAGCCTTCTCATTTAATGTATAATAACCCCAATCCCATAACTTCGTAATCATGATGCTCATAATGTAGACGAAATATGTCCATCACTGATTATTTCTATTCTGTGACATTCCCATCTATTTCACGAGCAGAAGTCACAGAATGACAACTGACAATTCTGAGAAATGACAGCATTTCAATAACACCAAGAGAGGATGGAAAACCTCTATATAGACCCAAGAGCCATATTGTATAGACCTTCTTAGATGGAACAATGGCCAGGTCCAGAAACAACCTCTATTGTTCCTAACCATAGGCACTTGAAGGCCTACTTATCAAATCCTGAGAACTACACAAGTGCAAAGTGGCTAGAAGAGAAGGGCTTGGGTCATTTCTAGACATGGCATGCCAGACTAGTCATTAACCACACACACAATCAGCAAGTATACGAACAAATTTATTTCAATTTAAAACAGATACCTTGTCATTATGTTCTCTCTTAGAAGGCGATGTTCATGTTTGAATGAGGATCAGGCAACAGTGGTTGAAACAAATGCATGAAAACACACATAACAAAAAAAAAAGAAATATGGCGAGAGTAATGCAAATCAATAATCCATAATAACCAACCGATCAATCAATAACCGATTCCACCCTTTCATCAAGGTCTCTGCATCAGCCAATACATTTTTCTGAGCCCTCACCTCCTCCCAACACTAAATACATGCAATTATATAATTACACAATAAAAAATAAAAAAGTGTACTTATAGTTTTTGTTAGGGGTGGCGTAGTCGAACATGCCACGTGTTTAGGTCTCTGGTGTTCTTAAAAATGGGACCATCCAAGATGGCTGTCCCCTGATGATGATGTCAGCGTTGGCACTTGAGAGAGCCTGGCTCTAGAGAGAGTTGGGTTGGCACACAGTATAATACATCATTTACATTTGGTTTACATACAAAATAAAGAAAAACAAAAACAGCATTGTATATTTTATACACCAACTAAAACATTTAACCCTCAGGTTTCCTTAGATTAAAAAATAAATCAAGTGGTCCTAAATACAATAGTGTTCCGGTAATGTTTTTTTTATCTTACAAAAAATATTTAAAGGAAAGAAGTCAAGCTAAGTTCTCAATATGCACCATGTCCATGTTAATCTGACCAGGTAAAACTCTGGGTCCTAGTTACAGCGTAGGAACAATCTGGGCCCTAATGTGCAAGACACTTCAGGAGTGCCAACCAATTAACCCACAGGAAGTGGAAAACAAGAGATTAGTAGTGTTTCCTATAAATATGACTGATTAATCACCAAGTCAGATGATTGTAGTTAGGACTGTTTTCACCCTGCAGTGTGGAGGCAGTACAGGAGCCCAAGTGCTTGTCTGTTTGGTATGCGAGTTGTATTCAACACATTGTTTGTGGGCAGGTCAACACCGAATGAAATACTGAATGTCATACTTGGATAACATCCTCTAATACTGGCTGCAGTGTGCAGGCTTTAGTTCCAGTACAACACTAACACACTTGGTTCAACTAGCTGCGGTCTAAATCCAAGACCACGATTAGTTCTCAATCAGTTGACTGGGGTGTTAGTGCTGGTATGGAACAAAAGCCTGCACAGGTGTGCTAGAGCTGTGTGTTGCGCAGCTATGCTTTAACTTGAACACCTGGTTTAACACCCTGCCTCTACTGTAGGAGTGTCTAATGACAATGTGCAAAATCTCCTCAACAAGCACAAAGCACACCCCCGGATGGTAAAACTAGCAGTAGGACAGTAGAAGGAAAGTTCCCCTTAACACTGATCTAAGGTCAGTTTTGCGTCACCCCTTAAATGGATAAAAGGCCCAATGCAGACGTTTTTACCTCAAAGTCAAGTAATTTCTGGGTAACAATTAAGTACCTTAATGCGATTGTATTCACTCAAAATTGTCAAAAAAAGAAACTAAAATAGCTTCTTAGCAAGAGTAATTTCTCAAGGATGAATTTTGCTAGGACTGTCTGGAAGTGGTGGTCTGAGTGGCGAGGGGAAAACTGAAAACTAACTGTTATTGGCAGAGAGGTTAGAAACGTTCTATTTATTGGTTTATTAACTAATTCACCGCATGGTGATATCAAACAGACAAACCAAAACTCAAACCCACCAAAACATGCAGAAATTTCAGGTAGTCTTTTCAAACAGCTCTTACACTAAAATAGCATTATCACTATTTTCACAGTATTATTCCAACCTCAGTGTGGAAATCTATACAAAACACAGGAAAATCACATTTGACTGCACTGGGCCTTTAAGGTTAGCATTGAGGGAGGGTAAGCTGATCCACGATCACACCCGATGACAACACATCAAACAGTGAAGTAGGGAACTTGGGGCTTGACAGATTCCCTCATTCGGAGCTGGAAGCTTGTGTGATCCACTGTTGATCCAGAGAAAGATAAAGTAAAAAAATGAATGGTAGTGTTGGTCATGTATCCTACCACAGCTGCATTCACACACGGTCTTTGTTGAACAAAATGATCCCCACAAACACTCTTGAGTGAATGGCTTAGTTGACTGTGAACCTAAAACCAGGGGTGCACAACCCAGTGCTTCGAAGTCTGCATTCCTGCTGGTTTTCATTTCTCCCCGGCATTTACTTGATCAATGAATGTTACCAAACGGCTGGAGACTGCAAACACCTGATCTCACAGGTAGAAATCCGTTTTTGGTTAGAAGGCAACAGAAAAAAAACAGCAAGACTGCAGCCCTTGAGGACAGAACGCAACCGTGTCGCCTTGTCCTCTACTGCCCATCGTTTTCTAGGATTTTTGAATTCACTCATTGAATTTCCAGTCACCTCATGAATTGAAAACTGAATTGAGCCCTGTCCTGTACTAGTTATCTCCCCCATCTGCCTGACTGTCTGATGCATGGCGATAGCCCTTAATGAGAATAATGAAGAAAAAGTTGCCTGTAGAAAGAGTTTCAAAAGTAGATCTGCAACGTCACTGGTTCTATCAAAGCAAGCCTCGGAACTTGAACTAAAACAACTCAAACCAACGACAACGCAAACTGTGTTTAAATTACAACGACAGAGCAAGCATAGACCATACTGGTCTCCAATCACAGGTTATAAAAATTCACCTACGTTCATATGGTACATTTCCTATGTATGCAGTTACAGAGCTGTGCCTATTAGAAACCCAAGAGGAGAAATACAAGTTTTCATCAATGAAACGAAACAAAGTGACTTAATGTGAGAAGAAAACCATAGAATTTAACATGGATATAGATAGAATGGCAAAGTACATCTGGAATTGTCTTAAGAGAAAAAAAGAAAGCAGAGATTTAGTACATACTATAGTAGACGTTTGTTTTGTTACAGCAGTTTAGACTCAAGTCTAGCCCCGACCCCATTTCAACATGATAGAAACAAAAGCAGTCAAATTATCAACACCTTCAAACCTGGTTCCATAAATTATTAGATAAATTTAAAAAAAAAATATTTATTTAGTTACTCTTTTAATATCATGTCGTTTGTCAACATATTGTGAATAACTAATCTGCTCTAGTGTTAGTAGGGAGAAGCTGCAGAGGAGAGCCGAGGATCTAGAATGTTCTGAAGGTTCTAGAATAGAAGGTTCCTGATGGTTTAGAACCTCTGTTCTGAGACTGTTACTTTCCTCTCACTGCAGCCCTCTGTGTGTGTAGTCCTCTTATAATCAACTGATTATCAATAATCAAAGAAATCCAGAATCACAGTATAAATACTAGTAAATTCATAGGAAAACAAAAACAGTACACTATCGAAAAAATGTTTGGATTTTCTTCTCTATTTTTTTTGTTGCCAAAGATGGTGTACTGTACCACAGAGTGTTTTTGTACAGGAGCGTTTCTGTGTACATGTATTTACAAACAGAAATATACACAAACAATAACTTTTTGACTTCAGAGTATGCTTGCCTGTCCATCTGGGAGACAGGAGCTTACGTCTCCTGCTCCCACCAATCAACAACCACCTCTCATCAACAAACAAAAGTGTCTATACAGTAAAAAAAAGGTAAACAACATAAAGCTTCCTGTGTGTCTGGGATAATGGATGCCACCGTGTCATTTGTGTGGATGGACTGCCCAGAATCCCCAGAGCACATCTAATTAGGTCGCTGGGCGACTTAACACGTGATGCCATTCTTTCACAGACTGATGTACCGTACGGTGATGACATCATATCCATACATGACTCCCTCCCCCTCAGCGACTGTCCAATCAGAACATAGTAGCGAGTATCGGATGTTCGGTAATCTTAATGTAGCGTGTATCAAACAGAACGTGGTACTGCGGATGTCAAACGGAAGGTTTCGGTCTATCAGTCAGTAAACCAGTGAAGGAGGGAAGCGATGTGATCAAACCTAAACATGAACAACCACAACCGTCTGTAAAGGATAAAATTATAGTCCGTTTCTGGTTACCATCTTGCTTTTGTGATATTTTGCCTATTTTGCTAATTTTTTAAATACAAGATTTTGTTGTGTTAACCGCTTCTATAACTTTTCAAACGACTTCTTAGTCGTCGGATAGAAGTTGACATAGCAACAAGTTACTATTATTAAAAACTATTTGTAAAAAAGCTCAGCGATACACAGATTTAATCGATTTGCTTTTTCCTCTCCCTCTGGTGCTTTCAGTCTTAGTGTATTTTGTCTACATACGTAATTACTTTATAACATATTTAATTATATTTTTTTGCGTTTGCGATGCTCACTCGGAGAATACATTCATCGATGCGAGGTAGAAACAGAATCCTTGGTCTGCCCCCTCACTTCTGTGTGACATCACTTCCTGCTCGCGTCCTGGTGGCTTCCTTTATTACCTCATCGTCTCCACCCCCCTCCCAGTCTTTAGCCCCTCCCTTATAGAGTGAAAAACGTCACCCCCTCAGGTGTTTTTTGCCTTGCGGTTGGGTCACTCCTTCCACCAATCAGAGGATGTGATCTCAGGTCAGTTGACTGAGGGTTCAAGGGTTAAAGACCCACAGTTGATGGCAAAAGGGTAGAAAGAGGGAAGGAATGAGAGAGTGAATAGGAGGAGAGATATTGGAAGATGGGGGTCTTAAATCGCTGGAGTGAAAAGCAGGAGGGGGAAAGATCAACTAGATGTGTAGGTGTGTGTAAGCTTCATAAGTGTGTGTGTGTGTGTGTGTGTGTGTGTAGGCTAAGCTGTGCAACTGGGAAGAGTGTGTGCGTGCAAGAGTCTCTCAGACCAGGTTGTATTCTTTGAGGTTGAGCTGCAGGATGGTGTCTTTGACGGCAGCGAAGACGAAGCGGATGTTCTCGGTGTCCGTGGCGCAGGTGAAGTGGGAGTAGATGATCTTGTCGCTATCCGGGTTCAGGTCCACAAACATCTTCAGGATAAACTCCCGGCCTGCCTGGGCATCTCGCTGGGGACCTGGGGCACACACACACACACACACAGTCAATCCCGCATCACGGTAGTCAGAAACAATCAGACACACAGTATATCACTAAGGTAACTGTCCCACACACACACACACACACACACACACACACACACACACACACACACACACACACACACACACACACACACACACACACACACACACACACACACACCATCGAACTCAGGGAAGTAGTCGACCAGGTGGGAGTATGAGATCTTCTCCTCCAGCAGATCCTTCTTGTTGAGGAACAGGATGACTGAGGAGTTCTGGAACCAGGGGTAGGTGATGATGGTCCTGAACAACGCCTTACTCTCCTCCATACGGTTCTGACAGAGGGACAGAGGACAGATAGTAAGGGTGTTTGATATGTGTGTGCCGTGATGTGTGTGGTATTTTTGACATGATAACCACAGATCTAGGAACTCCAAAAATGAACCATTGGGGATAAAGGCATATCAGATCCTGGATCACTGGATAGTCAAATTCTACCTAGTCCACCTATGTTCCACTATGGGAAACCGGGAGGGCAAAAAGGCGAACCATCTCTCCCACCTTTCCCTAGTGTGTGTGTGTGTGTGTGTGTGTGTGTGTGTGTGTGGTGTGTGTGTGTGTGTGTGTGTGTGTGTATACACACCTCGTTGTCAGACTCCACCAGGACTTGGTCGTACTCGCTGAGGGCTACCAGGAACATGATGGAAGTGACGTTCTCAAAACAGTGGATCCACTTCCTCCTCTCTGACCTTTGACCCCCTACATCCACCATCCTGGAGCATGGACGGAGGGAGGAGAGGTGCCAGGACACGGAGGACGAGAGAGAAGAGATGTTAAACGGTGTTGTGTTTGTAGAACAACTAATAAGACTGTCTAAAAACTCTAAAATGGCTTCCTGAATCCATCCATGCAGAAGGGTTGGTGCCAATCAGTCCTCATTGATTTTCTATGTCTGTGATTTAATTCCACTTAGTGTATGGATGGATTCAACAGCTACATGAAGACCTAGCCCAAAACCACACACACATACAGAGGGTGGTGGAAAACTTGAGATGGTTCAAAGTGAACTTGAGATGTAGAATCCTAATGACCGCCATTTTGGCACCTAACGTTCCAAGACAATCCCATTCCACTGAGACTAAACGAGAACGTTTGGTGGCAACATGGAGGACAGTTTGTTCACTGAACTCTGTCTCATCTATGGCCCTGTGAGGTCACAGTTAGGAGAGCCTACGGTGGAAAACACACACAGATCATAAACTGACATACAGTACCAGTCAAAAGTTTGGACACACCTCCTCATTCCAGGGTTTTTCTTTATTTTTACTATTTTCTACATTGTGGAATAATAGAAGACATCAATACTTTGAAATAACACATGGAATCATGTAGTAACCAAAAAAGTTAAACAAATAAAAATATATTTTATATTTGAGATTCTTCAAAGTAGCCACCCTTTGCCTTGATGACAGCTTTGCACACTCTTGGCATTCTCTCCACCAGCTTCATGAGGTAGTCACCTGGAATGCATTTCATATAACAGGTGTGCCTTGTTAAAAGTTAATTTGTGGAATTTCTTTCCTTCTTAATGCGTTTGAGCCAATTAGTTGTGTTGTGACAGGTTAGGGACGGTATACAGAACATAGCCCTATTTGGTAAAAGACCAAGTCCATATTATGGCAAGAACAGCTCAAATAAGAAAACATAAATGACAGTACATCATTACTTTAAGACATGAAGGTCAGTCAATGCTGAAAATGTCAAGAACTTTGAAAGTTTCTTTAAGTGCAGTCGCAAAACCCATCAAGCGCTATGATGAAACTGGCTCTCATGAGGACCGCCACAGGAAAGCAAGATGGTGTGGGGTTGCTTTGCTGGTGACACTGTTTGTGATTTATTTAGAATTCAAGCCACATTTAACCAGCATGGCTACCACACTATTCTGCAGCGATACACCACCCCATCTTGTTTGTGCTTAGTGGGACTATCATTTGTTTTTCAACAGGAAATGACCCAAAACACACCTTCAGGCTGTCTAAGTCTATTTGACCAAGGAGAGGGATGAGTGCTGCATCAGATGACCTGGCCTCCACAATCACCCGGGGGATGAGTTGGACCACAGAGTGAAGGAAAAGCAGCCAACAAGTGCTCAGCATATGTGGGAACTCCAAGACGTTTGGAAAAGCATTCCTCATGGAGTTGGTTGAGAGAATGCCAAGAGTTTGCAAAGCTGTCATCAAGGCAAAAGGGTGGCTACTTTTAAGAATCTCAAATATATAATATATTTTGATATGGTTACTACATGATTGTGTCCAAACTTTTGACTGGTACTGTATGTAACATACAGTGTTGAAACAAATGTAGGTAACACTTTACTTCTTGTAGATCTGACTTTAAACTGCTTATTGTCATTACATAATTTTGTTTATGTAGGCCTATGTTATAACGTTATCTATGCATAAAGTGTTACCCAGTGATTGGATCATCAGTAAAGAGTGAGCGGTGCCCATCACCATTCACAAGCTGCCCCTAACCTCAGATCTAGGATCAGATAACCTTACCCCAATTCCAAACATTAACTATAAGTGGGATGAAGGTATATCAGATCCTGGATCAGTGGATAGAGGAAAATTCTACCTAGTCCACCCCATAGCAAGATGGGAGGGCAAAAAAAGCAAACCAGCTCTCCCACCGTTCCCTAGTGTGTGTGTGTGTGTGTCTGTGTTCCTGAAGCATTAGCCAAGCGCAATAGTGCAACCCTGGTGGAGGTGAGACAAAAAGAGGAGAATGAGAGAGGAGTTCGAGAGAGGACTAGGAACAGAGAAAGAGGAACAGATGAAGACTGAGGAAGGGATGAGAATAAAAAAAGGAAGAAGATGGAGGGATACAGAAGGCACCTCTGATGGCGGGATTCCTTTGCTGGGTGAACGACAGGAGTGTGTCCTCCGAGTAGTTCTGACTGGAGTGTGTGTGTGTGAGAGTGTGTGCATGTCAAGGTTTCTTCCTTCCGTTTTTCTTTGCCACTGTCTTCCTAGGTTGTCTTTTAGGTTTTGTTAAGCGTTCTTCTGTGTTAAACGATTCAAGTAGAAGTAAAGTTAAGTAATGTAAAATGTTAGTCTGTCTGATAAAGTTACATTATGTACCAGGAATTGATTCAGACCAGGTGAGACTTGTTCTAAGTCAGTGATCTTAATCAATGATTTAACATCCAGGGAAAAGGCAACCAGCAGTACTATGGTCTTCGAGGCCTAGATTTGCATAGTCCTGTCTTTGAATTAAACAGATTGTTTTTTTGTTTTTTTTCCAGAAGTGAATGCATGTGATTTAATTTGTGATGAAACGCCCTCCTGCTGTAGCATGGGGTACTGCAGTCCACAGAGACCAAGAGCCAATCAGAGCCCTGCAGGACCCCAGGCCCGAAATAACATCCTTCACTGGGAGAGAGAGAGAGGACGACCTCCTTTCCTCTGCCAGGATGAACAGAGGGGAGGAGAGGAGAAAGAGGGTGACCCATTTTAAAAAGACGGGCGCCAGAATATAGGACTTTGGACTCACGAGGATGTGTGTGAGTGTGTGAGTGGAGGAGGTTGGGTGTGTGTGGGAGAGATCAATGGTGGAGATCAAGCCTACAATAAAACACAGCTCTGTCCACTGCTGACTGAAGAGTTCAATGATAGTTATGGAACAACCAGAACGTATGACATGCGAGATGTAAACGCACACATCGGTACGCCCTGTCCAAATACTGATAAATGTATCCTTCCTTAATTTAAAGTAACCACTAATTAATGACATGACTGGATTGGTGAAAGCTTAATGTGGGACCCTGACTTTCACCTATGCTCTCATGCCAGACTGTGATTACTTTGAGAAAAGGAGAATGCATTTTAAGAAGTAATGGAACCGGGCCAAGGGATGATTCACTGCTTAACATGACTGCACAAGGGCACTGATGCTGATGCTAGCATCCCCTTCCTGAATTATGCATTTGCTAGGCTAATGTTAGCACCTTAGCCTCCTCTACTTGAAAAGGATGCTTTTTCTAAGCTGACGTTAGTTGCGCCACCTGACTAATGCTTTTGCTAGGCTCATGTTAGCACATTAGCATTGTCTACCTGAAAATGATGTATTTTCTAGGCTAATGTTAGCAACTCCACCTGACTATGACGTGTCTGCTAGGCTAAAGTTAGCACGCTAGCATTGTCTACCTGAAAATGATGCTTGACAAGTCGAAGGGGTACTCTATGATGCCGGTGGTGGGGATTCGCACCCTCAGAACATCTTGCTGTGTGGGCAGATAGTTGTTGTCTGAGATACGGTCCAGATCAGTTAGATAGCTACACACCGAGGGAGAAAGAGAGAGAGACAGAAAGAGACAGACCACAGTCATATAAAGCACAGTAGACAGTAAGCATTACCGCCACACCCCCCTACCAATCCAGAGAAGGTGGATCAGTCCAGTGTGGAAGGCTTGGGCGACCGTACCAAGTCTAGGAGAACAGTAGTGTTGGTCCGTATTAGGCTTCCACCACCACCCCGAGCCCCATACACAGACCCACTCACCCCCCAAAGCAACTCTGAGAACAGCCGTTTCAGGTCTTTACCTTCACAATAAAAGGCTTTAGTTTAGTTGTAGCCATTTTTGCATCAACCCAACAAGCCATTTTGATGCCATTTCGCATCATTTCTAGTTTGTGGTTCTGCAACAATTGCATAACAGTTGGGTTGTCCTGAATGGGCCCAGTCTCAGAGAGGTGCTATGTGGGGACCTGGGTGTGTGTGTGTGTATGTGTGTGTGTCAGTGTGTTGCAGGACAGTGACAAAGTGAGGACGTCGGTGGGAGCAGCAGAGGCAGAGAAGGAGCAGTCCCTCGCTGCAGTACCGTGACGGTACCTGAAGATGCAGTTCTCCAGGTCAAACGGGTACTCTATGATTCCCGTGGTGGGGACCCGGACACGAAGCACATCCTGCTGAGTAGGAACATATCCCTCCGCGGTGACGCGGTCTATATCACTAAGGTAACTGCAGACACACACAGACACACAGTCTATCACTAAAGTAACTGCATGGCTGCACATACACACTAACATGCTGACCAGACTGCTCGATTGTGCGCTGTCACGCGCATGTTGATTTTGTCCACCCACACCAGACGCGATCACGACACGCAGGTTGAAATATCAAAACGAACTCTGAACCCACTATATTCATTTGGGGACAAGTCGAAAAGCGTTATATAAACATTGGGTTGTTATTTGACCTGAAATGCACAAGGTCCTCTACGCCAACAATGAATCCACAGATAAAAGGGTAAACAGTTAGTTTCTAGTAATCTCTCCTCTTTCAAGTTTCTTCTTCTCCTTTGACTTTACATGGTGGTTGACAACCAACTTTAAAGGTGCATTACCAGCACCAACTGGACTGTGGACCTGAGTTCATCTTTCAATCGCACACGTGGGTATATGCTCCTAAAAACCAATGAGGAGCTGGGAGAGGCGGGACTTGCAGCACGTCAAGCGTCACAAATAAAACCAAGTCCTATTTTAGTGCCTGGCTACGCGGACGCTCGTTGACGCCCACAAGCAGTGTGGGTGCAATCATTAAATAACATGTACAGTCGTAGCCAAAAGGTTTGAGAATGACACAAATATTAATTTCCACAAAGTTTGCGGCTTCAGAGTCTTTAGATATTTTTGCCAGATGTTACTGTGGAATACTGAAGTATAATCACAAGCATTTCATAAGTGTTAAAAGGCTAATGTAGACAATTACATGAAGTTGATGCAAAGAGTCAATATTTGCAGTGTTGACCCTTCTTTTTCAAGACTTCTGCAATCCGCCCTGGCATGGTGTCAATTAACTTCTGGGCCACATCCTGACTGATGGTAGCCCATTCTTGCATAATCAATGCTTGGAGTTTGTCAGAATTTGTGGGTTTTTGTTTGTCCACCCGCCTCTTGAGGATGGACCACAAGTTCTCAATGGGATTAAGGTCTGGGGAGTTTCCTGGCCATGGACCCAAAATATTGATGTTTTGTTCCCTGAGCCACTTAGTTATCACTTTTGCCTTATGGCAAGGTGCTCCATCATGCTGGAAAAGGCATTGTTCGTCACCAAACTGTTCTTGGACGGTTGGGAGAAGTTGCTCTCAGAGGATGTGTTGGTACCATTCTTTATTCATGGCTATGTTCTTAGGAAAAATTGTGAGTGAACCCACTCACTTGGCTGAGAAGCAACCCCACACATGAATGGTCTCAGGATGCTTTACTGTTGGCATGACACAGGACTGATGGTAGCGCTTTTCTTCTCCGGACAAGCTTTTTTCCAGATGACCCAAACAATCGCAAAGGGGATTCATCAGAGAAAATGACTTTACCCCAGTCCTCAGCAGTCCAATCCCTGTATCTTTTGCAGAATATCAGTCTGTCCCTGATGTTTTTCCTGGAGAGAAGTGGCTTCTTTGCTGCCCTTCTTGACACCAGGCCATCCTCCAAAAGTCTTCACCTCACTGTGCATGCAGATGCACTCACACTTGTCTGCTGCCATTCCTGAGCAAGCTCTGTACTGGTGGTGCCCCGATCTCACAGCTGAATCAACTTTAGGAGACGGTCCTGGCGCTTGCTGGACTTTCTTGGGCGCCCTGAAGCCTTCTTCACAACAATTGAACCGCTCTCCTTGAAGTTCTTGATGATCCGATAAATGGTTGATTTAGGTGCAATCTTACTGGCAGCAATATCCTTGCCTGTGAAGCCCTTTTTGTGCAAAGCAATGATGACGGCACGTGTTTCCTTGCAGGTAACCATGGTTGACAGAGGAAGAACAATGATTCCAAGCACCACCCTCTTTTTGAAGCTTCCAGTCTGTTATTCGAACTCAATCAGCATGACAGAGTGATCTCCAGCCTTGTCCTCATCAACACTCACACCTGTGTTAACCTCTTGACGGTCGCCTAGGATAGGGGGCGCCCAGCGCATTTAAAAAAAAAATTGTGCCCATTTTAAACGGCCTACTACTCAAACTCAGAAGCTAGGATATGCATATAATTAATACTTGTGGATAGAAAACACCCTAAAGTTTCTAAAACTGTTTGAATGGTGTCTGTGAGTCTAACAGAACTCATATGGCAGTCAAAACCCCGAGACAGATCGAAACAGGAAGTGGAATTCTGAATTGCGGACTCAAATTCATCACGTTGCCTATTAATCACACCGTGAGCTATGGTTCATTGAGCACTTCCTATTGCTTCCACTAGATGTCCCCAGTCTTTACAAAGTGATTTGAGTCTCCTACTGTAAAAACTGACAGAATGACACGCTGTGGAACGTGGTCACACGGAGAGGGCCATCACCATTATGACGCCGGCGCCCCTGGCTACCCTCCCCTTTCGAAACGTTTATAAAGACAATGCAATCGTCCCCCTTGAATCTTATTGGAGCTCTGGTTGAAAAAGGCCCTAAAGATTTATGTTATACAACGTTTGACATGTTTGAACGAACCTAAATAAGAAAAAAATGCATTTTGTTGAAAGAATAGTCCCGCGGCCACGGAGCTTTTGGTGCAGCCTTCAGAACGCGCTAACAACAACAAGCTAATGGAACATAAAGGATGAACTTTTTCGAACTAAAATACATTTGTTGTGGACCTGGGATTCCTGGAAGTGCCCAAGGATGAAGATAATCAAAGGTAAGGGATTATTGACAATAGTATACAAGACTAGATTTGATATGCGATTGTTCCAAGATGGCGCTGACCTGTATTGCAAGCCTATTGTTCTGAGTATCGCATCCCCTTTTATCGCAAAGTGTGATTACCCAGTAAAGTTATTTTTAAATCTGGCATTACAGGTGCTTTCAAGAGATATTCATCTATAAATCTTAGAATGACAATATTACATTTTAAAAATGTTTTCGAATAGTAATTTAGTAAATTGTAGCGCTGTTTCATCGGATGCATTTGAGGGAAAATAGTTAGTCAACGTTACGCACCGATGTAAAATGCTGTTTTTATATATAAATATGAACTTTATCGAACAAAAGAATGCATGTATTGTGTAACATGATGTCCTAGGTGTGTCATCTGATGAAGATTGTCAAAGGTTAGTGCTGCATTTAGCTGTTTTTTGGTTATTTGTGATGCATGTGGTTGGTCGGAAAATGGCTATGTGGATACTTTTACGATATACTCCTCTAACATAATCTAATGTTTTGCTTTTGCTGTAAAGCCTTTATGAAATCGGACAACGTGGTTCGATTCAGGAGAGGTGTATCTATAAAACGATATAATTTGGATTTATTTTTGAAAAAACAAAGTATTAAATTTTGTTATGCTAATGGGGATAGGATTTTTCGCTGGATGTCCGTCCCGAGGCCGCACAGGGGTTAACGAGAGAATCACTGACATGATGTCAGCTGGTCCTTTTGTGGCAGGGCTGAAATGCAGCGGAAATGTTTTTGCGGGGGGGGATTCAGTTAATTTGCATGGCAAAGAGGGACTTTGCAATTAATTGCAAATCATCTGATCACTCTTCATAACATTCTGGAGTGTATGCAAATTCCCATCATACAAACTGAGGCAGCAGACTTTGTGAAAATTAATATATGTGTCATTCTCAAAACTTTTGGCCACGACTGTATGTGTACATTTATTTTGCAACGCGAGCACTGTGGTCGACACTCGCTCACACACACACACACACACACACACACACACACACACACACACACACACACACACACACACACACACACAGGGCAGAAGAGACTGATTAGCTGTAATACAACAGGGTTTTTGACAGGGGGCAGCGTTGGGAGCGATTCTTCAGCCCTGGTCCTGGTGATACCCTGGGGTGTGCAGGCGTTCGTTCCAGCCCAGTCCAACTCAAACACACCCAATTCAGCTTATCAAGGTCCTCACGTCCAATTAGCTGGGTGTCAGCAGAGATGGTGTCCTCTTATAACGTTAACAGGCAATCAACCAGGAATCAAAGATCAACATTACGCTCACACACACAATTCACTATATTCTAAGGTTTGACTTGACTTAAATGTCAGCAATAGATTGTGTAAATGGTAAACATGTGTGTAGTCATTTTATTGATGAATAAGTACTGGAGAATTATTTCCAGAACCTTTAGAAGGTAAAGCAATGGTACATGTTCAGTATTAGCTGAGTGTGAGGGGTAGAGAGAGGAGTGTATGAACTGAACTGTGTGTACAGTGCATTCAGAAAGTATTCAGACACATAGATTTTTTCCACATTGTTACGTTACAGCCTTATTCTCAAATGGATTACATTAAAAAAAATCCTCAATCAATCTACACACAACACCCCATAATGACAAAGCGAAAACAGGCTTTTAAAAAACAGAAATACCTTATTTACATAAATATTCAGACCCTTTGCTATGAGACTCAAAATTGAGCTCAGGAAAGTATCGAGGCACATATTTGAGGAAGAGTACCAAAAAATGTCTGCAGCATTGAAGGTCCAAGAACACAGTGGCCTCCATCATTCTTAATTACAAGAAGTTTTGAACCCTCAAGATTCGTCCTTGAGCTGGCTGTCCGGCCAAACTGAATAATCGGGGGAGAAGGGCCTTGGTCAGGGAGGTGACCAAAAACGCAATGGTCACTCTAACAGATCTCCAGAGTTCCTCTGTGGAGATGGGAGAACCTTCCAGAAGGACAACCATCTCTGCAGCACTCCAGCAATCAGGCCTGTATGGTAAAGTGGCCAGACGGAAGCCACGCCTAAGTAAAAAGGCACATGACAGCCCGCATGGAGTTTGCCAAAAGGCACCTAAAGGACTCTCAGGCCATGAGAAACAAGATTCTCTGGTCTAATGAAACCAAGATTGAACTCTTTGGCCTATATGCCAAGCTTCACATCTGGAGGAAACCAGGTACTGCTAATCACCTGGCCAATGCCATACCTACGGTGAAGCATGGTGGTGGCAGCTTCATGCTGTGGGGATGTTTTTATGCGGCAGGGACTAGGAGACTAGTAAGGATCAAGGGAAAGATGAACGGAGCAAAGTACAGAGAGATCCTTGAAGAAAACCTGCTCCAGAGGGCTCAGGACCTCAGACTGGGGGCGAAGGTTCACCTTCCAACAGGACAACAACCCTAAGCACAGAGCCACTTAGGATTGGCTTCGAGACAAATCTCAATGTCCTTGAGTGGCCCAGCCAGAGCCCGGACTTGAACCTGATCGAACATCTCTGGAGAGACCTGAAAATATCTGTGCAGCAATGCTCCCATCCAACCTGAGAGCTTGAGAGGATCTGCAGAAAATAATGGGGAGAAACTCCCCAAATACAGGTATACATTTGCATTTTAAAATAAGGCTGTAACGTAACTAAAAGTGAAAAAAGTGAAGGGGTCCGAATACTTTCCAAATGCACTGTGTGTGTGTGTGTGTGTGTGTGTGTGTGTGTGTGTGTGTGTGTGTGTGTGTGTGAGTGAGAGACAGTCAGTCTCTCACTCTATTTCTATCCATCAGCTCTCCGGAGTGGGGGCAACCGGTCGAGAGGCACCGCAGTGAACCACACACACACACACTAAAACCCACACGCAAATACCTCAACCCCAACACACACATCCACCCCTCCCCCACCCGAACAACCTCTCACAGACAGAAACACACCAGGACATACTATTTAGTGGAGTCTGATAGCTGGTATTCCCTGCGTCTGTCGTAGGCCTCCTGTATCCCAGGGTCGGCCCACAGGGTCTTGATGGCGCTGATGTAGGGCTGGTCGAAGCCACAGATCTTCTCTATGTCCACCTCCTTCACTAACATGGCATTCGACTGGAGAGGGAGGGGGGAGACAGACAGAGACAGAGAGAGAGAGAGGAGGGAAGAGTGAGTGCATTGGAACTATATTGTGTGAGTGACTGTGGATGCGTTCTGACCAAGCTAATTCTGGTTGTGTGTGTGGAAGGCAGTGGTTTTTATGGTTGCGTTAGTAATTCCTACCCGGTTCTGTTCGTATTTGAAGGGGATCTTGAGGTTCTCTGTGGCTTTGATCATAGACTGCATGGAGGTGAAGATGTTCTGGTACACCAGCCTGATGAAACCCCTCTTGTCCTCCTCTGTGTAGCCCGCCCCGTGGATGATCCTCATCTGCTTGATGAATGTACTCTTCCCACTCTCTCCTGTACCTGGACACACACACAGAACACCCACTGTTAGAACCACTCTCTCCTGTACCTGGACACACACACAGAACACCCACTGTTAGCACCACTCTCTCCTGTACCTGGACACACACACAGAACACCCACTGTTAGAACCACTCTCTCCTGTACCTGGACACACACACAGAACACCCACTGTTAGCACCACTCTCTCCTGTACCTGGACACACACACAGAACACCCACTGTTAGAACCACTCTCTCCTGTACCTGGACACACACACAGAACACCCACTGTTAGAACCACTCTCTCCTGTACCTGGACACACACACAGAACACCCACTGTTAGCACCACTCTCTCCTGTACCTGGACACACACCTACAGTGAGCTCGAGAAGTATTTGTTTTGACTCTGTAGTCCAGCACTTTGGATTTGAAATGATACAATGACTACTAGGTTAAAGTGCAGACTGTCAACTTTGAGGGTATTTTCATCCATATTGTGTTAACGGTTTACAATTATTTTTGTACATAAAGTTTCCCCTCCCCCGCCCCATTTTAGGGGATCAAAAGTATTGGGACAAATTCACCTGTGTATTAAAGTAGTCAACATTTTTTCATTTGGTCCCATAACCCTAGCATGCAATGATTACATGAAGCTTGTGACTCTACAAATGTGTTTGAAGCATTTGCTGTTTGTTTTGGTTGTGTTTCAGATGATTTACCATACATTTTTATTGTGCACAAAATAATGTATTGTGTCATTTTGGAGTAACTTTTTTAGAAAATAATATGTTTCTTACACTTCTACATTAATGTGGATCTACCATGATTGCAGATAGTCCTGCATGAATCGTGAATAATGATGAGTGAGAAAGTTAGAGGCATAAATATCATACCACCAAAAAATGCTAACCTCCCCTGTTATTGTAATGGTGAGAGGTTAGCATGTCTTGGGGGTATGATATAAAATGCTAACCTCCCCTGTTATTGTAATGGCGAGAGGTTAGAATGTCTTGGTGGTATGATATAAAATGCTAACCTCCCCTGTTATTGTAATGGCGAGATGTTAGAATGTCTTGGGGGTATGATATAAAATGCTAACCTCCCCTGTTATTGTAATGGCGAGATGTTAGAATGTCTTGGGGGTATGATATAAAATGCTAACCTCCCCTGTTATTGTAATGGCGAGAGGTTAGAATGTCTTGGTGGTATGATATAAAATGCTAACCTCCCCTGTTATTGTAATGGCGAGAGGTTAGCATGTCTTGGTGGTATGATATAAAATGCTAACCTCCCCTGTTATTGTAATGGTGAGAGGTTAGCATGTCTTGGGGGTATGATATAAAATGCTAACCTCCCCTGTTATTGTAATGGCGAGAGGTTAGCATGTCTTGGGGGTATGATATAAAATGCTAACCTCCCCTGTTATTGTAATGGTGAGAGGTTAGCATGTTTTGGTGGTATGATATAAAATGCTAACCTCCCCTGTTATTGTAATGGTGAGAGGTTAGCATGTTTTGGTGGTATGATATAAAATGCTAACCTCCCCTGTTATTGTAATGGCGAGAGATTAGCATGTCTTGGTGGTATGATATAAAATGCTAACCTCCCCTGTTATTGTAATGGCGAGAGGTTAGCATGTCTTGGTGGTATGATATAAAATGCTAACCTCCCCTGTTATTGTAATGGTGAGAGGTTAGCATGTCTTGGTGGTATGATATAAAATGCTAACCTCCCCTGTTATTGTAATGGCGAGAGGTTAGCATGTCTTGGTGGTATGATATAAAATGCTAACCTCCGCTGTTATTGTAATGGTGAGAGGTTAGCATGTCTTGGGGGTATGATATTTATGCCTCTAACTTTCTCACTCATCATTATTCACAATTCATTCAGGACTATCTGCAATCATGGTAGTATCCACATTAATGTATAAGTGTTTAGAAACATTACACTTATTTACAATAAAAGTGACTTAAAAATGACACATTTTTTACCATTCATTTCTATTGGGTACAAAATAATCCGAAACACAACCAAAACAAACAGCAAATGCATCCGACACCCTATGCTGTGCAACAGGTGCGCTAATTTAGAGGGAAAGGTGTGTAAATGCTATTCATAAAATTGCATCAAACCTTCAATACATCACTGGAGAGCATACTATACAGAGCCAGACAGAGAGCGAGCCAGCCGGCCAGAGAGACAGAGAGCGAGCCAGCCGGCCAGAGAGACAGAGAGCGAGCCAGCCGGCCAGAGAGACAGAGCGAGCGAGCCAGCCGGCCAGAGAGACAGAGCGAGCGAGCCAGAGAGACAGAGCGAGCGAGCCAGAGAGACAGCGAGCGAGAGACAGACAGAGAGCGAGAGACAGACAGAGAGCGAGAGTGTGAGACAGAGAGCGAGAGGGCGAGACAGAGAGCGAGACAGAGAGCGAGAGGGCGAGACAGAGAGCGAGAGGGCGAGACAGAGAGCGAGCGGGCGAGACCGAGCGAGCGAGAGGGCGAGACCGAGCGAGCGAGAGGGCGAGACCGAGCGAGCGAGAGGGCGAGACAGAGCGAGCGAGAGGGCAAGACAGAGCGAGCGAGAGGGCAAGACAGAGCGAGCGAGAGGGCAAGACAGAGCGAGCGAGAGGGCAAGACAGAGCGAGCGAGAGGGCAAGACAGAGCGAGCGAGAGGGCAAGACAGAGCGAGCGAGAGGGCGAGACAGAGCGAGCGAGAGGGCGAGACAGAGCGAGCGAGAGGGCGAGACAGAGCGAGCGAGAGGGCGAGACAGAGCGAGCGGGCGAGACAGAGAGCGAGCAAGAGGGCGAGACAGAGAGCGAGCAAGAGGGCGAGACAGAGCGAGTGAAAGCGAGGGAGGGAGAGAAGCGAGGGAGGGAGTTGTGTTGTGAGTGCCAGAGTGAAGAGGAATCCAGTGAGATCCGTTTCAACAGTGTTGTTCTTTAACACAAACAGCTACGACAACAGCAGACAGCTTCCACCAGAAGGAACCAGATGATTGTCAGATCTCCACAGCCATGTCCTCCTCCTCAGACCGACACCCCCACCAGAACCACCCAGAGCTCCATTCAACCCAGCCTGCACTGCAGTATCCATCCTCACAGTGGCTCGTTTCATCCTCATGGTCAACTACAAACCATAGGACGGTTTGGGGTTACTATGAAATCCTACTACAGTACGACCAACTAGCTAGACTCCCCTCACAGTTTCCACAAAGTAGTACTTGCTCACTCCCACCTCATGAATTTAAAATCATTGGCTTGGTGGAGGCATGGGCTACAGGGAGTTTCCACTGCCTTCACATTCCTTCTTTCACCAGTCCTTTCCAATCCATGACGAGGAATGAATGAGTGCACTTCCGTGAGAAGAGTAATAATCGTAAACAGAGGAATGGGTTCAAATGAGGCTCCATCCAACCAATGACATACACTGAACAAAAAAAGAAAATGCAACGTATAAAGTGTGGGTCCCATGTTTCATGAGCTGAAATAATAGATCCCAGAAATGTTCCATATGCACAAAAACTCTCGATCAAATTTTGTACACAAATTTGTTTCCATCCCTGTTTGGAAGCATTTTTCCTTTGCCAAAATAATCCATCCACCTGACAGGTGTGGCAATTCAAGGAGCTGATTAAACAGCATGATCATTACACAGGTGCACCTTGTGCTGGTGACAATAAAAAGGCCAATATTTAACGTGCAGTTTTGTCACAACACAATGCCACAGGTGTCTCAGGTTGATGGAGCGTGCAATTGGCATGCTGACTGCAGGAATGTCCACCAGAGCTGTTGTCAGAGAACTGAATGTTGATTTCTCTACCAACATCGTTTTAGAGAATGCATTTTAAATCGATGGCAATTTGAACGCACAAAAATACAGTGACGAGATCCTGAGGACCACTGTGAGTCCCATTTTCTTTTTAAAGGTATCTGTGACCAACAGATGCACATCTGTATTCCAAGTCGTGAAATCCATAGATTAGGGCCTCATTTATTTTAATTGACTGATTTCCTCAAACTGTAACTCAGTAAAAAAAAAAAAAGGAAAAATAAATAAATAATAATAATAAAATAAATACAAAAAAAAAAATTTAATACATTTTTTTTTTTTTTTTTTTTAAATCGATGAAATTGTTGCATGTTGCGTTTCTATTTTTGTTCCGTATATAATCCAGGGGAGGCAGGGGATTGGTTTAAACAAAACTGTCACATGACCTGACTGCCAGAAGTAGGCCCTTGTCGTTCCAGCAGAAACTCAGGACCCTGCCATACCCTCATCTCCTTTAGCTAATACAAGCCTCTCCAGGGCCCAGCCAGACACCATGCATTACAAAACAGTACTGGGAACAGGTCTAATTCATTACGCTAAACTGTTAATGCTCTCAGATATGTCAAAGGTTCTTTGTCCCAATACTACAGCCATCTGTGTGTCTGTGTGTGTGTGAGAGAGTGAGAGAGTGAGAGAGAGAGGGGGTTATGGAAGACAATAACAGCCATATCATTGAGTGAGATTAAACAACTTGAGCCGCTTGTCTTTTAAAGGAGTGGTGTTCCCCTCCAGGTCTACAGGTCCACAATACCGCTGCTTCTCTGTTCTCCCTGGTAATTAACTGATGTATGTCACCAACTGTCCTCACCTGGGTCGTGTCTAGTATGCACGAGATGGAAAGAAACGGCGAGGTACTATCTGAACTTGTCCAAATCAGAAATTCATTTTCTGATGCAGTGGTTTTATGAAAATTCACGACACACACATTTGGCAAAGTAACCATTTTAGCTAGATTTACTTCAGTTAGCTGGCTAAACCCTCACTAGCCAAGGGGGCTGCTGGTAACCCATATTTCTCAGCCTCTCTGCACCATATGGACAGAAATACACATAGACCCTGAGGCAGGCTAACACCAGGCTAGTGCCTTGTCAATCCCTAAACACAGATCTGCTATATCTGCAAACTGAAAGAGATGGAGAAAGAAACACCAACACCTACATTGAAGGTTTTTGAAGAGCAGCCATATTTCGGTTGCCATGGCAACCCCTCTTCTCTCCACCTGCAGTTGTTCCTCTTTCTTTCCTAGCGGATAGTAAATATAACTGTGCCTCAGGCTCTCGCTCGCTCCATCTCTCTCTGCTGCTATGTAGAAGGGCCCTGCTCCTCTCTTCAGTCTGATACAATACTGAGGAGGATGAAGTTGTTCCTAGACAACTGTTGTGCTGCTGCCATGTTGTGTTGTCATCTGTTGCTGCCATGCTATGGTGTTGTCTTTTGTCTCTCTTCATGTAGTGTTGTGGTGTCTTGTCGTGATGTGTGTTTTGTATTATGTTTTTAATCCAGCCCCCGCCCCCATAGGAGGCCTTTTGGTAGGCCATTATTATGAATAAGAATTTGATCTTAACTGACTTGCCTAGTTAAATAATGGTTAAATAAAAAATATATACATTACCAGTCAACAGTTTGGACACGCCTACTCATTTAAGGGTTCTCTTGATTTTTTTACTATTTTCAACATTGTAGAATAATAGTGAAGACATCAAAACTATGAAACAACACATACGGAATCACGAAGTAACCAAAAAAAAGTGTTAAACCAAAATATAATTTAGGTTCTTCAAAGTAGCCACCCTTTGCCTTGACAGCTTTGCACACTCTTGGTATTCTCTCAACCAGCTTCATGAGGAATGCTTTACCAACAGTCTTGAAGGAGTTCCCACATAAACTGAGCACTTGTTGGCTGCTTTTCTTTCACTTTGCAGTCCAACTCATCCCAAACTATCTCAATTGGGTTGATGTCGGGTGATTGTGGAGGCCAGGTCATCTGATGCAGCACTCCGTCACTCTCCTTTTTGGTCAAATAGCCCTTACACAGCCTGGAGGTGTGTTTTGGGTCATTGTCCTGTTTAAAAACAAATGATCGTCCTACTAAGCACAAACTAAATGGGATGGCGGATCGCTGCAGAATGCTGTGGTAGCCATGCTGGTTAAGTGTGGTTGAACTCTAAATAAGTCACTGATAGTGTCAACAGCAGAGCACCCCCACACCATCGCACCACCTCCTCCATGCTTCACGGTGGGAACCACACATGCGGAGATCATCCGTTCACCTACTCTGCGTCTCACAAAGACAGTTTGGACTCATCAGACTAAAGGACAGATTTCCACCGGTCTAATGTCCATTGCTCGTGTTTCTTGGCCCAAGAAAGTCTCTTCTTATTATTGGTGTCCTTTAGTAGTGGTTTCTTTGCAGCAATTCAACCATGAAGGCCTGATTCATGCAGTCTCCTCTGAACAGTTGATATTGAGATGTGTCTGTTACTTGAACTCTGTGAAGCATTTATTTGGGCTGCAATCTGAGGTGCAGTTAACTCTAATGAACGTATCCTCTGCTGCAGAGGTAACTCTGGGTCTTCCTTTCCTGTGGCGGTCCTCATGAGAGACAGTTTCATCATAGCGCTTGATGGTTTTTGTGACTGCACTTGAAGAAACTTAAAGTTCTTGAAATGTTCCCGATTGACTGATCGGGAACATGTCTTAAAGTAATGATGGACTGTTGTTTCTCTTTGCTTATTTAAGCAGTTCTTGCCATAACATGGACTTGGTCTTTTACCAAATAGAGCTATCTTCTGTATACCACCCCTACCTTGTCACAACACAACTGATTGGCTCAAACACATTAAGAAGGAAAGAAATTCCACAAACCTTTAACAAGGCACACCTGTTAATTGCATTCCAGGTGACTACCTCATGAAGCAGGTTGAGAGAATGCGAAGCGTGTGCAAAGCTGTCAAGGCAAAGGGTGGCTACTTTGAACAATCTCAAATATAAAATATATTTTG
This sequence comes from Salmo salar, assembly GCF_965601325.2. NCBI lineage: Eukaryota > Metazoa > Chordata > Actinopteri > Salmoniformes > Salmonidae > Salmo > Salmo salar. Next base: position 14,473,618 of record NC_138307.1, read on the forward strand.
ATTTGTTTAACACTTTTTTGGTTACTACATGATTCCATGTGTTATTTCAGAGTTTTGATGTCTTCACTATTATTCTACAATGTAGAAAATAGTAAAAATAAAGAAAATCCTGGAATGAGTAGTGTGTCCAAACCTTTGACTGGTATTGTATAATATATAAGACGCTGCTGATGTAAGGTCAGTTTTGTATTTCCCCTTCACAGTATTGGGATGCAGCCCAAAGAGAGAAGAGTCTGCAATAGTATTGGGACATTGTCCAAGGAGAGAAGAGGATGTGTTACAGTACTGGAACACGGCCCGTGTCCTCAGTGAAAGATCAGTCTGAGGTCTGATTTATTTCTCGTGACCCTGTCATAAGATCTCTCCCTCCATCTCGCGTCTGTTCTGTCGCTTCCTCTCCTCTAGAGCACACTACCAGCCTCTGTCTCCTTCCACTCCCCCAGCTCACTCCCGCCTCCCCTCCTCTTCACCCAGCCTCGCACTTACTCCACCTCTCCTCTCATGCCCCTAATCTTTGTCTTCCTCCCACTCCCGGAGGCTGGAAACCATCTCCCCCCATTATCATCCACCTCCCCCCCTCTTCCCTTCGCCTCTCCGTCCCTCACTCTCTCATTCTCCTCCCTGTCAAGCATTTGGGATATTCAGAACTAGAATCTGTCCATTCTTTTTTGGTGGCGACCTAGAAAAACGGAGGTCACCTTTTAATAGACCACACTACTGGGTTTGATAACGCTTTCCTTCCCAGTCGGCAAAGAGAGAGAGAGCGAACCAGAGCAACCCTTACATATACACACACACACCTTTTACTAGCTGACACTACTTGGGTCTTTCCAGGCAGCAGCGCTTAGAAAAACGCCCACAAGGCTACAGCGCAGGGTGAAACACACAGCCCACACACACATGTCTGGTAAAGAGAGGGGTGTATGTGGTATCAGATATGATGGTGGCAAGAGAGCAGAGTAATAGGGGAACCTTGCGCAAATACCTCAGCAAACAGAAACACACACAGCACTGATTTTTTTGCAGACACTAAACACTACATTGGAAAAAAAATTGGTAAATGCACACAAACATTGAATGTGTTTAACATACAATTATTCAGGGAAACAGAAAGATAGAATGCGGTCAGCAAAAAAATCTAGACGTTGTGTTGAACTTGAGTAGTGTGCGCACACACCACACACACACACACACACACACACACACACACACACACACACACCAAAAGTTTGGACACACCTACTCATTCAAGGGTTTTTCTTTATTTTAACCATTTTCTACATTGTAGAATAATTGTGAAGAAATCAAAACTATGATAACACATATGGAATTATGTAATAACCAAAAAAATTGTTAAAATCAAAGTATATATTATATTTGAGATTCTTCAAAGTAGCCACCATTTGCCATGATGACAGCTTTGCACACTCTTGGCATTCTCTCAACCAATTTCACAAGGTAGTCACCTGGAATACATTTCAACAGGTGCCTTGTTAAATGTTAATTTGTGGAATTTCTTTCCTTATTAATGCGTTTGAGACAATTAGTTGTGTTGTGACAAGGTAGGGTTTCTTCAAGTGCAGTCGCAAAAACCCATCAAGCGCTATGATGAAACTGGCTCTCATGAGGACCGCCACGGGAAAGGAAGACCCAGAGTTACCTCTGCTGATGAGGATAAGTTCATTAGAGTTAACTGCACCTTAGATTGCAGACCAAATAAATGCTTCACGGAGTTCAAGTAACAGACACATCTCAATATCAACTGTTCAGAGGAGACTGCGTGAATCAGGCCTTCATGGTTGAATTGCTGCAAAGAAACCACTACTAAAGGACACCGATAAGAAGTGGAACCTTGCTTGGGCCTAGAAACACGAGCAATGGACATTAGACCGGTGGAAATCTGCCCTTTGGTCTGATCAGTCCAAATTGGAGATTTTTGGTTCCAACCGCTGTGTCTTTGTGAGACGCAGAGTAGGTGAACGGATGATCTCCGCAAGTGTGGTTCCCACAATGAAGCATGGAGGAGAAGGTGTGATGGTGTGGGGGTGCTTTGCTGGTGACACTGTGATTTATTTAGAATTCAAGGCACACTTAACCATCATGGCTACCACAGCATTCTGCAGCGATACACCATCCCTTCTGGTTTGCGCTTAGTGGGACGATCATTTGTTTTTCAACAGGACAATGACCCAACACACCTCTAGGCTGTGTAAGAACTATTTGACCAAGAAGGAGAGTGATGGAGTGCTGCATCAGATGACCTGGCCTCCACAACCACCCGACCTCAACCCAATTGAGATGGTTTGGGAGGAGTTGGACCACAGAGTGAGGGAAAAGCAGCCAACAAATGCTCACCATATGAGGGAACTCCTTCACGCCTGTTGGAAAAGCATTACAGGTGAAGCTGGTTGAGAGAATGCCAAGTGTGTGCAAAGCTGTCATCAAGGCAAAGGGTGGGTACTTTCAAGAATCTAAAATATATTTTGATTTGTTTAAAACTTGGTTACTACATGATTCCATATGTGTTATTTCATAGTTTTGATGTCTTCATTATTATTCTACAATGTAGAAAATAGTAAAAACAAAGAAAAACCCTTGAATGAGTAGGTGTGTCCAAACCTTTGACTGGTACTGTACATAGTAAAGATTTCCGATTTAGAAACAAATAAAAAAACACTGAACCCCAACAAACCAGACCAAAGTTAGGACATGCAGACACAACCTGTAATAACTCAGAATAGATTTCCTCTGCTGACAGTTCAGTGCAATTTAACTTCTTTTCTAATAAGTTCAATATTCTTTTTTATTCTGTTTCTATGTCTGGATTCCGTTTTTATAGGGCCCTACCTAGTGATTTATCTCTGTGTGTGTGTGTGTGTGTGTGTGTGTGTGTGTGTGTGTGTGTGTGTATATACACTGCTCAAAAAAATAAAGGGAACACTTAAACAACACAATGTAACTCCAAGTCAATCACACTTCTGTGAAATCAAACTGTCCACTTAGGAAGCAACACTGATTGACAATAAATTTCACATGCTGTTGTGCAAATGGAATAGACAACAGGTGGAAAATATAGGCAATTAGCAAGACACCCCCAATAAAGGAGTGGTTCTGCAGGTGGGGACCACAGACCACTTCTCAGTTCCTATGCTTCCTGGCTGATGTTTTGGTCACTTTTGAATGCTGGCGGTGCTTTCACTCTAGTGGGAGCATGAGACGGAGTCTACAACCCACACAAGTGGCTCAGGTAGTGCAGCTCATCCAGGATGGCACATCAATGCGAGCTGTGGCAAGAAGGTTTGCTGTGTCTGTCAGCGTACTGTCCAGAGCATGGAGGCGCTACCAGGAGACAGGCCAGTACATCAGGAGACGTGGAGGAGGCCATAGGAGGGCAACAACCCAGCAGCAGGACCGCTACCTCCGCCTTTGTGCAAGGAGGAGCAGGAGGAGCACTGCCAGAGCCCTGCAAAATGACCTCCAGCAGGCCACAAATGTGCATGTGTCTGCTCAAACGGTCAGAAACAGACTCCATGAGGGTGGTATGAGGACCCAACGTCCACAGGTGGGGGTTGTGCTTACTGCCCAACACCGTGCAGGATGTTTGGCATTTGTCAGAGAACACCAAGATTGGCAAATTCGCCACTGGCGCCCTGTGCTCTTCACAGATGGAAGCAGGTTCATACTGAGCACATGTGACAGACGTGACAGAGTCTGGAGACGCCGTGGAGAACGTTCGGCTGCCTGCAACATCCTCCAGCATGACCGGTTTGGCGGTGGGTCAGTCATGGTGTGGGGTGGCATTTCTTTGTTGTGCCGCACAGCCCTCCATGTGCTCACCAGAGGTAGCCTGACTGCCATTAGGTACCGAGATGAGATCCTCAGACCCCTTGTGAGACCATATGCTGGTGCGGTTGGCCCTGGGTTCCTCCTAATGCAAGACAATGCTAGACCTCATGTGGCTGGAGTGTGTCAGCAGTTCCTGCAAGAGGAAGGCATTGATGCTATGGACTGGCCCGCCCGTTCCCCAGACCTGAATCCAATTGAGCACATTTGGGACATCATGTCTCGCTCCATCCACCAACGCCACAGACTGTCCAGGAGTTGGCGGATGCTTTAGTCCAGGTCTGGGAGGAGATCCCTCAGGAGACCATCCGCCACCTCATCAGGAGCATGCCCAGGCGTTGTAGGGAGGTCATACAGGCACGTGGAGGCCACACACACACTACTGAGCCTCATTTTGACTTGTTTTAAGGACATTACATCAAAGTTGGATCCGCCTGTAGTGTGGTTTTCCACTTTAATTTTGAGTGTGACTCCAAATCCAGACCTCCATGGGTTGATAAACTGGATTTCCATTGATTATTTTTGTTGTCAGCACATTCAACTATGTAAAGAAAAAAGTATTTAATAAGATTATTAATTCAGATCTAGGATGTGTTATTTTATTTGAGCAGTGTATATATAAGTGTGTTTGCAAATCCAGAGGTAGACATTTGCATTGTGGTACAGCAGACTGCTGATAACAGGTTAGGTGAGGTTAACCAGTGGTGAACTGTGGTTGATTATCTGTGTAGTTCATTTCTGGACTTCCTCACTGTGGGATGGGAACGTGATCATAGACCGTGTCGATGCTGCCCAAGCTTCGTCTACAATGCCTCACACATAACAAAAAACACAACTACTACGAATTTTTTGATTTGTTTTCCCCCATGATGTTTTTGTTGTACCCTGAACCTGTTGTGGGTGTGTGTGTACTACTTTAGAAAGGAGAAGAAATAAACAACTATTCAGCTAATCATAGTTAACACAGACACATTTGGAGCGAAGAGACAGGAGCATGCCTGCTGGGCAACCCAAAGTATTCGTATCTCTCTGGCAGCATTTAGGAGACACACACACACACACACACACACACACACACCACACAAGTAGCAGCCAAGGCAGCCCTAAGGCATACAACACACACCAGCTGTCTACCAACTGAGGTTATAGAGATCCTGTAGTCAGCACCCCAGGCCAGTCAATGTTACCTACGCTGTGACGCTCCACTTCCCTTAGTTGGCCTACCTAAAAACACACACACACACACACACACACACCCTTATCCCCAAGCTTAGGGTAAGAAGGGGGAACAAACGTATGTACCAGTGTATCAGTTCCATTCTGACATCAACAGGGGGAAGGGAGGGATATAAAGAGAGAAAAAAGGAGTGATGAGAGGGGGGTTACAGAGAAATAGGGATACAGAGAGGGGGAAATCGACGTCGGGGTCTGACCACTGGGGTATAAGAACTGGAGACTGCGTCCAAGTTGTCCACCCTGTTGTTTTCAAGGTAATCTACTCACGTTACCCAATTCATGGACCGTCTATATCTGAGTTGCACCCGGTTTATACAGACCAGCATCACATGTTCACTACGGTTTATACAGACCAGCATCACATGTTCACTACGGTTTATACAGACCAGCATCACATGTTCACTACGGTTTATACAGACCAGCATCACATGTTCACTACGGTTTATACAGACCAGCATCACATGTTCACTACGGTTTATACAGACCAGCATCACATGTTCACTACGGTTTATACAGACCAGCATCACATGTTCACTACGGTTTATACAGACCAGCATCACATGTTCACTACGGTTTATACAGACCAGCATCACATGTTCACTACAGTTTATACAGACCAGCATCACATGTTCACTACGGTTTATACAGACCAGCATCACATGTTCACTACGGTTTATACAGACCAGCATCACATGTTCACTACGGTTTATACAGACCAGCATCACATGTTCACTACGGTTTATACAGACCAGCATCACCTGTTCACTACGGTTTATACAGACCAGCATCACATGTTCACTACGGTTTATACAGACCAGCATCACATGTTCACTACGGTTTATACAGACCAGCATCACATGTTCACTACCACTCACTACGGTTTATACAGACCAGCATCACATGTTCACTACGGTTTATACAGACCAGCATCACATGTTCACTACGGTTTATACAGACCAGCATGACATGTTCACTACCATTCACTACGGTTTATACAGACCAGCATCACATGTTCACTACGGTTTATACAGACCAGCATCACATGTTCACTACCACTCACTACGGTTTATACAGACCAGCATCACATGTTCACTACCACTCACTACGGTTTATACAGACCAGCATCACATGTTCACTACCACTCACTACGGTTTATACAGACCAGCATCACATGTTCACTACCACTCACTACGGTTTATACAGACCAGCATCACATGTTCACTACCACTCAGTGCGCACAGGGAGCAGCGGGGGCAGCCACAACAACACCTTATCCAAAAATATGGCAGACATTGGATGAATAGAAAAATTGTAATATCTTTGGTTGTGAGTGACAAATTAAGTTATGTTTATTTATTTTTTAATTTTCGGCCTCTGCTACAATTATTTGACTAAATTATTTGACATTTGGCACAAATGTCATGACTAAAGGGTCTTATTAGCAGGCCTGGAATTTCTTAGGGGGCAAGGGCCACCTGCCAGGGCACCAAGGCCACCTGCCAGGGCACCAAGGCCACCTGCCAGGGAACCAAGGCCACCTGCCAGGGCACCAAGGCCACCTGCCAGGGCACCAAGGCCACCTGCCAGGGCACCAAGGCCACCTGCCAGGGCACCAAGGCCACCTGCCAGGGCACCAAGGCCACCTGCCAGGGCACCAAGGCCACCTGCCAGGGCACCAAGGCCATCTGCTAGGTCCAAAATAGTCCATTTAAATCGATTTGAAAACTGAAACACATGTTTTTCGTAACAGAATTTATGTAAATGTTTGGAAATAATTTGCCTACATGTCGAAGTGCAGGTGATAGCCTATGCGTATTGGCAAGAGCATATCATGTCCAGACCGATACTGACATGAGGGAGGCGCCTGAAAATGTAGCCAAACTTTAAATTAGACTTTTAATTACATATATATATAGGCTAAACACCAGTCATGTTTGATAAATATAAAGTAGGATCATTATTACTACTATCTAAAGGCTTGATTCTGTCCACATACTTGAGGGACTGTTCGTTCCGATAGGAAAGAAAGGCCAGTGCCTGTTATGCACTTGAACATCACCCACCTTGCAATCTGAATGGAGGCAGTCAACATTTTGAAACTACTTAACCATAAATGTAAATTGGTTAAAACCTGGAAGTTTATCATTTTATGAGGCATGTCTTACCATGTTCTGACCATAGGAATGTTAAGGGGATTATTTTATAAACACTTCCTCATATGCCATTGAAACCAGTGTCTCATGTTCTCAACTTTCTTTTGTTGTCCAGCAGCCAAAGACACAATCCTAGTCATTAACAACCCATGCATCTTTAGGTCTTCCCTCTTTCTAACGCCTCGATCACACCGACAGTATCATTGCATTTTGGTACACCAGAAGTCCATTCATTTCCAATGGAACGCTGCGTTTGTCATGCAGCGTTGCGTTGCAGTGCGTTCTCCTTGGTTCATAGGTTGGATTTATCGAACGTAGGCATCAAACTGTATGCGTTGATGGCCTGACAGAAATGGTAGCAGAAGGTGAATGTTGAACTTTTGTTGCACACATCAAGATGATGCGTACCATTTTGCACAATGACGATGTAGGTGTAATGGAGGTATACATTTCTGAAGGGTATTTTCATCTCTGTCATATGAAACCACTCGCGTGTGTGGCGCACTTTTGCTGCTAATTGCATTTTGGAACATTCATGCTTATAGCCTACTGCCGTGCGCGCATTGCCGTGCCTTATAAATGTGAAGAAATAGCCTAATACTTTATCAACATTTTCAGCTTAACTTTCTGATCTGTTGCATCAGCCTAATTGCTTTAAAAAAAAAAAAATTATGTATTAATTTGGGTTCCGTCGCATCTCACAACTGTCCCAGAGTGTTTGGGATATTTATTTCCTGCACAATAGAATGTCTCAACTTTTGGACTATGGGACATAGTAGATTGACATAAGCTAGTGCTTTTGCTGTTCATTAGGCATACTCATCTTGTTGATGCGCCTCGGAATAATTTAAACTAAAATTGGTTTGTTTTTTCATTCCGTTTCTATGTCTGGATTCCGTTTTTATAGGGCCCTACCGAGTGATTTACGTATGTGTGTGTGTGTGTGTGTGTGTGTGTGTGTGTGTGTGTGTGTGTGTGTGTGTGTGTGTGTGTATATATATATATATATATATATATAAGTGTGTTTGCAAATCCAGAGGTAGACATTTGCATTGTGGTAAAGCAGACTGCTGATAACAGGTTATATGCACATCGGAATTCGGATAAGAATGGCCCGCGGTTGCAATCCCTGATGAGTCCGTCTTCACTTGTAGCCTACTTCGGAGCTGCGATGCCAGTGAGAAGGACCCAGTCACGTGACAGGCATTGGTTAATAAGAATTTAATTATCTGAGAAAGACATGTGAGCGAGAGGTGCTTCGGAGCATGGTGATTGGCAGCTGGGAGAAGAGAAGAATAATTATTGTATTCAGCGCAAGGGCACAATGACCACTTGGGCTGCAAGGCATGGATTATTTTAGGGGGCATTACGGCCATGGCCGTCGATGCCGCCGGTAAATTCGAGAGCTGCTTATTAGGAATTTTCTAATCTGACTTCTCTATGTGGCAATTATCTTTCTGGGCTGGGTGTCAGTTAAACTGTAGTACCAAAGCAAAAGTGTAGGAGCAGTCGAAACCGTGCTTCTAGAATGGAACCTTGGCCTCTTGGGACTGACAAGGGGGTAGTAAATGTGACAATTTTCCTCTCTACCCTCACAAGGCGCAAAACTGCAACAACAACAAAAAAACACTTGCATTTGCAACAATTTGACTTGGCAATACGCCAATTTTTTTATTGGTCGCTAGGGTGCAAGTGAAAAAAACTGTAGCTGGTCACGTTAGTCTTTGGTTCACAATTAGCTTTTCAAAACAGCAATGGGTAACTAAATCAGGTATTCAAAAATGTTGGTCCGAAGTCTTGGTTGAATCTTTGCGATGCGCAATTCAGTCATCATGCACTGTTTGAATTAACTTTGTTGTAATTTTCTCCCCAATTTTTGTGATTACGATTTTGTCTCATTGCTGAAACTCCCCAACGGGGTCGAGAGAGAGGCGAAGGTCGAGTCATGCTTCTTCCGAAACATGACCCACCAAACTGCGCTTCTTAACACCTGTTCGCTTAACCCTGAAGCCAGCAGCAATGTGTCGGAGGAAACACCGTTCAACTGACAACCGAAGTCAGCCTGCAGGCGCCTGGCCGGCCACAAGGAGTCGCTAGAGCACGATGAGCCAAGCAAAGCACCACGCCCAAACCCTCCCCTAACCCGGATGATGCTGGGCAATTGTGCACCGTCCTATGGGACTCCCAGTCACGGCCGGTTGTGACAGCCTGGGATCGAACTCCAGGCTGCAGTGCCTTCGCAACACTGCGCTGCAGTGCCTTCGCAACACTGCGCTGCAGTGCCTTCGTAACACTGCGCTGCAGTGCCTTCGCAATACTGCGCTGCAGTGCCTTAGACCGCTGTGCCACTTGGGAGGCTGAATGAACATTTCTAAAGGCATTCCCCAAAAAACCTTCCCAATTAAATGACTGCAAAGTAGGCCTACCTGGCAGAATGATATCATGATGATTTGTACCAATCGCAGGACATTTGTTTAGCAAACTGCCATGACATGTAGCCAGCCTACAGTGACATTGTAGCCTACAGTAAAAACACAACTAGCCAAACAATGGTCTCTTGCTAGTTTACACAAATTAAAGGGCAACTACATGCTCCAATGTTGTTTTTGTTCTCCTGATGTGGTTTAAGCATTGTTGTGGACTTAAATACAGAAATGGAATGTTCTTTTCTATAAAAAGGTGATTAAGAGAAAACCTGAAAAAACTAAATAGGATAACTCAGAAGCCTGGAAAAATAAAACCGCGGGAAGTGAATTTACCAAAAGATAAACTGATTTTATAGAACCCTACAAAGTGACTTCAAAAATCTTTAACACCTTTTTGAGATAAAATAAAATCTTTGTTTTCCTACAAACAATCAATATAAATGACATTGTCAAGTTAAAATGTCATTTCTTTGTGTATGGAGGGTAGGTCATTATAGACTATAGGCTACTTGCTCAGATAACATTTAAATGACGCGTGTATCATCCGCTGTCCCTGGTCAGTATTCTTTTCATTCGGGCCAGTAGCTTCCAGTTGGCACTGGCCTGGTGTGCCAGTGGCAAATGTACCTGAATGTTAAGCTCTGCAAGGGCATGCGAATATAAAAGTCATTATTAGGTTCTGTATGGAATGCAGGCACATTACGAGACACAGGTCAGGTCATTATCGCTGAGCAGTGGTGAAAAACCGGGACGACCAAATCACGTGCTGGTGCCATCAACTGAAAAAGTTGAGAGCACCAGTGCCACCAAAATAAAAGTTAGTCTAGAACTCTGCCTCATAACCCCCCTTTAAATCTCCAGAGAGAAAGGCTTGACCCCGTTTGGGCTGTGGTGTGCGTGGTGTTCCATGAGGATTGGCGGCTGTGGGACACACACTCGAATTAAAATGCTCTTCATTAACAAGGTGAGCACCTGGGAAAGTATTTATAGGCTGACTTCTGAGTGTGTGTGTTTGTCGGACTGTGAACCAGCCAGCCAGTCAGTCAGTCACACTGGGTCAGAATCATAGAAAAAGTTTGGTGAACCTGAACACCGTTTTGATGGCCTAGGAGGTAGAAAAAATGGAATATAGAATTATGCAAGTTTTTTTGTAATAGTATTTATGTAATGAAAGTCAGATCATTATTACTAAACCTGACCCTTGGCATGGAGGGATTTAAAACACACACACACACACACACACACACACACACACACACACACACACACACGGCTGTCAAATCTAGCTCAAGAAGCATGACAACATTCCCTTATATGACCAAAATAATGAGCGAACACCTGAGTCTTCTCTCCTCCAGGCTATTTCTGCTCTGACCGTCACCAGGGTTAAGAACTAAACCCCTCAGCCTGGCTAGTGAGTGACCACCCAAATCAAACTTCATCTGAGCTAGTTTCTTCCCCATTGGGAGAGTCTGAGCCCTGCTAGCCCGACATGGAAACCCCTCCCATTTGGAGCGAAGCAGCAGGGCAAGAAAGTGACTGAGTAGGCAGCAGTTCATTTAGCCAACACCCAGGTCACAGATACACAGCTCCAAGTCATGCTGCAGCAGCCCCCCAGCCCAGCCAATACAGCCCCAATTCAGGCAACAGCTGCCCCCAGCCCAGCCAAGACAGCCAGTCCCAAGACAAGCTGCAGCAGCCCCCATCCCAGCCAGCCAGTCCCAAGTCAAGCAACAGCAGTCCCCAGTCAAGCTGCAGCAGCCCCCATCCCAGCCAGCCAGTCCCAAGTCAAGCTGCAGCAGCCCCCAGCCAGCCCCCAGTCAAGCTGCAGCAGCCCCCAGCCAGCCCCCAGTCAAGCTGCAGCAGCCCCCATCCCAGCCAGCCAGTCCCAAGTCAAGCAACAGCAGCCCCCAGCCAGCCCCCAGTCAAGCTGCAGCAGCCCCCATCCCAGCCAGTCAACACAGACCCAAGTCAAGCTACAGCAGCCCCCAATCCAGTCAGCCTCAAGTCAAGCTACAGCCGCCCCCAATCCAGTCAGCCTCAAGTCAAGCTACAGCCGCCCCCAATCCAGTCAGCTCCAAGTCAAGCTACAGCCGCCCCCAATCCAGTCAGCCCCAAGTCAAGCTACAGCAGCCCCCAATCCAGTCAGCCCCAAGTCAAGCTACAGCAGCCCCCAATCCAGTCAGCCTCAAGTCAAGCTACAGCAGCCCCCAATCCTGTCAGCCCCAAGTAAAGCTACAGCAGCCCCCATCCCAGCCAGCCAGCACAGCCCCAAGCCCGGCAATAGCAGCCCAAGCCAGCCAGTCCCTAGTCAAGCTACAGCAGCCACCAGCCGAGCCAGCCTAGAGCCCTCTCTGTGTTTTGACCAAGTAGAGGAAAACGCCACCAGAGCTGTGGAGCATGGCTGGTCCCATGGCCTGATATGGCCCTCAGCAGCACATGTTACAGGGGAGATGGGGGGAGGGGGGGCGGTAGAGAGTGAGTGAGGTCTCCATGGCCTGTCCCATCTTCAGGCATCAAAACTCAACTTTGGTCATACAAGCACTTCAACCAACCGAGCCATAGGAAACCATAGTATTTGCATGTACAATCAACTCCTGATAAATGCAACATCCTGGGACTGTGGTAATTGTAACATCATGTATTGAACAGGAGAGTGTAGAACCATGGAGCATTTAAAAACAAGGTCATTGACCTGGAAAACCACGCATAGCCCTGGTGAGGCGTGTGACTAATAGGAGTCAGTGACACATCAGTCTAAGCTTTAGCCATGTTTAACAAAGCCTATTATAGACCTGGACTAATCCTTCTTTACACCTCCTTATCCCTGCTCAGACACACAAATACACAGCCTTAACTCACTTAGAATAGTCTGTGTACAGCATGACTGGTCACACAGAGGCACAGGCACACACTGCCTCTCAAAGAAGACCCACTGACTGACTAAAATCTGATACAGGAAGTAGACTTCTCCACTGATCAGGGGTAGCTGATCCTGCAGAACTAGTACTGGCTTTAGTTCCAGCCCTGGTCCTAGACTCACACAGCACAAGAGTAGGAATAGTCAGTAGGTATAAACAGAGATATATTGATGATGAAGTGAGCAGTCCCAACCCACACATCCATCATCTCTGTGCTCCACTCTGAAGCAGTAGAATTGAGAAATGGAAGTGGGGAACAGTAATCTAACTGAGCCTACTGGATACAGATAGTGTGTGTGTGTGTGTTTGTGTGCGCACACACACACAAAAATATAAAATGCAACATGCAAGAATTTCAAAGATTTTACTGAGTTACTGTTCAAAGGAAATCAATCAATGGAAATAAATGAATGATGCCCTAATCTACGGAATTCACATGACTGTGAATACAGATATGCATCTGTTGGTCACAGATACCTTAAAAATAAAAAATAAAGTAGGGGAGGGGTCAGAAAACCAATCAGTATCTGGTTTCAGCACCATTTGCCTCATGCAGAGTGACATCTCCTTCACATAGAGTTGATCAGGCTGTTGGTTGTGGCCTCTACAATGGCTGTGTGAAGTTGTTGGATATTGGTGGGAACTGGAACACGCTGTTGTACACGGCGATCCAGAGCATCCCAAACATGCTCAACGGGTGACATGTCTGGTGAGTATGCAGGCCATGGAAGAACTGGGACAGTTTCAGTTTCCATGAATTGTGCATAGATCCTTGAAACATTGGGCCGTGCATTATCATGCTGAAACATGAGGTGATAGCGGTGGATGAATGGCATGACAATGGGCCTCAGGATCTCATCATGGTATCTCTGTGCAATCAAATTGCCATCTCTTAAATGCAATTGTGTTCGTTGTCCATAGCTTATGCCTGCCTATACCATAACCCCACTGCTACCATGGAGCACTCTGATCACAACGTCTGACATCTGCCCGGTACAGTTGAAAACGGGAATCATCCATGAAGAGCACACTTCTCCAGCGTATCAGTGGCCATTAAAGGTGAGCATTTGCCCACTGAAGTCAGTTACGATGCCGAACAGCAGTTAGGTCACGACCCTGGTGAGGACGACGAGAACCCAGATGAGCTTCCTTGAGATGGTTTCTGACAGCTTGTGCAGAAATTCTTTGGTTGTGCAAACCCAGTTTCATCAGCTGTCCAGGTGGCTGAAGAAGCCGGATGTGGAGGTCCTCGGCTGGCAGTTGTAAGGCCGGTTGGATGTAAGGCCAAATTCTCCAAAACGACATTGCTTATGGTATAGAAATGAACATTAAATTCTCTGGCAATAGCTCTGGTGGACATTCCTTTAGTCAGCATGCCAACTGCACACTCCCTCAAAACTTGAGACATCTGTGGCCTTTTATTGCCCCCAGCACAAGGTGCACCTGTGTAATGATCATGCTGTTTAATTAGCTTCTTGATATACCACACCTGTCAGGTGGATGGATTATCTTGGCAAAAGGAGAAATAGTCACTAACAGATGTAAACAAATTTGTGCACAGAATGAGAGAAATAAGCTTTTCGTGCGTATGAAACATTTCGGGAATATTTTATTTCAGCTCATGAAACCAACACTATACATGTGTTAATATTTTTTGTTTCGTGTGAAATATATAATTTTTTTCTCCATGACCTAGGCCTAATATGCTCCCCACAGGTTCAAGTCAAGAATACAATACAGTAGGATAGAATGTGATAAAATAGAGAAAAAAAATACTAAATAGCCTACAATAGAATAGTGTCTCTCTCTGTGTGGTTTGGTTTGGCCTACTTCTCAGAACTGAGCCAGGGTCCACAGGGAAACGACTGGAGAGAGGGGCAATCACACGTGTCAGACAACCTGGGATATGTTTTCTAAGTGTGAAACGGGAACAAACGTTTCTGAAACAGAGCTGCCCGAAATGAACTTGTCCAATAGAAAGACAAATCCATTTTTTTATGTCTAAAAGACTGGCAGACACTGGCAATCTAAGGCCAGTTATTTTTCTCCTGTGGCTAAGGTTAGGATTTAGGAACGCCAAACTGATCCTAGAGACCTGTGTCTAAGGACAACTTCTACTGCCAGGAGATTTAAAAGAGTTTCTCCTGATTTTGCCTCCATGCTCTCCATCGTGGGGGTCTGTAAAAGCACAGACACACATATACAGACACACACAAGTATCTACATGCTTCTGACGGATGTTGAGAAGCTGCACCCAATGTTTCATACATACATTTAATTCAGAGAGCACACCAGAACTCTTTCCCATATAGAGCCTAGGTCAAGCTATAGGAATTGTATCTGCCAGGTTGTGCAATGTGTGATCCCCTAGTCATCCTTTCAGCTCACCTGTATTCTTTATTTAGTAGTGCAACTGTTACAATCTATCACCTTCCAATGGATCATTCATTGGGGCTGGGGTTAACATAAAAATAGACGGGAGAGATCTGTTTTCTGCAATACAGTACCATTAACATGACCATATATGCTTCAATTATTTTCACCATCAGATTCCTTCTGAAATGGACCTCTCCAGTGCTTGTAGTAATAGTATTAGTGGTAGTAAAACTTGGATTCAGAACTAGTCAGCAGATATAACAACATGGTGACACTAACGTTACTCATCTAATAATAAATACATAGTTAGCATAACCACTTGATTTGATTATGAACCATTCCCCCGTTCTAGGAATGAAATTGAAGCCTAACACTCAGCTAGCTAACTAAACGTATATAGGCTAATTGACTAGTTAAACCAGGGGTGAGTTGATGGTAAGCAAGATACACAGTTAGCTAGCAAGCATGCAATGACAGCAAATAACCAGATGCCAACGTTAGGTAGCTAGTTGGTTAGCAAGCACTAGTAGCACCAACAGCTAAAGTGACAAGATGTTGGCCAAGTGGCTTGGTGCTTTAGCTAGCAACAGAAGGTAGTTAGCTACCTACCCATCTGACTAGCTAACAAACTCGTTTGCTAACCAAACACAAATCTAGCTAGCTAACGTGAACTAACTAATACATATTGACTGGTTAGCTAACATTAGATACCTAGCTAGCTCACTTGGGGGAAAAATGGAGGCCTGAAACTAGCTAACCTATCTAGTTAGCTAAATTGATATTTCACAAAACGGCAACTAGCTACCTATGGTTCAAAGAAACCCCAAAATATGGATGACAGTTTGCGTTACCGAGAAGGAGCAATTTCAGTTCTCTCCTCGAGTCCCGCTTGTCTCGCCGGAGTTGTTTGTCTATCTCCGCATTGATTCGTTTCGATTCCTTCGCCTCTTCGCTCAGGCAGCAAGCCATCATCGACTCCAAAGTCATCCCTCCTGGTTTTGGCAGCCCGCTGGTTAGAATGGACTAGCTGGTTGGGTTAACTTTAGCTAGGTATCTAATATCACGATCCTCGCTTCTAATGTCTGGCGAGGAGGTGGACTGGGGGGTCTTGGATGGGAATGGGGGAGGGGAGCTAGGGGCCTCGCTGTCAAGTTGTCCCCAACCGAGAACTGCCCGACTTCACCCGTGTACAGATCTCAGCAAATCACGGGAGGATCGGCGAAGAGGGGGCAGTGTCGGTGCGAGGGGGTGTGTTGAGGGCCTCTCTCCGTTGATGCGCGCCTCAAGCCTTGTTTAAATTTCTCACGTTAGCTAGCTAGTTGGACAACTAGCTAGCTACCTGGCTAGCTAACTATCCCTATTACCTGCCTCGATTGCGATACCCTGTGTTCACTGACTTGGGTTCGTGCGTCCCCTGGTCCTCGGCCTGACACAACGAGCGGGGCTAACTGCACTGTCGCGACATCCAACAAGCTAGTTAGCTAACGTAGCCAACTGTCCGCCTTCTCAGCGCCCCCCGCCCCCTAGCTAGAGCCAAGCCACAA
The DNA here is from genome assembly GCF_965601325.2 of Salmo salar. NCBI lineage: Eukaryota > Metazoa > Chordata > Actinopteri > Salmoniformes > Salmonidae > Salmo > Salmo salar. Next base: position 14,490,117 of record NC_138307.1, read on the forward strand.
TTGTCAGTAAAATGCACACAAAGGCAACGCATCCATATGGCCAGTCTTGAAATGGCACAGTCACCACTTCCCAGCAAATGCTCGTCCTCTTTTTCTATCCAACTAAACGCTAGCTAGGTTCCAGCGTTATGTCTCGCTAGCTGAACGGCTTCGTGATGTGTCAGAGCTGTGATGCTGGCAAACTGAGAAATGACCATTCCCCAGTCAGATTTGGCTGACTAGCTAGCAGTGCAGCATTCGATTGAATCTCGCATCATTTTTGGCGCAGTTATCGCATGAAAACACAGCCGCTAGTTAAATAAACAGAAAACAAAATGCGTATTGATGGCCTCGCTAGCAACTAGCAGTTCCATTTATTAGCAGATCGTTGCGTTTCTGTTGAAAACCGTGGGCATGGCACACTCTAGTATGATGCCAGGAGGGTACTAGGCAACCAAAGTGAGTGACAGTGGGTTTGCACGTTACATGAGCAGGAAAGGGGGCGGGACGTCTTTTAATTCTGGAGGTGGTTTCTGAGAACCACTCATTTTAGGTCGATGCATACAACAAACGGCATACATAAAATGCAGCTAGAAGGCAACGACAAATAATTCAGATTTTTTCCATATTGCTTTATGAGTTCATAATGGATCTATTTAGGGAGATTACCGGTATTGGTTTTTCAATGGCACAGGGATCAGCGGATTAATATCGCAGCTCCCACCCACTCATGATCTGCGGGTTTGCACTGCAAATGCACGCTATTAGATGATGGAGTTTATGGACGTTAGGGTACTAGGGGGTAACTAGCCCCCCCTCAGAACAATGTCTAATTGCTGATTCAAAAAAGCAACATTCACACGACATTGCATGTCACCATTAATATCCGCACTATGAGGAGATTTGATGTAAAGTTCCACTTTTTAATTCACCTGCATGTTAATTTTCTCTGTTGTTCCTTTTCCATACAATCCATTATGTACAATTACTCTACATATTCATTGAATAATACAAGATTTTAAATCACAACCGTTTTTAAAATGACATTCAGGAGCAAAAGGTTTTCAATAGTTGTTTTTAATTCACAAATAATAAATAATTGGAATATAATATTGGAATGGAATATGAGTAATAACATTGGAATATAACATTTAATAACAATAACTATAACTTAACTAATTCATTCAGTGAAACACTGATGTGGCAACTCTCTTATGCTCTGCTATTGCACAATTCTAATTTGTACATAGGTCACAAATAAAGCTATCCCCAGTAAAAGTGGAACACAACTCATAAGCCCACCTGTGACTAAACAGGGGAGAGAGATGCCAATTGAAATGCTCTCTCTTAAAAACATAGCTAGCTATCTGGCTATATCAAATCAAATCATATTTCTCACATGCCCCGAATACAACAGGTGTAGACCTTACCGTCCAATGCTTACTTACAAGCCTTTAATCTTCTTAGGGCTAGGCCCCTTTTTCTAAATTTCCGCCTGACGTGTGACGTGCCCAAAGTAAACTGCCTATTCCTCAGGCCCCGATAACAGGATATGCATATAATTGGTACCATTGGAAAGAAAATACTTTGAAGTTTGTAGAAATGTTAAAATAATGTAAGATAATATAATACAATAGATATGGTAGGAGAAAATCCAAAGAAAAACCAACCAGATTTTTTTTTTTTTGAGAGCCCATGCTCTCACAATGGAAAGTATAGGGGCATACTGCATTCTAGCTCCCATGATGCAATTCCTATGGCTTCCACAGGGTGTCAGCAGTCTATGTTCAAGGTTTCAGGCTTGTAACTTCAAAAACAAATAAGAAAGATCAGTTTTAGTACAGGAACACAGTCTTGGAAATTCGTGTATTGAACATACTTCTTTCCGTAAGAAATATTATAGTTTGATGACATTTTAGGGTAACTGAGGAGTAAATAGAAACATATTATGACTTCAGATTCCTTTCTCTGAATGTTGAACGAGTGGATTACTCAAATCGATGGCGCCAACTCAACTGACTTTTTGGGATATAAAGAAGGATTTTATCTAACAAAACGACACTACATGTATAGCTGGGACCCTTTGGATGACAAATCAGAGGAAGATTTTCAAAAAGTAAGTGAATATTTAATCGCTATTTGTGAATTTATGAAACCTGTGCCGGTGGAAAATTATTTTGATGTGGGGCATCATCCTCAGACAATCGCATGGCATGCTTTTGCTGTAATGGCTACTGTAAATCGGACAGCGCAGTTAGATGAACAATAATTTAAGCTTTCAACTGATAAAAGACACTTGTATGTACCTAAATGTTTAATATCCATAATTTTTATGATTATTTATTTGAATTGTGCGTCCTCCAGTTTCACTGGAAGATGTCCCACTAGCAGGATGCCGAGCCCTAACTAACAATGCAGTTCAAGAAATAGAGTTAAGAAAATATTTACTAAATAAACTACAGTAAACAAATGTAAAAAAAAAAAGTAACACAATAAAATAACAATAATGAGGCTAAATACAGGGGGGTACCAGTACCGAGTCAATGTACGGGGTACAGGTTATTCGAGATAATTTGTACATGTAGGCCCCAGTGATGTACTGGGCTTTATGCACTACCCTCTGTAGCGCCTTACGGTCAGATGTCGAGCAGTTGCTATACCAGGCAATGATGCAACCGGTCAGGATTCTCTTGATGGTGCAGCTGTAGAACTTTTTGAGGATCTAGGGACACATGCCAAATCCATTCAGTTTTCTGACGGGGAAAAGGCCTTCTTCATGACATTCTTGGTGTGTTTGAACCCTGATTAGTTTGTTGGTGATGTTGACACCAAGAAACTTGAAACTCTCGACCTGCTCCACTACCCGTCGATGTGAATGGGGGCGTTTGGCCCTCCTTTTCCCATAGTCCACGATAATCTCAACTCTCTTGCTCACATTGAGGGAGAGGTTGTTGTCTTGGCACCACACTGCCAGGTCCCTGACCTCCTCCCTATAGGCTGTCTCATCGTTGTCGGTGATCAGGCCTACCACCGTTGTGTTGTCAGCAAACTTAATGATGGTGTTGGAGTCGTGCTTGGCCAGTAGTGGGTGAATGGGGAGTACAGGAGGGGACTAAGCACACACCCCTGAGGGGCCCCCGTGTTGAGGATCAGAGTGGCAGATGTGTTGTTGACTACCCTTACCCCCATCAGGAAGTCCATGATCCAATTGCAGAGGTAGGTGTTTAGTCCCAGGGTCCTTAGCTTAGTGATGAGCTTTGAGGGCACTATGGTGTTGAACGCTGAGCTGTAGTCAATGAACATCATTCTTACATAGGTGTTCCTTCTGTCCAGGTGGGAAAGGGCAGTGTAGAGTGCGATTGAGATTGCGTCATCTGTGGATCTATTAGGGCGGTGTGTGAATTGGAATGGGTCTAGGGTTTACGGGATGATGGTGTTGATGTGAGCCATGACCAGCCTTTCAAAGCACTTCATGGCTACCGACGTGAGTGCTACGGGCAGTAGTCATTTAGGCAGGTTACCTTTGTTTTCAAGGGCACAGGGACTATGGTGGTCTGCTTGAAACATGTAGGTATTAAAGACTCGGTCAGGGAGAGGTTGAAAATATCAGTGAAGACACTTGCCAGTTGGTCCGTGCATGCTCTGAGTACACATCCTGGTAATCTGTCTGTCCCCGCTGCCTTGTGAATGTTGACCTGTTTAAAGGTCTTGCTCACATCATCTACGGAGAGCGTGATCAGACAGTCGTCCGGAACAGCTGGTTCCCTCATGCATGTTTCAGTGTTGCTTTCCTCAAACAAGCATAAAAGGCATTTAGCCCGTATGGTAGGCTCGTGTCACTGGGCAGCTCACGGCTGGGTTTCCTTTTTTAGTTCATAATAGTTTGCAAGCCCTGCCACGTCCGACGAGCATCATAGCTGGTGTAGTAGGATTCAGTTATAGTCCTGTATTGACACTTTGCCTGTTTGATGGTTCGTCTGAGGGCATAGCGGAATTTCTTATAAGCGTCCGGATTAGTGTCCCGCTCCTTGAAAGCGGCAGCTCTAGCCTCTCTGTGCGGCTGTTGCCTGTAATCCATGGCTTCTGGTTGGGATATGTATGTACAGTCACTGTAGGGACGACGTCATCGATGCACTTATTGAAGAGCCCGGTGACTGAGGTGGTATACTCCTAATTTCCATTGGGTGAATCCCGGAAACATATTCCAGTCTGTGCTATCAAAACAGTCCTGTAGCGTAGCATCCGCGTCATCTGACCACTTCTGTATTGAGCGAGTCACTGGTACATCCTTCTTTAGTTTTTGCTTGTAAGCAGGAATCAGGAGGATATAATTATGGTCAGATTTGCCAAATGGAGGGCAAGGGAAAACGTTGTATGGGTCTCTGTGGGTGGAGTAAAGGTGGTCTAGAGATTTTTCCTCTAGTTGCACATGACATGCTGGTAGAAATTAGTTAAAACAGATTTAAGTTTTCCTGCATTAAAAATGTGTCCCCGGCCACTAGGGGCGCAGCTTCTGGATGAGCATTTTCTTGTTTATTTATGGTCTTATACAGCTCATTGAATGCAGTCTTAGTGCCAGCATCGGTTTGTGGTAGTAAATAGACGGCTATGAAAAAATATTTTATGAAAACTCTATCTTGGTAGACAGTGTGGTCTACAGCTTATCATGAGGTACTCTACCTCAGACGAGCAATACCCCGAGACTTCCTTAATATTAGACATCATGCACCAGATGTTATTGCCAAATAGACACACACCACCACCCCTCGTCTTACCAGACGTAGCAGTTCTGTCCTGCCGATGCACAGAAAACCCAGCCAACTGTATATTATCTGCGTCGTCGTTCAAACACGACTTTCATTTTTAATATCCAGTTGGTAGGATGGTTTTGAATGGAGCTCATCCAGTTTATTCTCCAGTGATTGCATTGCTGATTGGATTTCTGACCCCTCCCTCTCGCCAGGGGAAACAGCTGGCTCTTCATTACCAACTCCTTCTCCAGCTTAATAAACTCCAGTGTTCCTTCGTCAGGGAGGAGAGCTTCTTTTTATGTCCTGTGTTGGTTGTTGGTCAGTGAAAGTTTTTGATATTATTTTGTAGCCTCTCCTTCAGAGTTATGTGTATGCCAGTAGGACTTAGTGTCTTTTTGGTTAGTGAAATTGTTCACTTAAATTATTGGTAAATTATTCTGTTTCATATGTTCCCAGGGGGGGAAGGGGAATGCACCTGTTTAGGCAAGAGGCCTGCGGGCATGCCTAACCCGTAGTATTAATCTGTCTATGCACACTAGGTAAGACCTAGGCGGACCACCCCCTGTATTTTGGTTAGTGCGCCAGGTGGTGCTAAAGGTTAGGTAAGAAGTGGGAAGGCAGGTAAGGTAGAAGAGGGGACTCTTTAATTTTTACATTCTTTGCTTTAGTTCCGTCCAATCACTTTTCCCCACATTACCGTGTTAAGGAACAATAAATTCCCTGTAAATGGTATTTTTCTCTGCCTCATTTGTCCTTCCCCGCACCTATGATCACATACTTTTTCACTCCACGGGGAGTTGAGATGTAGCAGGGTGTTGCGTTCCCCCCTCCAAGAGGAGTACGTAACGTAATGGGGGCTCATCCGGAATTATTAAATCCACAGGACCCCGTTGTTCTGAGCTCTCTGATTGGTGATTGAGACGTGGTGGTAAGGTTGTGAGTTTGGATGACTGTTTAGTTTACGTGTGTTCAGTAGGCTGCTGTGTACGAGATGGCTGCCTCAGCCATCTCCAATTTTATTGAAGCGCCCTCTGTTGATCGGTTGTTGGGGTTGCGTAAAGTAGACCTTTGTGCCATAGCTGACCATTATGGACTCTTCATCCCTGAAAAAGCCCTAAAGGCTGAGCTTTTGGCGCTAGTCAGGGAGGGTTTAGTGGAAAAACACATTTTCTCGTTGGAAGATGAGCAGAGGGAGGCTTCAGGAGAGGAGACGGGTAGACCTTCCGATTACAAGTCGGAGGAAGGGGGTTGCTCGTACCCCCTTTACATTGCCCCAATTTGACCCTTTCTTCTGCTTCGGGTCGTTCAGACGGGACCACTAGGCTAAAGGTGAGGCTGGCCCGTTTGGAAATGGAGCTAAAAGATAAAGAGCACGTTAGACAGCTCGAGTTTGATTTAGAAATTAGGAAAATGGAAATAGAAGCCGACAAGGAGGTGAGGATCCGACAACTGGAGCTAGATGCTGGCTCCAGTGCGACTCCACAACCTGCCAGTCATCAAGCCCACTTCGAAGTCGGGAGTCGGAAGTTGATTCCTATCTCTCTGCTTTTGAACGTGTGGCCGCTGCACTGCATTGGCTACTCGAGGTTTGGCCGCTCCTGTTGCAATGTAAATTGTCTGGGAAAGCCCAGAAAGTAGCAGCCGCTCTCTCCCTGGAAGACAGTTTACAGTACGATATAGGTAAGACAACCATGTTGTGGTGCCTGAAGTTTATAGGCAGCACTTCAGGAATCACAGAAAACCCTCTCACTGTACTTTTGCATTTGCTAGGGACAAAGAGTCTCTATTTAATCGCTGGTGTTCAGCCAGCAAAGCTAACACCTTTGCTGATATTCTGGAGTTGATGCTGTTGGAGGATTTTAAAAGCAACCTGCCTGATAGAATTGTAGTTCATTTAACCCTTTCATGCGTGAGTTCCAAATATCTAACGGTCGCCCCAGCGTGTTTTATTTTCTTCTTCTTTTATGCATCTGATGGTAGAATGTTCACTCCATTCCAGAATGTTATTGTTACGCAACAGTACATTTAATCTGTGCTGCCCTCAAATCAAGGCACGCAGCCTGTTTTTATTTAGAAGTTTATTTTCTAAGGTTGAGAGCTTCAAGTTACTTGGCGTCCACATCACCAACAAACTAACATGGTCCTAGCACACCAAGACAGTCGTGAAGAGGGCACGACAAAACCTATTCCCCCTCAGGAGACTGAAAAGATTTGTCATGGGTCCTCAGATCCTCAAAAGGTTTTACAGCTGCACCATCGAGAGCATCCTGACGGGTTGCGTCACTGCCTGGTATGGAAACTGCTCGGCCTCCGACCGCAAGGCACAGTACATCACCAGGGACAAGCTTCCTGCCATCCAGGGCGGTGTTAGAGGAAGGCCCTAAAAATTGCCGAAGACTCCAGCCATCCTAGTCATAGACTGTTCTCTCTGCTACTGCACGGCAAGCGGTACCGGAGCGCCAAGTCTAGGTCCAAGAGGCTTCTAAACAGCTTCTACCCTGAAACCGTAAGACTCCTGAACAGCTAATCAAATGGCTACCCAGACTATTTGCATCCCCCCCCCCTTCTACACTGCTGCTACTTTCTGTTATTATGTATGCATAGTCACTTTAACTTCTCTGGCCTAGGTGGGACGTGACCGTCCCACACTATTCAACAGCCAGTGAAATAGCATGGCGTGAAATACAAAACAGCAAAAATATAATAATTTCAATTTCTCAAACATACGACTATTTTACACCATTTTAAAGATACACTTCTCCTTAATGTAACCACATTGTCCGATTTCAAAAAGGCTTTACAGCGAAAGCAAAACATTAGATTATGTTAGGAGAGTACATAGACAAAAATAACCACACAGCCATTTTCCAAGCAAGAATATATGTCACAAAAACCCAAAACACAGCTAAATGAAGCACTAACCTTTGATGATCTTCATCAGATGACACTCCTAGGACATCATGTTACACAATACATGTATGTTTTGTTCGATAAAGTTCATATTTATATCCAAAAACAGCATTTTACATTGGCGCGTGATGTTCAGAAAATGTATTCCCACCAAAACTACTGGTGAATGTGCACATCAATTTACATAAATACTCATCATAAACGTTGACAAAATATATAACAATTCTTTAAAGAATTAGATAGACTACCCCTGGATGCAATCGCTGTGTCAGATTTTAAAATAGCTTTACGGGAGAAAGCACATTTTTCAATATTCAGAGTACATAGCTCGCCATCACAGCAAGCTATACAGACACCCGGCAAGTTCGGGGTCACCTAAACTCAGAATTAGTATTATAAATATTCTCTTACCTTTGCTGATCTTCGTCAGAATGCACTCCCAGGACTGCTACTTCCACAAGAAATGTTGTTTTTGTTTGAAATAATTCATATTTATGTCCAAATACCTCCGTTTTGTTCATGCGTTCAGAGCACTATCCAAAGGCATAACGTGCGAGCGCGGTACCAGAGACGAAAAGTCAAAATGTTCCATTACCGTTCTTAGAAGCATGTGAAACGTTGTTTAAAATCAATCTTTATGGTATTTTTAACGTAAAAATGCGATAATATTCCAACCGGACAATAGCATATTCATTCAAGAAGAAAAAGCAGGAACGGCGCACCCGCGGGATTGCGCATATCCAATCCCTTTGTCCCCAGGCAGTCCACTGATTGACTGAGCTACTATTCTCTGCCCAGTGACAGGAGAATGCTGAAAGAACTTTCTGAAGGCTGTTGACAGCCAATGGAAGCCTTAGGAAGTGCACCGTGACCCCACAGACACTGTAGTGTCGATAGAGATTCAAAAGAAGAACTACAATTCTCAGACTTTCCACTTCCTGGTTGGATTTTTCTCAGGTCTTTGCCTGCCATATGAGTTATGTTATACTCACAGACATCATTCAAACAGTTTTAGAAACTTCAGAGTGTTTTCTATCAAAATCTACTAATAATATGGATATTCTAGTTTCTGGGCCAGAGTAGTAACCAGTTTAATTTGGGTATGTTTTTCATCCGGCCGTGAAAATACTGCCCCCTATACTTTAAGAATGAATAACTCTACCTACATGTACATATTACCTCAACAATGGTGCCCCCGCACATTGACTCATTACCCCTGTACATAGCCCCGCTATTGTTATTTACTACTGCTCTTTATTTATTTGTTACTTTATTTCTTATTTTTTTAGGTATTTTTCTTAACCTCATTGTTGGTTAAGGGCTTGTAGGTAAGCATTTCACTGTAAGGTCTACACCTGTTGTATTCGGCGCATGTGACAATAAAAAATAAAAAAAATGATTTAGAGACGGGTTACCCAATTGCCGACGAATTCTCACAAGGCACCCCGATCGCCGTTCCCTGTACCTCTCTTTTCCTCACGCAAATGATTTGGGCCTGGTCTCGGAGAAACAGCATATCCTTTGCGTCAGACTCATGAAAGAAAAAAATCTTTGTCTAGTTCGAGGTGAGTAATCGCTGTTCTGATATCCAGAAGCTCTTTTCGGTCATAAGAGACAGTAGCAGCAACATGTACAAAATAAGTGACAAACAATGCGAAATTGGTAGTGAGGTTGCTCGCTAGCACTCCTAGCAGCTAATGCTAACTAACTAGCTGGCTAGCATTTACTGATAGCGCTAGTTTATGCTAACTAGCAACTTCACTAACTAGGCTAGTCATTGTCTAAATGAAAGTTAGAAACCCATTCATAACCATAAAGGGGTAACTCGCCCCCAAGGTGTCAGTTACCCACACTCATCCAACATATTACTACTTTACAAAAAATTATCTACATTTTTCTCTCTAAACAAGTGGATTATTTATCTTAAGCCGTTCCTACTTTTATATTTAAAAAAGTATAGTTCTAACTTCATTAGAATATATCTACAACTTTTTCAAAATAAAAAAATTATAGATAAACTTACCACAAGCATTTTGTTGAAATATCTCCCAAAGTTTTGATGACACAGAGGGAATCACAGAGGGACTTGCCAAGTTAAATAAAATAAATAAAAACAATGTGTTGAGCAAGAGCAGTGGCAGCCAGGAATATGTTGGGAAAATAATTTGGTGAAATCTTGTGGTCTTAATGTGAATTACAGGGGGTGGGGGCAGTTAGCTCCAGGGGGCAAGATACCCCCTAGTACCCAATTTTTAATAAAGGTTTGAACACTGATAACAATTTCTTTGGAGACCATTACAGCATATAAAAAACAACAGAATAAATAAATAGAATCACAATGAAGATAAAGCAAATGTAGTGGGCAAAACCTTTGAAGAAGTGTAATGACATCATGTGGCCATTTACATAATTACAGTCTCAAATGGGGCAGGCCCTCGAGAGATTTCGGGGTCCCTGAAAAAGCTGAGATAAATACAAATTGAAAATAACAGCAGGAGCCTTAAAATATGAACCACACATTTGAATCAAGGTCAAGGGAAAGACACAGTGTTTATAAATCTATCAATGATGGGTATGGGACCTGGGTATGATGGGATACACATCACTGGAAAGAAGCGGGAGTTTGAGGTTCCCTTTCCAAGCGTAGATCACATTCCCTTTCCATTCTGAGGCGACTGTTGAGGGGTTTCCACTAGATAGCACAGCCACAAAGTATATATCTGGCTATAAGTCTGTAGTTTGGTTATACCGTAAAAATTCCTGAAAACTAAAATAAGCTTTTTGTTCTTAATTTAAGTTTAGGCATATGTTTAGCAGTGGGGTTAAAGTTAGGTTTAAAATCCCATTTTATTCAGAAGAGACATTTTTGAAATAGGCGGGGGGGTGGTAACTAGTGATGACCCTGTTGAGAGGGAGGCTACAGCTAAAGAGAAGACAAAGTCAAACAACGCAGAGTCAATAGCCTCAGTCAGTAGTCTGCTCACTTCACTACAAGCCTGCTGCAGACATAGACAAGGTAAGACATTCAGGGTACTGGTATTATATTTTCGAAATAGTTTATACGTCTTTATATATTTGTTTATATTGTAGCGACCCTCTAGGTCTAGGACTGTCACGCAGGGCCTCATGGGCAAAGGAGTTGCACCTAGTTCAGCTTTGATAGGCCACTAGGTTTGGGGGTTGAGGGGGTTAGAGCAATGGGAGATAAGAGGACTTAACTCAACTCAACCCAATACCAATAGTGCCCAATCACAGAAATCTCTCATCGAGTTGATTTCTTTCCACCATTGGTGGCCAAACCTAAAGGTTCTGAAGAGCAGCTGACTATTAGAGAAGGTTTGGAGCAAAAGCCTGCACACCCAGTAACTCTAAAGAAGGAGTGTTTGCCAAAGTTATGACTTAGACATAAATATGCCTGGTTAGTTCAACCGTTTCAGCTTACACTTCACTTTTGACCCTGGAAAGAGGAATCCTTATCTGCTCAATCTAATCAGAGACCTGATGAACGTAGACTTTGGTTGGCCTTTCCCTCACTACGGCCTCACGCTGCTGCACTTGTTCGCTCACAATATCGCCTTCGACGACGATGGCAACATCAGTAGTCCCCCCCTTTGAACCATACAGGGGAGACTACAGCTTTCATCACTATTACAACTATGAACGTATGTTACCTTATCCAGGCGGGGATGAATACGACACACTGGGAAATCTCAACCACAGGGGCAACCACAACAACGCACTTCCTGCTTACGTCACTAAAAGCGTCCACAACTCCCTGGATTCTAGGGACAACAACACCTATGAGGTCACGCACAACCTCCTCAGAGAGATCCAAAGATTCCGGGAGCTCCCTGGAATGACGCCAGGTGAAATCTGAAGTAGCTATAAAAGAGATGCGAGTCAGCTGGGGTGCCTCGGCAGGGATAACACTGCTGCTGATTTTTGTATTCAGTGGAGAGGATTTCATTCGTCCGTACGGTGGACTGCAGGGTGCTGGGGTAATGAGCAACAACATTGTCAGGATGAATCTGGAAATAAAGAGCACATAGAGAGGGAGAGCCCAGATCAGATGGACGGACATCCCCAGAAGGCTCCTGGACTAGGGGTGCTTCATAAGAACAAGAGAGGCTGGACTACACCGTGGTCAGGGTCGGGGACCCTGGGAGCTACGACACCTCAGTGCTCCTGAATCCCAGCCTGCAGGCCGGGCTGCACCAGGAGAACTCTCATTGGTTTTGGTGGTCCTGATATGGAGGGGTCCTGAGTTTCACAACGCCAGTGGGGAGGATCCCCTTTATTTATTGCTCTGTGAAGCCAGTCTGCAGCTGGGTTAAAGATGGAAAGGCCTGTGCTCGACTTTACGTCAGGAAGTACATTGATCAACGGAAGGACGCTTTCTACTATTCCTGGATTGGCTTCTACTCCAAAGGCAAACTTGTCTTTATGGAGTATGAGACCTACCAATAGGCAGTGAAATTCTCCAAGGAGGATTGGGGGGACATACCAAACTATGATGTCTATGTGCATCAGTCTAGTATAACCATGTCTCCTTGGGTCGAGGCCAGATTCATGCTGGAGAAATATAATAGACAAATATGCTGTACTCAACCCTGGGAGAGAGATATATTACAGACTATAGACCCTATTTAAAGCTTTGTGGTGGCAGGAAGCCTAGCAGTTAAGAGTTGGACCAGTAACCGAAAGGTTTCTGGTTCGAATCCCTGAGCCGACTAGGTGAAAAATATATCGATCTGCCCTTGAGCAAGGCACTTAACCCTAATTGCTACTGTATGTTGCTCTGGATAAGAGTGTCTGCTAAATTACTAAAATGTAAAATGTTGTAAAAAGATCTAGTCTAGGGGTATAACGGGTGTTCGGCACAGAAGGGAAATCATGTTCATTACAACATACATTTAACTGCAGTAGACCACAATCAATTAAAATCACCAGCACATATGGAAAGTATTCAGACCCCTTGACTTTTTCCACATTTTGTTACGTTACAGCATTATGAAGGAATTTTTTTCTTCTCATCAATCTACACACAATACGGGTTGAAATCCGGGCTCTGGCTGTGCCACTCAAGGACATTCAGAGGCTGTGTTCCTAGGGTTGCTGTTCTGTTGGAAGGTGAACCTTCACCCCAGTCTGAGGTCCTGAGCGCTCTGGAGCAGGTTTTCATCAAGGATCTCTCTGTACTTTGCGCCGTTCATCTTTCCCTCAATCCTGACTAGTCTCCCAGTCCCTGCCACTGAAAAACATCCCCACAGCATGATGCTGCCACCACCATGCTTCACCGTAGGGATGGTGCGAGGTTTCCTCCAGATGTGATGCTTGGCATTCAAGCCAAAGAGTTGCATCTTGGTTTCAGCAGATCAGAGAATCTTGTTTCTCATGGTCTGAGTCCAGTAGGTGCTTTTTGGCAAATCTCCAAGCGGGCTGTTATGTGCCTTTCACGGAAGTGTTGCTTCCGTCTGGCCACTCTACCATAAAGGCCTGATTTGTGGAATGCTGCAGAGATGGTTGTCCTTCTGGAAGGTTCTCCCATTTCCACAGAAGAACTCTGGAGCTTTGTCAGAGTGACCATCGGGTTCTTGGTCACCTCCCTGACCAAGGCCCTTCTCCCCCGATTGCTCAGTTTGGCCGGGCAGCCAGCTCTAGGAAGAGTCTTGGTGGTTCCAAACTTCTTCAATTTAAGAATGATGGAGGCCACTGTTCTAGGGGACTTTCAATTCTGCAGACAATTTTTGGTACCCTTCCATAGATCTGTGCCGCGACACAACAATTCCTTCGACCTCATGGCTTGGTTTTTGTTCTGACATGCACTGTCAACTGTGTGCCTTTCCAAATCATGTCCAATCAATTGAATTTACCACAGGTGGACTGCAATCAAGTTGTAGAAACATCTCAACGATGGTCAATGGATACAGGATGCACCTGAGCTCAATTTCAAGTCTCATAGCAAAGGGTCTGAATACTTATGTAAAGAAGGTATTTCTGTTTTTTATTTGTAATAAATTTGCAAATATTGATAAAAAACCTGTTTTCACTTTGTCACTATGGGGTATTGTGTGTAGATTGATGAGGGTAAAAAAAATATATATATATTTTTTAAATAAGGCTGCAATGTAACAAAATGTGGCAAAAGTAAAGAGGTCTGAATACTTTCCAAATGCACTGTAGGCCTGCTCACTTTCAGTTTATATTCAGTGACAGTCATTCTATTTGAAAGTAATTTTTCAGAAAGACAAGAATGTCCACATTCTCTGCTAAGAGGGCAGATCCGTTAGCCAGAAGTGTTTCCACTAGGATTTCTTCCAGTAGAGGGAGAGTAAGAGATTGGAGACCATAGATCTTATTTACAGCTAGAAAAAGTGTAGTGTAGGTACTAGGTAGCTAGAAAAAGTTGTTTTTTGGGGGGGGGTTCAAATCAGGGCATAGAACAATGTCAGTGTAACCATAGAAACAAATGTAGTGACAGAACAGAAAATCTAACTTGTATTGTGCATCAATAAAAAGCATGACTATATACACCATATGCGCAAAATGCACATAAACACTGTGCTACACAACTATTTAGACACAAAAACAACCTACGAGAGAACAAAAACAAAGAAACAGGAACAGAGAGGAGTTACACTCAAGAGAGAGAGTGCTGATCTAGGATCAGGTCCCCCCTGTCCATATAATCTTGTTCACTATGATCTAAAAGTCCAAGCTGATCTTAGATCAGCGCTACCTACTATTCTGAGACGCTTTATGAATACAGGCTGATAGAGATTGTAGGAACAGTAACTGGAATGCTGGCCAGGGCTATGTATACTGCCGTGAGAATCTTGTGGGAAAAAAAATGATAAGAAATGTTCCCTCTTTCCCCATCACAACACCGTCCATTCCATTAGTCCTGTTGTTGTAGTTGTGGCTGCTGGAAGTAGTCACAGAACAATTGTCTGACCTCCTCACCCTGGAGGTGGTCTGAAGTTCCAGGGGGAGAGGGGGCATGGGCCGCAGTGTGACCAGGCTGGGGGTTCTCTCCCTTGGTCACCTCGCCATGCCATTCCCCCCGGAACAAATCTTCATGCACCTCACACACGTTGTGCAGGATGCAGCAGGCCATGATCATGGTGGGCACCAGGCTGCAGTCGTTCCTCTTGCTCAGGCATTGCCAGCGCGCCCGCAGGCGAAGAAGCGCCACCGCCACAATGCGCCACGCCCACACAAATCGCTACAGCAGGAGACAAAGTAACCAGGTTAAATGTTGATAAACTTCATTTTTTATTTTTATGGATTTACTGCAGCAAAACTCTGGGTCTACTACAGTCTGTGTACATTTAGCTCACAACTGTGTAAAACGTGTGAAATGTTCATTGAAATTGGGATTATTCTTCTTTTTTTTTTTTTTACACGTTACTACTTTTGATTCTAATCCATGAGTGATTCTGTTTTGCGTTGTTGAAAATAATACCTGCCTGGTTGAAGGCTCTCCGGGACTCCGCGAGCCCTCCTTCCTCCTCCTCTTCCTCCACATCATCCTCCTCCTTCTTGGAATAGGCCTTCATCAGCCAGGGCTGGAGGGGGTACCCTGGCTCCCCCAACAACACATATCTGGACAAGACAATGTGCTCTCAGTCAATTTAACTGGTAGGACACAGGTCACCAGAGGGATAATAATTGTAGCACAGGACTACTACTTTGGTCATACTTATACAAGTAACAATGATAGCACTATCTAAAAGGGTAAATAATAATAATAGCATTAATGATACCTCAGGGGCTTTCCCATGAAGCTCGGGGGTGGATCAGGTGACAGCCCACCCTCAGATGCCGACGCCCAAAGTGCTGAGTTCTGCTAGATGGCCGTCGGCTCAGTGCTGCTGGGGAAACCAGCACAGACGTCCCAGAACTGACCCAGCCCATTCACAGCCACCTAACAGACAGACAGGAGTGTTACTACCTCACAGACAGGCAGATGACTGTTACTAACTCACAGACAGACAGGCAGTCAGACACAACCACATACTGTAAAACTTCAATTAAACGCTGAGTCTCAAATAGCCACCTGTCCCTTTCAATAGGGTTGCCACGGCGCCCACGCAGTGAGGGAAGCCCCAGTGAGACAGGAAGTGACGCGCAGTCTTCCACTTCCTGTACGCTGTGCGAGCATAGGTAGACGGGCCGGAGTAGTGTGACGATGGCATGACACACGTCCCTCACACACTTACACACCGTGGAGCTGGCCACGCCAAACAGCCCACTGATAGTGCGGTACTCAATGTTGGACGCCAGCCGCCACAGGGCAACCGCCACACGCTTCTCCAGCGGAAGCGCCTGGCGGAAGTAGGTGTCCTGGCGAGCCAGGCGGGGTTTCAGCTTGCCACACAGGAAGAAGGTCTCCTGGCTCATGCGGAACTTCTCCAGCCAATCAGAGGGCTGGAACTCATTCATCACTTCCCGCTCCCACCAATCAGTGTACTCCGTGCTGGTCCAGGGTCGGGTACGGATGTCACAGTTGCAGCGCAAGTCTCGAGCTGTCGGGGGGGTCTTTGTTTTCAACAGTGATACAAATCAGTATTAGAAACTGGGTGGTTTGAGCCCATAGTTTTGATGTCTTCACTATTATTCTACAATGTAGAAAATAGTTAAAAAAGAGAGAAAACCCCTTGAATGTGTAGGTGTGTCCAAACTTTTGACTGGTACTGCATATGTATAGTTTATTTTATTGTTGCCTGTTTTGAATGTTATTTTGGCATTAATCCGTTTGCAAACAATGTAAAAAATTATAATAATTGTGTTAATAAAGCCACATACAAACATGGTCTCTTTTTTTGCTGTCTTGAGTAAGGCAGCAACAAAATGCAAGTGTTTCAGCCTAGCTCAGTGCTTTCTGTGGTGGTGGGACAGCCAGTGGAAAATACGGAGCGTAGGGGTTGGTAATGTTCCCTAGTTGCACTGTGATTGGCTCAGTGTTCTGTCACTCATGGGGGCACTATGTTACCGCAAAATCTACGGGGAGAGCTTGAAAATTCAAGCCCGTTGGGTGCTGCCATAGATTTACATTACAAGTTCCCATCCAAGCAGGATCAAGGTCATTGGCCACAGATAAAATTACGACAAATCATGTTATATCTACCGTAGCTTTGATTGGACTGATCATGTCTATATCATACTTTCAAAATCTTAGCTAGCAGTCATCATCAGTTGTCATCAAGTCGACAATCTACTGGCAAATCCTTTTCAAACCTTGTCATATGAAGAGAAATTAAAGACAAAACGTATCAGTGCTCATCAGCCATTGGACATAAATATTACACAACAAGTTGGAAATCACAAATTGAACAATGAGTGGTTTAGAAGGAATCAGTGGCTAATTGCAAGCTTTTCAAACCAATCACTAGCCTGCTATTCAGTGGAGAAGGAGTGTGATCTGGGTTCAAGGGTCTCTTTTCCAAGCTTAAAAGGATAAACATTCACTTGCAACACACCATGGGCCAGAAAAGGTTGAATACATTGGCCATGCTGTCAATCCAGTATGACTTCTGCTGCGTTCAAAACAACTGGAAACTCGGAACTGGGAAATCTCAGACTTCAATGAGATCAAGACAACTGGGAACTCTGAAAAAATACTAGTGTGCATCGCCCCATGTGACTCCCAATCACGGCCGGTTGTGATACAGCCTGGAATCGAACCAGGGTCTGTAGTGACGCCTCTAGCACTGAGATGCAGTGCCTTGGACCGCTGTGCCACTCGGGAGCCCTCTATAGCAAACAGATTAGTGTTTTAACCAACCACACCAAAGAATAAAGATATGATCAAACATGTCCAGTGTTACCCATCATTGTAATCATGTACAATAAAGGAAAATGAGGCATTCAAATTACATCCATTCAAAAAAACAAGAGATGTACTTGTACTTTGCTGAATTGTGTCAAAAACAGATACTGTATTTTAAACAAATAGTAGTTTTGCTGGGCTTTCTGTACATATAGATGACAGTGTTGCAGGGACTGCAGTCTTAAGAAATCAGTAAATATTCTGAGTAAGACACAGTGGTGTGGGCTAACTGAAGCCAGCAGTGTCCTGGCGGGTAGGTCACTACAATTGGAAGGTAGAATGTTCTTAGAAATTTGGTTCTGATGTTTTTTACTCTATCAAGTTGTCACCTTCTTGCTCCATCTACAGTATAGTGTTGTGTTGTCACAAGTAAAAAGAGATTATTTAATTTTCAAATATATACAAACAAGTGGCCCGCTGAGTTCAGACCTTGGCACCTTAACTCATGTATTCATAACGTATTCATGTTGTGATGTGTGAACACATAAAACAAATTATAACACAATGACAGTTTTCTATTGGTTGTGAAAGTATCACGTCTTCTCAAGTTTACTTGAAGCAACGTTTCTCCCCTGTGTGAACAGGCTGGTATTTTAAATGGCTCTGGTAGGCAAAGCATTTATTGCATATTGGACACAATATGATTTCTTCCCCGTGTGTATGGTCCTATTCATTCTAAGGCCCTGTGATCGAGTGAAGCATTTTCCACAGTCTATGCAGCGATAAGGTTTCCCCAATCTGTGAGACATCCTGTGGGTGGTTAAGTTTAGTTTCTGGTTGAAGCATTTGCAACAGTCTTTGCAGCAATATAATTTCTCTTGTATGTATCTCTGTATGTTTCGCCAAGTCTTCCTTTCTTTCTAAACATTTGCCACAGACTTTACAGTAATTTGGTTTCCTTGAGTGCACACTTGAATGTCTGATCAAGCATGCCTTCGTTCTGTAGCATTTGCAACATTCTTTGCAAGGATGCAGTTTCTCACCCATGTGACCGGTTTCATCATATTTGAAAATGCTTACCATGAAATTTCAGAGTTTCCTAATTCCTACCAGCATGTGAATGTGGCATAAGTCGTTCAGTGACAAACACATCAAGAGCTGTAATTTGGTCGTCACTAGAGTCTATGGCCTGGAAGTCATAAACCCTGCCCATTTCTACAATTTATCTTCTTAAAATTTTATTTAAAACCTAACTCTAACCTTTTTTTGTACCTTTATTTTATCAGGGAGTCATACTGAGACTCCTACAGATGAGCCCTGAATTACATAAAATGCAAGCAGAAAGCAAAACACGATCATAACACGTTCATCAGTAATAAGGTGCTCAATCAGATTTCTCAATTGCCCTAGAGCAGGTATTCCCAAACTGGGGTATGTGCAATGCCCTCGGGGGTACGCCAAATAATAATGTGATTCATATTTTCAAAAAACCGAGGTAAAGACCGTTTCAAGTTGGCATACCCCCGACGGCATTGCACATACCCCAGTTTGGGGAAGGTGAACGGAAAGGCACTGGAGCAACAAACCGCCCTTGCTGTCTCTGTCTGGCCGGTTCCCCTCTCTCCACTGGGATTCTCTGCCTCTAACCCTATTACAGGGGCTGAGTCACTGGCTTACTGGTGCTCTTCCATGCCATCCCTAGGAGGGGTGCGTCACTTGAGTGGGTTGAGTCACTGATGTGATCTTCCTGTCCGGGTTGCCCCCCCCCCCCCCCACCTTGTGCCGTGGAGGGGAACTTAGTGGGCTATACTCAGCCTTGTCTCAGGATGGTAGGTTGGTGGTTGGAGATATCCCTCTAGTGGTGTGGGGGCTGTGCTTTGGCAAAGTGGGTGGGGTTATATCCTGCCTGTTTGGCTCTGTCCGGGGGTATCGTCGGACGGGGCCACAGTGTCTCCAGATCCCTCCTGTCTCAGCCTCCAGTATTTATGCTGCAATAGTTTATGTGTCGGGGGGCTAGGGTCAGTCTGTTATATCTGGAGTATTTCTCCTGTCTTATCCGGTGTCCTGTGTGAATTTAAGTATGCTCCCTCTAATTCCTTCTCTCTCTCTCTCTCTCTCTCTCTCTCTCTCTTTCTTCTCTCTGACAACCTGAACCCTAGGACCATGCCTCAGGACTACCTGGCCTGATGACTCCTTGCTGTCCCCAGTCCACCTGGTTATGCTGCTGCTCCAGTTTCAACTGTTCTGCCTGCGGCTATGGAACCCTGACCTGTTCACCAGACGTGCTACCTGTCCCAGACCCGCAGGAGCGGAAGAGATACTCTGAATGATCGGCTATGAAAAGCCAACTGACATTTACTCCTGAGGTGCTGACCTGTTGCACCCTCTACAACCACTGTGATTATTATTATTGGACCCTGCTGGTCATCTATGAACATTTGAACATCTTGGCCATGTTCTGTTATAATCTCCACCCGGCACAGCCAGAAGAGGACTGGCCACCCCTCATAGCCTGGTTCCTCTCTAGGTTTCCTCCTAGGTTCTGGCCTTTCTAAGGAGTTTTTCCTAGCCACTGTGCTTCTACACCTGCATTGCTTGCTGTTTGGGGTTTTAGGCTGTGTTTCTGTATAGCACTTTGTGACATCAGCTGATGTACGAAGGGCTTTATAAATACATTTGATTGATTAATCTTGCTGCCAAGCGAATGCCTGTCAGCTTGAAAGACGTTTTGGACACTACAGTGAAAATGGTTAACTTTGTTAAAGCAAGCAAGGCCCCTGAACTCTCTTGTATTTTCTGCATTATGCAATGATATGGGCAGCGACCATGTAACACTTTTACAACATATAGAAGTGCGCTGGTTATCAAGGGATAAAGTATTGACACGTTTTTTTTAATTGAGAGACGAGCTTAAAGTTTTCTTTACTGAGCATAATTTTCACTTGTCTGACCGCTTGCATGATGACGAGTTTCTCACACGACTGGCCTATCTGATGTTTTTTCTCACCTAAATGATCTGAATCTAGGATTACAGGGACTCTCCGCAACTATATTCAATGTGCGGGACTAAATTGAGGCTACGATTAAGAAGTTGGAGCTCTTCTCTGTCTGCATTAAGGACAATACACAGGTCTTTCCATCACTGTATGATTTTTTGAAGCACCTGAGTGAGTTGGGTGCGCAATTACGCAGGTACTTTCCCGAAACGGACGGCACAAACAACTGGATTCGTTATCCCTTTCATGCCCTGCCTCCAGTCCACTTACCGATATCTGAACAGGAGAGCCTCATCGAAATTGCAACAAGCGGTTCTGTGGAAATGGAATTTAATCAGAAGCCACTGCCAGATTTCTGGATTGGGCTGCGCTCAGAGTATCCTGCCTTGTCAAATCGCGCTGTCAAGACACTGATGCCCTTTGCAACCACGTACCTATGTGAGAGTGGATTCTTGGCCCTCACTAGCATGAAAACTAAATATAGGCAGACTGTGTGTGGAAAATAATTTAAGACTGAGATTCTCTCCAATACAACCCAACATTGCAGAGTTATGTACATCCTTTCAAGCACACCCTTCTCATTAACCTGTGATGAGTTATTCACCATTTTTGATGAACAAATAATGTTTTCTATGTAAGATTGTTAAATAAAGAGCAAAATTATTGATTATTATTATTACATTATTTGTGCCATAGTCCTATAAGAGTTCTTTGTCACTTCCCACGAGCCGGGTTGTGACAAAACCTCACACTCATTCTTATGTTTAATAAATGTATCGTATAGTGTGTGTGTGTGTGGCAGGCTTACAATGATGGCAAAAAAACAACATTTGAGAGTGCGTTGACCCTGGTGCTAGAGGGGGTACGAAGCTGGAGGTTGAATGTTTGAAGGGGTACGGGACTATAAAAAGTTTGGGATCCACAGGTGTAAATGACGCAAAACAAAAGGAGTTTGAGGAACTTATTCAGGAAAGATCAGGTTTCATTTATCTAAAAAACAGGAAATTGGATGGAGAATGGCAAAAAAAATGAGCCAACTTCTCCATAAACCTTTAATATAGATCTGCGACCAAAAATAGCCTACAATTGTTTTACAAACCTGGAGAAATCTTTATCTCACTAACAGAGATTTTGAATGATGATGTAAAATATTTTAAACAAATGTTATTTTGTCAAGTTTCTCCAACCTCCCTTGAGGATACATTTTGTGATATCCTTCTCCCCAAAAAATTCTGTTAAACTATCTACAACACAGGCCTAATTACACATGATGAACTATGGTTGGTAATTGATTCATTTTAGATGGGGATATAAACTTTATGAACTACTGAAATAACAAATAACGGTTACTTCTCTGAAAACTTTGAATTGTCAAGAGGCGTAAAACAAGGCTGCCCTCTGTCACCATACCCTTTTTATTATGGCCATTGAATTGTTAACATTAAAGGGCTTAAAATTAAGGGACTAGAGACAAAAGTATCAATGTATGCTGATGACTCAAATGCTCAAGTCCTCAATCTTCAACCTTGAATGGCCTCATTGAGGACCTGGAAAATGTCTACATTTTCTCTGGACTAAAACCCAACTATATTACAGATTGGGTCTCTAAAAGATGCAATTTAAAGTGTCATGTGGTCTCCCGATTTACATGGGCGGATGGTGAAGTTGATGTGCTTGATGTAACATATCCTGGAAAAGCGATCTTGCAACTATTAACTTCGATCGAAAGCAAAATATAATCTTGAAACAGTGGAAAGGGAAACACCTATCTATTTAAGGGAAGATTACCCTGATTAATTATCTTGTGATATTGCAGTTTACATATTTATTCCATGGCTCCATCGTCTCCAGGAGAATCCTTTTTCAAATCATGGGGGCAAAAAATATTTCATATTATTTGGAATGGCAAACCAGATAAAGTTAAACAAGCATATTTATATAACCAACATGAGTTTGTAGGGTTAAAACTATTAAATATTACGGCATTAAACCTCTCTCTTAAAGTCTCCATTGTACCGAAATTGTTTCTAGCAAGCTACTAAGTGAGGCCCATTCTATGTTTTCGAGTGGGCTCTTTGCCTTTTTGCATATTAAACATTTTCATTAGATTGGCAATGGATCCCTGTTTTAAAGTATCCTCCTTTTTAAAGTCTTTTACTTTCATCCTCCAGAAAAGGGAGAACTAATATGACAGCAAATAATATGGCTAAACTCCAATGTACTGATCGAGAAAAAAAAATTTGGGGGAAGAAATGTACAATGGGATAATATTTATGAAAGTCATTGTAAACAGGAACAGTAAAATTGTCATACAAGCAACTAACAGTGTATGGAGGTGTATGCTCAATAAAAAAATGACAACGCATTGCGGCTCTGCCACAAAATTGGAAGAGACAATTACTTAAACAAGAAATTAAAGAATTAGTCTTCCCCCATAAAGAAAATCATAAATAGCTTAAAAATGATTGAATTAATGAAGTCAAAAGGTTTGACAGCAATACTGTATAAAAATTCTAGTCAGTTGGGAACAAGTTTCTGGTGTCCCAATACCTTGGCATCGGGTCTATAAACTGACATATAAAACAACAAGTGACATCAATCCGTTTGTTTAAATTTAAGCCATTACATAAAAGTACTTGCTACAAAAATAATGCTCAATATATGGGACATTGAACAGTCAGCCTTGTGCAGACTGCCATGAGGATGATACGTCCTGACCAGTAAAAAAGGTTATTTGTTTTTGTAGTTTGGTCAGGACGTGGTGTGTTTGTTTTGTGTTGTCGGGGTTTTGGGTTGTGTTCTATGTTCTATTTTTTCTATGTCTAGTTTATTGTTTTGACCTTCAATTGGAGGCAGCTGTTCCTCATTGCCTCTAATTGAAGGTCCTATTTAGTAGGGGTGTTTTTTTCTATGGGATTTGTGGGTAGTTGTTCTTTGTATAGCCTAGTAGCTTTACAGGACTGTTTTGTCGTTGTTTTTGTATACGTGTTTGTGTTTTCCGTCTTCAATAAAAAAAGATGAGTACACATATTCCCGCTGCGTTTTGGTCCAATTCATACAACGCCCATGACAGAGGAAGCAGAATCACTAGAATATATTTTCTGGTTCTGTCTATTGGTGGCTCACTTTTGGAGTCAGGTCCAGGTATGGTTGTTATGTTCTAAAATCAGGGACATGCAAACTGCATTGTTAAGAGATCTGAAAAAAACATAATCAGCTAATGGGAAATATGATTATACTCTTTATTTTTGGGGCAATATCGGTAGAAATGTTACAAGGACACTCAAAAGACAGCATAGTATAATGGAGGGCTGTATTGCAAAATGACATACTGTGAAAGATGGGTTAATCTGTGGACATCGGAGGGTTGGATTTAAGATCGGAATGAATGGTGGATTGGCCGCTGTGGGTGAAAATCCATCACTTGAAGAAAGGGGAAATTAGGAATACATGTATAATTGTTTTAAATACAGACATCGTAGATGTGCGTGAAAATAGCTGTAAGTAGCAGTAGAAGTATTGTTAGTCTGTTTGTTAGTTTACTCCAATCAGGGTAGGGATGGTAGGGTAACATTGCATGTTACATATCATTGGAACAAATACATGAACAGAGTTTGTATGTATATGAGCAATAAGAGTCTAAAACCACAGAATATTAAACTGGTCATCCAAAAGTTACAATGGTTAGAGCCAACTAGAGGGTATTTTTCCTACTGTATGCATCTTACACAAATAGGCCAACTAAAACATGATCATCATACAGTATGCTGTATAGAGTTTGGCTAACTTTCTATGGATCTAAATTAACTGCACTGTATACAAGTATCTAAATATGTAATAGTGTGTAACCCCAGGAAGAGTAGCTGCTGCATGTGTAACAGCTAATGGGGATCCTAATAAACTAAACTATGGATGTAATTGTTTCTCTATGGCTGTGGACACTTCTAGAATGTTCCCTGTGATGACAGAGACCTAATCTGCAGCCATTATCCAATCGTTGCCTCTTTCACCACGTGTGCGCAGACACCATTCTGTTGGGAGGCGTGGTAACCGTTGCTTAGGACCATCTTGGTAGCCACATTGTCGTAGATACGGTTGTCGTGGCGAGGCAGGAAGCCCCTCTGCAGCTTGTGCTCCAGGTGCATGTGGTTCTGAGGGGGGAGACCAAGGCACGCTCTGAAAGGGAAAAGGGATACCTAGTCAGTTGCAAAACTGAAGGAATATAACCACAGAGACCAGCACAACATTATTGGACAAGAGACGGGAAGTTCAGTAATAAACATTAGGATTGGTGACCACTAAGACAAATCCCTAACAAGACAGGGTGGTATGTGTTCTGACCTCATGATGTTCTCAATGCAGGCTCTCTGTCTGAAGTAGGCATTGACCAGCGGGGCCCCAGGGGGGACGAGGGGAGCTTTACACATGAAGGAGAGGATAGCCAGGACACTGTGGAAGGACTGGAAGGTCTCTGATCCTTGGGGCCGAATACATACACGCTGACACAACTCTGTGAGGAGGACCAGGTCCAGGATGATAGGGCTGGCTAGCAGAGAGTCCTGGAGAGAGACACCTTTTGTTAGAAAAATCAGGTCGACGTGTAGGTGTGAGTGAGTGAGTGAGTGTGAGAGAGACTCACCTCACAGGTGTTATGCATTGCGATAGTGTTGGTTCCTCCCATCATGATCTCAGAGGTGTATTCATCCATCGCCCTCTTACTGTCCCCCACATAGGGCACATACTTAATCACCACCTACACACACGCAGCAAGAGAACTGAGTCAAGTATTTCTCAAGAAATACTACAGATACTTTCCACCACTTAGTAAAAGAAATGCAATGCTATTGATATCTATCAGGTATGAAAAACACATACACATTTTCAAACTCTTAACTCAGATCAGGTTTCTCTGTGTTACACATACATAAACACGCACACCTGCAGACTTACACAGTGGTCAGGTTTCTCCCCTTTGCGGTACAGTATAGGGTTGGAGTTGACCATGTCATCCACCACATTGCTCTTGGAGATCTCCTTGGAGCGGAACTGCTGCGGTGCCGAGAGGTTCATACCATCGTTGTTGCCAAGGTGATTGTAGCTGACAATGGAGGTGGGCTGTCATGGCAACACGTTATTTTACAGTCTGGTATTAACCTAGTGTTACACACATGAAATTGCCCTTATACCTGGGTACTATCGTTGTAATAACAGTGTTTTAACATGTTGTATAGTAATTTTAGAATAACTTAGTAATTGTATAATTATGTACTTTGTCATTATACAAGTGGAACTGGGACAGTTCACTTAACAGAAGTCCTATTGAAGTGAATGAAACATCAAATGGACTGGGTCGACCTCTCACCTTGATCCCAGCACTGATGAGGAAGTCGACCAGGACTGACTTGATCTTGGTCTGACCAGACTTGAAGTCATCTCCTGCTATGAACACGTTTCTCTCCACAGCCAGCTCTATCGCCCCAGGGACAAACGTGTTCTGGGGAGAACCGTTAATGTAGGCACAGCCCTCCAGGATACTGGCTACGGCAAACAAAGTAGAGGGAGACACCTCCCCACCTGACTGATAGAGACAGAGACAGAGACAGAGAGAGTGTAAGAGAGAGAGAAGGCGAGAGCAAGACAGACATAATAGTATAGATAGAATAGAGCCGTCAGATCTCTACCTGTATGGCAGCCAGGAGATTCTTGGCCGTGTCGTTGACCCCGGCTGTGAGGTCACAGAAACGTTCGGTGTTGGCTGTCCACAAAACGATGACCTTGTCCACGCCGCTTGAATGCCGGAAGTCCTGAATGTCTGCTCTGATCTGCTCCACCTGCAGGGAGAGAGAGAAGAATCACCACTCAGACACACATAGGGTCTAGGGTGTATGGGGTAAGAGGTAAGGGGTTAGGGGACAGGGTGTACGAGGCACACACACTACTTGGGATTGGGCGTACCTGTTCAGCCATGGTCCCTTTCAGAACGTTGTCTGCTCGGCCCGCCTGGTTGGCAGCTATGAATTCTGGGATATAGATGGAGGCCCGGGGTCGAAGGTGGCTCATGTGTGGGCGGAGCTTCTCCTGGAGGGACCAATCAAGGACCTCGGCTCTTTCCATCGCACTGCCCAGGTCCATGGATGAGATGTCCCAGCCTGACACACACACTCTTTATTTAATTAGCTAGCTAAAGTTTTACAAACCTAATGTCTGTTAAAAGAAAACCCGTCAGACGGGTCCAAAAGAACATAGAGGACCAGAGGTGTGTACTGTACCTCTGCCTCCAGAGCAGTGCTTAATAATGGTGCTAGATAAACTGACAGAGTTAAACAGGAGGTTAAATAACCAGCCTGGCAGACAGACAGTCCACATGTAGACTTTTACCTTCTCCTTCTCCACAGTGGCCCCTGAAGAACTGACCTTGCGTCAGCATTCCTTCTCTGATTACACACACACACACACACACACACACACACACACACACACACACACACACACACACACACACACACACACACACACACACACACACACACACACACACACACACACACACACACACACACACACACACACACACACACACACACACACACACACACACACACACACACACACACACACACACACACACACACTCCTTTACCATCAAAGACGATATCATTAGGGTGCACCATGGGTAGGAGGTCACGGAACGGAATGTTAACTTCCTTTCCATCTGGCCCCGCACCTAAACACACAGTTGAGGACTGGAAGAGGGAACCGTAGTAGTTGGCTTTCTGGGGAGGGGGGAGAGGGTAATAAAACAGACATAGAACAAAAATAAATAACAAGTCTTGAATAATAACAACACATTAAATCAGTGGTATTTTTTACTGTAAAAACATTTTTACAGTAAATTTAGATTTGTACATCAACAAATAACCTTCGATTCACTACATTTTTTATCTCTTATCAAAATTAAGAAAAACAATAAATAAATGTACTCAATTATTTTTCAAAGGATCTTTCTCAAAAACGTTTTATATTATCCTATACAATAATGTTTACTTTTAAATTTGTTTTGGCGAGCCCACTGCAATTACACCCGGGACCCCACTAGGGGTCGCGACCCCAACTTTGAATATCTCTGCATTAAATGCAGAATGATTTGAGGGTTTTTTTCAAACAGGAAAAAAAAGGACACATTTGGGGAAGTAATGATGCCCATATAAAGGTAAAGGACTGCCTGTGTTGTAAACATTAGTGTGTCAGACAATGTTAACACTCCACTAAACCCATCATATCAGTGTGTGTGTGTGAACCCGTCGCTGTATCAGGGGTATAATGAGGCTCTGCTAGCTAGCTCTGCATCAGAGGAGAGACATGTCTTTGGAAAATAGGCCATAAAACTGTCACCAAGTAGGATCAACAAGACACACACACACACACGTCACCTGTTCTCCAGTTTTGGTTCTCCAGGTGAGTCCCAGTCTGTTGGCCAGGACAGCAGCGGTGACGGTGGTCCCATTGTTTCCTCCCCAGCCAACTAGCATCACCCCCAGCCTGGGGACACGTCGCTCAGTACGGAACTCAAGCTCACTAACGGACGGGGTCACCTGGAGGGGTGGAGTGGATAGATTTACACAGTTAGAAATGAGATAGGTGATGCTGGTGTGTGTGTGTGTGTGTGAGAGAGAGAGAGAGACTTACTGTGAGTGTGTCTCCGTCCCTGCGTACAGCAGTAGTATGGTAGAAGTACTGAGCCTCGATGTGTGTATCTGTGTACTTCACATTGGGATTGTTGATACGAATGTTTTCGGTCATGACTGCAGGCTTGAGAGAGTGACAGAGAGAGAAGCAGAGAGAAAAATAAAGAGATTGAAAGAGTGCAACAGGACAGTTAGGGAACATTTAGGGAAGATATTAACAGAGTTAGCCTAGGGGTTCTTTCGATAGTGACACGCCACAAGGCACGACTGTAAAGTTAGCAACAGTAGCGTTTAGCATCAATAGTCGAATCAGCGAGTCGCCTTCAAAATAAAAGTCCTGCATTGAAACTGATAAATAGTGGAATCATGCCACAATTGGACTGGATAATGGTGAACATGGTTGGAATGTCATTAAAATTTCAACAAAAGACAATAATTAATTAATCTTAGAATATACAGTAAAATCAGTTGAAATCACACGGTGGATGTAGGCCCAATAGACTTCAGATTTACATTGGGGATTCAAATCAAATTTTATTTGTCACATGCGCCAAATAGAACAGGTGTAGGTAGACCTTACAGTGAGAAGCTTACTTACAAGCCCTTAACCAACAATGCAGTTAAGAAAATACCCCCCAAAAAATTAAGAGATAAGCATGACAAATATTTAGACAACACAGTAAATAACAATAGCGGGGCTATATACAGGGGGTACCGCAACATAGTCAATGTATCTATATACAGGGGGGGGGGGGGGGGGGGGGGGGGGGGGCAATGTGAATAGTCTGGGTAGCCATTTGATTAGCTGTTCAGAAGTCTTATGGCTTAGGGGTAGAAGATGTTTAGAAGCCTCTTGGACCTAGACTTGGCACTCCGGTACCGCTTGTCATGTGGTAGCAGTGAGAACAGTCTATGACTACGGTGGCTGGAGTCTTTGACAATTTTTAGGGCCTTCCTCTGACACTGCCTAGTATAGAGGTCCTGGATGGCAGGAAGCTTGGCCCCGGTGATGTACTGGGCCGTACACACTACCCTCTGTAGTGCCTTGAGGTCGGAGGCCGAGCAGTTGCCATACCAGGCAGTGATGCAACCCGTCAGGATGCTCTCGAATGGGCAGCTGTAAAACCTTTTGAGGATCTAAGGCACTATGGTGTTGAACGCTGAGCTGTAGTCAATGAATAGCATTCACACATAGGTGTTCCTTTTGTCCAGGTGGGAAATGGCAGTGTGGAGTGCAATAGAGATTGCATCATCTGTGGAACTGTTGGTGCGGTATGCAAATTGGAGTGGGTCTATGGTTTCTGGGATAATGGTGTTGATGTGAGAGTTTATGGCCCTACTTACTGTATATTAGAAACGGCTGTCTAAATTCTTAAAAATACCACTCTGACAAATGTAAGACAATGGATGAAGATATATAACTTTGCAGCCTACTGGCACAAACAAATAATGAGTGGAGATCGGGCATTTTGGAATTCAGGTATTTAGGTTGGTCCGAACACTGTGAAAATTGTCACATTTTCCACCTGGCTCTAGATTACACCCATCTATAGCCTACATAGGTCTCATCAAGAGGATCTGATCTCTTGGCCTAACGGTTAAAGCGGTTGTTTGACAGTCGCTGTACCCAGGGTGAAGTTGGTGTCAGATGGGGGATGGCACCCTCGCAGAGGCATGTACACGTGACCAACTGGGTACATACAGTGGGGGAAAAAAGTATTTGATCCCCTGCTGATTTTGTACGTTTGCCCACTGACAAAGAAAGGATCAGTCTATAATTTTAATGGTAGGTTTATTTGAACAGTGAGAGACAGAATAACAACAAAAATATCCAGAAAAACACATGTCAGAAATGCTATAAACTGATTTGCATTTTAATGAGGGAAATAAGTATTTGACCCCCTCTCAATCAGAAAGATTTCTGGCTCCCAGGTGTCTTTTATAAAGGTAACGAGCTGAGATTAGGAGCACACTCTTAAAGGGAGTGCTCCTAACCGCAGCTTGTTACCTGTAAAAAAAGACACCTGTCCACAGAAGCAATCAATCAGATTCCAAACTCTCCACCATGGCCAAGACCAAAGAGCTCTCCAAGGATGTCAGGGACAAGATTGTAGACCTACACAAGGCTGGAATGGGCTACAAGACCATCGCCAAGCAGCTTGGTGAGAAGATGACAACATTTGGTGCGATTATTCACAAATGGATGAAACACAAAAGAACTGTCAATCTCCCTCGGCCTGGGGCTCCATGCAAGGTCTCACCTCGTGGAGTTGCAATGATCATGAGAACGGTGAGGAATCAGCCCAGAACTACACGGGAGGATCTTGTCAATGATCTCAAGGCAGCTGGGACCATAGTCACCAAGAAAACAATTGGTAACACACTACGCCGTGAAGGACTGAAATCCTGCAGCGCCCGCAAGGTCCCCCTGCTCAAGAAAGCACATATACATGCCCGTCTGAAGATTGCCAATGAACATCTGAATGATTCAGAGGACAACTGGTGAAAGTGTTGTGGTCAGATGAGACCAAAATGGAGCTCTTTGACAGCAACTCAACTTGCTGTGTTTGGAGGAGGAGGAATGCGGCCTATGACCCCAAGAACACCATCTCCACCGTCAAACATGGAGGTGGAAACATTCTGCTTTGGGGGTGTTTTTCTGCTAAGGGGACAGGACAACTTCACCGCATCAAAGGGACGATGGACGGGGCCATGTACCGTCAAATCTTGGGTGAGAACCTCCTTCCCTCAGCCAGGGCATTGAAAATGGGTCGTGGATGGGTATTCCAGCATGACAATGACCCAAAACACACGGCCAAGGCAACAAAGGAGTGGCTCAAGAAGAAGCACATTAAGGTCCTGGAGTGGCCTTGCCAGTCTCCAGACCTTAATCCCATAGAAATCTGTGGAGGGAGCTGAAGGTTCGAGTTGCCAAACGTCAGCCTCGAAACCTTAATGACTTGGAGAAGATCTGCAAAGAGGAGTGGGACAAAATCTCTCCTGAGATGTGTGCAAACCTGGTGGCCAACTACAAGAAACGTCTGACCTCTGATTTCCAACAAGGGTTTTGCCACCAAGTACTAAGTCATGTTTTGCAGAGGGGTCAAATACTTATTTCCCTCATTAAAATGCAAATCATTTTATAACATTTTTGACATGCGTTTTTCTGGATTTTTGTTGTTATTCTGTCTCTCACTGTTCAAATAAACCTACTATTAAAATTATAGACTGATCATTTCTTTGTAAGTGGGCAAACGTACAAAATCAGCAGGGGATCAAATACTTTCTCCCCCCCACTGTCCATCCGTTCAATGTCTATTTTTGATTAACATTTGGTTGAGGTGTCAACTAACGTAAAATTAACAGAACATTTCACCGTGACATTGGATTTAGTTTTTAAAAATTACCAAAAAAAATTGGGTGAAAGAAACCATGAAATGTCCCTTACATTGATGACTTTTTGCAAATGCAATGCAATCCAATTTTCCACATTGATTCATCATCATAACATGCATTTATTTTTGTTGAAATTAAGTGGAAACAACGTTGATTCAACCAGTTTTTGCCCAGTGGGGAGGGACTTGGTCTAGAGCATTGGTTCCCCACCAGGGAAAGTAGGACCCCTGGGGGTACTTGGCTTTTCCACAGAGGGTACTTGAGAAGACTCGAGACCATAGACATACTGGTAAAAATGCACATGAGGGGGTACTTCAGGGGTACCCGGGCAGAGCAAAATTCAGTTGGTGGTTTGGAAACCGAAAAAGGTTGGGAACCACTGGTATAGAGAGGCGTGGGGACAGCTCTCCGGAAGGAAATAAGACAGCAACCTTAACCAATACCTATCCACCTTGTTAAGAGGTTCTGATCTCTTGGCCTAGCGGTTTAAAAAGGTATTGATTGGCTTGATAGTCGCTGGGGCAGGGTTTGGGCTACCCCCCAAAATCGCCTACGATGCAAAAAACAAACGCGGGCTTGTGCAACCCCCAAAACCGCCTGAGATGCAAAAGTATTGTATTGCTTTGAGTCGATTTCAGCCATTACTAGGAGTGTGTTTGACAGGTCATTACTAAACGTTAACTGGGAAAAACTAATGGCACAAGCGAGATTGGGTTCGAGTCGCCAGCGTAAAATGAAAGCAACCGATCCAGTGACAATAGGCTACAGGAAACACAAAGGAAATTGGTGGCTTAAAATGAGAAATCCTCAGCTGGTCAGACTTGGCAAGCGAGTTGATGCTTATACACCGTACAAAATTACCGTTAGATTGTGAATGCATGACATGGAGTGTCAGGCTAATCCGTGACACCTACAAAACACATTTCTGAAGAGTAGTCTATGTATGCACACATATTAGCACCGTAACTCCTATTGCGGAACTTTGACATTGTGAATTCACTTTAGTAGTAAAAAAAAAAAAAGCCTAGTACGCACTTCAAGCCTACGCACTTTAGTCTACTTACAGTGGAATACGTTGGCGTCTGGAACTTTCTCTTCCTAAACAACAGTAGGTTACGGACGGTTCTTCGTTGATTTGATAGCTTGCTTGTTTAGATGTTTCTGTTATATTTAATCTAATAACCTAGTAAATCGCTTGTTCTCATGCGCAGTCCGACCTCTTCAATTCGTCAAGTGAGCCGAAGTGATATGAAGATGTGATGTTCCAATATTGCCGTTGCGAGTGCAGGAGAATATCCCTTAGAGCGCCGTTCATTTATAGATAGCTTAGTGGCAGAGCCGGACTGGCTACTTGTAGGCAGAGGAGTGTCTTACCAAAATCCCCGACATTTACATATATGTACACGCCAGTAAAATTAGACTAGTCTTGCTATTAGGAAAATATAGACATAAAACATTATTATGTCATACAATTCAAGAAGTCCTAACGTTTCAGCAGTTGACTTGTGTTTTATGGGAAATAATACTTAATAAAGGATATCTTATAATTATCCAATATATATTACTGCTATTACACTCTGATCAATAGGCTTTATTGGTCAGTGATTATGCTTTTTGTATTTCACAATCAAATCATGGTGTCACCTGGTCGTGCTGCTGCTCCAGATTCAACTGTTCTACCTGTGAACCCTGACCTGTGAACCCTGACCTGTTCACCGGATGTGCTACCTGTCCCAGACCTGCTGTTTTCAGCTCTCTGGAGACAGCAGGAGCGATAGAGATACTCTGAATGATCGGCTATGAAAAGCCAACTGACATTTACTCCTGAGGTGCTGACCAGTTGCACCCTCTTCAACCACTGTGATTAGTATTATTTGACCCTGCTGCTCATCTATGAACGTTTGAACATCTTGGCCATGTTCTGTTATAATCTCCGCCTGGCACAGTCAGAAGAGGACTGGCCATCCCTCATAGCCTGGTTCCTCTCGAGGTTTCCTCCTAGGTTCTGGCCTTTCTAGGGAGTTTTTCCTAGCCACTGTGCTTCTACACCTGCATTGCTTTTAGGCTGGGTTTCTGTACAGCACTTTGTAACATTAGCTGACGTAAGAAGGGCTTTATAAATATATTTGATTGATAATAATGTTAAGCTGATGTGAATGAAATAGTTTGTTACCATCACTCTCGAAGGTGATGCTGGCAACTGGTGACTTGCAGCCGCCCGGAGGCCCAGCCTGATGACTAAATCACGATGTATGACATTGTTTGAATAGCTGACCATTTGTGGGCAGTGGCAACCCGTCATTCAGGGCAGGCAGAGCCCCACCTGTTTATTTTGTGTTGCCTGTTTGGCATGTTATTTTGGCATTATTCCATGTCACATTTCAGTTTGCATGGCTTTGGAATGTGCTGGGTGGACGGGAGGAAGTCATAGGATTGCCATAGGTGATACAGGTGGAGATCTTTGGATTAGGCATCAAGGGGGTTGAGGTCAGGTCAGATCACCTTAAGGGAGAAGGAATGGTTTATTACCCCATCACTTCGTCTTCCTGTCGAACCATAAAAGATGTAAGGGTTGGAGAGAAGGAGGAGTGCCTAAATTGGAGTATATATACTTGTGTTGGTGGAAACATGTTTTGTCTGATGCAACTATATTGATCCTCTCGGAAGAATAAACCTGGTTAAGCTTCCATAATGTCCGTTGAGTTTTTTACTGTGAGAATTAGAACCTAACAGAACCATGAATTCTGCTCTGTATCAGAAAATTCTACAGGAGAATGTCAGGCCATCTGTCTGTGAGCGGAAGCTGAAGCGCAGCTGGGTCATGCAGCAAGACAATGATCCAAAACACACAATCAAGTCTACATGTAAATGGTTAAAAAGCAACTAATTGTACGTTTTGGAACGGCCTAGTTAAAGTCCAGACCTAATCCCAATTGAGATGTTGTGGCAGGATTTGAAATGAGCAGTTCATGCTTGAAAACCCACAAATGGCGCTGAGTTAAATCAGTTCTGCATGCAAGAGTGGGCCAAAATTCCTCCACAGAGATGTCAGAGACTGATCAACAACTATAGGAAGCAGTTGGTTTCATTCATTGCAGCTAAAGGTGGCACAACCAGTTATTGAGTGTAAGGGGGATTGGGTGTTACATAACTTTGTTCATTAAATAAATAAAATAAGTATAATTTGTAAAAATATTTGTTAACTCAGGTTCCCTTTATCTAACATTAGGTTTTGGTTGAAGATCTGATAACGTTCAGTACAAAAAATATGCAAAAACAGAGAAAATCAGAAAGGGGGCAAATACTTTTCCACGGCGCTGTATATCCTGATGCTTAGTCACCTTACCCCTATACATATCTACCTCTATCACTCCTGTGTCCCGGCACATTGTAAATATGGTACTGGAACTGACTGACCCTGTAGATAGTATGTTTACCCCTATACATATCTACCTCTATCACTCCTGTGTCCCGGCACATTGTAAATATGGTACTGGAACTGACTGACCCTGTAGATAGTATGTTTACACCTATACATATCTACCTCTATCACTCCTGTGTCCCGGCACATTGTAAATATGGTACTGGAACTGACTGACCCTGTAGATAGTATGTTTACCCCTATACATATCTACCTCTATCACTCCTGTGTCCCGGCACATTGTAAATATGGTACTGGAACTGACTGACCCTGTAGATAGTATGTTTACCCCTATACATATCTACCTCTATCACTCCTGTGTCCCGGCACATTGTAAATATGGTACTGGAACTGACTGACCCTGTAGATAGTATGTTTACCCCTATACATATCTACCTCTATCACTCCTGTGTCCCGGCACATTGTAAACATGGTACTGGAACTGACTGACCCTGTAGATAGTATGTTTACCCCTATACATATCTACCTCTATCACTCCTGTGTCCCGGCACATTGTAAATATGGTACTGGAACTGACTGACCCTGTAGATAGTATGTTTACCCCTATACATATCTACCTCTATCACTCCTGTGTCCCGGCACATTGTAAATATGGTACTGGAACTGACTGACCCTGTAGATAGTATACTTACTTACTTTCTAGTGTTCTTCTTATTTCTATTTCTTGTGTGTTTTTTTTTGTACTACCTTGTGTTATTTTTAGTATTACATTGCTATTGATTACTGCATTGTTGGGTTTAGAGCTGGCAAGAAAGACATTTCACTGTACTGTTCCGGAACTCCAATTTGAGCAGCAGCAGCTGAAAAATGAGCTCCTACAAATATTGAAATTTACATGGTTTTTAGAGTGAAGTACATCGGAAAAAAGCAAAAGAAAACTGCAAGACTGAATAGGAGAAAAAACAAGCAACAAACAAAGAAGATAGGCTTTTGAAAAATAACTATTTTTCATAAAATTGTAGTTATCTTAGCTAGCTGAATTGTTTACCAGTTGCTAAGCAGTTGCTAGGGACTCTTTTGGAAGAAGCTAGCTAGCTAACGAAGAACAACAAAGAATATCTAGTTAACAGAAGAAAAGAAAGAGAAAATCAGGACAGAAGAAAAAGGATATCAAAGTGAAACAGTTCTCTAAAGACACAAGAGACAATAATACAAGAAACAACACTTCTGTAGCTTGTCAACTATGTGTCTGTCTATCCCTGTTCTCTCCCCTCAGCACAGGCCATACAAACGCTGCCTTTGATACTGTGAACCATCAGATCCTCCTCTCCACCCTCTCCGAGTTGGGCATCTCAGGCGCGGCCCACACTTGGATTGCGTCCTACCTGACAGGTCGCTCCTACCAGGTGGCGTGGCGAGAATCTGTCTCCGCACCATGCGCTCTCACCACTGGTGTCCCCCAGGGCTCTGTTCTAGGCCCTCTCCTATTCTCGCTATACACCAAGTCACTTGGCTCTGTCATATCCTCATATGGTCTCTCCTATCATTGCTATGCAGACGACACACAATTAATCTTCTCCTTTCCCCCTTCTGATAACCAGGCGGCGAATCGCATCTCTGCATGTCTGTCAGACATATCAGTGTGGATGACGGATCACCACCTCAAGCTGAACCTCGGCAAGACGGAGCTGCTCTTCCTCCCGGGGAAGGACTGCCCGTTCCATGATCTCGCCATCACGGTTGACAACTCCCTTGTGTCCTCCTCCCAGAGTGCTAAGAACCTTGGCGTGATCCTGGACAACACCCTGTCGTTCTCCACTAACATCAAGGCGGTGACCCGATCCTGTAGGTTCATGCTCTACAACATTCGCAGAGTACGACCCTGCCTCACACAGGAAGCGGCGCAGGTCCTAATCCAGGCACTTGTCATCTCCCGTCTAGATTACTGCAACTCGCTGTTGGCTGGGCTCCCTGCCTGTGCCATTAAACCCCTACAACTCATCCAGAACGCCGCAGCCCGTCTGGTATTCAACCTTCCCAAGTTCTCTCACGTCACCCCGCTCCTCCGCTCTCTCCACTGGCTTCCAGTTGAAGCTCGCATCCGCTACAAGACCATGGTGATTGCCTACGGAGCTGTGAAGGGAACGGCACCTCCATACCTTCAGGCTCTGATCAGGCCCTACACCCAAACAAGGGCACTGCGTTCATCCACCTCTGGCCTGCTGGCCCCCCTACCTCTGAGGAAGCACAGTTCCCGCTCAGCCCAGTCAAAACTGTTCGCTGCTCTGGCACCCCAATGGTGGAACAAGCTCCCTCACGACGCCAGGACAGCGGAGTCAATCACCACCTTCCGGAGACACCTGAAACCCCACCTCTTTAAGGAATACCTAGGATAGGATAAAGTAATCCTTCTAAACCCCCCCCCCCCCCCTTAAAAGATTTAGATGCACTATTGTAAAGTTGTTGTTCCACTGGATATCATAAGGTGAATGCACCAATTTGTAAGTCGCTCTGGATAAGAGCGTCTGCTAAATGACTTACATTACATTACATTTACATTTAAGTCATTTAGCAGACGCTCTTATGTATGTTATGTTATGTATGTAATTATGACTTAAATGTAAATGTAAATGTACTTGTGCACGTGACATTAAAACTTGAAATTGAAACATTGTAGACCAGTCTCCTGGTGTAGTGTTCCATTACACTATAGTGTGTTTTTTTAAACTTAGCCTATAGACTTTTAGATATGTTTGTATCTTTTGACATTAAAGACATGTGTGTACCATTTGATAATTGTATTCTTATTGCATAACTGTAATAAATAGGATTACTTTTAAATGGATACAAAACCGTAGTCCTCATATTTCAGAGAAGCTAATATTCTTTGAATTATTATTTGGTGAAAGGTCTAATGGTAAGTGTTATTCACACTACACATCCCACATGCTTGGCCTCTAATTGTGCAGCTCTGAGCTAAGGTCAACTCGATCATTTAATGCTAGGACATAAGATATTAGCTATTTTGTCTCTTAGCCTCTTAATAATATTCAGTGGTGACGCAAGGCTCGCTACCTTGCATCGATACGTTGGAAATGCTTATGGGCCTACAGCATTCACATAATAATGAAGTCAGAATAATGAATGTACTCTGAACAAAAATATAAACCCAACATATAAAGTGTTGGTCCCATGTTTTATGAGCTGAAATAAAAGATCCCAGAAGCTTTTCATACACACAACATTTTGTGCACAAATTTGTTTACATCACTGTTAGTGAGCATTTCTCCAGAGCTGTTGCCAGAGAATTGAATGTTAATTTCTCTACCATAAGCCGCCTCCAACGTTGTTTTAGAGAATTTGGCAGTGCGTCAGCCCAGTACTTCCACAGGATCGCCACATCCTGTGCTTCTTCACCTGCAGGATCGTCTGAGACCAGCCACCCGGACAGCTGATGAAACTATGGGTTTGCACAACCAAATAATTTCTACACAAACTGTCAGAAACCATCTCACGGAAGTTCATCTTCGTGCTCGTCGTTCTCACCAGGGTCTTGGCCTGACTTTAGTTCGGCGTTGTATCCGACTTCAGTGGGCAAATGCTCACCTTCGGTGGCCACTGGCACAGTGGAGAAGACTGCTCTTCACAGATGAATCACGGTTTTAGATACGCAGACATTGTGTATATTGTCATGTGGGTGAGCGGTTTACTGATGTCAACGTTGTCAACAGAGTGCCCCATGGTGGCGGTGGGGTTATGGTATGGCAAGGCATAAGCTATGGACAACGAACACAATTGCATTTTATCGATGGCATTTTGAATGCACAGATATACCATGACAAGATACAGAGGCCCATTGTTGTGCAATTCATATGCCACCATCGCCTCATGTTTCAGCATGATAATACACGGCCCCATGTCACAAGGATCTGTACACAATTCCTGGAAGCTGAAAATGTCCCAGTTCTTCCATGGCCTGCATATTAACCAGACATGTCACCCATTGAGCCTGTTTGGGATGCTCAGGATCGATGTGTATGACAGCATGTTCCAGTTCCTGCCAATATTCAGCAACTTCGTACAGCCGTTGAAGTGGAGCGGGACAACATTCCACAGGACACAATCAACAGCCTGATCACAGGACACAATCAACAGCCTGATCACAGGACACAATCAACAGCCTGATCACAGGACACAATCAACAGCCTGATCACAGGACACAATTAACAGCCTGATCACAGGACACAATCAACAGCCTGATCACAGGACACAATCAACAGCCTGATCACAGGACACAATCAACAGCCTGATCAACTCTATGCGAAGGAGATGTCACGCTGCATTATGTAAATGATGGTCACACCATATGCTAACTGGTTTTCTGATCCACGCCCCTACCTTTTTCTTAAGGTATCTGTGACCAACAGATGCATATCGGTATTCGCAGAAATATGAAATCCATAGATTAGCGCCTAAATAATTTATTTCAATTGACTGATTTCTTTCTTTGAACTGTAACTGTTTTTAAATTGTTGCATGTTGTGTTTCTATATTTGTTAATTTGTAGTTTCTTATTATATTGAACATAATTCCAACCAACCAATCTACACACACAAAACACACACACACACGCACGCACGCACGCACGCACGCACGCACGCACGCACGCACGCACGCACGCACGCACGCACGCACGCACGCACACACACACACACACACACACACACACACACACACACACACACACACACACACACACACACACACATCCACCACAGCCCATCCTGTGTGCAAACTAGACAAACCAGTCACCTCCCTACTCCCTCTCAACCACACCCTGACAACATGTGGTCTGACCACACATTCTCTCCTTCACTCACCTTCGCTAACCACGCTCATATGAAAATGAAGAACCTCCCTAAAAATGTCTAGGCTGTAGCTCAGTGGGCTAACATAGAGCCTCTTCACACTTACTACAAATTCAGTAAAACAAGTCTCAAATATTAGGAACATGTCTGTGCATTTCAGCTGTTTCAAAAACTATTACCATTTATACTGTAGGAGGGTTGGCTCAATGAGACAATTCTGTTCACATTGTCCTGCTTCAAGGGGGGCAACTGTCGAGTGTCCCGCGTTACTTCCAGAGGTAGCGGTCTAGATGTAGCAAGTTTACGTTTTAGTAATACAGTGCCTTGCGAAAGTATTCGGCCCCCTTGAACTTTCCGACCTTTTGCCACATTTCAGGCTTCAAACATAAAGATATAAAACTGTATTTTTTTGTGAAGAATCAACAACAAGTGGGACACAATTATGAAGTGGAACGAAATTTATTGGATATTTCTAACTTTTTTAACAAATAAAAAACTGAAAAATTGGCCGTGCAAAATTATTCAGCCCCTTTACTTTCAGTGCAGCAAACTCTCTCCAGAAGTTCAGTGAGGATCTCTGAATGATCCAATGTTGACCTAAATGACTAATGATGATAAATAGAATCCACCTGTGTGTAATCAAGTCTCCGTATAAATGCACCTACTCTGTGATAGTCTCAGAGGTCCGTTTAAAGCGCAGAGAGCATCATGAAGAACAAGGAACACACCAGGCAGGTCCGAGATACTGTTGTGGAGAAGTTTAAAGCCGGATTTGGATACAAAAAGATTTCCCAAGCTTTAAACATCCCAAGGAGCACTGTGCAAGCGATAATATTGAAATGGAAGGAGTATCAGACCACTGCAAATCTACGAAGACCCGGCCGTCCCTCTAAACTTTCAGCTCATACAAGGAGAAGACTGATCAGAGATGCAGCCAAGAGGCCCATGATCACTCTGGATGAACTGCAGAGATCTACAGCTGAGGTGGGAGACTTTGTCCATAGGACAACAATCAGTCATATACTGCACAAATCTAGCCTTTATGGAAGAGTGGCAAGAAGAAAGCCATTTCTTAAAGATATCCATAAAAAGTGTCGTTTAAAGTTTGCCACTAGCCACCTGGGAGACACACCAAACATGTGGAAGAAGGTGCTCTGGTCAGATGAAACCAAAATCGAACTTTTTGGCAACAATGCAAAACGTTATGTTTGGTGTAAAAGCAACACAGCTCATCACCCTGAACACACCATCCCTACTGTCAAACATGGTGGTGGCAGCATCATGGTTTGAATTGATGGGAAGATGGATGGAGCCAAATACAGGACCATTCTGGAAGAAAACCTGATGGAGTCTGCAAAAGACCTGAGACTGGGACGGAGATTTGTCTTCCAACAAGACAATGATCCAAAACATAAAGCAAAATCTACAATGGAATGGTTCACAAATAAACATATCCAGGTGTTAGAATGGCCAAGTCAAAGAGTCCAGACCTGAATCCAATCGAGAATCTGTGGAAAGAACTGAAAACTGCTGTTCACAAACGCTCTCCATCCAACCTCACTGAGCTCGAGCTGTTTTGCAAGGAGGAATGGGCAAAAATGTCAGTCTCTCGATGTGCAAAACTGATAGACATACCCCAAGCGACTTACAGCTGTAATCGCAGCAAAAGGTGGCGCTACAAAGTATTAACTTAAGGGGGCTGAATAATTTTGCACGCCCAATTTTTCAGTTTTTTATTTGTTAAAAAAGTTTGAAATATCCAATAAATTTCGTTCCACTTCATGATTGTGTCCCACTTGTTGTTGATACTTCACAAAAAAATTACAGTTTTATATATTTATGTTTGAAGCCTGAAATGTGGCAAAAGGTCGAAAAGTTCAAGGAGGCCGAATACTTTCGCAAGGCACTGTATATGTAGCCGACGGTATTTTGATGAAAATTGGAGTAAGTGTGAAGAGGCTCTATGTTAGCCCACTGAGCTACAGCCTAATCTCGACCGCTACCTCTGGAAGTAGCAGGTAGCCTAGCGGTTAGAGCGTTGGGACAGTAACCGAAAGGTTGCTTGTTTGACTCCCCGAGCTGGCAAGGTGGAAAAAACGGCTGTTCTGGCCTTGAGCAAGGCATTTAACACCCACAACAACTGTGCCGTGGATGTTGATTAAGGCAGCCCCCTGCACCAGAGGGGTTGGGTTAAATGCGGAAGACACATTTCGGTTGAATGCATTCAGTTGTACAACTGATCAGTAATCCTCTTTCCCTTCCCTAGTGGTAGTGTATGACATAGGAATAAATCATCTGCAAAACATTTTTTTTTATGGGCTAAAATGGAACCAGATTATTTTTCTAATCAGGTCATCTGGTTTAATGGCCTCGCAGTTCTTGTCCTGACAACAACTGTGATTGGACAAAAACAAACAGGGCTGAACTAACTGTATGCAGGGTTGCATG
Source organism: Salmo salar (assembly GCF_965601325.2). Lineage (NCBI taxonomy): Eukaryota > Metazoa > Chordata > Actinopteri > Salmoniformes > Salmonidae > Salmo > Salmo salar. Next base: position 14,532,304 of record NC_138307.1, read on the forward strand.
GTGTAGACCAGTGTAGATCATCAACTAGATTGCGTGGTGTAGAGATCATCAACTAGATTGTGTGGTGTAGAGATCATCAACTAGATTGTGTGGTGTAGAGATCATCAACTAGATTGCGTGGTGTAGAGATCATCAACTAGATTGTGTGGTGTAGAGATCATCAACTAGATTGTGTGGTGTAGAGATCATCAACTAGATTGCGTGGTGTAGAGATCATCAACTAGATTGCGTGGTGTAGAGATCATCAACTAGATTGCGTGGTGTAGAGATCATCAACTAGATTGCGTGGTGTAGAGATCATCAACTAGATTGCGTGGTGTAGAGATCATCAACTAGGTTCACCCGCGGGCAAATTGTTTCTTGAGCGGATGGTCGGGGGGCATGAAAATAATGACAAATAATTTGAATTTACAGCAAGAAGCCCAAACTGATATAATATTGGAATAAAAACGTAATACTTTCAAACCTTGCTTACATTTGTTTATGATCACGTGCCTTTCTATTATTCATGGTAAATACGTGGGAACAGATTTTCCAAATTAAAATCACATGAAGCTGATTTTCTGGTGTTTTTATATATCCAACAATGAACATTTAAAAAAAATATCTTAATTTTTTTGCTCAGAATTTGGGGAGCCAAATAAAACATTGGTTTAGAACTTTGCATCTGTAATAAAAGGATACTCATAAGGTTATCTGATCCTAGATCTGTGCCCGAGGGCAGACAGGAAATATAGCACAGTGTAGTCAAAGTCGACATATAACCGTTGGTAATTAGTTAAAGTACAGAAGTTGGGAGAAAATACAAAAATAGCCAAACATTTATTAGTAGGCTAGCAGAGTAGGCTATTGAAACCACTGACCAATGGTCTTTTTCAAGTGGCTCAGCATAGGGAGAGAGAGCAGTGGGGAAAAAGACAGTATCTTCTGTCTAGAACAAAGACGACTGGATGAGAGAGAAAAGAGAAAGTAAATCAGCAGAAACAGACTGGCTTCCAGAACAGTTCAATTACAATAATTTAAAACACATACCCATGCAACACCAGAGGAGCAACCAAGCAACAAACACAAACACACACAGTGACATACACACACACACACACACACACACACACATTGAGCAGCCTCTCTACAGCCTCTCATTGAACACAAGTCTTTACGTTGTGCGATCTGATTGGTTTGTTGATTGCTTTGCCTGCACAGTGCAATATTTGTACCATACATTGTCCAGTGGTTTCATTTTAAGCAGTTTGACCACAATAAAAGGCCAGCAACACTCTGTATTATTCAGATCCCTATGAAATGACACCATACAGTAGATACACTACATGACCGAAAGTATGTGGACACCTGCTGGTCAAACATCTCATTCCAAAATCATGGGTATTAATATGGAGTTGGTCCCCCCCTTTCCTGCCATAACAGCCTCCACTCTTCTGGCAGGGCTTTCCACTAGATGTTGGGACTTTGCTGCGGGAACTTGCTTCCATTAAGCTACAAGAGCGTTTGTGAGGTCGGGCACTGATGTTGGGCGATTAGGCCTGGCTCGCAGTCAGCATTCTAATTCATCCAGAAGGTGTTCGATGGGGTTGAAGTCAGGACTCTGTGCAGGCCAGTCAAGTTTTTCAACATCGATCTCGACAAACCATTTCTGTATGGACCTCGCTTTGTGCACGGTGGCATTGTCATGTTAAACCCGGAAAGGGCTTCCCCCAAACTGTTGCCACAAAGTTGGAAGCACAGAATCGTCTAGAATGTCATTGTATGCTGTAGCGTTAAGATTTTCCTTCACTGGAACAAAGTGCCTAGTCCAAACCATGAAAAACAGCCCTAGACCCTTATTCCTCCTCCACCAAACTTTACAGTTGGCACTATGCATTCAGCAGTCAGCGTTATCCCGGCATCTGCCAAATCCAGATTCGTCCGTTGGACTGCCAGATGGTGAAACGTGATTCGTCACTCCAGAGAACGAGTTTCCACTGCTCCAGAGTCCAATGGTGGTGAGCTTTACACCACTCCAGCCAACGCTTGGCATTACGCATTGTGATTTTAGGCTTGTGTGCGGCTGCTCGACCATGAAAACCCATTTCATGAAGCTCCCGACGAACAGTTCTTGTGCTGCAGCTGAGGACCAACGATTTGTACGTGCTACACGCTTCAGCACTCGGCGGTTCTGTTCTGTGACCTTGTGTGGCCTACCACTTCGCTGCTGAGCCATTGTTGCTCCTAGATGTTTCCACTTCACAATAACAGCACTTACAGTTGACTAGGGCAATTCTAGCAGGGTAGAAATTTGACGAACTGACTTGTTGGAAAGGTGGCTTCCTATGACAGTACCACGTTGAAGCCACTGAGTTTTTCAGTGAGGCCATTCTACTGACAGTGTTTGTCTATGGAGATTGCATGTCTGTGTGCTCGATTTTATACACCTGTTAGCAACGGGTGTGGTTGAAATAGTGGAATCCACTAATTTGAAGGGAGTTCCACATACTTTTTAATATATAGTGTAGACTCTACAGACCCTATTGAGTACCACCCCACTTTTACATTGGCATAATGAATCACTTTGCCTGTAAGTTGTTTGACCACATAAAAGACCATTAACACTCCCTATGACCTAGCTTTTTGTTAAGACTCAGCTGTTTTGCATTCTTGTAGTGAGTAGACTGGACACTGGTTTAATTGACACGCAATTGATCGTTTGCCCATACTGTGTTATACAGTTGAAGTCGGAAGTTTACATACACCTTAGCCAAATACATTTAAACTCAGTTTGTCACAATTCCTGACATTTAATCCTAGTAAAAATTCCCTGTCTTAGGTCAGTTAGGATCACCACTTTATTTTAAGACTGTGAAATGTCAGAATGATAGTAGATAGAATGATTTAGTTCAGCTTTTATTTCTTTCATCACATTCCCAGTGGGTCAGAAGTTTACATTCACTCAATTAATATTTGGTAGCATTGCCTTTAAGTTGTTTAACTTGGGTCAAACGTTTCAGGTAGCCTTCCACAAGCTTCCCACAATAAGTTGGGTGAATTTTGGCCCATTCCTCCTGACAGAGCTGGTGTAACTGAATCAGGTTTGTAGGCCTCCTTGCTCGCACACGCTTGTTCAGTTCTGCCCACAAATGTTTTATAGGATTGTGGTCAAGTCTTTGTGATGGCCACTCCGATACCTTGACTTTGTTGTCCTTCAGACATTTTGCCACAACTTTGGAAGTATGCTTGGGGTCATTGTCCATTTGGAAGACCCATTTGCGACCAAGCGTTAACTTCCTGACTGATGTCTTGATATGTTACTTCAATATTGCACATAATTGTCCTCCCTCATGATGCCATCTATTTTGTAAAGTGCACCAGTCCCCCTTGCAGCAAAGCACCCCCACAACATGATGCTGCCACCCCCGTGCTTCACGGTTGGGATGATGTTCTTCGGCTTGCAAGCCTCCCCCTTTTTACTCCAAACATAACGATGGTCATTATGGCCAAACAGTTCTATTTTTGTTTCATTAGACAAGAGGACATTTCTCCAAAAAGTACGAACTTTGTCCACATGTGCAGTTGCAAACTGTAGTCTGGCTTTTTTATGCCGATTTTGGAGCAGTGTCTTCATCCTTGCTGAGCGGCCTTTCAGGTTTTGTCGATATAGGACTCGTTTGACTGTGGATATAGATACTTTTGTACCTGTTTTCTCCAGCATCTTCACAAGGTTCTTTGCTGTTGTTCTGGGATTGATTTGCACTTTTCGCACCAAAGTACGTAATCTCTAGGAGACAGAACACGTCTAATTCCTGAGCGGTATGACGGCTGCGTGGTCCCATGGTGTTTATACTTGCGTTCTATTGTTTGTACAGATGAACGTGGTAACTTTAGGCATTTGGAAATTGCTCCCAAGGATGAACCAGACTTGTGGAGGTCTACAATTTTTCTTCTGAGGTCTTGGCTGATTTCTTTTGATTTTGATGTCAAGCAAAGAGTCACTGAGCTGGAAGGTAGGCCTTGAAATACATCCAGCCTCCATTTGACAAAATGATGTCAATTAGCCTATCAGAAGCGTCTAAAGCCATGACATCATTTTCTGGAATTTTCCAAGCTGTTTAAAGGCACAGTCAACTTAGTCTATATAAACTTCTGACCCACTGGAATTGTGATACAGTGAATTATAAGTGAAATAATCTGTCTGTAAACAATTGTTGGAAAAATGACTTGTGTCATGCACAAAGTAGATGTCCTAACCGACTTGCCAAAACCATAGTTTGATAACAAGACATTTGTGGAGTGGTTGAAAAATGAGTTTGAATGAGTCCAACATAAGTGTATGTAAACTTCTGACTTAACTGTAGATTGGAGGGGTTGAGTGTAGTGGAAGGATAGAAGTAAAAGGAAACAAAAGATAACTGTTGTAAAATAGATGGTGTTCGTAAAATGTATCCACAGGTTTCCTGGGGAGGTTACTGGGGAAACGATTATGGGTGGCACTTCCGGCAGAAGTAGCAAAGTACTGAGTAGATTTTAGAAGCCGTGAAGAACTGAGTAGATTTTAGAAGCCAACTGGGATAAGCAACAATAAGATATTCACTCGCTAGATGTTGAAATGTTACGGAGCTCGGGGACAACGTGCTGTTCGTGGTTGTACGTACAACCAGACACAACTTAATGATTGGCTTAAATTGGAATGCTTCGACCATCAACCTAAAACTAAATCAGAATGTTCCTGTCAGAGATAGTACAGTTTCCATCACCAAATGACGATGAAGCTAAAATAAATTGGCTCAAAAACTTTGAACATTTTGGGGGGCTTTTTTAAGTTTATGTTTGTTCGTTTCACTTTGTTGATAATACACCGACGCATGATAATTAATTAATCTCTTTAATTTCTACCAGACACTTTTTTTTTCATATCTGCCACTTATGAAATCTATATTAAACGCTTTATAATTGTAAACACTGAGTCAGTGGTAGGCTAACTGACATTAGAAATATGAGACATATTGTGGAACCTTAATCCATGATTATTCTTCATTTATAAAAAATATTAATAGTTTGTTTAACACTTTTTTGGTTACTACATGATTCCATGTGTTATTTCATAGTTTTGATGTCTTCACTCTTTTAAAAATTCAAGAAAAACTCTGGAATGAGTAGGTGTCCAAACTTTTGACTGGTACTGTATATACACAAGATTCTCTGGTCTGAAACCAAGATTGAACTCTTTGGCCTGAATGCCAAGAGTCACGTCTGGAAGAAACCTGGAACCATCCATACGGCGAAGCATGGTGGTGGCAGCATCGTGCTGTGGGTATGTTTTTCAGTGGCAGGGAGACATGTCAGGATTGAGGCAAAGATGAACGGAGCAAAGTACAAAGAGATCCTTGATGAAAACCTGCTCCAGAGTGCTTAGGACCTCAGACTGGGGCAAGGTCCAACGACCCTAAGCACACAGCCAAGACAGCGCAGGAGTGGCTTCGGGACAAGTCTCTGAATGTCCTTGAGTGGCCCAGCCAGAGCCCGGACTTGAACCTGATCTAACATCTCTGGAGAGACCTGAAAATAGCTGTGCAGCGACACTCCCCATCCAACCAGACAGAGCTTGAGAGGATCTGCAGTGAAGAATGGGAGAAACTTCCCAAATACAGGTGTGCCAAGCTTGTAGCATCATACCCAAGAAGACTTAATGCTGTATTCGCTACCAAAGGTGCTTCAACAAAGTACTGAGTAATCTTTTATTTTTTACTTTAAAAAAAATATTTTTGAAAAATATATATCCATATACATACACGCATGCATACATATATATACATACACATACTTAAATAGACATACATACTTTTATAAGAATATACCTTTATTATTATTCCCCGCAAACCCTACCACCCTTCCCCCAATTGGAGTAAACTAATAAACACTTAGGCTTTTACTTTGTTTATACAACTTATACACATTTTACAGACACAATCTATTTTACAATAGTTATATTTTGTTTGTTTTTAGTCCTTCCTCTATTTCTGATGTCCATCCAGTGTAATGGTTTGCTTTAGAGAAGTAGAGGAGTCAGGCGCAGGACACAGGGATAAATGTAAACAAACGTGTTTACTCAAAATATCAATACATTTTCTCATAGAAAAATACATAGTTCGGAGAAACACCTCCAACTACACAAAACAGGAAACAATCACCGACAAGACAAACAGGAAATGCAGAGGTTAAATAATGAACATAATTAGGGAAATCAAAAACAGGTGTACACAATAAAGACGAAACCAAACGAACAGTGAAACATCGATCGGTGGCAACTAGTAAGCCGGTGACGTCGACCACCGAACGCCGCCCGAACAAGGAGAGGGGCCGACTTCGGCGGGAGTCGTGACAGTACCCCCCTCCTGACGCGCGGCTCCAGCAGCACGCCGACACCGGCCTCGGGGACGACCCGGAGGACAGGGAGCAGGGCGATCCGGACGGAAGCGGTGCAAATCCTGGATTAACGACGGGTCCAGGATGTCTTCCGCCGGTACCCAGCTTCGCTCCTCCGGGCCGTACCCCTCCCACTCCACGAGGTACTGAAGGCCCCTCGCCCGACGTCTGGAGCCCATAATGGCTCGTACTGTATACGCCGGGGCCCCCTCGATCTCCAGAGGGGGCAGAGGAACCTCCCGTACCTCAGACTGCTGGAGCGGACCAGTCACCACCAGCCTGAGGAGAGACACATGGAACGAGGGGTTAATATGATAATCAGGGGGGAGTTGTAACCTATAACAAACCTCGTTCAATCTCCTCAGGACTTTAAATGGCCCACAAACCGCGGACCCAGCTTCCGGCAGGGCAGGTGAAGGGGCAGGTTTCGGGTCGAGAGCCAGACCCGATCCCCGGTGCATAAACCAGGGCCTCACTGTGGTGGCTGTCGGCACTCGCCTTTTGCCGCCTGATGGCTCGTTGAAGACGTACATGGGCAGCGTTCCATGTCTCCTCCGAGTGCCGAAACCATTCATCCACCGCAGGAGCCTCGATCTGGCTCTGATGCCATGGTGCCAGGCCTGGCTGATACCCTAGCACACACTGAAAAGGGGTAAGGTTAGTGAAAGAGTGGCGTAGGGAATTTTGGGCCATCTCTGCCCAGGGGATAAACGATGCCCACTCTCCCGGCCGGTCCTGGCAATAGGACCGCAGAAACCTACCCACCTCTTGGTTGACTCTTTCCACCTGCCCGTTACTTTCGGGGTGGAACCCTGAGGTAAGGCTGACCGAGACCCCCAGGCGTTCCATAAACGCCCTCCAGACTCTAGACGTAAATTGGGGACCCCGATCAGACACTATATCCTCAGGCACCCCGTAGTGCCGGAATACATGGGTGAAAAGGGCCTCCGCAGTCTGTAGAGCCGTAGGGAGACCGGGCAAAGGAAGGAGACGGCAGGACTTAGAAAACCGATCCACAACGACCAGGATCGTGGTGTTACCCCGTGACGGGGGGAGATCCGTCACGAAATCCACCAATAGGTGTGACCACGGTCGTTGCGGAACGGGAAGGGGTTGTAATTTCCCTCTGGGCAGATGTCTAGGTGCCTTGCACTGTGCGCATACTGAACAGGAGGAGACATAAACCCTCACGTCCTTGGCTAACGTGGGCCACCAGTACTTCCCCGCAAGGCAGCGCACCGTCCGACCGATGCCAGGATGACCAGAGGAGGGTGACGTGTGGGCCCAACAGATCAAACGATCGTGAACATCAAACGGCACGTACATGCGCCCAACGGGACACTGGGAGGGAGTGGGTTCTGCACGTGACGCCCGTTCGATGTCCGCGTCCACCTCCCATACCACCGGTGCCACCAGGCATGAAGCTGGAATTATGGGAGTGGGCTCTGTGGACCGCTCCTCTGTATCATACAGCCGGGACAGTGCATCTGCCTTGACGTTCTGGGAACCTGGTTTGTAGGAAAGAGTGAAAACAAAGCGTGTGAAAAACATGGCCCACCTAGCCTGGCGAGGGTTCAGTCTCCTCGCTGCCCGAATATACTCCAGATTTCGGGGGTCAGTCCAAATGAGGAAAGGGTGTCTAGCCCCCTCAAGCCAATGTCTCCACGCTTTCAGAGCCCCGACAACAGCTAATAACTCCCTATCCCCCACATCATAGTTTCGCTCCGCCGGACTGAGCTTCTTCGAAAAGAAAGCACAAGGGCGGAGTTTTGGTGGTTTACCCGAGCGCTGAGATAGCACAGCCCCTATTCCAGCCTCGGATGCGTCCACCTCAACTATGAACGCTAAGGAGGGATCAGGATGCGCCAGCACTGGAGCCGTGGTAAACAGAGCCTTCAGGTTACCAAAAGCGCTGTCCGCCTCAGCCGACCACCACAATCGCACTGGTCCCCCCTTCAGTAAGGAGGTAATGGGAGCCGCCACCTGGCCAAAACCCCGGGTAAACCTCCGGTAGTAGTTGGCAAACCCTAAAAACCGCTGCACCTCCTTTACCGTGGTTGGAGTCGGCCAATTACGCACGGCTGAAATGTGGTCAGTCTCCATCTCCACCCCTGACGCGGACAAACGGTACCCAAGGAAGGAGACGGACTGTTGAAAGAACAGACATTTCTCCGCCTTGACGTAAAGGTCATGCTCCAACAGTCAACCAAGCACCATACGTACAAGGGACACATGCTCAGCGCGGGTGGTGGAGTATATTAGAATATCATCTATATACACCACTACACCCCGCCCTTGCAGGTCCCTGAAGATCTCATCCACAAATGATTGGAAGACGGATGGAGCATTCATTAACCCATAATGCATGACGAGGTACTCATAGTACCCAGAAGTAGTGCTAAATGCCGTCTCCCACTCATCTCCTCCCCTGATACTCACCAGGTTGTATGCGCTCCTGAGGTCCAATTTTGTGAAGAAGCACGCCCCGAGCAATGACTCTGTCATACTGGCGATCAGAGGCAGCGGGTAACTGTATTTAACAGTAATCTGGTTCAAACCTCGATAGTCAATTCACGGGCGTAAACCTCCATCCTTCTTCTTCACAAAAAAGAAACTCGAGGAGACGGGTGAAATGGAGGGCCGAATGTATCCCTGTCCCAGAGATTCAGCGACATATGTTTCCATAGCCGCCGTCTCCTCCTGTGACAGAGGATACACGTGACTCCTGGGAAGTGCAGCGCCCTCCAGGAGATTTACCGCACAATCCCCCGGTCGATGGGGTGGTAATTGAGTCGCCTTCCTTTTACAGAAGGCGATTGCCAAATCGGCATATTCGGGAGGAATGTGCATGGTGGAAACCTGGTTTGGACTTTCCACCGTAGTGGCACCTAAGGAAACACCTAAACACCTCCCTGAACACTGACAGGACCATCCCTTGAGAACCCTCTGTTGCCACGAAATAATAGGATCATGAGAAGCCAACCAGGGAAGACCCAACACAACGGGAAACGCAGGAGCATTAATCAGAAAGAGACTAATACTCTCTTCATGACTCCCCTGCGTTACCATAGCAATGGGAGCTGTGACCTCGCTAATCAGCCCCGACCCCAAAGGACGACTATCTAGGGCATGTACAGGGAAGGGAACATCAACGGGAACAATAGGAATCCCTAGTCTATTGGCCAAGGACCGATCAATAAAGTTCCCAGCTGCGCCTGAATCTACTAGCGCCTTATGCTGGGAATGCGGGGAAAACCCCAGAAATCCTATAGATAACCACATGTGAGCAACAGGGGGGGCTGGGTGAGTCGTGTGCCTACTCACCTGAGATGTACCTCCAGTGTTCCGCCTACCACCTCGACTACCTGGAAAACCTCCCCAGCACCGACCAGCAGTGTGCCCTCTGCGGTCACCTCTGGTGCATGGAATGGTTCCCCCTCCGGTCTCCCTAGTACCAGCCCCGCCCAACTCCATCGGTGTTGGGTCTAAGGGACTGGAGGATGGAACCAACGGACCCCGATCCGGACGTCCGCGGGAGGCCAGCATGTTATCCAGCTGGATCGATAAGTCCAACAACTGGTCCAGGTGGAGGGTGGTGCCCCTGCAGGCTAGCTCCCCACGAACGTCCTCTCGCAAACCACACCTGTAGTGATTGATCAGGGCCCACTCATTCCATCCCGCACCAGCCGCCAGAGTTCTAAAATCCAGTGCAAACTCCTGAGCACTCCTCATCTCCTGTCTTAAATGTAATAAGCGCTCTCCCGCCGCTCTTCCTTCTGGTGGATGATCAAATAATGCCCGAAAGCGGCGGGAGAAGTCCTCGTAGTCATCCCGAGTCGGGCCTTCCACCTCCCAGATGGCGTTGGCCCACTCCAGGGCTTTACCAGTCAGACAGGAGATGAGGGCGCTCACTCTCTCGCGTCCCGAGGGCGGCGGCTGGACAGCCGCCAGGTAGAGCTCCAGCTGGAGTAGAAACCCCTGACACCCGGCAGCTGTATCGTCATACGCTCCTGGGAGCGAGAGCCGAATCCCACCGGATATAGACGACGGATGGGTATGATCCAGAGGTGCGTCTGGCGGTGGTGTGGCTGGGTCGACGGGACATCCTTTTCTCTCCACTCTCTCCATGGTCTGCAGCACGCAATCCATGGCAGTCATGAGACTCTGGATCATACTCGCCTGCTGCTGAATGCGCTCCTCTATACGAATAGGAGGGCTGGCTGCTCCTGCTGACTCCATTGTGCGGTCGGTGATTCTGTAATGGTTTTCTTTAGAGAAGTAGAGGAGTCAGGCGCAGGACACAGGGATATATGTAAACTAACGTGTTTACTCAAAATATCAATAAATCTTCTCATAGAAAAATACATAGTTCGGAGAAACACCTCCAACTACACAAAACAGGAAACAATCACCGACAAGACAAACAGGAAATGCAGAGGTTAAATAAGGAACATAATTAGGGAAATCAAAAACAGGTGTACACAATAAAGACAAAACCAAACGAACAGTGAAACATCGATCGGTGGCAACTAGTAAGCCGGTGACGTCGACCACCGAACGCCGCCCGAACAAGGCGGCGTTCGGGCGGCGTTCGGGCGGCCTCCCATACCACCGGTGCCACCAGGCATGAAGCTGGAATTATGGGAGTGGGCTCTGTGGACCGCTCCTCTGTATCATACAGCCGGGACAGTGCATCTGCCTTGACGTTCTGGGAACCTGGTTTGTAGGAAAGAGTGAAAACAAAGCGTGTGAAAAACATGGCCCACCTAGCCTGGCGAGGGTTTAGTCTCCTCGCTGCCCGAATATACTCCAGATTTCGGGGGTCAGTCCAAATGAGGAAAGGGTGTCTAGCCCCCTCAAGCCAATGTCTCCACGCTTTCAGAGCCCCGACAACAGCTAACAACTCCCTATCCCCCACATCATAGTTTCGCTCCGCCGGACTGAGCTTCTTCGAAAAGAAAGCACAAGGGCGGAGTTTTGGTGGTTTACCCGAGCGCTGAGATAGCACAGCCCCTATTCCAGCCTCGGATGCGTCCACCTCAACTATGAACGCTAAGGAGGGATCAGGATGCGCCAGCACTGGAGCCGTGGTAAACAGAGCCTTCAGGTTACCAAAAGCTCTGTCCGCCTCAGCCGACCACCGCAATCGCACTGGTCCCCCCTTCAGTAAGGAGGTAATGGGAGCCGCCACCTGGCCAAAACCCCGGACAAACCTCCGGTAGTAGTTGGCAAACCCTAAAAACCGCTGCACGTCCTTTACTGTGGTTGGAGTCGGCCAATTACGCACGGCTGAAATGCGGTCAGTCTCCATCTCCACCCAGGGACGGAAATCCCGGGGGGGACGGGGGACGGGGGACGGGGGGGAAACACGACCCCCCCCATCCTGGGAAAAATATGATTTTTTCCCCCCCAATATATCACTGAAACATACCTATGTAATTTAAATAATATTAATAATACGCAATGAAAGCAATTGTGCTGATTATAGACACTTAATAGCGCGTTTTTATTTTCAAAAGATTGCGACCCCCCCGCCCTTTGCCTCACAATGGTTTGATCCACTGCCAGTTCCTTAGCTTGCTACGTAACTGCCGTGAGGTTCATCCAGTAAATCGCGCACACACACACTAGCTGAATATGCAGAGCTAGCGCGCAAATATTAACTATTAAGCTAGCTAGTACCTATTCCATTTATGTGGCGTCGTCAAAGATGGAATCAGCATGCAGATGATGTAAGTTAGTGCTTCAAAGTCCCTGTGATAAGGTTAGCGATAAACTGAAGTCCAAACTGAACAGAACTACACTCTCATCTACCATTGTCTTAAATATATTTAATGGTCTCGTTGCAAAAGCTAGATTGTCGCAAGGGGACTTTTATTTATTTATTTATTTTATTTCACCTTTATTTAACCCGGGTAGCAAAGATTATAGCAAACACCACTGAAACTGAATTGGTGCTCGCTAGCTTTGCAAATTCAGCTATTGTTGGAAGCCAGCCAATATGAAACAAACTATTAAAATTACAAAAGGTTGCAGCATATGTTGTGTAAATGGTGAACTCATACAGCTGTCAACTCTTGTCATTTTAATCCGTTTCACATTTGCTAGCTACCTTTTAGATCGAAGCCCACATAGAATGATTGAAGATGATAGAAGCCCATCTCCTACTGTAAATAACCTACACACTGTGTGTGTAGCCAGCCAGGTAGAAAAATGGCAGAAAAATAAAAGACGGACATCAGAGTATTTTTCAATACACCAAAACGCATAGTAAGAACCCTAGTAGCCTAATATCTCAAAGACTAGTTGATAAAATGTTCATAAGAAAGAAATTAAATTCTAATGGAAATGTTTCACAATGATGTCATTAGGCAGAGCAGGCAACAGATGGCACACAGACAGCAGAGTTGGGGACAGATATGCAGGGACAGACTGGCAGAGACAGGGAGTCTCAGGTAAGTTTGTTGAGTCTTTGGCAACATTATGAAAGGTTCTCAATTTTTTTGACTTGTAAAATAGGAACATAATTGGAAAATGCCATGGATACCAACTTAAACTGGTGACTGAACTAAGATTTGTTAAAGGCAATGGTATTGCTGTTGTGATTAGTTGTGTAGTTTTGGGTACCGGTAGTTAGGAGTATTACCATATTACAATGTAGGCTATGTGTTACAGCACTACTTTTGGTGTCCCCCTCAGGAATTGCTCTTGAGAAAATTTCATGTAATTGTCCCCTCCAAAGTGGATATCAGATTTTCGCCCCTGTCTCCACCCCTGACGCGGACAAACGGTACCCAAGGAAGGAGACGGACTGTTGAAAGAACAGACATTTCTCCGCCTTGACGTAAAGGTCATGCTCCAACAGTCAACCAAGCACCATACGTACAAGGGACACATGCTCAGCGTGGGTGGTGGAGTATATTAGAATATCATCTATATACACCACTACACCCCGCCCGTGCAGGTCCCTGAAGATCTCATCCACAAATGATTGGAAGACGGATGGAGCATTCATTAACCCATATGGCATGACGAGGTACTCATAGTGCCCAGAAGTAGTGCTAAATGCCGCCTTCCACTCATCCCCTCCCCTAATACGCACCAGGTTGTACGCGCTCCTGAGGTCCAATTTTGTGAAGAAGCACGCCCCGAGCAATGACTCTGTCATACTGGCGATCAGAGGCAGCGGGTAACTGTATTTAACAGTAATCTGGTTCAAACCTCGATAGTCAATGCACGGGCGTAAACCTCTATCCTTCTCCTTCACAAAAAAGAAACTCGAGGAGACGGGTGAAATGGAGGGCCGAATGTATCCCTGTCCCAGAGATTCAGCGACATATGTTTCCATAGCCGCCGTCTCCTCCTGTGACAGAGGATACACGTGACTCCTGGGAAGTGCAGCGCCCTCCAGCAGATTTATCGCACAATCCCCCGGTCGATGGGGTGGTATATGAGTCGCCTTCCTTTTACAGAAGGCGATTGCCAAATCGGCATATTCGGGAGGAATGTGCATGGTGGAAACCTGTAATGGTTTTCTTTAGAGAAGTAGAGGAGTCAGGCGCAGGACACAGGGATAAATGTAAACAAACGTGTTTACTCAAAATATCAATAAATCTTCTCATAGAAAAATACATAGTTCGGAGAAACACCTCCATCTACACAAAACAGGAAACAATCACCGACAAGACAAACAGGAAATGCAGAGGTTAAATAATGAACATAATTAGGGAAATCAAAAACAGGTGTACACAATAAAGACAAAACCAAACAAACAGTGAAACATCGAACGGTGGCAACTAGTAAGCCGGTGACGTCGACCGCCGAACGCCGCCCGAACAAGGAGAGGGGCCGACTTCGGCGGGAGTCGTGACATCCAGTTTGATTTCTATTTGTAACTGTGCTATTTCACAAATGTTCTGAACCTATATACATTTTACAGACCCTGTATGTTTGACATTGTTTGTCTTGTTATTAGTCCCACCCTTCAGCTCCATTCAACCCCTCCCATCTATCTCTCAACATCATCCATTTTGGATTTCTATTTGTCATATATTTTTCAACTGTGCTGTGATGCTTCACAAAAGTATTGAACCTTTCTAGTCTCATAGCTTCTACAGATTGTAAATTACAAAATTAAAAAGGCCCTCGCACATCTGAGCAATCTTGTTGCAGGTGCATGGCAACAGTTGAAACAGGATGAAAAAAAAAAAAAGATTGTAAATGAATAATAAACATTTTTGCTAAAATAATTATTATATTATTGATTGATTTACTATGGATTTTCAAATCACCCAGTATTGCTATCTGCAGCGTTAGTTCTAGGCAAATGTTGCCATTCTTCAGCCATTCCTGGACCTGTGACCAAAAATGAGCTACATATGGACAATACCAAAATAAATGATCTAATGACTCTGCCTCCTCACAGCAGAATCTTCAGAGCTGGGAAGATTGTATCCCCAATATATATAACATTCTATTGGTTGCAAGAATTTTGTATAGTAATTTAAATTGAAAAATGTGAAGTTTTGAATCCGGTGTTGTTTTGCGTATCAATTCATAAACCATGTGCCATGGAATGGGCACATCGCAAATCTCTTCCCAACTATTTTGCAATTTATATGGCTCAGCTGTCAGTTTTTTGGTCCTTAAATGAAATTGGTATATGTTTTTATTTATCACACTTTTCTTTAACCATTTATGTTCTTTAATACCGGGCCGACATACAAGTTCCTTACTTTTTCCCCCTTCTACTTGCCTCTTCCATTTTTGTGGTAATGCTGCAATTAATTGATTGTAATTTTGGGTAGAGCAGATATTTCCATATGTCTGTTATGTGTGACATAACTCAACCAGTCCTATTTATGATATCATTCACTAAAATTATACCTTTTTTAAACATTTCTTTAAAAAATAAATTTTTGAATACATTTTTTTATCAAAATACTTTCAGTTTTTTACTTTTAATACATTTGCAAACATTTCTAAAAACCTGGTTTTGCTTTGTCATTATGGGGTATTGGGTTTAGATTGAGAACTGTTTCATTTAATCAATTTTAGAACAAGGCTGTAACGTAAGAAGATGTGGAAAAAGTCAAAGGTTCTGAATTCTTTCTGAATGCATTGTATCTGGAGACTCTCAAAAACCCACCAAATTATTTTAAAAGTCTCCACTACCCCACATCTGCCACTCCAGGAGGAACTCTTCAACCCATCAAATATTGGCCTCCCATCAAGAATGCCGAATTGGAAAGACCCTCCCAACACGAATATCACTTGGACTGTAACTGTAATCAGTTACAAACTGTAACTGTAATCAGGTATGTTATCAGCGGAACCTATTGTAATCAGATTACAGATACGTTTGAAAATCTAAATGATTCGTTCATGGATTACTTTTAAATTCAAGAAAGGATGTTGGCGAACAAATACATTATGACACCTTTCAGTGTCTCATCAGGATCCTGGCAACACTGTTCTAGATGTAGTGGTGAAGACAGTAGGTCTGATTGACATCTTTACCAGGACACGGATCTGCCAATGTCAATTTCTTTCCATAAACCTAATCTATGCTAAATGACACGTTGTTTGCTTAGCTAGCTAGGTAGCTCATGTCAAATGAATAGGTTACTATCATGTATCTCAAAATACATGATCAACTGATGTTTACTGATCATGAAAAGCATGCAGTTACTTGCTGTATAACTCTGATGATAGAGCTAAATGTGGAATAATCAGACATGTCTGGGTAGTTCTGACTATGCTATTCAAGAGGTAATGTTATTAAAAACAAATAGTTATACAATGTATTTAACAATCTCTTGAAAACGGTAAGCAGCCTACTTGTTCATGGTTTTTAGTGAAAATCATATACATTTCTTCCACCAACATCAATCAATTTCTGAATATACCTGTGTGTAAGTCCAGGAAAAGGAGCAAATTGTATCCACAAAAAAGTAGTGATGTGTAATTCAAAGTTCAAATTGTTTAGTCAAATCCACCAGACGCAGCCAAACCATGGAAATGGTGTGGATATTAAAGCCTACTACAGGATATGATAGTAGCCTCTTTCTTTTCTTTCTTTCTTTCTTTCTTTCTTTCTTTCTTTCTTTCTTTCTTTCTTTCTTTCTTTCTTTCTTTCTTTCTTTCTTTCTTTCCTTCTTTCGTTCTTTCTTTCTTTCTTTCTTTCTTTCTTTCTTTCTTTCTTTCTTTCTTTCTTTCTTTCTTTCTTTCTTTCTCTAATTGGAGAAATACACTTCATTTACATAGTGGTGGGGGACCCTAGAGCCTGGACATGACATCTCATATGGGTGTTTCCCACTTTACATCACATCGCTAACTGGTGCTTGTTGCCAAGAGGAAAAACCTGTCTCACAGCACATCCTTGCTGTTAGAACCGGTTTGTGGAGTTTGGGACTATAAGGTTCTATCTGCGTTCAGGTGAAAATGTTGTTATTGACATAGCCTTGTTCTGTTCAGTGTTCTCTACCTATATTAATACCACAATTTATGTTAAGTTCAAAAGATACAAATTACAGACACCATTCTAACCAATGAGTTTTCAGAACTTTATCTCAGAATCCTCTTTTTGCAGATACAACCTTATATTCCCAAGCTCTCGTAATTGTTTGTCTTGTCGTAGCCTAGGCTAATGCTGTCTGTCTGCCTGTCCATTTGTCTGTCTGTCAGGTGAACTTTAGAGTGTAATGCCAGTTTCAATGCTGATAAACAGCACACGCCTACACACACAAACACACACACACACAAACAATCTCTACAGTTTGTTTTAATCGCTTTGGTACTATTTTCACAAGTATGTGGTACATTTTCACAAGATTTAGTGCAAAACTCCAAACGGGTCACACTTGTAACGCAGCCAGTCTTTCATTCAAAACCTGTCATTGTACATTTAGATTGTAAACATCTCTACCACACACCCATTGATTCAAAATATACGTTTATTGTGAAATGTAATGAGAACATTGGTTTAATCAAATAACATTTTATTGTAGACCTTACAGTGAAATGCTTACCGTAATTTCCGGACTATAACCCGCAACTTCTTTTCCCACGCTTTGAACCTCGCGGCTTAAACAATGACGCGGCTAATATATAGATTTTTCCCGCTTTCCAATTTTTTTTCTCCAAAAAAACTCATTCTGTGACGTGCTCAGTTTTTTGGCGGCATGAAGCTTTCATTAGACCAATGAAATTGCCAAATGGGTTAAGGTCAAACAACTTTTTTGTTTACTGTTTAGATTAAATCGAGCGCTCTCAAACTTCCCATCATTCTGATTATGGTAGTCATTTTGTCACCCTCATCATGGTAAAGACACGGAGAAATTGTCACGATTCCCACCGACGGTGGCGCCCCCTCCTGCTCGGGTGGCAATCGGCGGTCGTCGTCACCGGCCTATTAGCTACCACTGATTCCCTTTTTTGTTTAACCCCCTTTTGTGATTGTGTGCACCTGTTCTTAGTGGGGGTGATTAGCGGGGCTATAAGTATTAGCTGGTCCGCCTTCTCATTGCGCGGGATTGTCATTCCTGTTTGTGTGCTTGTGTTTATGCTTCGTTAGTTTTTCGCCGCATGTGTTTTCCCCTGTGTTTGGGGCACTTTGTTTTGTGTGCGCGTTATTCGCTGTTTGGGGTGGCTTGTGTGTTTGCCGCTTGACCCATTAAAAAGCCACTACCCTGTGCTCGCTGCTTCCTGCGTTTTGATTCCTCACTCACGACGCCCGAGCCTTACAGAATCCCGCACCATAATACTATGGAGTCAGCAGGAGCAGCGGCCAACCCCCTTCCCTCGATGGAGGAACGCGTGCTCCACCACACTACTGTCCTCCACCGAATCGGATCCACGATGGATCAGATGATGGAGAGAATGGACCGATGGGAGAGGAGTGGTCTCCTCTCTCCACCTCTGGCTCCTCCGACGCAGCCACCTCTGCCTCTCACTGCGTCTGGCTCTGGCGCGCTTCGTCTGGCGCTCCCGAGGGAGTATGATGGAGCGACGGCTGGGTGCCAGGGATTTCTGCTCCAGCTCGAGCTGTACCTGGCCACCGTCAGACCTGCTCCCTCGGGAGAGGAGAGCGTGAGTGCCCTCGTTTCCTGCCTGACGGGCCGAGCTCTGAAGTGGGCCAATGCTGTCTGGAATGGTCCAGACTCGGCGAGGGACTACTACCCAGAGCTCACCCGCCGCTTTCGGGCCGTGTTCGACCACCCTCCGGAAGGAAGAGCGGCGGGTGAGCGACTGTTCCACCTCAGGCAGGAGACGAGGAGCGCGCAGGACTTCGCACTAGAGTTCAGGACCTTGGCTGCTGGGGCGGGGTGGAACGACAGGGCCCTTATAGACCATTACCGGTGTAGTCTCCGGGCGGACGTCCGCAGGGAGCTAGCCTGTCGGGACACCGCTCTGTCCCTTGATGAGCTCATCGATATGTCCATCCATCTGGACAATCTGCTGGCTGCCCGCGGGCGTTCGGAAAGGGTCCTGTCCGTTCCACCTCCGTGCACACCCGCCCCTACTCCTATGGAGGTGGTGGGGGGGGGGCTGTGCCAAGGGGCACCGGAGGAGGTGGCTCCTCCTGCACCAGCTGTGGTTGGAGAAGACACATGGCCGACCGATGCTGGAGGAGCCAGTCTGGGGAGTCGAGAGGGCAGGCAGAACACTTCTCGGTCACCCCAGGTGAATCAGCACCAGATTCACCCAGAACCCCCTGTTGGTCCCGTGTTCTTACTAATTTTGTTTTCTGATTTTTTCCCCTCCTCCCAGCATAGGGCGCTAGTCGATTCAGGCGCAGCTGGGAACTTTATGGATCGCGGACTTGCCATTAAGCTGGGCATTCCGCGAGTGTCGATAGATTCCCCCTTCCCCGTGCACTCCCTAGATAGCCGACCATTAGGGTCAGGGCTAGTCAGGGAATCTACGGTTCCACTGGACATGGTAACGCAGGGGAATCATAAGGAACGGATTCGTTTTTTCCTTATTGATTCGCCTGCGTTTCTGGTGGTGCTGGGGGTCCCCTGGCTGGCTGATCACAATTCCCGGATTTCGTGGAAACAGGGGGTTCTCCAGGGGTGGTCAGAGGAGTGTTCAGGGAAGTGTCTAGGAGTTTCCATAGGTGCCACGTCGGTGGAGAGTCCAGACCTGGTGTCCACCGTGAGCATTCCCTCTGAATATGCCGATTTGGCGATCGCTTTCTGTAAAAAGAGGGCGACCAAATTACCACCTCATCGACAGGGGGATTGTGCGATAGATCTCCAGGTTAACGCTGCGCTTCCCAAGAGTCACATGTACCCCTTGTCACAGGAGGAGACGGTGGCTATGGAGACATATGTCACGGAATCTCTAGGACAGGGGTACATTCGGCCCTCCATCTCACCCGCCTCCTCGAGTTTCTTTTTCGTGAAGAAAAAGGAGGGAGGTCTGCGTCCGTGCATTGATTACAGAGGTCTAAATGCTATCATGGTGGGGTTTAGTTACCCGCTACCTCTCATCGCTACGGCGGTGGAATCATTTCACGGAGCAAAATTCTTCACAAAACTGGATCTCAGGAGCGCGAATAACCTGGTGCGTATTAAGGATGGAGACGAGTGGAAAACCGCATTTAGTACCACATCGGGCCATTATGAGTACCTCGTCATGCCGTATGGGTTGAAGAATGCTCCAGCCGTCTTTCAATCCTTTGTAGACGAGATTCTCAGGGACCTGCACGAGCAGGGTGTGATTGTCTATATCGATGATATTTTGATATATTCCGCCACCCGCTCCGCGCATGTGTCCCTGGTACGCAAGGTACTTGGGAGACTGCTGGACCATGACCTATACGTTAAGGCTGAGAAATGTGTGTTTTCCAAACGAGCTGTTTCCTTCCTGTGTTATCGCATTTCCACCTCGGGGGTGGTGATGGAGTGCGACCGCATTAAGACCGTGCGTAATTGGCCGACTCCAACCACGGTGAAGGAAGTGCAGCGGTTCTTAGGCTTTGCCAATTACTACCGGAGGTTTATCCGGGGTTTTGGCCAGGTAGCGGCTCCCATTACCTCACTGCTGAAGGGGGGGCCGGTGCGTTTGCGGTGGTCGACGGAGGCGGACGGAGCCTTCAAGAAGTTGAAGGTGCTGTTCACCGAAGCACCCATGTTGGCGCACCCGGACCCGTCTCTAGCATTCATAGTGGAGGTGGACGCATCCGAGGCTGGGGTGGGTGCCGTGCTATCACAGCGCTTGGGTACGCCATTGAAACTCCGCCCCTGCGCTTTCTTTTCGAAGAAGCTCAGTTCGGCGGAGCGTAACTATGATGTGGAGGACAGGGAGTTGCTAGCCTTGAGGGTGTGGCGACACTGGCTTGAGGGGGCTAAGCACCCCTTTCTCATCTGGACCGACCACCGAAATCTGGAGTACATCCGGGCAGCTAGGAGACTGAATCCGCGTCAGACAAGGTGGGCCATGTTCTTTTCCCGGTTTAGGTTTACGATCTCCTATAGACCAGGCTCCCTGAACACGAGGGCCGACGCGCTGTCCCGTCTTTATGACACGGAGGACCGGCCCATCGATCCAACTCCCATCATTCCAGCGTCTAAGCTGGTGGCACCGGTGGTATGGGAGGTGGACGCGGACATCGAGCGGGCATTAGTATTGGAACCTGCGCCTTCACAGTGTCCCGTGGGTCGCATGTACGTGCCGCTCGGTGTTCGTGATCAATTGTTTCGGTGGGCGCACACGCCACCCACTTCGGGTCAACCTGGTGTGGCGAGGACAGTGCGGAGTCTCAGGGGGAAGTACTGGTGGCCCACCATGGCTAAGGACGTGAGGTTCTATGTCTCTTCCTGTTCGGTGTGCGCCCAGAGTAAGGCTCCTAGGCATCTCCTGAGAGGGAAGTTACAGCCCCTCCCCGTTCCGCAACGTCACCTGTCTGTAGACTTCTTGACAGATCTTCTCCCGTCTCAGGGGAACACTACGATTCTGGTGGTTGTGGATCGGTTTTCAAAGTCCTGCCGTCTCCTCCCGTTGCCCAGTCTCCCTACGGCCCTGCAGACTGCGGAGGCCCCATTTACCCACGTCTTCCGGCACTACGGCGTGCCGGTGGACATTGTCTCTGATCAAGGTTCCCAGTTCACATCCAGGGTCTGGAAAGCGTTTATGGAGCGGCTGGGGGTCTCGGTCAGTTTGACCTCCGGTTATCACCCCGAGAGTAATGGTCAGGCGGAGAGGGTGAACCAGGAGGTGGGCAGGTTTCTGAGGTCGTATTGCCAGGACCGGCCAGGGGAGTGGGCGAGGTACATTCCTTGGGCGGAGTTAGCCCAGAACTCACTTCGTCACTCCTCTACTAACATGTCACCCTTTCAGTGTGTTTTGGGTTACCAGCCTGTCCTGGCACCATGGCACCAGAGCCAGACCGAGGCTCCTGCGGTGGAGGACAGGGTACAGCACTCCAAGGAGACCTGGAGAGCCGTCCAGGAATCCCTGAAGGAGGCCAGTGAACGGCAGAAGAGGAGTGCTGACCGCCACCGCAGTGAGGCACCCGTGTTCGTACCGGGGGACAGGGTCTGGCTCTCGACCCGGAACCTGCCCCCCCGCGTGCCCTGCCAGAAGCTGGGGCCGCAGTGTGTGGGGCCCTTTAAAGTCCTGAGGAGGATAAACGAGGTGTGTTGTCGGTTACAACTCCCTTCCTATTACCGCATTAACCCCTCGTTTCATGTGTCTGTCCTCAGGCCGGTGGTAGCTGGTCCCCTGCAGGAAGGTGAGGTGCCGGAGGTCCCTCCGCCCCCTCTGGACATCGGGGGGTCCCCGGCGTACATCATACGGGCCATTCTGGACTCGAGACACTGGGTGAGGGGCCTGCAGTACCTCGTAGACTGGGAGGGGTACGGTCCGGAGGAGAGGTGCTGGGTGCTGGCGGAGGACGTCTTGGACCCATCCATGTTGAGGGATTTCCATCGCCTCTGTCCGGATCGCCCTGCGCCTCGCCCTCCGGGTCGTCCTCGAGGCCGGTGTCGGCGCACTGCAGGAGCCGCGCGTCATTTTGTCACCCTCATCATGGTAAAGACACGGAGAAATTGTCACGATTCCCACCGACGGTGGCGCCCCCTCCTGCTCGGGTGGCGCTCGGCGGTCGTCGTCACCGGCCTATTAGCTGCCACTGATTCCCTTTTTTGTTTTCCCCCCTTTTGTGATTGTGTGCACCTGTTCTTAGTGGGGGTGATTAACGGGGCTATAAGTATTAGCTGGTCCGCCTTCTCATTGTGCGGGATTGTCATTCCTGTTTGTGTGCTTGTGTTTATGCTTCGTTAGTTTTGCGCCGCATGTGTTTTCCCCTGTGTTTGGGGCACTTTGTTTTGTGTGCGCGTTATTCGCTGTTTGGGGTGGCTTGTGTGTGTTTGCTGCTTGACCCATTAAAAATCCACTACCCTGTGCTCGCTGCTTCCTGCGTTTTGATTCCTCACTCGCGACGCCCGAGCCTTACAGAAATGCATATGATGCAGCTTCCAAGTTGAAGGCGATTGATCTGGCTGTTGGAAAAGGAAATAGAGCTGCTACACGGGAGCTTGGTTTTAATGAGTCGATGATAAGACGTTGGAAATAGCAGCGTGAGGAATTGACTCAGTGCAAAAAGACAACTAAAGCTTACTGCTAATTTTTAATTTTTTGTTACAAGCCGCGTTTCGTTAAAGCCTATTTATTTTTGTTCCAAGCCGTGTTTCGTTAAAGCCTATTTATTTTTGTTACAAGCGGTGTTTCGTTAAAGCCTGTGTAAAGTTAATTTGTTTCAATGTACCGGTAGGCACCTGCGGCTTATAGACATGTGCGGCTTATTTATGTTCAAAATAATACTTTTTTTAAAATTCAGTGGGTGCGGCTTATATTTAGGTGCACTCAATAGTCCGGAAATTACGGTACTTACGAACTCCTAATCAACAGTGCAGTTAAAAAAAATACAGATAAGAATAAGAGATAAAAGTAACAAGTAATTAAAGAGCAGCAGTAAAAAATAACAATATATACAGGGGGGTGCCGGTACAGAGTCAATGTGCGGGGGCACCGGTTAGTTGAGGAAGTATGCACATGTAGGTAGAGTTAATTAAAGTGACTATGCATAGATGACAACAAAGAGTTGAGAGGGGAGGGGGGGATGTGCATAGTCTGGGTAGCCATTTGACTAGATGTTCAGGAGTCTTATGGCTTGGGGGTAGAAGCTGTTTAGAAGCCTCTTGGACCTAGACTTGGCGCTCTGGTATGGCTTGCCATGTGGTAGCAGGGAAAACAGTCTATGACTAGGGTGGCTGGAGTCTTTGACAATTTTTAGGGCCTTCCTCTGACACCGCCTGGTATAGAGGTCCTGGATGGCAGGAAGCTTGGCCGTTCGCACTACCCTCTGTAGTGCCTTGCGGTCGGAGGCCGAGTAGTTGCCATACCAGGCAGTGATGCAACCAGTCAGGATGGTGCCGCTGTAGAACCTTTTGAGGATTTGAGGACCCATGCCAAATCATTTCAGTCTCCTGAGGGGGAATAGGTTTTGTCGTGCCCGCTTCACGACTGTCTTGGTCTGTTTGGACCATGTTAGTTTGTTGATGTGGACACCAAGAACTTGAAGCTCTCAACCTGCTCCACTGCAGCCCCGTCAATGAGAATGGGGGCGTGCTCGGTCCTCTTCTCCTGTAGTCCACAATCATCTCCTTTGTCTTGATTAGTCATCACCAAAACACAACATGATATCTTTTCAATTTAGTCGTTTTAACTATCAGTTAATCCAATAACAAACAATGCAGTATATGTGTTTCAAATCGCCCTTAGAAGTTCTGAAAGTAAGATGCTACAGTATAGTAAATTACAGTAGATTACACATTTTTCACATTAGGCAATACACTTACATTACCCAACAACATTGACAGAAAGTCTATCATTTTCATAATATCTATCTAATGTGTAATCAAAAGTGAAATTGACACGCAGGGATACCTGGTGCCTCTTCGAAAGGCAGGCGATTGTTGGTAGGCTGATGGATGCTACATTGGCAAAGGTGTCATTGTTCTCCTCAATGGCCTGCTTTATTTTTGACAGCCATTTGTCATTCCTGGCTCTCACCATTTCCACCACGGACCTCTCCTGCTCGTCGGTCAGCACACAGCCACGGCCACCACCTGTCACGCTCGTGGTAATAGATGGACCAAGGCGCAGCGGGTACGTGAATGCTCATTTTTATTAATCCAAAACAAACACGAAAAAACGATAAACGGACAACAAAACAGTCTTGTAGGCAACACACAGCAATACAAGAAACAATCTCCCACAAACCCCAAAACAAACATACTCCTAATTATAGGACCTTCAATCAGAGGCAACGATAGACAGCTGCCTCCAACTGAAGGCCCCAAAACCAATTAGCAAAACATCAAAATACAAACGACTAGACAGAACATAGAAATAAACTAACATAGAACAATAACCAAAAACCCCGGAATACATAAATCTAACACCCCTCTACATACACAACCACCCCGAACCATATAAAACAAATACCACCGCCACGTCCTGACCAAACTCAAATAACAAATAACCCCTTTACTGGTCAGGACATGACACCACCATGGGGTTTTTATGTCAATTTTGAAGGTAGAACAGAGTGTACTGTCAATAGAACAAAATGGCGGTGGAAGAAATGGCAGTAGTTTTACGGGCGTCCAACCAATTTTGCTATTATGTGTTTTTTTTGTGTTATTTGTAACTTATTTTGAACTTAATGTTTCTGCAACCGTATCTTACGGCAAAAAAGAGCTTCTGGATATCAGGACAGCGATCACTCACCTCGGATTAGACAAAGATTTTTTCTACAACAAGCAAGACGCACAAACATTCTCCAAACACCCCACAGGGCCGACATCCCCGTTATTTGCAAGAGGAAGCGACGCAGGTACAGAGGACAAAAAGACGGATGCCTGGTCAGGACCCGGAAAAGGCGAGTGGGAAAGCTGCTGTTACCGTCAATACTACTCGCCAACGTGCAATCATTGGACAATAAACTAGATGAGGTACGATCACGAATATCCTACCAATGGGACATCAAAAACTGTAATATCCTATGTTTTACGGAATCGTGGCTGAATGACGACATGGATATTCAGCTAGCGGGATACAGGCTGCACCGGCAAGATAGAACGGCACACTCCGGTAAGACGAGGGGGGGGGCCGGTCTGTGCATATTTGTAAACAACAGCTGGTGCACGGAATCTAAGGAAGTCTCTAGATTTTGCTCGCCTAAAGTAGAGTATATTGTGATAAATTGTAGGCCCACACCCTAGAGGTTTTCAAGCTATACTTTTTGTGGCTGTTTATTTACCACCACAGACAGATGCTGGCACTAAGATCGCACTCAGTCAGCTGTATAAGTGTTCGGATTTTCGTTATTTAGCCCTCCGAAAAGGCTCACCAGGAAGCACACAATGTCATGACTCGTGTTTTGTCCTTAATTTTATTTTAAATCAAATGACCACAGATCATAAACCTGAAATACAACAAACAAGTAATGACAATATATTATTCAGATATATTATTTAGTATATTATTCAAGTAATATAATAATAATAATAATAATACATCAAATAAGCCTGCAACACCATCAAAGATGTGGCGAATCTGGCTTAAAACAGCACCGACTACATCACCCAGAATGCCCAGCACCAGAGGAGCATGCGCACAGTGACTCTGCCGTCACAGGTTGCTATGGACGCTGTCACAGGACACAGAACCCATGCCACCACATGCCTCGTCCAAAGGATTTACACACAAACGCAACATAATGCGGCACTCCACCATGGATCACCGAACCAAACCACCGCTATCACCACCGCCACCAGAAACCAGCAGAGTGCTCTGAACAATCAGCACAATGCAAATGGCTGATAATAATAGCCTAATGCTATATAGCATCTGGGTCGCTGAGCTACCGCACCCAGCGAGCTACAAGTTACTCCCGGCTAACTAACACCAACACAGTGAGGTAAACATTCAGTGCACAAACATATAAGTGACTTAAACATCAATGCTAGACTGAGTAGTTCGCAGTTACATACCAACGGGCTGTGTGCTCCTGATGATTGTCTACGGGGAAGTGATTACCAGGTGCTGTAATTTAAGTCTCTAGTGAAGCTACGCATGCGCACATAACATAACATATCCGAGCATCTAAGAAACTTAAGGAAATCACTCGTTCCCCATTTAATTGAACACATCAGACCCATTTGCTTCTCTTTTATTTATTTATATATATTTTTTTTTTCTTTTCCTGAGTGAGCTAGAAATCTCAACACCTCCCACTTGGCCGACTGATCGAAGATCCAAGGAGGGCACAGTCTCTTGAGTCTCTCAGTGAAAATTTCAAACTAAAGTCCAGTCTTTGTAGGCATTTACAAACATGTATTAACTAAGGAGGTAGGCTCCACCACCTTTCCTCCTACTGAGTGTAGGTTTGCCCTCGAAGCACTCAGTTGCCTCCCAGGGTTACCCGCTAGCTAAGCAAAGAACACCGAGTCACAGTCTTTGGGTACCCATGGCGAGGACTTATCTTACCTCCTCTTGGTCTTCAGCAGGAATCAAGATCACCAAACTCCGCACATCCCTGCGAATGACGATTTTCGTGTGCATGGTAGAGTCCTTTCTCTGGGCCCTGGGAACCATGGGAGCAGGAAGACCCATGCAGGTTGTTATGTCCGCATCGCGGACAACCCCCTTCTCGTCTGGATATGTTGTAGCAACCCGGCCGAGCCGGAACTGCCCCCTCAGAGCGTTCTGGTCCGCAATCCAGACTACGTCTCCAACCTTGATACTTCTCTCTGCTCGGTGCCACTTGTGTCGTATGAACAAGTTTGGTCCTGCCAGTTCGCTCCATTTCTTCCAGAACCTGTCGACTCCAGCCTGGACAGCACTCAGCCTGCGCCAAGAGCGGGTTTCCATGTCGATTCCGTGTATGTCACCTCCCTGTCCGGTGCGCCCCAGGATAAGGGAGTTGGGGGTCAAGTACTCCACTGAGTCCTCTTGTTCCTGTGCCCTGGCGTCGATGGGTCGCTCATTAGTCAAGTTGGCTGCAGAGTAGAGAAGGGTCTGGAACTCCCCCCAGGTGTAGCAGCCAGTTGTTCCGCCAAGACTGTTAAGAGCTCTTTTAAGGAGCTTAACAGCTGCCTCTGCTGCTCCATTCCTGTGTGGCGAGTCTGCAGGATGAAAGTCCCATTGCCACTCTGTGCTATTTCTGGCAGCCTTGTCTTCAACAGATGCCTTCTGCAAACAGGCCAGGTGCTTGTGTAGCTCTCTCAGAGCAGGCCTGGCTCCCAAGAAGTTTGTGCCTCTGTCTGACCATAGCTTTTTGGGATGCCCCCTTAGAGCAGTGAACCGGGAGTAGGCCTGAAGAAAGCTCTCAGAAGACTGGTCATCGATGAGATCAGCATGGACGGCTCTGGAAGTCATGCAGCAATACACGACTCCCCAGACCTTTTTCTTGGTTCTTTTCTTAACAGCGTCCCTCACTTCAAAGGGTCCAAAGAGGTCTAGTGTAGTATACTCGAATGGGTTCGCTCTACTGGTACGTTCCTGAGGAAGAGCGCTCATCACTTGCCGGCAGAGCCGGGCTCTTTGCTTCTTGCAAGTGATGCACCTGTTGACCACCTTCTTCACTGTCCTCCGACCTTGCACAACCCAGGCCTTTCTTTTAGTGTGCAGCAGTGTGGCAGCCACCCCTTCATGATTCGCTTCGTTAGCTTCCCTCGCAAGCAAGGCCCCCAGCCACGACCGGAACGGGATTAAAGGTACAGCGGTTCCGTCTTCATTCCAAGACTGGACTCTACCACCACAAAGTAAGAGTCCATTGTTGTCATCTTTCATCACAAGGCGGTTTAAGGTCGTATCCTGAAAGTTCACGCCGTCTTGGGCTGCAAGGGCTAGGTCTTGGAAAGCTGCTGTTCTCTCTCCCACAGACAGCCTGGGCCCCCTCACCTCCCCGTTTGCTGAGCTCGAGGCTTGGTAGCTTGTCCTCAGCCAGGATTCTGCCGCTCTTCGAACCCAGGCGATTGTTCCACACAATTTAGACAAGCTACTGAATCGTTCGGGCCCGACAAGGCGCACTAGAGCTACACCCCAGGGCTTCCTCTTTGGCCTCTCTACTGCTGGAATTGGACCTTGGTCTTTCATCTGCGGTCGCGGTGCGGAGTCTTGCAAGTCTGCCCCAACATCAGTATTGCTGGGGCCTGACAATTTTTCTGCCTGAGACCTGGTGACTACAGCTGAGAACGCTCTTCTCTGCAACCTTTTAACGTCATCAGCCACGCTGGTCACTATCTCACTGGCCGTCTTCACAGGCCACTCAGCCTCAGGCCAACTCAGGAACTCTGGGCCTTGTTGCCACTCTGACCCTTCATCGAGTTCCTCAGGAGTTGCTCCCCTTGTGATGATGTCTGCTATGTTCAGGTTGCTCTCAATCCACCTCCAGTCTTCCGCTGGTCCAGCCTTCTGGATCTCTCCGATGCGGTTAGCGAAGAAAGTTTGGTAGCCATAGCTATCCTTGTGAATTGCTCCCAGGATTGTTTGGCTATCCACGAAGTGGACCCAGCGTGCGACCTTGATGCGGCAGTGCTTTACAAGGTATTTTCTCAGGCGGATCGAAAAGACAGCACCACATACCTCTGCCTTAATCACGTTTCCTTTCTGGTTGAGAGGGGTAAGCTTTGCTTTTGACTCAACCAGCCTCACTACGACCCCATTCTACGTCTCCCAACGGAGATAGAGCACCACGCCGTAGGAAGCCTCACTCCCATCTGAAAACGTGACTCCCATTGGATGGCCTATGGCTCCAGTTGGTGTGAGGCTTCTTTCGAACCTGATCTGGGCAAGTCTCACATATTCTTCGAGGAGTCTTATGGAAGCCTCTCGTAGTTTTGGTGAGAGTGGGTCATCCCAAGTGTCCTTAACTGGACTGCTTATACTCGCTTCTTGGTAAGCTTCTCTCACAAGCATAACCCCTTTCTGCTTTGCGGGTGTGGCAAGACCAATGGGGTCGTAGAATCCAGCGATCTGGCTTAGCAGCATCCGACGGGTCAATGGGTTTGGAGTTTTACCTCTGACTTCCTCTTCGCTCAAATCAACTCCTGTTCTCATCTTTCCTCTCTTCTTTGAGAAATTTACAGAGGTCATCACACGAAGTTTGTCGGTCTCTGGTTCATAGCCGACTCCAAGTGCTTTGCTCTCTGCGTTCCGCATCTGGTTGGGTGATATCAGCATTTTGGGCACACTCACAGTTGTCTTACTGATACTGGCATCAGTTGCGGTTGCGGACCTCCCACTTTGGCCTGATAAGACCCATGGCTTAAGGGAGAAGCCTCCAGCCTTTAAGATCTTTTCCACTCCTTTGGTGATTTTCTCCAGTATCTGCAAGTCATTGTGGGACGTCAAGATGTCATCCACATAACTATCTTCTACCACAACTCTGCGCTCCTCAACCATGGCTGCAAACTGGGGCAGGTTGGCTGTTTCTCTCATTGCCACCTGGGCGATACAACCAGCAGGTTTATCGCCAATGTTGACCCTGACGACAGCAAAGACTTCGATCACCTCCTCAGGATTGTCTCTCCAGAGGAATCTATGGAGGTGTACTTCTTTGTCTTCTAGCCAGACAGAGTTGTACATTTTTTTCACATCGCCCAGTGCGGCGTACAACCCAGTCCTGAATCTCAGAAGCACGCCCCTTATCTGATTTAGGACATCAGGACCCTTGTACAGTAGGTCATTTAAACTTATTCCCATGAATTCTTGGCTACTGTTCCAGACAATTCTTACAGGGGTAGTGGTTGAGTGAGGATTAGGAGCAACTAAATGACTGATATACCACTTAGGTCCCTTCTAGCTATCGATTTCCTCCTGGGTGACTTTAACGGCAGCCCCTCTTAAGACCATATTGTGGATTTGCTCTCTGTACGCAGCCTTCCATTCCGGCTCCCTCTCCAGTCGTTTCTCAGTGTTTAAAAAAGTCGCTTCCACTGCACGTCGATTGTCAGGCAGTGTTGTGGGGTCTCCTTTCCACGGGTAAGCTGCGTCCCAGTGAGGGGAGTCGCTGTGCTTGTCAGCTTGCACGTAGGTCAGACATTCCTTTATTTTCTCCAAGTCTCTTTCCTCTCCTAGGGTCATTTCCTTGCCTCCAGGGGGGCACCTACCACATCTGCAGCCACCACACTGAGGATCACAGGCGGCGCCAATACTGTCCCACTTAAACCATTCAAAAACTTCTTTGTTGGTAGTTGCAGTGTTTCGGAGGATTGCGTCGTCTTCTTCCACCGAAACTCCACTGGGTCCTCCCGTCTTCACGAGAATCTCTTTGTACGCCCTTGAAGCTGTTCTCATTGACCTAGCGAAATGTGTTTCAGACCTGTGCACTGCTAGGTCTATCACTTCAAAGAGGTCAGGATGCGTTCCACCAACAGTCTTCCCAAGGGGACCATCCCAGAGGACGAGGTCTCCAACTACTCTGACTGGCTGTGGGACAAGGCGACCCTCTCTGTGGCTAATCAACAGGTCGATCTTTTCGGGCCGGACCAAGTCCTTGAGTTGAACATTTGGAAAGAACTTCTGCAGTTGCTGTGGCGTGACAGCTTGGTTCACTTTCGCAACATCTTCCAAGCCGTAACAGAGGAGTTTGTGCTCTGCTATCGTACCTCTGGGAGTTTTTTCTCTCAGCCTCAGGGTATACTTCATGGTAGTAATGGTTTTCTCCATCCCTCCAACACCTTGGACAATCAACTTAATGTTCTCACCATTTAGCTTGAGACGCTCTGCTGCTTTATTAGAGATATAATTAGTATCTGAAGCGAGATCAAACAACGTACCGACTAGCTGGCCAGAGTTTGTCGTCACATCCAGTAGCATCATTATGACAGGGCACTCTTTTGGCTCACAACCAATGCTAGCACACACTTTTGTCGTGATCTTATTTGAAAAGGCTTCTTTGAACTCTGCTCGCACCTCTGGAGAAAGTTTGGCAAGGAGCTCCTCCTGTTTGTTGGTTAGTCCAAGCCCCCTTTTCCCCAATTTTGCGTCGCTCTGCTCTCCGCTCTTTTCCTCTTTCTTCTTGATCTGTGACTTTGAACAGAGTAAGTAATTGTGGTCTGAAGAGCCCTCTTTCTGACAGTCATCCTTTGAGCATAGATACTTTTGTGTGCAGCCGCCATCGTCACCATGAAGGCGCAAGCACTTAAAGCATGCTCCTGCTCTCCTAAGCTGAGCCTTCTTGCCTGTCAGATTGAGCTTCTTGAAGACCTTGCAGGCGAACAGCCTACCTCCATGCTCGTTGTCTCCACATGTGATGCATGAGCTTGGTTGAGCGCCCTTTAGGGTGTTTCCTGATGTGGCTCTGGTGAATGCCCTCCTTTCTTTTTTCTTCTCGCTCGACCTCTCAGTATTGTCCGCCGGGCTAGGCTGTAGCTGGTCTAGCTCCTCAAGAATGTCCTCCTGCTTCTTCAAGTATTGCAGTAGACAGTCAAAGTGGTTGCGTGGTGAAAACCCGCTTCCAGGGTCATTTTTGTGTGTTATCCACTTTTCTTTCAGGGAGTCAGGAAGCTTACTTTCAATCGACTGCACAACCACTCGGTTCTTCACAGCATCTTCCTCCCCTAAGACTTGTAGGTCACGAAGAGCTCTCTCCACAGCTTGAATCAGTTCGATTGTCTTCCTTGGATGGTTTCCTTTGATGGGGCAAAGTCCTTGCACTTCGTGTGCAATCAGCAGCACTATTTTTGGCTTATTTCCGTACTTGTTGTCCAGGAGCCTGAACACGTCGTTGGCGGATCCACAGCTGGACAATACGAGGTCCCTCTTGACTTTTTCATCTAGGCTTCCCAAGAGATGGAATTTTCTCACGTTTTCCAATCCATGAGGGTTTCCCAGACGTTGCAAGTCCTACCATTCAGCTTTCCAGCGGTAGTAATCCCTCATATTACCAGCAAACATGGGCAAGCGTGCACGTTCTAGGCTGATCTGGGGCCTGTAGTTGTAAGTCCCAACTGGCTCCTCCTGCTCCACAATTTTCCCTTTTCCCAGTTTCCCTTCGTCGTCGGATTGAGAACCGCCTATCCATGCCCACTCATCCCACAGTTTTTCACGCCTTTTCTTCAACTTCCGGACCTGGTCCTTTGACTCTGTTGCCTTGGACCGAGGGATCAAATCTTTCCACTCATCCAATCCTCGTTCGAAGTTGTTGACCTCCCGTTCCAGGTTCCTATGAATCAATTCACATTCCCTCCTGGTCATATGTTGGTGATCGGTGTCCTCGGCCTGGTCCATGGCTGATCCAGCCTCTTCAGTGAGGGTGGTAATCTCCGCCTCAGCGAACCTTGTCCAGAATCTGATCAGGATGACTTGTTCAGTTTTATCAAACTTACAGTCACATTCTGCTGTTTTTCCGTCAATGTTTTCCGCCTTCTTTTTGGCTTCATCATCGTCCACTTCTCTCAGGGCCGTGGCATACTCAAACCCTGCATCTCTGACTCTGGAGTGATCCACTTTAAAGTTCCTCCACTCACTTCTCATTTCACTTTCCCCCAGTGCACTAGCTCTGGAGGTGAGGTAATTGGCTCTTCTAGTGAACGCAGTCTGGGCTGCTGACCGCTTCTGTTTTAACCTCTCCAGCTCCTCCTCTGATGCTGCCATCTTGCCAACTTTTCTAGCGTTTAACTCAAGCTCAAGTGTTTTCTGCCAACTGGGTTTAAGTAGTCCTTTAACTGTAGACTCTATCCTTATTCTTGGCTTTCACTCATTAATGATTTGCCTAGTAAGTCAGCAGATGAGCAGTCAGCTTTATGGGTGGACTGTTTACTTATCAGAAGTTAGTCTCGTGACGAATGTTCTAGCACTTGCATTATCCATGTAAAGGAGAACCGGTGGTGTATGACTGTTCGGATTTTCGTTATTTAGCCCTCCGAAAAGGCTCACCAGGAAGCACACAATGTCATGACTCGTGTTTTGTCCTTAATTTTATTTTAAATCAAATGACCACAGATCATAAACCTGAAATACAACAAACAAGTAATGACAATATATTATTCAGATATATTATTTAGTATATTATTCAAGTAATATAATAATAATAATAATAATACATCAAATAAGCCTGCAACACCATCAAAGATGTGGCGAATCTGGCTTAAAACAGCACCGACTACATCACCCAGAATGTCCAGCGCCAGAGGAGCATGCGCACAGTGACTCTGCCGTCACAGGTTGCTATGGACGCTGCCACAGGACACAGAACCCATGCCACCACATGCCTCGTCCAAAGGATTTACACACAAACGCAACATAATGCGGCACTCCACCATGGATCACCGAACCAAACCACCGCTATCACCACCGCCACCAGAAACCAGCAGAGTGCTCTGAACAATCAGCACAATGCAAATGGCTGATAATAATAGCCTAATGCTATATAGCATCTGGGTCGCTGAGCTACCGCACCCAGCGAGCTACAAGTTACTCCCGGCTAACTAACACCAACACAGTGAGGTAAACATTCAGTGCACAAACATATAAGTGACTTAAACATCAATGCTAGACTGAGTAGTTCGCAGTTACATACCAACGGGCTGTGTGCTCCTGATGATTGTCTACGGGGAAGTGATTACCAGGTGCTGTAATTTAAGTCTCTAGTGAAGCTACGCATGCGCACATAACATAACATATCCGAGCATCTAAGAAACTTAAGGAAATCACTCGTTCCCCATTTAATTGAACACATCAGACCCATTTGCTTCTCTTTTATTTATTTATATATATTTTTTTTTTCTTTTCCTGAGTGAGCTAGAAATCTCAACAATAAGGAAATAAGCAAACAGGAAACCACTCACCCAGAGGCGGCGCTCCTAGTGGCCGGAGACTTTAATGCAGGGAAACTTAAATTAGTTCTACCAAATTTCCATCAACATGTTAAATGTGTAACCAGAGGGAAAAAAAATATATAGATCACCTGTACTCCATACACAGAGACGCGTACAAAGCTCTCCCTCGCCCTCCATTTGGTAAATCCGACCACAACTCTATCCTCCTGATTCCTGCTTACAAGCTAAAATTAAAGCAGGAAGCACCAGTGACTCGGTCTATAAAAAAGTGATCATATGAAGCAGATGCTAAACTACAGGACTGTTTTGCTATCACAGACTGGAACATGTTCCGGGATTCTTCCGATAGCATTGAGGAGTACACCACATCAGTCACTGGCTTTATCAATAAGTGCATCGAGGATGTCGTCCCCACAGTAACTGTATGTACATACCCCAACCAGAAGCCATGGATTACAGGCAACATTCAAGGTGCGGGACTCTAACGCGGAAGCTTACAAGAAATCCTGCTATGCCCTGCGACGAACCATCAAACAGGCAAAGCATCAATACAGGGCTAAGATTGAATCATACTACACATGCTTGGACGCTCGTTTTATGTGGCAGGGCTTGCAAACTTTACAGACTACAAAGGGAAGCACAGGTGCGACCTGCCCAGTGACACAAGCCTACCAGATGAGCTAAATCACTTCTATGCTGGCTTCGAGGCAAGCAACACTGAGGCATGATGAGAACATCAGCTGTTCCAGACGACTGTGTGATCACGCTCTCCGTAGCCGACGTGAGTAAGACCTTTAAACAGGTCAACATACACAAGGCTGCGGGGCCAGACGGATTACCAGGACGTGTGCTCCGGGCATGTGCTGAACAACTGGCAGGTGTCTTCACTGACATTTTAACATGTCCCTGATTGAGTCTGTAATACCAACATGTTTGACAATGTTAGACAATGTTCCGGAACTCCAATTTGAGCAGCAGCAGCTGAAAAATGACCTCCTACAAATATTGAAATTTACATGGTTTTTAGAGTGAAGTACATCGGAAAAAAGCAAAAGAAAACTGCAAGACTGAATAGGAGAAAAAACAAGCAACAAACAAAGAAGATAGGCTTTTGAAAAATAACTATTTTTCATAAAATTGTAGTTATCTTAGCAAGCTGAATTGTTTACCAGTTGCTAAGCAGTTGCTAGGGACTCTTTTGGAAGAAGCTAGCTAGCTAACGAAGAACAACAAAGAATATCTAGTTAACAGAAGAAAAGAAAGAGAAAATCAGGACAGAAGAAAAAGGATATCAAAGTGAAACAGTTCTCTAAAGACACAGGAGACAATAATACAAGAAACAACACTTCTGTAGCTTGTCAACTATGTGTCTGTCTATCCCTGTTCTCTCCTCTCTGCACAGGCCATACAAACGCTTCACACCGCGTGGCCGCTGCCACTCTAACCTGGTGGTCCCAGCGCGCACGACCCACGTGGAGTTCCAGGTCTCCGGCAGCCTCTGGAACTGCCGGTCTGCAGCCAACAAGGCTGAGTTCATCTCAGCCTATGCTACCCTCCAGTCCCTAGACTTCCTGGCGCTGACGGAAACATGGATTACCACAGATAACACTGCTACTCCACTGCTCTCTCTTCGTCTGCCCACGTGTTCTCGCATACCCCTAGAGCATCGAGCCAGCGGGGTGGTGGCACTGGAATCCTCATCTCTCCCAAGTGGACATTCTCTCTTTCTCCCCTGACCCATCTGTCTATCTCCTCATTTGAATTCCATGCTGTCACAGTTACCAGCCCTTTCAAGCTTAACATCCTTATCATTTATCGCCCTCCAGGTTCCCTTGGAGAGTTCATCAATGAGCTTGACGCCTTGATAAGTTCCTTTCCTGAGGATGGCTGACCTCTCACAGTTCTGGGTGACTTTAACCTCCCCACGTCTACCTTTGACTCATTCCTCTCTGCCTCCTTCTTTCCACTCCTCTCCTCTTTTGACCTCACCCTCTCACCTTCCCCCCCTACTCACAAGGCAGGCAATACGCTTGACCTCATCTTTACTAGATGCTGTTCTTCCACTAATCTCATTGCAACTCCCCTCCAAATCTCAGACCACTACCTTGTATCCTTTTCCCTCTTGCTCTCATCCAACACTTCTCACTCTGCCCCTACTCGGATGGTATTGCGCCGTCCCAACCTTCGCTCTCTCTCTCCCGCTACTCTCTCCTCTTCCATCCTATCATCTCTTCCCTCTGCTCAAACCTTCTCCAACCTATCTCCTGATTCTGCCTCCTCAACCCTCCTCTCCTCCCTTTCTGCATCCTTTGATTTTCTCTGTCCCCTATCCTCCAGGCCGGCTCGGTCCTCCCCTCCTGCTCCGTGGCTCGACAACTCACTACGAGCTCACAGAACAAGGCTCCGGGCAGCCGAGCGGAAATGGAGGAAAACTCGCCTCCCTGCGGACCTGGCATCCTTTCACTCACTCCTCTCTACATTCTCCTCTTCTGGCTCTGCTGCTAAAGCCACTTTCTACCACTCTAAATTCCAAGCATCTGCCTCTAACCCTAGGAAGCTCTTTGCTACCTTCTCCTCCCTCCTGAATCCTCCTCCCCCTCCCCCCCCCCCCTCCTCCCTCTCTGCGGATGACTTCGTCAACCATTTTGAAAAGAAGGTTGACGATATCCGATCCTCGTTTGCTAAGTCAAACGACACCGCTGGTCCTGCTCACACTGCCCTACCCTGTGCTTTGACCTCTTTCTCCCCTCTCTCTCCAGATGAAATCTCGCGTCTTGTGACGGCCGGCCGCCCAACAACCTGCCCACTTGACCCTATCCCCTCCTCTCTTCTCCAGACCATTTCCGGAGACCTTCTCCCCTTCCTCACCTCGCTCATCAACTCATCCTTGACCGCTGGCTACGTCCCTTCCGTCTTCAAGAGAGCGAGAGTTGCACCCCTTCTGAAAAAACCTACACTCAATCCCTCCGATGTCAACAACTACAGACCAGTATCCCTTCTTTCTTTTCTCTCCAAAACTCTTGAACGTGCCGTCCTTGGCCAGCTCTCCTGCTATCTCTCTCAGAATGACCTTCTTGATCCTAATCAGTCAGGTTTCAAGACTGGGCATTCAACTGAGACTGCTCTTCTCTGTGTCACGGAGGCTCTCCGCACTGCTAAAGCTAACTCTCTCTCCTCTGCTCTCATCCTTCTAGACCTATCTGCTGCCTTTGATACTGTGAACCATCAGATCCTCCTCTCCACCCTCTCCGAGTTGGGCATCTCCGGCGCGGCCCACGCTTGGATTGCGTCCTACCTGACAGGTCGCTCCTACCAGGTGGCGTGGCGAGAATCTGTCTCCGCACCATGCGCTCTCACCACTGGTGTCCCCCAGGGCTCTGTTCTAGGCCCTCTCCTATTCTCGCTATACACCAAGTCACTTGGCTCTGTCATATCCTCACATGGTCTCTCCTATCATTGCTATGCAGACGACACACAATTAATCTTCTCCTTTCCCCCTTCTGATAACCAGGCGGCGAATCGCATCTCTGCATGTCTGTCAGACATATCAGTGTGGATGACGGATCACCAGCTCAAGCTGAACCTCGGCAAGACGGAGCTGCTCTTCCTCCTGGGGAAGGACTGCCCGTTCCATGATCTCGCCATCACGGTTGACAACTCCCTTGTGTCCTCCTCCCAGAGTGCTAAGAACCTTGGCCTGATCCTGGACAACACCCTGTCGTTCTCCACTAACATCAAGGCGGTGACCCGATCCTGTAGGTTCATGCTCTACAACATTCGCAGAGTACGACCCTGCCTCACACAGGAAGCGGCGCAGGTCCTAATCCAGGCACTTGTCATCTCCCGTCTGGATTACTGCAACTCGCTGTTGGCTGGGCTCCCTGCCTGTGCCATTAAACCCCTACAACTCATCCAGAACGCCGCAGCCCGTCTGGTGTTCAACCTTCCCAAGTTCTCTCACGTCACCCCGCTCCTCCGCTCTCTCCACTGGCTTCCAGTTGAAGCTCGCATCCGCTACAAGACCATGGTGATTGCCTACGGAGCTGTGAATGGAACGGCACCTCCATACCTTCAGGCTCTGATCAGGCCCTACACCCAAACAAGGGCACTGCGTTCATCCACCACTGGCCTGCTGGCCCCCCTACCTCTGAGGAAGCACAGTTCCCGCTCAGCCCAGTCAAAACTGTTCGCTGCTCTGGCACCCCAATGGTGGAACAAGCTCCCTCACGACGCCAGGACAGCAGAGTCAATCACCACCTTCCGGAGACACCTGAAACCCCACCTCTTTAAGGAATACCTAGGATAGGATAAAGTAATCCTTCTAACCCCCCCCCCCCCCTTAAAAGATTTAGATGCACTATTGTAAAGTGGTTGTTCCACTGGATATCATAAGGTGAATGCACCATTTTGTAAGTCGCTCTGGATAAGAGCGTCTGCTAAATGACTTAAATGTAATGTAAATGTAATGTTTCAAGCAGACCACCATAGTCCCTGTGCCTAAGAACACAAAGGCAACCTGCTTAAATGACTACAGACCTGTAGCACTCACGTCCGTAACCATGAAGTGCTTTGAAAGGTTGGTAATGGCTCACATCAACACCATTATCCCAGAAACCCTAGACCCACTCCAATTTGCATACCGCCCAAACAGATCCACAGATGATGCAATCTCTATTGCACTCCACACTGCCCTTTCCTACCTGGACAAAAGGAACACTTATGTGAGAATGCTATTCACTGACTACAGCTCAGCGTTCAACACCATAGTACCCTCAAAGCTCATCACTAAGCTAAGGATCCTGGGACTAAACACCTCCCTCTGCAACTGGATCCTGGACTTCCTGACGGGTCGCCCCCAGGTGGTGAGGGTAGGTAGCAACACATCTGCCACGCTGATCCTCAACACTGGAGCTCCCCAGGGGTGCGTGCTCAGTCCCCTCCTGTACTCCCTGTTCACCCATGATTGCATGGCCAGGCACGACTCCAACACCATCATTAAGTTTGCAGACGACAACAGTGGTAGACCTGATCACAGACAACGACGAGACAGCCTATAGGGAGGAGGTCAGAGACCTGGCCGGGTGGTGCCAGAATAACAACCTATACCTCAACGTAACCAAGACTAAGGAGATGATTGTGGACTACAGGAAAAGGAGGACCGAGCACACCCCCATTCTCATCGATGGGGCTGCAGTGGAGTAGGTTGAGAGTTTCAAGTTCCTTGGTATCCACATCAACAACAAACTAGAATGGTCCAAGCACACCAAGACAGTTGTGAAGAGGGCACGACAAAGCCTATTCCCCCTCAGGAGACTAAAAAGATTTGGCATGGGTCCTGAGATCCTCAAAAGGTTCTACAGCTGTAACATCAAGAGCATCCTGACTGGTTGCATCACTGCCTGGTACGGCAATTGCTCGGCCTCTGACCGCAAGGCACTACAAAGGGTAGTGCGTATGGCCCACTACATCACTGGGGCTAAGCTGCCTGCTATCCAGGACCTCTACACCAGGCGGTGTCAGAGGAAGGCCCTAAAAATTGTCAAAGACCCCAGCCACCCCAGTCATAGACTGTTCTCTCTACTCCTGCATGGCAAGTGGTACCGGAGTGCCAAGTCTAGGACAAAAAGGCTTCTCAACAGTTTTTACCCCCAAGCCATAAGACTCCTGAACAGATAATCAAATGGTTACCCACACTATCCACACAATGGTTACCCAATGTGCCCCCCAACCCCTCTTTTTACACTGCTGCTACTGTCTGTTTATCATATATGCATAGTCACTTTAACTATACATTCATGTACATACTACCTCAATTGGGCTGACCAAGCAGTGCTCCCGCACATTGGCTAACCGGGCTATCTGCATTGTGTCCCACCCACCACCCGCCAACCCCTCTTTTACGTTACTGCTACTCTATGTCGATCATATATGCATAGTCACTTTAACCATATCTACATTTACATACTACCTCAATCAGCCTGACTAACCGGTGTCTGTATGTAGCCTCGCTACTTTTATAGCCTCGCTACTGTATATAGCCTGTCTTTTTACTGTTGTTTTATTTCTTTACCTACCTATTGTTCACCTAATACCTTTTTTGCACTATTGGTTAGAGCCTGTAAGTAAGCATTTCACTGTTAGGTCTACACCTGTTGTATTCGGCGCACGCGACAAATAAACTTTGATTTGAT
The DNA here is from genome assembly GCF_965601325.2 of Salmo salar. NCBI lineage: Eukaryota > Metazoa > Chordata > Actinopteri > Salmoniformes > Salmonidae > Salmo > Salmo salar. The sequence continues at coordinate 14,572,769 of NC_138307.1, forward strand.
TTGTAAGACTACTGTTACATGTTTTGTGAACTTACATGCATTACAATATGTAATTTACTGTAAATGTAATGGTAAAGTATAGTGCATATCCTGCAGACGTACCGTTTCTTTTGGCAAAATGTTTTTATGATGTAATTGACAGTTGATCTTTTCAGATTGGAGTGAACTAGTCTGGCAGCCTCTGCCATGGTAAGGCCTCTGTTTACCACATGGTCAACAACAATGGCCCGGGACTTCATTAGACACAACAATCAATCAATCAATCAAATGTATTCATAAAGCCCTTCTTACATCAGCTGACGTCACAAAGTGCTGTACAGAAACTCAGCCTAAAACCACAAACAGCAAGCAATGCTGGTGTAGAAGCATGGTGGCTAGGAAAAACTCCCTAGAAAGGCGGGAACCTAGGAAGAAACCTAGAGAGGAACCAGGCTATGACGGGTGGCCAGTCCTCTTCTGGCTGTGCCGGGTGGAGATTATAACAGAACATGGCCAAGATGTTCAAACTTTCATAGATGACCAGCAGGGTCAAATAATAATAATCACAGTGGTTGTAGAGGGTGCAACAGATCAGCACCTCAGGAGTAAATTTGGCTTTTCATAGCCGATCATTCAGAGCATCAGTTCCCTACCGTCTGCCTCCCTCTCTCTGATGTCCACCTCTTTGACGAGGCCCATGCCTACCTCTTTGACCTCTTTGACAGGGCTCATACCCACTTCTTTGACCTCTTTTATAGGGCCCATGCCCACCTCTTTGACCTCTTTGATGGGGCCCATGCCCACCTCTTTGACCTCTTTGATGGGGCCCATGTCCACCTCTTTGACCTCTCTGACGTGCCCCTTGTCCACAAGATTTTTGATTTATACCTCTCCCTTGCTGTCTATCCTGCTCCATGTTGAAAGAATATGCAAATGTTCACACACACCCTTTTATATGGTGACCAATTGTGGTGACCACTATGTGAAATCAATAAGCAATATTGAGTAGTCATTATGTATGGTTATCTTGTATCATACATGTAATTTAGATGTTTATACTTTACAAACAAACATTTTTTTTCTGCAGTACTCAAAATCCATATTACTGTAGTATACAAACCAGTGTCACGACTTCTGCCGAAGTCAATTCCTCTCCTTGTTCGGGCGGCGTTCGGAGTTCGACGTCACCGATCTTCTAGCCATCGCCGATCCACCTTTCATTTTCCATTTGTTTTGTCTTGTTTTCCCAAACACCTGGTTTACATTTCCCTCATTACTTGTTGTGTATTTAACCCTCTGTTCCCCACATGTCTGTGTGTGAAATTGTTTATTGTTAAGGTTGGTACGCTTCCGGCTGGTTTGCGGCGGGTTTTGTTTGATACCCATGCTTTGTGGCAGCCGGTACTTTGTACTTGCGTTTTTAGAGTTTGTGCTACCTCACTTGTTCGTTGGACATTTGTTTTGTGACGCGGTTGCGTCATTTGTGATTAAACACTGATTAGGTTTGGTGAAAAAGTTACTCTGTGATTTTGTGTGTTGTACTTAGTTGAAAATGTTCTAAAAGTTTTTTTTTAAACTGCCTTTTTCATGATCTGTTTTGAGTTTTGTACTAAGAGTTGTGAAAATGTACCACATATTTGTTAAAATAGTACCAAAGCGATGAAAGAAAACTGTAAGCTCGCACTTTCCATTTCTCTCTCACTGGAGAGAAACATTTAAAGAGTGGTGTAATAATAAGGAAACTACAGAGAGAAAACACACACACGTTGCAATTGTTAGGAAAGTTACGGCTCCTCCTCTGCAGTGCAGGGGCGGTTCCTCCTGCAGGCAGAGGAGGGTCGTTAATGATTGGAGCTGGTGTGATTGGAGCCACCTGGGCTCAGGGTATTAAACTGCTCCACTAACCACTCTCTCTCTCTCTCTCCCTGCTCCTCCAGGTATGATCCTGTTTTGTTTGTTCCTTTGTAGGTTTATTTAGTTTCCACTCAGTCATGTTCCCACACACAGATTCATGCATCCATGCACCTTACATACGCCCTACATTATGACATTTCCACACCTCATTCCTTTTTTCTTTGTTTAAAGTTAATAGTTTTGTTTACAATAAAGAACCTTTTGAATTGGCCTATACCTGTTGTTGATGTCCCCTCATTTTTGCCACAGGCTATGAGCCGGCCTGTGACAAAAGGCATGAATATGAAATGTCTGTTTAGCGCTTCACTGTCATTAAAAGTGAATATTAGTGACATACAAGTGGCATGACGTGGCTTTTTCTGGGTGTAGATCATGGCTCCCCCCCTCTCTCACTCTCTCTCAAACACCCAAGTTCTGTTCTCAGGTCATAAAATGCTGGCGGAGACTCTCTCCCCCTGGTCATGCAGAGAGAGAGAGACCACAGAGTGAACAAAGGATTTCACTTAGCCAAACTCCTAAATCCCCAAAATGGGAGAATTAAACAATATGTCCACTTTTGAGAATGTGGGAAGGGTCCGTGGACACTTAAGGGACAGGTATGACGAGTGTTTCATTTGGTGACCTCATGAATGTGTACATTTCTCAATTATGGGGTTTGCATCTAATTCTTGTATAAAATGAATGAATAAAGATGAAACTATTTGTAAAATGATATGTGATGTTAACCTTTAATTTGAGAGAATTGTATTCCCTGTAAAGTTGAACTAGTCAGTGGCCACGCAGACAGACCGACGATTCCAACAGAGAAGACAACAACATACGGGCGTAAATATATTCACTGCAATTTTTCCCGAATGAGCGGCCGATCATGTGCAAAGGATTAGCATTTCAATAATATAATTATCCAGTGTGTAGTGAATCTATTTTGTCTTTCCCGCTCCTTTATCGGTCTTCACCCTCTTTCCCTTGTCCACCAAGCCGCCATATCAGCTTAGCCCACTAGGGAATCTTCCCTATCATTTTTAGTAACCAATACCTACTGTTTGTTTGTTTATGCATTTCTGTGATTATTTAGTTAGTTAGTAAATAAATTAAGCCAATTGGTGTATGGATGATTCATGGTTTAGGCTGGTTTCGTGCAGATAACCAAGAATTCTACAACGTTTGAAATGAGACTGATGTAAGGTAAAGAATAATTAATTAATAGAAGTCTAATTGATCATATATTAAAATATCTGAAGGAAAATTATAATTTTGTAATCTAAAGATTTTCCGTGGTGCCCCGACTTCCTAGTTAATAAAATGTACATGATTAGTTTAATCACATAATAATAATTACAGAGAATTGATTTGATAAAATAAGTCTTCACATTTAATGATAGCCAGAGACACGACACAAGCAGTGGTGGAATAAGTACTCAATTCTCATACTTGAGTGTAATGTGTACGCTGGGAGTCAGGAAGCAAGTACAAGGAGTGAATAATTTAATAAATAAACTAACGTGGAAAGCATGAAACACGAAAAGCATACAGACATGAAACACGAACAGAGTCAATAACGCCTAGGGAAAGAATCAAAGGGAGTGACAGGTATAGGGAAGGTAATCAGGAAGGTGATGGAGTCCAGGTGAGTCTGATGAGGCGTGGTGCGCGTAACGATGGTGACAAGTGTGCGTAATAAACAGACGGGCGACCTCGAGTGCCGGAGAGGGAGTATACGTGACAGTACCCTCTCCCTGACGTGCGGCTCCAGCCACAGGATGCCGACCAGAGGTTCCCAGAGACCAGGACTGGGCCGATCGCTTCTGCTGAGGCGTGGGAAACTGTCGAGCTGGCTGAGGCATGGGAGCCTGACGAACTGGCTGAGGCATTGGAGCCTGATGAACCTGCTGAGGTATGGGAACCTGACACCACTGCCGTTAAAAGTTACATAAAGGCATGAATATGAAATGTCTTTTCAGCACTTCACTGTCATTAAAAGTGATTGTTAGTTAGTAAAGTTACATAAAGGGATGAATATGAAATGTCTTTTCAGCACTTCACTGTCATTAAAAGTGATTGTTAGTTAGTAAAGTTACATAGAGGGATGAATATGAAATGTCTTTTCAGCACTTCACTGTCATTAAAAGTGATTGTTAGTTAGTAAAGTTACATAAAGGGATGAATATGAAATGTCTTTTCAGCACTTCACTGTCATTAAAAGTGCGTGCGTGCGTGCGATTGTGCGTGCGTGTGTTTCTGCATGTGTGTGTGTGAACATGAGAGAGAGAACGAGAGTGTGTGTGTGTGTGAGACAACCTCATCCTTTCAATCATTATCAGTCATAACTAAGAGTGCAGTGAGATCCCCCACTCCTCAATCAAACATTAGACCCTATTTATGACAGCAACACACACACACATACACACACACACATGAATGCTGTTGAAGAGATAAATATACAGTATAGTGTAGAGTTTATGTGAAAAAATAAGTAAGTATAGTGTAGAGAATCATTTTACCATCTAAACCACTTTGAAATACTTTTTCAATAAACAAAAATATGGTATTTTCAGCTGTTTGAAACTGATGTACAAAACCTAAAGTAAAAGATGCACAAACTAAACTTAAGACAGGGAAGCATAGAAATAGAAACATTTCTATGTGAATTCGGTTGGGTCACCCAAGATGTTACATATTGCAGCTTTAAGTAGAATGGGCTTTGTACATTTACATTTTACATTTAAGTCATTTAGCAGACACTTGTAGGTTATATCAGACTCCTTCACCCATGCTGGAGGGTTGCTTTTGCTTGTTTTGGGTTTCTGCTACTCACTCAGAGGAATCTCATCAAACTGTACTGTGCATTCCCCACAGACTTTAATAAATTAATAGATTTCAATAATATATAATATATAACAATATATGCCATTTAGCAGACGTTTTTAAGTGACTTACAGTCATGCGTGACACAATAAATGCAATAGTAATTTTCATATTAACATTAGCATTTTAATAGGCTATTTAGATAGGCCTACATTATTCTCTCGTCGACAGACTAGGTAACATCTAATAATAATTTACTAATAATTTATTAATCTTCTACAGTGATTTTCATGATAGAAATCTCAGTGCTTCACAAGAAAAGAACTAAAACAAACAAGCAATATATCATGAGAGGTCAGGTCAACCAATAGAGGACAAGTCTTTGAATGCTGCATCCTCTGCAGATGGATCTGACCAAATGACGCAAGATTTTAGTTCAGGGTTATCCAAAATAGGTCTACGTTGAAATGACATTTTAAACCCGATTGTGTGTGTGTGTGTGTGTGTGTGTGTGTGTGTGTGTGTGTGTGGTGTGTGTGTGTGTGTGTGTGTGTGTGTGTGTGTGTGTGTGTGTGTGGTGTGTGTGTGTGTGTGTGTGCGCGCGGCGGCGTGCGCGTGCGTGTGCGTGTGCGCGTGCGTGGAAATGTGGACTGAGGCCATTTGAAAATGATCACTAGGAGAGGGGACTGAAGAACTAGAAAGAGAAAGAAAGAGAATTCCAATGAGAGCGTGGAGAAAGTAGAACAGGAGAGAGAGAGAGAAAGAGCGAGACAAAAGAATAAAATTACAATGAAAACTCCTGCGTAGAAGAAACAGGAAAAACCACCACCAAAAACAAGAGACATTCATCAAGCACCCTGCTCTACTCCTGACACCTGTAAGTTTAGAAAAGAGGGTGGATACCAGACCATTCTGATGAGACCGGGGGCTTTGTAAGAAGAAACTAAAATCCCAGAAGCTGTTGCTGATGTAATAATAGGCAGGTTTCCATTGACCTGGGTTTATTAGCAACCTGGACTCAGATCATTTTGTATTATTCTCTATGTAAATCTGATACAATCGATTTAGCATGATATGTTACGTTTCGTATGGTATGTATTAATTTGTGAATTTCCATCATCCTTTTCATATGATATGTTGTGAATTTATAAAACATACAATATTTTACGAATTTGCAAAATGTACAATATGTTATGAATTTTGCTAAGCATTTGACATATAACGAATTCTAGGTTAGGGTAAAATTTAGGAGTTAGGCTAATGAGTTAAGGTTAGGGGAAGGCTTAGATAAAAGGGTTACGGTTAGGGTTTGGGGGAGGTTTAGCTAACATACTAAGTCGCTACAAATAAGCTAAAAAGTAGTTAGTAGTTGCAAATTAAAGGTTGCAAATTAGCTAAAATGCTAAAGTTGTCCATTATGAGATTTCAACTCACAACTTTTAGGTTACTAGACATTCCTGTTATACACCCACCCAATGTAACCATACCAAAAGTAACATATCATACTAATTTCAGTATTTCGGATGTACTTTTACTATGTTACGTCTAGTCTATGAGACCAGGCTGCGATTCGACAAAAGCAATGTCTCAAAAACAAATCTTTGAGACATGTGTAATGGAAACGGCATATACAGAGCATACGAAAAGTATTCAGACCCCTTGACTTTTCCCACACTTTTTATGTTACAGCCTTATTCTAAAATTTATTAAATGCATTTTTTCACTCATCAGTCTACAGAGAGTACCCCATAATGACAAAGCATAAACACTTTTTTAGAAATGTTTGCAAATTTATAAAAAATAAAAACCAGAAATACCTTATTTACATAAATATTCAGACCCTTTGCTATTAGACTCGAAATTGAGCTCAGGTGCACCCTGTTTCCATTGAACATCCTTGAGATGTTTCTACAACTTGATTGGAGTCCACCTCTGTTAAATTCAATTGATTGGACATGATTTGGAAAAGCACACACCTGTCTATATAAGGTCCCACAGTTGACAGTGCATGTCAGAGCGCAAACAAGCCATGAGGTTTAAGGAATTGTCCTTAGAGCTCCAAGACAGGATTGTGTTGAGGCACAGATCTGGGGAAGGGTTCCAAAAAATGTCTGCAGCATTGAAGGTCTCCAAGAACAAAGTGGCCTCCATCATTCTTAAATGATAGAAGTTTGAAACCACCAAGTGTCACGTCTTCCGCCGAAGTCGGCTCCTCTCCTTGTTCGGGCGGCGTTCGGCGGTCGACGTCACCGGCTTTCTAGCAATCGCCGCTCCATTTTTTCATTATTCCATTTGTTTTGTCTTGTTCCCTGCACACCTGGTTTACATTCCCTAATCACACTGCATGTATTTATTCCTCTGTTCCCCCCCATGTCTTTGTGTGAAATTGTTTTTATTACGTGTTTCATGTTACGCACCAGGCTGGTTTTTCCCCTGAATTCCGTGGTATTTCACAAAGGATGTTTAATTGTTAAACATTTGCTTATTTTTGTGACAGCTTCGTGCCTGGAGGTTTTATTGCCTCTGCCTAAAGAAAGTGTGCGCCTGTTCACAACTCTCTGCTCACCTGCACATGACTCCTCCACCAGTAGCGCATAACCTTTACACCAAGACTCTTCCTAGAGCTGGCCACCCGGCCAAACTGAGCAATCGGGGGAGAAGAGCCTTGGTCAGGGAGGTGACCAATAGCCCGATGGTCACTCTGACAGACCTAAAGAGTTATTTTGTGGAGATGGGGGAAACTTCAAGAAGGACAACCATCTCTGCAGCACTCCACCAATCAGGCCTTTATGGTAGAGTGGCCTGACGAAAGCCACTCCTCAGCAAAAGGCACATGACAGCCCACTTGGAGTCTGCCAAAAGGCACCTAAAGACTCTCAGACCATGAGAAACAATATTCTCTGGTCTGATGAAACCAAGATTGAACTCTTGGCATTCTGGAGTAACCCTGGCACCATCCCTATGGTGAAGCATGGTGGTGGCAGCATCATGCTGTGGGGATGTTTTATGGCAAATATTAGTTAATTATTGCATTTTATACATGTTGGCTTTCATTGGCTATACCTGAGACATGAAACAGATACAGTAGGTTGGAGGACATACAGGCTGTCGCCAAATTTATGAATGCGCAATTTGTCTAAATGGGTAATGGAAACACTTTATTTGATACTGTAGGTTATTGCGATAAAGTGGTGTGACATCATTACGTCCAGCTGTTTTTAGGGACACAAGATACTGTAGTTAAATGGAAACGCACCCTAGCAGGCAATTGTCACATCTATTTTCTATGCAAACTTTCTAAATGTCAACAAAGAAACACTGGACAAGTTAATGGAAACATAACTAGTGACATGATGTCTAGTAGCTTCTGGCACACGTCTGCGGTGTTGGTGTCTGTATTGGTTCGAATCCAGGTAAACTACTGCCCTTTGACACAACCTTTCCCCGCTGCCATCTATTCAGTAAAATCTGCAAATACCTTTACAAAATATTGCTGCGAGCAGCAGCTATAGCAAGCAGCTGTAGCATCTAACTCAGCAAAAAAAGAAACGTCCCTTTTTCAGGACCCTGTCTTTCAAAGATAATTTGTAAAAATCCAAATAACTTCACAGATCTTCATTGTAAAGGGATTAAACACTGTTTCCCGTGCTTGTTCAATGAACCATAAACAATTAATGAACATGCACCTGTGGAACGGTCGTTAAGACACTAACAGCTTACAGACGGTAGGCAATTAAGGTCACAGTTATGAAAACTTAGAACACTAAAGAGGCCTTTCTACTGACTCTGAAAAACACCAAAAGAAAGATGCCCAGGGTCCCTGCTTATCTGTGTGAACGTGCCTTAGGCATGCTGCAAGGAGGTATGAGGAATGCAGATGTGGCCAGGGCAATAATTTACAATGTCCGTACTGTGAGACGCCTAAGACAGCGCTACAGGGAGACAGGACGGACAGCTGATCGTCCTCGCAGTGGCAGACCACGTGTAACAACACCTGCACAGGATTGGTACATCCGAACATCACACCTGGGGGACGGGTACAGGATAGCAACAACAACTGCCCGAGTTACACCAGGAACGCACAATCCCTCCATTAGTGCTCAGACTGTCCGCAATAGGCTGAGAGAGTCTGGACAGGGCTTGTTGGCCTGTTGTAAGGCAGGTCCTCACCAGACATCATCGGCAACAACGTCGCCTATGGGCACAAACCCACCGTCGCTGGACCAGACAGGACTGGCAAAAAGTGCTCTTCTCTGACGGGTCGTGGTTTTGTCTCACCAGGGGTGATGGTCGGATTCGCGTTTATCGTCGAAGGAATGAGTGTTACACCGAGGCCTGTACTCTGGAGCGGGATCGATTTGGAGGTGGAGGGTCCGTCATGGTCTGGGGCGGTGTGTCACAGCATCAACGGACTGAGCTTGTTGTCATTGCAGGCAATCTCAACACTGTGCGTTACAAGGAAGACATCTTCCTCCCTCATGTGGTACCCTTCCTACAGGCTCATCCTGATATGACCCTCCAGCATGACAATGCCACCAGCCATACTGCTAGTTCTGTGTGTGATTTCCTGCAAGACAGGAATGTCAGTGTTCTGCCATGGCCAGCAAAGAGCCCGGATCTCAATCCCATCGAGCACTTCTGGGACCTGTTGGATCGGAGGGTGAGGGCTAGGGCCAGGGCCAGGGCCATTCCCCCCAGGTGCCTTGGTGGAAGAGTGGGGTAACATCTCACAGCAAGAACTGGCAAATCTGGTGCAGTCCATGAGGAGGAGATGCACAGCAGTACTTAATGCAGCTGGTGGCCACACCCGATACTGACTGTTACTTTTGATTTTGACCCCCCCTTTGTTCAGGGACACACTATTCCATTTCTGTTAGTCACATGTCTGTGGAACTTGTTCAGTTTATGTCTCAGTTGGTGAAACTTGTTATGTTCATACAGATATTTACACATGTTAAGTTTGCTGAAAATAAAAGCAGTTGACAGTGAGAGGATGTTTCTTTTTTTGCTGAGTTTATATAGCACCACTGATTTACCATTTGGGCACCATGGCACTATTGTAGTGATGAGTATGAAGTCTTACCTTCATCAACCATCTCACTGTGGATTGTGTGTGTGTGCCATTCGGACGGTAAAATGTATTATATTTTAAGTAAGTATATTTTTTTACTAGATGCGATACAAGCAGCAAGACATCATGGATGAGAATGGACCATGATAAATTACTATAGATAGATAAATAGATCGATTTTGAGACATAGTCGGCTAGCTAAACTAAAATAAATCCAGTGTACCAATACCAATGTAAAAATACAAAAACAGCACATCCTACCCAGAACATTTCCTGAATCCCACCTGGCCTGTCAGAGGTCAAGATGGAGCTACATATTGCTTACACCTATCCAATACTTCCAGATGCACACAACTTCCCATGGGCTAGGGGTTGATTTGGGTTTCAGGGATTAGTGCCAATGGACCAAGACCCTGGGCTCTTAGTCCAGTTTCAGATCAAGACTGCATTTATGGGCGTTTGAGTGGTTTTAAGGCCAACACCACAATAACACGAGACTACATCTGCTATAAAGTATAGTAGGCCTGCCTATATTTTGGTTAGTAGGGATCAGGCTTTCCTGACCTGTCTTGGCATGTAGGACATTAGTCACCAACCCTGTTCCTGGAGAGCCACAGGGTGTGCAGGCTTTTGTTCCAGCTAAAACTATGAGGACTAACATTATGAGGACTAACACTGGAGGGCTTGTAAAGGATAGGCTTGACCTCAACCTGCTTACCCCACGACTCTACAGGACCATGGTTGAATAGTGTGTACCGTCCTACATAATATGCTGAGAGCTGTTGCAGGTATGCATAATATATCATTAATATGCAACATAGCTACAGGTATACAGTAAGAGCAGGTATATTAAGTAGGCTACTTATTATAGGCAGGGTTGGATGGTCATAAGTCATAAGTTACCTTGGCTTTAAGGGGGATATAATAGCAGTAATAACTATTAAAACCTGAAATGTTAAATTGTAGATATGTTGCATGATGTATCTGATCACTTACATTAGTATCTAATAATATTTCCCTCTCTATGAAGGAATTATTGAGCCAAGTAGAGAGGAGGCTCGTCTAGAGGAGTTGCATTATACTCTCCTGCAAGCTGCCTCACCCAATATGGTACGGATCTGCTATTTTTTATACTTAAGAACCGGAACCCCCATCAAAAGCTAGCCAGCTAACTGGCTACTAGCTAGTAGTCAGTTAGCCATTGCTAGGCCCATCTGCTAGACCCATCTCCCGGCTAGCCGAAGAGGCCCATCAGCCACTCCTTGGGCTACAATACCTGGACCCCCACCGACCCATCACGACTGGACTACCGACGTAATTCCGCCCATCGCGACGTCCCCTGAATGTCCACCTGCTAGCCTGCTAGCCGCAGCCCGCTAGCTGTCTAGAGCACATCGGACTGTTAGCTTAAGAGGCCCATCGGACAAATTCTTTGGCCACTATACCTATTTTGCCAATTGGCCTGATTTACCACACGGAGCCCTGCTGATCCGTCTGCCGACGTCACAGCACGAGGGGGCCACAACAGACTTTCTTCCGTCGCGACGTCCCTCAAAGGCCCTTCTGCTAGCTTGCTAGCCCCGGCCCGCTAGCTGCCTGAAGCCACTCACTGGACTCCTATGATCACTTGGCTACGCATGCCTCTCCCTAACATCAATATGCCTTGTCCATTGCTGTTTTGGTTAGTAAATATTGCCTTATGTCACTGTAGAGCCTCTAGCCCTGCTCAATACGCCTTAGTTAACACTTTAGTTCCACCTCCCACACATGCGGTGACATCACCTGGTTTAAATGATATTTCTAGAGACAATATCTCTTTCATCGTCACTCTATGCACAGGTTTACCGCCACTGTATTCACATCCTACCATACCTTTGTCTGTACATTATGCCTTGAATCTATTCTACCGCGCCCAGAAATCTGTTCCTTTTACTCTCTGTTCTGAACGTACTAGACGGCCAGTTCTTTTAGCCTTTAGCCGTACCCTTATCCTTCTCCTCCTCTGTTCCTCTGGGGATGTGGAGGTTAATCCAGGCCCTGCAGTGCCTAACTCCAGTCCCATTCCCCAGGCGCTCTCATTTGTTGACTTCTGTAACCGTAAAAGCCTTGGTTTCATGCATGTTAACATTAGAAGCCTCCTCCCTAAGTTTGTTCTATTCACTGCCCTAGCACACTCTGCCAACCCGGATGTCCTAGCCGTGTCTGAATCCTGGCTTAGGAAGACCACCAAAAACCCTGAAATTTCCATCCCTAACTATAAAAGGGGGCGGAGTTGCAATCTACTGCAGGGATAGCCTGCAGAGTTCTGTCTTACTATCCAGGTCTGTGCCCAAACAATTTGATCTTCTACTTTTAAAAATCCACCTCTCCAGAAACAAGTCTCTTACCGTTGATGCTTGCTATAGTCCACCTTCTGCCCCCAGCTGTCGCCTGGACACCATATGAGAATTGATTGCTCCCATCTATCTTCAGAGCTCGTGCTGTTAGGTGACCTAAACTGGGACATGCTTAACACCCCGGCCATCCTACAATCTAAGCTTGATGCTCTCAATCTCACACAAATTATCAAATTACCAAATCTGTAAACACGGGCACCCTCATAGATATCATCCTAACCAACCTGCCCTCCAAATACACCTCTGCTGTCTTCAACCAGGATCTCAGCGATCACTGCCTCATTGCCGCCTCTTTGGCGGTCGAGGAGCGCGTCCAGCAGCATGCGACCATGTTGCAACGTCTCGGAACTCTACCTGGCGACCGTCCACCCGGCACCTTCGGGATGTGAGAGCGTGTCCGCCCTCGTCTCCTGTCTCTCAGTGAAAGCCCCGGAGTGGGCCAACGCCGTATGGGGGGAAGGAGAAGCGGTGTTGGACTATTACGCGGAGTTCACCCGCCGCTTTCGGGCAGTTTTCAACCACCCGGCTGAGGGTAGAGTGGCGGGTGAACGTCTGTTCCACCTGAGGCAGGGGACGAGGAGTGCACAGGAGTTCACCTTGGACTTCCGGACCCTGGCTGCCAGCGCGGGATGGAACGACAGGGCCCTGATCAATCACTACTGGTGCAATCTGTGCGAGGACGTCCATCGGGAGTTGGCCTGCAGGGACACCTCTCTCACGATTGACCAGCTGGTGGACCTGTCCATCCAGCTGGATAACCTGCTGGCTACCCGCGGACGTCCGGATCGGGGCCTGTCAGTTCCATCCTCCAGCACCACCGCTCCGACGCCCATGGAGCTGGGAGGTGCTGCGCTTAGGGCGACCGGAGGAGGGGCCAGTCCCTGTACCATCTGTGGCCGCAGAGGGCACACTGCTGGTCGGCGCTGGGGAGGTTCCTCTGGGAGTCGAGGCAGCAAGCAGGGCACTCGGGTGTCACCCCAGGTGAGTCGGCACCAGGCTCACTCAGAGCCCCCTGTTGCGCACATGTTTTTGTTTATACATTTTCCTGAGTTTTCCCCGCATTCCCAGCCTAAGGCGCTCGTAGATTCAGGTGCAGCTGGGAATTTTATTGACAGAGCATTTGCCCATAGTTTAGGGATCCCCATTGTTCCTGTGGATATGCCCTTCCCTGTGCACACCCTAGATAGTCAACCATTAGAGTCAGGGCTAATTAGGGAGGCCACCGCTCCACTGGGCATGGTAACGCAGGAGGGTCACAAGGAGAGAATTAGTATTTTCCTTATTGATTCTCCTGCGTTTCCATGGTGCTGGGCTTACCCTGGTTGGCCTGTCATGACCCCACTATTTCGTGGCAACAGAGGCTCACAAGGGGTGGTCACGAAAGTGCCCGGGGAGGTGTTTAGGGGTTTCCGTCGGTGCTACTATGGTGGAAAGTCCAGACCAGGTCTCCACCGTACGCATCCCCTCTGAATATGCCGTTTTGGCTCTCGCCTTCTGTAAGAAGAGGGCGACTCAATCATCAACGGGGGGCTTGTGCGATAAATCTCCTGGTAGACGCAGCACTTCCCAGGAGTCACATGTATCCCCTGTCACAGGAGGAGACGGTGGCTATGGAAACATATGTCTCCGAATCCCTGGGGCAGAGGTACATTCGGCCCTCCACTTCACCTGCCTCCTCGAGTTTATTTTTTGTGAAGAAGAAGGATGGAGGTCTGCGCCCGTGCATTGACTATCGAGGTATCAACCAAATCACTGTGAGGTACAGCTACCTGCTGCCCCTCATAGCCAGTGCGATCAAGTCAATGCACGGGGCGCACTTTTTCACAAAATTGGATCTCAGGAGCCCTTACAACCTGGTGCGTATCCGGGAGGGGGACGAGTGGAAGATGGCATTTAGTACAGCCTCAGGGCACTATGAATACCTCGTCATGCCATACGGGTTGATGAATGCTCCATCAGTCTTCCAGGCCTTTGTAGACGAGATTTTCCGGGACCTGCACGGGCAGGGTGTAGTGGTGTATATCGACGACATTCTGATATACTCCGCTACACGCGCCGAGCATGTGTCCCTGGTGCGCAGGGTGCTTGGTCGTCTGTTGGAGCATGACGGGTCTACTCTTTTGTCTTTTCTTAACTGACTTGCCTAGTTAAATAAAGGTAAAATAACAAATCTTAGATCTTGGTCGTCATCTTGGCATCCTGCTCGTCCTCTTTGCATCCTGGTCATCATCTTGGATCTTGGTCATCATCTTTGCATCCTGTGTGTGTGTGACCAACAAACAAACAACAACATCCTCGACTTAAATTCCTTAACTTCCTTACATTCATACACATAATGTTATAATGCAATACAAAACAGCAAGTGTCAGAAGTTTTTCCACAAAGGCACAGAGTTTTTCCTGGTCAAGACAGTTCTTATTGTGTTTTTAATCAACTCCTGAGGTCTATGGGGCCGGAGCTGGGTTTCTACTGAGCTAATTTAATTTGGCCTTACTGCTATTAGCTATAACGATCGTCTGGAAGAGGGGACCAAGATGCAGCGTGGTAAGTGGTCATAATGATTTTTAATGATACACTTCAAAAAAACAAACAGGGAAAATGAAAGCCAACAGTTCTGTCGGTGCAAACCACACAACAGAAACAACTACCCACAAAACCCCAAAGGAAAATAGGCTGCCTAAGTATGATTCCTAATCAGAGACAACGATAGACAGCTGCCTCTGATTAGGTACCCTACTCGGCCCAAAACAAAGAAATACAAAAACATAGAAAAAGGAACATAGAACGCCCACCCAATGTAACACCCTGGCCTAACCAAAATAAAGAACAAAAAACCCCTCTCTATGGCCAGGGTGTTACAGTACCCCCCCAAAGGTGCGGACTCCGGCCGCAAAACCTGACTCTGAAGGGGAGGGTCCGGGTGGGCCTTCCTACGGCGGCGGCTCGGGTGCGGGACGTGGACCCCGCTCCACCCTTGGCTTCGGCCACTTAGGTGGCGCCCCTAGCTGCATCGGAGGACTGGTGGGCGACCCTGTCTGCGCCCGGCTGGCGGGCGACCCTGGCTGCGCCCGGCTGGCGGGCGACCCTGGCGGCTCCGGTGGCTCCGGGCTGGTGGGCGGCCCTGGCGGCTCCGGGCTGGCGGATGGCCCTGGCAGCTCCGGGCTGGCGGGCGGCTCTGGCGGCTCCGGGCTGGCGGGCGGCTCTGGCAGCTCTGGCCCAGGATTCACCAGGCTGGGGATATATGAAGGAGGCCTGGCCCTGGGCACAGGCACAGGACTCACCAGGCTGGGGAGACATGAAGGAGGCCTGGCCCTGGGCGCAGGCACACAGGACTCACCAGGCTGGCGCGCGGCTCTGGCAGCTCTGGCCCAGGATTCACCAGGCTGGGGAGACATGAAGGAGGCCTGGCCCTGGGCGCAGGCACAGGACTCATCAGGCTGGCGGGCCGCTCTGGCGGCTCCGGACTGGCGGGCGGCTCTGGCGGCTCCAGCCTGGCGGGCGGCTCTGGCGGCTCCGGCGGCTCTGACCTGGCGGACGGCTCTGGCGGCTCCAGACTGGCGGGCGGCTCTGGCCCAGGATTCACCAGGCTGGGGAGACATGAAGGAGGCCTGGCTCTGGGCGCAGGCACAGGACTCACCAGGCTGGGGAGACCCACTGGAGGCCTGGTCCTGGGAGGAGGCACTACTAGGCCAGTGCGAGGAGCAGGAACAGGGCGTACTGGAGAGAGAGTGCGAGAGGCAGGCACCTGAAAAGCATGGGTAGTTGACTCAGGCCTCACCCCTGGTCCAGCCGAACTACCCGTGTGTCCCCCCAAAAAAATGTTTGGGGCTGCCTCTCGTTCTTCCCGGGTAGGCTCCAATATCTGTCGATCACCTGGCCCCAAGTCCAGTCTCTCCTCCCAATCCACTCCTGATGAGACCAGGTGTCCATCTCCTCCCGAGCACGCTGCTTGATCCAGTTGTGGTGGGTAGTTCTGTAACGATCGTCTGGAAGAGGGGACCAAGATGCAGTGTGGTAAGTGGTCATAATGATTTTTAATGATACACTTCAAAAAAACAAACAGGGAAAACGAAAGCCAACAGTTCTGTCGGTGCAAACCACACAACAGAAACAACTACCCACAAAACCCCAAAGGAAAACAGGCTGCCTAAGTATGATTCCTAATCAGAGACAACGATAGACAGCTGCCTCTGATTAGGAACCCTACTCGGCCCAAAACAAAGAAATACAAAATACAATTTGAAGTATTTGAAGTATTACATCCTAGTATATTTATTGTAGCCTAAGTACAGTAAATAACCATTTTAAAAGGTATGCATTTAACGTACAGTTGAAGTCAAAAGCTTACATACACCTTAGCCAAATACATTTAAACTCAGTTTTTCACAATTCCTGACATTTAATCCTAGTAAAAATTCCCTGTCTTATGTCAGTTAGGATCACCACTTTATTTTAAGAATGTGAAATGTCAGAATAATAGGAGAGATTGATTTATTTCAGCTTTTATTTTTTTCATCACATTCCCAGTGGGTCAGAAGTTTACATATACTCAATTAGTATTTGGTAGCATTACCTTTAAATTGTTTAACTTGGGTCAAACGCTTCGGGTAGCCTCCCACAAGCCTCCCCCTTTTTCCTCCAAACATAACGATGGTCATTATGGCCAAACAGTTCAATTTTTTTTTTCATCAGACGAGGACATTTCTCCAAAAAGTACGATCTCTGTCCCCATGTGCAGTTGCAAACCGTAGTCTGGCTTTTTTATGGCGGTTTTGGAGCAGTGGCTTCTTCCTTGCTGAGCGGCCTTTCAGGTTATGTCGATATAGGACTCGTTTTACTGTGGATATAGATACTTTTGTACCTGTTTCCTCCAGCATCTTCACAAGGTCCTTTGCTGTTGTTCTGGGATTGATTTGCACTTTTCACACCAAAGTACGTTCATCTCTAGGAGACAGAACACATCTCCTTCCTGAGTGGTATAACAGCTGCGTGGTCCCATGGTGTTAATACTTGCATACTACTGTTTGTACAGATGAATGTGGTACCTTCAGGTATTTGGAAATTGCTCCCAAGGATGAACCAGACTTAGGCCTTGAAATACATCCACAGGTACACCTCCAATTGACTCAAATGATGTCAATTAGCCTATCAGAAGCTTCTAAAGCCATGACATCATTTTCTGGAATTTTCGAAGCTGTTTAAAGGCACAGTCAACTTAGTGTATGTAAACTTCTGACCCACTGGAATTGTGATACAGTGAATTATAAGTGAGATAATCTGTCTGTAAACAATTGTTGGAAAAATTACTTGTGTCACACGCAAAGTAGATGTCCTAACCGACTTGCCAAAACTATAGTTTGTTAAGACATTTGTGGAGTGGTTAAAAAACGAGTTTTAATGACTCCAACCTATCTATGTAACCTATTTATGTAAACTTCCAACTTCAACTGTACACATAAAAAAAACACTGAGGTACAAAGTCAATGCAAGTACACATTTTGTAAGTATACTGTATTACACTTTAGAAGACATAAAAAGAAAGTATACCTTTTGTAAGTATACTAAAGTACACTTCTTGAGATATGAAAATCCATTATACTCTCATAAAGTATAGGCTACTTCAGTACACATTTCACCGCATAAAAATAGAGTACATTTTGGAAATACTTACAAATATCATTACATGACAATCCAGTATATTTTTGATAACTCCAATACACTGAAGTACAATTGGCAGTACATGCCATTGTAGTATATGTATTCTAAGAATATTGAAGCACAACTTTATAAGCTATGAATTTAAAGTACACTTTAAAAAGTACAAAGTCGATCCTACTCATTGTAAAGGGGCTTTGAGTCCTTGAAAAGGGCTATAAAAAGAGCAAAGAAATGGTGTTCTATAAATTCCATTTATTATTAATACTTTAAGTACAGATGAAATCAAATAGATTTCAAAAATACTATTCATACTTTCATTACATTTGTAATACACTTAAAGATACACTCAGCAATATGACGTAGAGGCACAAAGTAAACAGCACAGCGGGTCAGTGTCCGCAAGCGTTCAAGTGCGGTGCTAAACTTCCGTCGGTATCACGCTGTAACAGCATGAAGCAAATCCATTCACATGTGCAGTAGTCCTGCCTTCTCCAATGCTTTATCTACATTAGCCACCAGTTGTCTCTCATAGTCCCAGACCCTCTTGTCTTCATGCAGCTCCTCCTTGGTCAGTCCTCCTCGTAGGGGAACTCTGACATGGATGATATGACACAAGTTAGGAGGCACCTTCACTGTCTGCCCAAAGTTACGCAGCACAGAGTGGACCGAGGTCTGCTCCACTGCCCTGGGGTCAGAGACACAGAAGAGTTGTTAGACAGAGTGGACCGAGGTCTGCTCCACTGCCCTGGGGTCAGAGACACAGAAGGGTTGTTAGACAGAGTGGACCGAGGTCTGCTCCACTGCCCTGGGGTCACACAGGAGGGTTGTTAAACAGAGTGGACCGAGGTCTGCTCCACTGCCCTGGGGTCAGAGACACAGGAGGGTTGTTAAACAGAGTGGACCGAGGTCTGCTCCACTGCCCTGGGGTCAGAGACACAGGAGGGTTGTTAAACAGAGTGGACCGAGGTCTGCTCCACTGCCCTGGGGTCAGAGACACAGAAGGGTTGTTAGACAGAGTGGACCGAGGTCTGCTCCACTGCCCTGGGGTCAGAGACACAGAAGAGTTGTTAGACAGAGCGGACCGAGGTCTGCTCCACTGCCCTGGGGTCAGAGACACAGAAGAGTTGTTAGACAGAGCGGACCGAGGTCTGCTCCACTGCCCTGGGGTCAGAGACACAGAAGAGTTGTGAGACAGAGCGGACCGAGGTCTGCTCCACTGCCCTGGGGTCAGAGACACAGGAGGGTTGTTAGACAGAGCGGACCGAGGTCTGCTCCACTGCCCTGGGGTCAGAGACATAGGAGGGTTGTTAAACAGAGCGGACCGAGGTCTGCTCCACTGCCCTGGGGTCAGAGACACAGAAGGGTTGTTAGACAGAGTGGACCGAGGTCTGCTCCACTGCCCTGGGGTCAGAGACACAGAAGGGTTGTTAAACAAACAGAGTGGACCGAGGTCTGCTCCACTGCCCTAGGGTTGTTAGACAGGGGTTGTATTCTATTCTAACCTGGCTCATACATTCATCTTGTAGGGTTGGTCGAGTCTAACCAGAGCCCTATACTACAAACTCTGAGTTCAACTCGAGATAACCACTCACACAAATGTGGCTCACCTTTTAGCCAGGTACTGTACATTTTTATGGGAACGAATCCTTCTGAACTAACCTGCTACAAGGCAGGTTCCCATCATCCCTTTCATTTGAAGACCACTGATGAAATATTGTATTAATCAAATATTTTTGGGGTGTGTAAAAAAAAAGAAGAGTAATATTAAAATATTAAATACACATTTAGTAATGACAGGATGCATTCGAAACTTCACGCACTATGACTTTATACAATTATTTTATCTATAGGAGTGGGGAATAAAGGCGCTTGTGCATTGATAAACACACCAAAGGCGGCATGAACGGTATGTAATTATAAGGGCACAGGGCGAGACCCAGATGCAGACAAGGGAAGCAGATCGTTCGAGTCGCTGATATTTATTATAATCCAAGGGGCAGGCAAAAGAACGGTCGTGGACAGGCAAAAGATCATGAACAAGGTCAGAGTCCAGAAGGTACAGAGTGGCAGGCAGGCACGAGGTCAGTTTGGTGTCGTTGATAGGCGTGATGGACTGGTCAGAGATTTGGGGTGGATAGAAGTGCTGGTGGTTGACTGACTGTGACCTGAGGAATCACGGACAGATGTTGCATTTCTACAGAAGAAATGTGTGTCTCAGACAATGTTTTCCCTTTGGCACTTTTATTTCTTGATCGTACGGCAGAGGTTTCACAGTTCCCGGGGAATGTGAAGATGACGTAGACCATGACTGCCAGAGCAGAAGCTATCAGTAGAGGGAACGTATGCCTCCTCACCATCACGAGCCAGATCTAGGAAGGTAGTTTATAGAAGGTGAAGAGTGAGGTGACCTTTGAAGAGAAGGGAAAGTTAATAATGTAGTCGCACTTGCTCCCTGGCTAGGTTTACACAGGCAGCCCAATTCTGATAATTATTTCCCACAAATTAGTCTTTCGACCAATCAATCAGATCAGCTCTTTTTCCCATAATTGGGCATGATGGATTCTGGGTCCTAACTCCTAAACTTTTTTTGAGTACTTAGGTTTAGAGGGTCTAGACCAGAAGTTAATGTTTTTCTGTAGGAGGAAAGTGTATGGTGGGGGCAATTAAGATTGGAATGTGCTGAGTGTAGGGAGAGCGATCACATGTGGCAGGCATTGATAAGGGGAGAGAGCCATGGATTAGTGATGAAGGGGGTCGAGGTCAGGTCACGTTAAGGGAGAAAGAAAAGTTTATGGCCCATATCACTTAGTTTCCTGCCCAGCAAGAAAGATACAATGTTTGTTCAAATGAGTAGGAGGAGACTCAGCCTAGGAGAAAGGGTTACATATCAGTGCTTGTGTGAAGTGTCGTTGTCTAATGCAGCTGTATTGATCCTCTGGGAAGAATAAACTTGGTTTGAGCGTTCATAGTGTTCGTTGAGTTTGTACTCTGAAAATTAGAACCTAACAGGCAAAAGATCAGAATTGGCCTGCCTGTTTAAACACAGCCTCTGATCCTTAGAGTGAGACGAAGACATGCATGACATGCAAAATACTGTATCTAATGACACTCAATGGGCCTCGAGTTCAACTTTCAACTTTCAGCATTATTTGTCCCAGAGAGGCAATAGTGTCTTTGCAGCAGGGGAGCACGTATGACATAAAAACATAACAAATCCACACCAGAATGGAAACGACAGCAAGGGACACAATGGAAATAAGACATTCACTTTGTATTATCTCTTTCTAGTTTTGTACTGTGTGTATGTATTTCTTAAACTGTCAAATAAAATAAATCAACCACTGCCTTGAGGGGAAGTGACAGGTGTGTGCTGTGGTTGATTGCAGTTGTTGTTGTTGTGTGTGTATAGAGTTCTTAGTGGACAAACCAG
This sequence comes from Salmo salar, assembly GCF_965601325.2. Taxonomy (NCBI): domain Eukaryota; kingdom Metazoa; phylum Chordata; class Actinopteri; order Salmoniformes; family Salmonidae; genus Salmo; species Salmo salar. Next base: position 14,594,022 of record NC_138307.1, read on the forward strand.
AGCAGGAGTTTCAGGACCTAAATGAGAAATCCAGAGCTCTGAAACACATCCTCAGTAAGATACCTGATGAGATCAATGACCAGGTATTAGTACCAAAGATGGTGGATAAATGAAGATGTCCCACTCAGGCCGTTTACCATATAAAATAATGGTCAGTTCTGGTATGCTTAACGGGGTGGCTCTCGCATAGGCACCAATGCATTAGCAGCTGGGTCTCGTCTGCCTAGCTGACTGTACATGAACCAGAAAAAAATGAGGGAGTGGAATGTCTCTCTTCCGTCTCTGTGCTTACTACACACACACACACACACACACACACACACACACACAGTGCCCTAGAGTTGCTGGGGCACCTGCCCTTTTGCCCTCCTATGAAAAAAGTTCCCTTTTGATTGGTAGCAGGTTTTTAAAAATAATTATTTTGTATATAATTGTAGGTCTCTTTTCTCTCTTGTAAATTTAAATGCAACAAATTGTCCTTCAAACTACATCATTTCTCAGAAACGAAGGAATCTTGAAAAAAAAGTCCCCTCACCGCCCTTCTGTCACCGCAAGCGCTTTTGCACTGCTGCACTCATCCTGCATGGTTATTTCATCCAATTCATATTCTGTTATACTACCGGTAAGATGAAAGAACCACATTTAGAGCAAAAAGTTTGCACCTCCCCCAAACGCAATGCATCCATAGAAACCTTCTGTAGGATTGTTGAAAATGATATAAGTGACCTACTGAAAGACAAACAGAAACACAAATCCTATGATAACCTGAGTAGAGACGAGAGAATGGCTCTTAAGGACTTAAAGTCAGATCTTTCCATTATCATAAAAAAATGTGATAAAGGAGAAGGAATTTTTATACAAAACAAATGTGACTATGTGAATGAATGTCGCCGACAACTATCTAAAGGTGACTTCTATCACAAACTGAATTATGATCCTACCCTAAATTCCAGCATAATATCTCATCCACAGTGGAAAGCTGTTTGGAATCATTACAAATCACCAAAAAATAAGTTGAATTTCTATGTGTGAAATTTCCCAAGATATCAACTTTCTATACAGTCGCTAAATTACACTAACAAGTGTCTCCTCCCCCAGGTAGACCCATTGTAGCAGCCATCGACTGTGACATCCAACATTTCAACATTTTTGGATTACCACATTAAACCGATGGTTGAGAATCTCCCATCTTATGTCAAAGACACTAGTCACATGATCTCATTGATAGAGGGCTTAGGAAGGATACCAGAGGGCACCCTGCTGGACACTTTTGATGTGGAGAGCTTGTACACTAACATCCCACACACTGGAGGCTGCAACACTTCCTTCAGCAGAGAGACTCTACCCTTGCTCCATCCAATGATTGCATCTTACAACTTACTGAACTGATATTATCCAATAACTACTTTGTCTTTGGGTCAGACTTTTTCCTTCAAATTCGTGGTGTAGCCATGGGCTCCCCCTTTTCCCCCAACGATGCAAACCTGTATGTGGGACAATTTGAGGAAGCACTCATTTATAAAACAGAGACACACCCCTTACTTCCTAAATTCCTCCTATGGAAGAGATACACAGATGATGTCTTTGTGCTCTGGGAAGGAAGTCAGCAGGAACTAAATGAATTCCAAACTCTACTAAACGAGAGCTCTGAATACCTCAAATTCACCATGCAGACTGATGAGAGAAAAATAAACTACCTGGACTTATGGATCATCAAAGAGAATGATGCATTACACACAGACTTATACACAAAGCCCACAGATCGCAATACCTTGCTATGTGCGGATAGTATGTATCCCCTTCCCCTCAAGAATGATCTGCCAGTTATGCAGGGTTAAACGAATCTGTGGCCATCAGACTGATTTTGACTGCAATGCTAAAAAAATGACAGATAAATTCCAAATGAGAGGCTACAAGGACAAAACTATTGATGCTGCAATGATGAAAATATCGCAAAAACCAAGAGAGGAATTACTAAAAAGTCAACCAAAGAAGAAAAACAACGCAACCGTCTTTTGCACTAATTACACCAAGGGTTCGGAGAAAATGAAAGCAATCCTGAAAAAGCACTGGCATATTCTGCAATCAGACAAAAACAAATTGCACACCGCTTCAAGGAACCCCCACTGGTGGTCTATAAGTGTGGTCGCAATATTGGAGATAGTTTGGTGAGATCTGACCTGCCCCCTGAGCCCACTCAGACACTCTTGATACCTATCCCAAATGGGAACTACAAATGTGGCTCGTGCGCACAGTGCAATATCACTATAAAAACATCCTTCTTCAGACACCCACATACAGGTTGAAAAATCCCTGTTAGGGGCATCATCTCATGCAAGACCTTAGGGAGTAATCTATTTCATCACCTGTTCATGTGGAAAATCCTACGTAGGACAAACGAAAAGACAATTAAAACAACGCATAGCTGAACACCGCAGCTCAATCAGGTGTAAGAACATTGACTATCCAATCTCCTCCCTCAAATACACAGGCATTGAGCATGTTGCTCTACCAAGGAGAGGAGGAAACATCGAGATCCTACTACTACAAAGGGAGGCTTACTGGATATCCTATCTAAAAACATTGACCCCTAGTATTCATGACATTACCCTGAAGGCACAGTGATGTCGAAACGTTGGTAAATACCCAATAAATTACTGGGAGTTTATAGACGGAGTGTGCGACTTTCTTTATTTTAATAGTTTATAGTTTATTCGCGGTTAGTCAGCACCTCCACACAAACACATTTTTCTGTGTGTGTGCCAGCTCATGTTTTTTAATCTACTATTATCGCTCGCTGACAGCACCCCAACATATCAACTCCCTAGCCAACATGGGAACTGAACCAAATTCAAACGTACCCGATGGAGCCTTTTTGAATACAGCCAACAACAATGAGACAGCATTTTAGTAACAGTCTCTATTTGATCATCCAGAAGACCCTTGGGAAAATCTTTTTAAAGAATTCCAAGACTAGAACACACCTGCACATCGTCACTTTAAGTGAGTATGTTCGAAATGGAGTTATCCCACGTGGACTACGTTGGCAAAAAGAGCCTTCACTTGGCCAACGAACTAAAGAGTTTTGTGAATGATGGTGTGAAATACTTAGTAAATGTTCATTGGACCTGATGACTCTGATCATTGAACAATGTAAAAAGGACATTACCTCAGTTGAAAATTCACAGCAAGCTCTACGAGACGAGCTTAATGACCCTATCAAACTGGATGATCTCATTAAGAGTAGCGCTGACCTTCAGACTAAGATTACAATCGAACTGAAGGAGAGGAAAATCAAGAAGTATAAACACGATTTGGAAGAGAAGAACAACGGATTAATATACCTCTGGTGGGATTCTGAGCACAAGAAACCATAAAACCGTGAGTTCTTTGATAAGAGTGAAATTTATGACTCCACTTGAAATGTCATCCTCAGTGAGATGTAAACATACAGTTGAAGTCGGAAGTTACATACACTTAGGTTGGAGTCATTAAAACTCATTTTTTAACCACTCCCCAAATGTCATGTTAACAAACTATAGTTTTGGCAAGTCGGTTAGGGTATCTACTTTGTGCATGACAAAGTAATGAGTAATTTTTTCAACAATTGTTTACAGACAGATTATTTCACTGTATCACAATTCCAGTGGGTCAGAAGTTTACATACACTAAATTGACTGTGCCTTTAAAAAGCTTAGAAAATTCCAGAAAATGATGTCATGGCTTTAGAAGCTTCTGATAGGCTAATTGACAGAATTTGAGTCAATTGGAAGGCCTACCTTCACACTCAGTGCCTCTTTGCTTGACATCATGGGAAAATCAAAAGAAATCAGCCAAGACCTCAGAAAACAAATTGTAGACCTCCACAAGTCTGGTTCATCCTTGGGAGCAATTTCCAAACACCTGAAGGTACCACGTTCATCTGTACAAACAATAGTATGCAAGTATAAACACCATGGGACCACACATCTGTCATACCGCTCAGGAAGGAGATGCGTTCTGTCTCCTAGAGATGAACGTACTTTGGTGTGAAAGTGCAAATCAATCCCAGAACAACAGCAAAGGACCTTGTGAAGATGCTGGAGGAAACAGGTACAAAAGTATCTATATCCACAGTAAAACGAGTCCTATATCGACATGACCTGAAAAGCCGCTCAGCAAGGAAGAAGCCACTGCTCCAAAACCGCCATAAAAAAAGCTAGGCTACGGTTTGCAACTGCACATGGGGACAAAGATCGTACTTTTTGTAGAAATGTCCTCTTGTCTGATGAAACAAAAATAGAACTGTTTGGCCATAATGACCATCATTATGTTTGGAGGATAAAGGGGGAGGCTTGCAAGCCGAAGAACACCATCCCAACCGTGAAGAACGGGGGTGGCAGCATCATGTTGTGGGGGTGCTTTGCTGCAGGAGGGACTGGTGCACTTCACAGAATAGATGGCATCATGAGGTAGGAAAATTATGTGGATATATTGAAGCAACATCTAAAGACATCAGTCAGGAAGTTAAAGCTTGGTTGCAAATGGGTCTTCCAAATGGACAATGACCCCAAGCATACTTCCAAAGTTGTGGCAAAATATTTTAAGGACAACAAAGTCAAGGTGTTGGAGTGGCCATCACAAAGCCCTGACCTCAATCCTATAGAAAATTTGTGGGCAGAACTGAAAAAGCGTTTGCAAGCAAGGAGGCCTACAAACCTGACTCAGTTACCAGCTCTGTCAGGAGGAATGGGCCAAAATTCACTCAACTTATTGTGGGAAGCTTGTGGAAAGCCACCTGAAATGTTTGACCCAAGTTAAACAATTTAAAGGCAATGCTACCAAATACTAATTGAGTGTATGTAAACTTTTTACCCACTGGGAATGTGATGAAAGAAATAATAGCTGAAATAAATATTTCTCTCTGCTTTTATTCTGACATTTCACATTCTTAAAATATAGTGGTGATCCTAACTGACCTAAGACAGGGAATTTTTACTAGGATTAAATGTCAGGAATTGTGATAAACTGAGTTTAAATGTATTTGACTAAGATGTATGTAAACTTTCGACTTCAACTGTAGGTCTACCACGCTAATCAATAGACTTACCTGTCCTACTGTGAGTCAAGGAGGAGATGTAGCCATTAACCCAGCTGAGGTTCCTGAGAACTCTGAGAGAACCACATTTCGAGCAAAGAGTTCATTTATACCTCCCCCCAAACGCAATGCGTCCATAGAAACCTTCGGTAGGAAGCACCTCCACACAAATTAATTTTTCTGGGTGTGCGCCAGCTCATGTTTTTTAATCGACAGGTGGAGCCATGACCTGATTAATGCACAGGTTATGGATGTGCTCCCATCAAGCAGACCTACAACAAAAATACAAAGTAAAATGTAAAACGTTAGTCTAACATCCAGAGCCTGTTACGCTAACATACAACTTGTTTGCTGACATCCTACTCATTGTACTCTGTGTCATGCTAAGAATGACAAGGAGTGGAATGAAAACTCCAACAGATTGGTAGGCTGCCTACTGAGGCTAGCAATACATATGTCAATCTGTGCTTGAATTAGTGTAAATTAGAGTTTGCACTTTTTTGGTAGGCCTATTCCATTCCAATATCCCATTGTAGCAGCCTGCTAAACTAAATACAGTACAGATCAAATAAGTATCTCACACATGTCAACAAAATCATCACAAAGGCTACAGACAGTGACTGACACTCCGCAGGAGACAAGGCTTTCATCCAGAAAGTTCATCCAGCCAAGGTCAAAACCAGGAACATCTCCAGCTGGTTCTACATGGAGAACCGCTACCATCACCCTCTGTAACTCAGAACTAGTACTCTCGTTCTCAGCAGCAGACCCTTACAGAAAATTCACACGATTTCACTTGGAAAATCACGTGTCAAATCATGTGAAAACACGTGTTTTTTGTGATCACGTTTTCACCTGTGTAGTTTCATGTTATCACATGTTGCTTCATATGTTGTCACGTTATCACATTAACGTCACATGAAAACGTGTTTTTGGAACACTTCACATGTGAAATGCATGTGTTTTTTCATTAGGTGAGTATGGTGCACCAGTAAGGCCAAGGTCGTCACACACACACACACACATACACACACACACACACACACACACAGCTAAATGCCATCATGCACATCACCCACAATCTGCTGTTAGAATGACTGCCAAGGTAGGGAAGATTGATAAATGAGACTAAACTGTCTAAACTGCATAACCATCTCAATAACAGCTGAAATGAATCCATGTCACGACACCGACGGAAGGTGGCGCCCCTCCTCGCCCGGGCGGCGCGGCGGTCGTCGTCGCAGGCCTACTAGCTGCCACCGATCCTCTGTTTCACTTTCTGTTGGTTAGGTCTAGGTTAGGCTCGCACCTGTTTTGTATTAGTTGTTAGTGGGGGGGTTATTTAGTCTAGCTAGGTAGGTTTGTGTTTTGTGAGTGATTGTTCCGTGTCAGGACTTATGTCGTTTGAGGAACGAGTGTTTCCCTCTGCCTGTGTTTTTTTTTTTGCCGCAGAGGTTATTGTGGGCTGCGTCCCTGCGTAGTGTTTGAGCTGGGGTTTTTGGAGCATTTGTTTTTATGCGCCCTGTCCTAGCTTGTTCGTACGTTGTGGATGCTCATTAAAAGTGTATTCACGGATTTTCTGTCTCCTGCGCTTGACTCTGTCTCTCCTGCTTCCTTGAGCCAACCTTGACAATCCAATCTGTAACACTTACAGATTGGATTCGTTTTATTTAGGAACCGACACATTATGATCCACCCCGCTTCCCTGGCTCGCTGTCCTGGCAAACATCACCCCCACACCAAATATAAGCCTCCCGTCAAAGACGATTTGGAAAGACCCACCCAACATAAATATCACCTGGACTGGAATAAATTATGTTATTAGCAAAAATATTGTAATCAGAATACAGATACTTTTGAAAATCTAAATGATTTCTTCTTGGGTTACTTTTCAATTGAAGAAAGAACGTTTGTGAACAAATACATTGACACCTTTCAGTGTCTCATCAGGATCCTGGCAGCCGTGTTCTGAATGTAGTGGTGAAGACAGTAGGTCTGATTGACATCTTTACCAGGACACGGATCTGCCAATGTCACATTTCTTTCCATAAACCTAATCTATGCTAAATGACACGTTGTTTGCTTAGCTAGCTAGGTAGCTCATGTCAAATGAATAGGTTACTATCATGTATCTGAAAATACATGATCAACTGATGTTTACTGATCATGAAAAGCATGCAGTTATTTGCTGTATAACTCTGATGATAGAGCTAAATGTGGAATAATCAGAAATGTCTGGGTAGTTCTGACTATGCTATTCAAGAGGTAATGTTATTAAAATCAAATAGTTATACAATATATTTAACAAATCTCTTGAAAACGACAAGCAGCCTAGTTGTTCATGGTTATACCGAAAATCGTATACATTTCTGGCACCAACATCAATCAATCTCCAGAAGGATCTGAATATGCCTGCGTGTAAATACAGGAAAAGGAGGGAATAATATCCACAAAAAGGTTGTGTAGATGTGTAGATAGATTCACATCCAAGCACTGACATTTTTTCAAAGTTCAAATTGTTTAGTCGAATCCACCAGACGCAGCCAAACCATGGAAATGGGGTGGATATTAAAGCCTACTACAGGATATGACAGTAGCCTGTCTCTCTCTCTCTCACCTGTGGGTACACAATGCCGATGTCGGAAACTGTACTGTAATTGGAGAAATACATTTCCATAATGGTGTGGGGAACCAAGGGCCCGGGCATGACATCTCATATGCCTGTTTCCCCCTCAACGTCACATCGCAAAATGTGTCCTTGCTGTCCTTGCTGATAGAACTGGTTTGTAGAGTTTGGGACTATAATAAAAAACGAATAGTTTTACAATGTATTTAACAATCTCTTGGAAATGGCAAGTAGCCTAGTTATTCATGTTTTTTAAGCGACAATATATTTCTGGGACCAACATTGTTGGTGCTGACATCTTCAGGACAGGAATACCGGTTTACTTAACGGAGGAATAAACACACATGTTCATCATTGGTGTTTTAACCAGAACGGGGAAAATGCACTTTATTTATTTTCGCACATGCGCAGTCATACATCTCTCATAGGGCATGACTGTACGAGTGTAAGAACACAACTCAACAACATATTAGTCCACATGCCAACATCCCCACTTGCTCTTATACTGTACAAGTCGTATTCAACCTAACTTTATCAACACATTTAGCTTACAGTTATTCATCTCACAAATGTCAGTTTATATTCCAAACATGTAACCCAATAATTGTTTTCATTTTTGAACTTCGTTACAGGTTTAGTCAAAACATCTGCAGCCATGTCTGCCGTTGGACAATATTCAATACTTATTTTCCCTTCACTTTGTGTAAAATCAATGCCTAGGAAATGTCCAAGCCTCCCAAGATCTTTCATCTTAAATTTTTCACTTAACATTTCTTTTACACTTGTGAGTGAGTCACTATCACTAGCAGCGATAATTAGATCATCGACCCAAATTATCAAAATGATCCTTTCTGTTGCAGTTTGTTTGTTATAAACACAGTGATCAGCTGGGTTCTGTGTAAAACCATTTTCACTAAGGTGATCATGCAACATTTTGTTCCAGTTCCTTCCTGACTGTTTCAGTCCACTAACCTGACAGTCACTTATTCTGAATGCAAATGTGTGGCTTTCAGCATCTGTTGCTTGTTTCACATTGTCTCTTCTTTTTCGTCTGCAATTTGCGTCAGTATGAGTGGAGCTCTTGCAAAAACTACACCACTGTCTCCGTTCTTTGCGCTCTCCAGTAACGGTACATTCCCGGGCCTTGTGCCCTTTCTGGCCACAGTTGAAGCAGGTTATCTCGGTCCCTTTATCTCTCCCTCTTGGCCAGCTAACTTTAATGTTACTTGCCTTCATCACGTTGTCAGTGGAAATGGCGCTAAACTTCTCGGTGCTTTCATAGCTCCTCAACTTGGTTTTGAACTTGCCAAAAGTTGTCGGCTCGTCACTCTGCGTAATGTGGATGGCAAACGGCTTAAATGATTCGGGCAAACCTTTCAGAATCATTGCAATCAACAGCCCATCACTTAAAGTCTCTTCAGCATTTCTCAGTGCTGTAATAGCCGTCTCAGCACGAATGATATAGTCCGTAACACTTTCGTCAGCGGCTTTCTGAAGAGAAGTTAGTTCAGTGTAGAGGCTAATCACACGTGGCTTCCCTTTACCTGCATAATGTTCCCTCAATATCTTCAAAGCTTTTCTCCCATCATCTGCTGCTTCTCTCATTATCAGGGAAAGACTTTTATCATCCAAAACCTGTATCAATTCGGCGTAGGCTTCTTCATTTTTCTCTCCGTCTTCTTCATCTTCATCCACGCTTAATATGGCGGCCTTTAGCCCAAGCAAACGCAAGTGCCCCAAAAACTTTGTCTCCCATAACTCGTAGTTTTTTTCATCTCCGTCGAAATATAATCTATTCCATCGGCTTCCATGTTCCCTCCTGGGCCCATAACCTGTTGGTGCTGACATCTTCAGGACAGGAATACCGGTTTACTTAACGGAGGAATAAACACACATGTTCATCATTGGTGTTTTAACCAGAACGGGGGAAAATGCACTTTATTTATTTTCGCACATGCGCAGTCATACATCTCTCATAGGGCATGACTGTACGAGTGTAAGAACACAACTCAACAACATATTAGTCCACATGCCAACAAACATCAATCAAGTTCAAGAAGGATCTGAATATACCTGCGTGTAAGTACAGGAAATGTAAGGAGTGACGCCGGACAAGAGAAGCAGATCCTTCGCCCTCGAGCGCCAGAGGGAAGAAGAGCGGGAGCAGGCGTGACAGGAAAAGGAGCGAATTAAACTCAGCAAAAAAAATAAATGTCCCTTTTTCAGGACCCTGTCTTTCAAAGATAATTCGTAAAAATCCAAATAACTTCACAGATCTTAATTGTAAAGGGTTTAAACACTGTTTCCCATGCTTGTTCAATGAACCATAAACAATTAATGAACATGCACCTGTGGAACGGTCGTTAAGATACTAACAGTTTACAGACGGTAGGCAATTAAGGTCACAGTTATGAAAACTTAGGACACTAAAGAGGCCTTTCTACTGACTCTGAAAAACACCAAAAGAAAGAAAGATGCCCAGGGTCCCTGCTTATCTGTGTGAATGTGCCTTAGGCATGCTGCAAGGAGGCATGAGGAATGCAGATGTGGCCAGGGCAATAAATTGCAACGTCCGTACTGTGAGACGCCTAAGACAGCACTACAGGGAGACAGGGCGGACAGCTGATCGTCCTCGCAGTGGCAGACCACGTGTAACAACACCTGCACAGGATCGGTACATCCGAACATCACACATGAGGGACAGGTACAGGATGGCAACAACTGCCTGAGTTACACCAGAAACGCACAATCCCTCCATCAGTGCTCAGACTGTCTGCAATAGGCTGAGGTCCTCACCAGACATCCCCGGCAACAACGTCGCCTATGGGCACAAATCCACCGTCGCTGGACCAGACAGGACTGGCAAAAAGTGCTCTTCACTGACAACTCGCGGTTTTGTCTCACCGGGGGTGATGGTCGGTTTCGTGTTTATCGTAGAAGGAATGAGCGTTACACCGAGGCCTGTACTCTGGAGCGGGATCAGTTTGGAGGTGGAGGGTTACAGGGAAGACATCCTGCTCCCTCATGTGGTACCTTTCCTGCAGGATCATCCTGACATGACCCTCCAGCATGACAATGCCACCAGCCATACTGCTCGTTCTATGCGTGATTTCCTGCAAGACAGGAATGTCAGTGTTCTGCCATGGCCAGCGAAGAGCCCGGATCTCAATCCAATCGAGCAGGTCTGGGACCTGTTGGATCGGAGGGTGAGGGCAAGGGCCATTCCCCCCAGAAATGTCTGGGAAATTGCAGGTGCCTTGGTGGAAGAGTGGGGTAACATCTCACAGCAAGAACTGGCAAATCTGGTGCAGTCCATGAGGAGGAGATGCACTGCAGTACTTAATGCAGCTGGTGGCCACACCAGATACTGACTGTTACTTTTGATTTTGTTCAGGGACACATTATTACACTTCTGTTAGTCACATGTCTGTGGAACTTGTTCAGTTTATGTAGTCCGTCTCTCTACATAACTTTACGTTTACCCAGGTGTCCCTCTTAAAAAAACAGAAACCAGTTGGTGCACATATTTATATCTCGCTTGATTAAATGTGTGGCGAGTTGTATTCAGTGCATGTGTGCGCCACCCATACACAACAGAGGTATTGTTAAAATTATTATTGACAATGTTTTAATGTGTCAGGTTTTGTATGATATGAAGCGCTGGTCAAATCAACGTTGTTTTCACACCATTTCAACCAAAACAATCTATGTGATGACATTGAATCAACGTGGAAAACGGATTGGATTTGCAAACAGTCATCAACGTAAGGGCATTTTGTATTTTTTTCACCTAAATCCAATGATATGGGGACATTTTTTGTTGATTTCACATTAGGTAAATCAAAAGTAAACGTTGAAGTGACGCCTGTGGCCGGTGGGTTGTTTGTATGTGTGTGCAGAGACAATGAAGGAGAGGAAAACAGGCTCATAGGCTGAAATGGACTAAATGGAAAGGTATGAACCCATCCTCGATATCTCCTCCTTAGACGTGCGTTTGTGTTGTGATACCTCTAACTGTGGCTCTAAGAGCAGATTGTTGGTCTCCCTCCTGTGGTAGTCAGAGGAACAGCAGGCGGCAGAGACCTCAAAGACCAAATGAATTCACCACATGGCACCGCACTACACTCACTGCCCCTAGGCTCCCCAGCCTAAGATGTTCTCCTCACAAAAAGATTGTATAGATTTCCTACCATTAATACGGCAGATTTCACACTATTAGTGACTATCTATATCCTTCAATGTTTCATGTCCTAAGGCCTCTCTCGTTCTACTCTCTGTTACGCTTTTTTATTCTTATTCTCTCCCCCCCTTTTTGTTTGTAAGGGCTTAACACTGCTTATAGACTTCATACCTCAAAATACTGCCTTCATGCATCATTAGAGGACAGCGTGTATGTGTGTGTATGTATGTGTGACTGTGTGTGTGACATACTACATCAAACACCAACGAAAGAGCCTGCTCTAAATGTACTTCTCTGGGCCAGTGTTTGTTTGTTTGTTTGTGTGTGTGTGTGTGTGTGTGTGTGTGTGTGTGTGTGTGTGTGTGTGTGTGTGTGTGTGTGTGTGAGGCACAGTGTAATTCAGGCCATGGTTTTAGAGTAGCACCCTTTATTGTATATATGATGTGGTCACTGTAGAGAACGCTAAACCAGATGCAGAACTGTCCTTTACACCAGGGCTGGCCAAACTTCATCCTGCAGAGATACCATCTGAACAAGCTGCTTTTCATCGCTAAAATGAAGTGTTTATGTTGGGCTGGAGCAAAAGCCTACATCTACAGTAGGGTCGTTACTAGCTTCCACAGCCACAAAGTCATAATTATGGTTAAACTCTGCCTATTTCTACAATTTCTCTTCTTAAAATGTTATTTTAAACCTAACAATAATCTTAATCCTAACATGAACCACATGGCTAACTTTATGCCTTACCCTAACCTGAAATGAAGACCAAAAAGCCAACAAAAAAATCCCATATATTTTTTATATGCGGCCAATCTTGACTTTGTGGCTGTGGTAACCAGTGGAAACCACCCTGTATCTCTCCAGGAGGACTGGCCATCTCTGCTATACACTGATATAATATGATCCCATACAGTAGCAAAGCTCCAACACACAAGAAACTAAGAATAAATATATTCACAATTTCCTCTAATATTTGTAGGAGATAAAAGCATAAAAAGGTACCTCCTTTAAAAGATAATAATCGATATTTCATAGAAGTGTCTGTCCCGTGTCGAAAACGCTTCGTCCTGGTGTTCTGTTCTTTTTCCCACTTTAAATCCAATGAAGTGACTTGACTGCCGTTGTCCGATGAAAGTAGTTAAGTCAACATCCCCTTTAGGAGTTTATAGCTGTGTCTCATGGTTCTCTCACATCCCAAATGTTCTTATATTCCACCTGAGAACAAACACTCTCAGAGCCCTATTCAGGAAATGCAAACATACAAACGCAAATAAACTCTTACAAATGCAAATATACTCCTCTGTCTCTTCACATGAGGAAGGCTACTTTTGACTATAATCCGGGAAATACCGTTTCAGCTTTTGATTGAATAGGGCCCTCAATTTCCCAGAGCAGCTCTGAGTCCCGGCCATTAGTATTCAAACCTCTGTTTAGATAAATAGATCTGTGTTCATAGAAAAATAAGCCTTGACCACTTGCTGGCTGCTTGCAGGCCCCGGTCAAATACGTGTGTCAAATACATTCAAATACTGTACTTGAGCTGCCTTTGAGTTAGTTTGCCCAGTACAACTGTGGCACCAACGGAATAGCCCCATAAGTGTGTAAGCTAAATCCAAACTCATCTCAAGCACTTTTTTGAAAGTATCGGACATGTGTATTAGACCCACGTCTGGCTGCTAGTTGCTAAGGCACTTGGCTGTGTCATATCTCCCTCTCCCTCTTTCCACACCACAGGAGGCTGGTGAGAGGAGGATGGCTCATAATAATGGCTGGGATGGAGTGAATGGAATGGTACCCAACACATGTTTGGATACCATTCCATTATTCTGTTCCAGCCACTACAATGAGCCCGTCCTCCTCAATGAAGGTACCACCAGCCGCCTGTGGTCCACAGACACAGTGACACTAATACCAGGAATGCAGTGTCCTGGGTAAACACACTTCAACACCTCTTCCACATTGTTTTCATATGGAAAGTGTTCATGCTACATTAGACGCCCATCAGACTGGGACTCTGCGTTTACACCCCCCTCTTTACCACTTAATTCCTGACTCATATCTTTCCTGTGTCTCAGTCTCTCTCTCTCACTGTGCTTCCTGATGTTATTGGAGAGGCAGACAACTGAGTATCTCATCAGCAGGTCTTTAGAGAGCAAACATGAACACACACACACACACCCACTATATTGTCTAACATGAACACACACCCACCAGGGAAAGAGAGCGAAGGTCTGTACCTACAACAAAGATACACAATGAACACACACCCACCACATTGTCTTTCTTTGTGATGCTGGGAATAAAAAAGCCTGATACTTAGTACTTAGTCATCAATGGTACAAAAAAGAATTGCTAGTCTCAGGCACTGATCTAGGATCAGCTTACCCTTTCCAAAACCTCATCTAAGGGTAACTTCCTCCTAGTTCTAACAGCTCTCCCCACACACAGGTTTACATTTTCAAGACATGACATATTACAGGAGTCATTTCTTGTCATCGCCAGTGGTTCCATCGTAACATTATCTATTAGAACTGGTAAGATCTGTCCAGGACTTCCATGTAATCCGGCTTGGTACTGAGTCTCATTCTCAACTCTCGCGGAAACTCTGAGTTCTGGCTCTGATTACTAGTGCTTGGCCCCGCGCACGCTGTCATTGTAGTAACCACGAGTGATTGGCTGGGTCTAGTTTCCTCTTTGGGTTCGGGGGGCTGAGGGGGTTGTGCAGGGTGGGGATACCGGGGTGGTGGGGGACGTGTATACCTGTCCGGCAGGTCTCGGAACTCTGGGACGGCGGCGGACATTCCGGAGATCCCAAACAGGCAGTCAACCAATCCCACCTTGGGGGTGGGGCCCTGGCTGTCTATGACCGTTGGGCAGAGGGTCCCGTTTCTGCGGAGATCTGAAAGAGGGGGTCCCACTGCCCCGGCAACGGTACTGATGGAGGGGGGGGACACCTCCATATTCCATTCTCTCTCTCTCTCTGCCACCAAACGATAGTGTCCTTCGCTCTCTCTCTCCCCCGACGGGTGGTATCTCCCCACGTTCCCTTTCTCTTTAGAAGCAGAGAACTGCTGCTGTTGTTGCCTCACCAATGAATCATCCTCATTCTTATAGACTGGGCTACTGCACATGTGTGTTGAGAGACTGAGGTTAGGGTTAGGGCCAGGGTCGACGGGAAGGATGCTATCGTAGACGAGGCTATGCTGCAAGGCAGACAGAGGAGGAGGGGTCTTTGGTACCGGTAACCTGTGGTGCTGCTGCTCGGTGAATATCCCACATTCCATCTGGATCCCGGCCAGATCCACCTCACCCTGCCGCCGGAACGGCAGCTTGTCCCGCCTCCTCAGGGCATAGGCGATCAGCGCTGCTGCCGCAAAGAACGCCGACACAAACAGCACCAGCAGGCTGAGCACCAACACCGACAGAGGGATGGAAGCCTTGGTGAGGGGATCCAGGGGGCCATGGCCTGGCACGGGGTAGCCCAGAGAGAAATCACCGTCTGGGGCTGTGGAGCTGTTCCACTCCCCCTGGTTCTCCACTGTGGCCTGGTGGGTGTCCAGGTCTGGACAGAGGAGGTCCAGGGAAAGAGAGCGAAGGTCTGTACCTACAACAAAGATACACAATGAAAAGAAAGGCACTTTCTTTAAGTCAATGAAGAGCAACAAACCAAACAAATATAGGAACAACAGTGGAAGAGCCCCATGCATTCACCTACACTGCACACCTGTGTAGAGGAGCGGCAACTTCACACATCCATGCCAGACATCAACCACATTGAAAATACGCAAAGACCTCCCTTCACTGGCCAGAGAACACAAGAAGAGGGGGGCCACGTTCACAGCAAGTTCCCAGCAGGAGCCCTCCCCCCTTTTGTTCAATACTGAGTAAAGGCTCTGAATACTTATGTAAATGTGATATATATTTTTTTATAAATTAGCACAAAAAAAAACCTGTTCCAGCATAGGACAATGCACAGACCAATCAGCCTTCAAATGGTACTCAGATGCCTGTCAGAGACAGAGACCCAGCAGGGTCCTGATGAAGACTACGACTCAGCTAAACTACTTCTCCATGGAGAACAGTGGAGAGCACCAAAAGTGCTTCCAATCTCTCTTATTTCTTCAAGCTAACTGGTGTAATATGGTTTCACATTCTGTCCCCTTTCATAAATGTAGCCTTTTTCCCCCATCCTCCCTTTCTTACAGGTCACAACCCTCTGATTCCTTCCACCGTCATCCTATGCTGTTTATTTGCTGTATAGCATCGATTCAGAGCTGTTATGAACAACTAAAACAACATATTTCAATGTATTTTACAATTGTATTTTACAGCTGAAAAGGTCCCTGTCCCACTATTCAAACTACATTCAAGGGAAGTGGGACAGTACTATAAATCTGATTTCATAACATATAACTGCGTACATGAGTAGTTATTATATTTTAAAACATTACCAATAACTATTCATTTTAACACCAAAAGATAGATTGTTGAACAATAATTGATGGAATGGTTTCAAACGGTCACCCCATCTAGGAAACCTGGCCACACACACTACAATGATGTCACACTAACCCCCAAAAAATGTTTTGTGCACAAAACACATTCAGCAACAACCCAAAAACATTGGGTTGCAAAATGACCATACAAAGTACCCTCCAACACACATGTACCACTACACCTGATGTCCCACTAATGCTGACATCTCCCTAAGCCGGTCTAGAAATTAGATTTGACTTAGTCACACATTTTGATTCAGACACTTATTTATATAATAATTATAGGAGCCACCTCCCATATCGTATAGTCCCACACTAGGATTCTGTAGTCCCATGGTGTGGTTATGTTTGTTATAGCTAGATGACTTGTAAATACTGTAGCTATTGAAAAAGCTGTTGCATGGTGTCAAATCAAATGTGTCACGTGCCGAACACAACAGGTGTAGACCTTACCGTGAAATGCTTACTTACAAGCCCTTAAACAACAATGCAGTTTTAAGGTAGAAATAAATGTAAAAATGAGGCTATATACATGGTGTACCGAGTCAATGTGCAGGGGTACAGGTTAGTCGAGGTCATTTGTACATGTAGGTAGGGCTAAAGTGACTATGCATAGATAATAAACAGCGAGTAGCAGCAGTGTAAAAACGGGGAGGGGGGGGGGGGGTCAATAAAAATAGTCTGGGTGGCTATTTGATTAATTGTTCAGCAGTCTTATGGCTTGGGGGTAGAAGCTGTTATGGAGCCTTTTGGACCTTTTGCTCCGGTACCGCTTGCCGTGCGGTAGCAGATAGAACAGTCTATGACTTGGATGACTGGAGTCTTTGACCATTTTTTGGGCCTTCCTCTGACACAGCCTAGTATATAGGTCCTGGATGTCAGGAAGTTTGGCCCCAGTGATGTACTGGGCCGTACGTACTACCCTCTGTAGCGCCTTACGGTCAGATGCGGGAGCAGTTGCCATACCAGGCGGTGATGCAACTGGTCAGGATGCTCTCGATGGTGCAGATGTAGAACTTTTTGAGTGTCTGTGGACCCATGACAAATCTTTTCAGTCTCCTGAGGGGGAAAAGGCGTTGTCACGCCCTCTTCAAGACTGCCTTTTACAGCTCGATGAGTGTGGTCTTAGGGCCAGCATCGGTCTGTGGTGTTAAATAGACGGCTACAAAAAATATAGATAAACTCTCTTGGTAGATACTGTGGTCTACAGCTTATCATGAGGTACTCTACCTCAGCTGAGCAATACCTCGAGACTTCCTTAATATTAGACATTGCGCACCAGCTGTTTTTGACAAGTAGACACACACCACCCTTCGTCTTACCGGACTTAGCTGTTCTGTCCTGCCGATGCACAGAAAAACCAGCCAAATGTATAATTTCCATGTCATCGTTCAGCCACGACTCTGTGAAACATAAGATATTACAGTTTTTAATGTCCCGTTGGTAGGATAGTCTTGAACGGAGCTCATCCAGTTTATTCTCCAGTGATTGCACGTTGGCCAATAGAACGGATGGTAGAGGCGGGTTACCCACTCGCCGACAAATTCTCACAAGGTACCCAGATCTGTGCCACCTGTATCTCCGTCTTTTCTTCATGCGAATGACGGGGATATGGGCCTGGTTCGGGAGTATATCCAAAGAAAAAAATCTTTGTCCAGTTTGAGGTGAGTAATCGCTGTTCTGACATCCAGAAGCTATTTTCGGTCATAAGAGATGGTAGCAGAAACATTATGTACAAAATAAGTTACAAACAATGCGAAAAAACACACAAAAAAGCACAATTAGTTAGGAGCACAAAAAACGGCAGGCATCCCCTCCGGCACCATTACCATGACACAGCCTACAGTAGCAGCCAATGTGTATGTTCAATGTAGGCATACATTCCATGAGACTTTTGAAAACATTAACCTTTTTAGCCACGTGTCCTTCAGACAAGTACACTATATATGCAAAAGTATGTGGACAAGCCTTCAAATGAGTGAATTTGGCTATTTCAGCCACACCCGATGCTGACAGGTGTGTAAAATCGAGCACACAGTCATGCAATCTTTGTAGACAAACATTGGCAGTAGAATGGCCTTACTGAAGAGCTCAGTGACTTTCAACGTGGCACCGTCATAGGATGCCAACTTTACAGCAAATCAGCCCCGGTCAACTGTAAGTGCTGTTATTGTGAAGTGTAAACGTCTAGGAGCAACAATGGCTCAGCCGCGAAGTGGTAGGCCACACAAGCTCACAGAACGGGACCACTGAGTGCATGTAAAAATCATCTGTCCTCGGTTGTAACACTCACTACCAAGTTCCAAACTGCCTCTGGAAGCAAAGTCAGCACAATAACTATTCGTCGGGAGCTTCATGAAATGGGTTTCCATTGCCGAGTAGCCGCACACAAGCCTAAGATCATAATGCGCAATGCCATGCCTCAGATGGAGTGGTGTAAAGCTTGCTGCCATTGGACTCTGGAGCAGGGGAAATGCATTCTCTGGAGTGTTGAATCACACTTCATCATCTGGCATCGGACAAATCTGGTATTGGCGGATGCCAGGAGAACACTACCTGCCCAACTGTAAAGTTTGATGGAGGAGGAATAATAGTCTGGGGCTGTTTTTCATGTTTCGGGCTAGGCCCCTTATTTGTACTGAAGGGAAATCTTAACGCTACAACATACAATGATTCTGTGCTTCTGACTATGTGGCAACAGTTTGCTGAAGGCCCTTTCCTATTTCAGCATGACAATGCCCCTGTGCACAAAGCGAGGTCCATACAGAAATGGTTTGTCGAGATCGGTGTGGAAGAACTTGACTGACCTGCACAGAGCCTTGACCTCAACCCCATCGAACACCTTTGGGATGAATTGGAAAGCCGACTGCAAGCCAGGCCTAAACGCCCAACATCAGTGCCCGACCTTACTAATACTCTTGTTGCTGAATGGAAGCAGCAGCAATGTCCCACCTAGTGGAAAGCCTTCCCAGATTAGTGGAGGCTGTTATAGCAGCAAAGGGGGGACAGACTCCATATTAATGCCCATGATTTTGGAATGAGACATTCGACGAGCAGCTGTCCACATACTTTTGGTCATGTTGTGTATGTGACTGAAAATGTTCTTGTATTGTGTTGTATGATGCAAGAAACCACAAGACAAAATACAATTCATTATTATTACCATACCATTATCATTACAGAGAGTCAGACAAAAACATACGCTACCCTTTGCCTATTGGCTTCTTAGCTTATTCAAGCCGGTCTCAAAATACAACACTGCCCCTTTAAGATATAAAAAAGCTCTACCTGACTCGCTTTTCAATGTTGACTGGAAATGTACATGTTTTGTGGTCTTGTAGGAAGCGTTCACTCCCTTATTGCTGACCAGAAATGAGCTACAACTGGGCTAATAACTCACAAACTAGCATAGAATATGAACAAACGTGCACACGCGGCTACATGCATTGATCTCAAAACAAACACATCTTCGCGCGAACGCTCGTGTCTGTCAATGCAATAGAATCCTCCTCCGGTGTGCTCTGCTTAAACAAAATCACATAATAAGTCTTGTGTTTTTGGTATGTTTCATTGAATGCGGCTAATATGTTGATTCGATCACAATTCTCACAGCAGAAGGAAACGTTAATAGCGTAAACCACAGGTGTCAAACTCAGTCCATGGAGGGCCGAGTGTCTGCGGGTTTTCACCTCAGGACTTTCAATTTCCTGGTCTTTTTCCCATTTAATCAAATACTACGGAAATACCCCTCACCTTTTCTCTTCCTTTCATTTAGCATTATACCAACATGTTTATTATTCATTCATCCTTTACATTCAGCACATTATCCTGGTTATTTCCTAATAAATCCGTTGTTCATAAAGTATCTTCTGTTCTCCATGAATGCATTGCCTTGCCAATTAACAGTACTCAATTACCTTCAGATAGAACTATGTGATAAGTTGTATTTATCCCTTGTTGCTAAATGCTGACTTGCTGACTCAGAACAAACAAGTGGTGCCCGATTAATGAATTCACATAGACACTCCTTCACACCTGGGAAGTGTGGGAAGTGTCAAGGGGAGAGGAATGGTGAATGGTATGGTAATGTTAACTGTGCTAGAAAAATAAATAAAGAGTCGCACACTCTATATATACAGTATATAAACTCCCAGTCATTTATTGGATAAAACACCAATGTTTCGGCAGACGTTCGGAAGCCTTCAGATGTTGCTGTTTTATCCAGTTTTTATATATATAGAGAGTGTGCGACTCGATTTATTTTTATAGCTTACAGTTTATTCACCGTTATTAAGCACCTCTACACAAAATAATGTTCTCTGGGTGTGCGCAAGCTCATGCTTTTAATTAGAATGTTAACTGTGCTGCCATGAGCCTTAGCCCCCGGTACCTGTGGTCTCTTCTGGTGAGTGACAGACCACCTCCCCCACCACCACCACCGCACTCAGGCCCTCCAGCCAGCGCTTCAGAGGGGCCGCATCACACCTGCACTCCCATGGGTTCTGCTGCAGGTCCACCTGGGAGGAGATGATGAGAAAAGCTTTATTTCAGTCTGTTTCCATAGAAATGTGATTGGTGCCGTACAAAATGAGGAACATCTGGACTAGTCCAGTTAGATGCTCTAGAATCCCCTTTACAGACAGACTGACAGACACACCTGTGCCCATACACGTTACACGTTACACACACCTATACCCATACACACTGCCCCGCTACACACATCCTGTCTGCACACACACCTAACCCCCGAAAAAAAACTCCCTTCCTCCTCATACCTGCACCAGTCCAGTGAGGTGCTCTAACACCCCCTCTACAGGCAGGCTGAGGAAGTGGTTGTTGCGGAGGTTGAGGCGGGAGAGGGAGATGCCCTGGAACACTCCGACAGGAAGTGACCTCAGCAGGTTGGCGTTGAGGAAGAGCAGCTGGAGAGACGGCATGGGGCTGAACGTTCCTGCCTCCACCACACCGATCTCATTGTACTCAAAGTACAGGTACCTACAAGGAGACATGATCATACATGACCCAGGAACGTGTGTGTGTGAGCGAGTGTGTGTGTGGCAGTCAGTCCTACCTGAGGTTAAGTAGACCCAGGAACATGTGTGGGCTAAGCTTCTGCAGGTTGTTGCCGTTCAGGTAGAGACTCCTCAGGGTCGGCAGGCTGGAGAACGCTCCCTCCTGGAGAACCAGACAGAGAGAAAGAGAGAGAGAGGGGAGAGAGAGAGAGAGAGAGAGAGAGAGAGAGAGAGAGAGAGAGAGACAGGGACACAGAGAGAGAGACAGGGACAGACAGAGAGAGAGAGAAAGAGAGCGCGCGAGAGAGAGAGGGGAGAGAGACAGAAAGAGAGAGAGACAAAGAGAGACCGAGAAAGAGAGAGAGAGACAGAGAAAGAGAGCGAGAGAGAAAGAGAAGGTAAATACAGGGACTTCATGTCCATTGTGCCACAGGGCCCCTCAATTTATAGGCCTAATGTTTGTTTTTTTACGCATAATTAAATCATGGATATCAAACGTGGCCATCAGTGCTCCCCGTGTATGACGCCTCAGGCTAAAGACAATCTGAACCCTAGGAGATTTTCTGCCTAAAGATACCATGAATAAAGGAGATCCTCTGGCTAATGACAACCTGAATAAAGGAGACCCTCTGGCTAATGACAACCTGAATAAAGGAGATCCTCTGGCTAATGACAACCTGAATAAAGGAGATCCTCTGGCTAATGACAACCTGAATAAAGGAGATCCCCTGGCTAATGACAACCTGAATAAAGGAGATCCCCTGGCTAATAACAACCTGAATAAAGGAGATCCTCTGGCTAATGACAACCTGAATAAAGGAGATCCTCTGGCTAAAGACAACCTGAATAAAGGAGATCCTCTGGCTAAAGACAACCTGAATAAAGGAGATCCTCTGGCTAATGACAACCTGAATAAAGGAGATCCTCTGTCTAATGACAACCTGAATAAAGGAGACCCTCTGGCTAATGACAACCTGAATAAAGGAGATCCCCTGGCTAATGACAACCTGAATAAAGGAGATCCTCTGGCTAATGACAACCTGAATAAAGGAGATCCTCTGGCTAATAACAACCTGAATAAAGGAGATCCTCTGGCTAATGACAACCTGAATAAAGGAGATCCCCTGGCTAATGACAACCTGAATAAAGGAGATCCTCTGGCTAATGACAACCTGAATAAAGGAGATCCCCTGGCTAATGACAACCTGAATAAAGGAGATCCCCTGGCTAATGACAACCTGAATAAATGAGATCCCCTGGCTAATGACAACCTGAATAAAGGAGATCCCCTGGCTAATGACAACCTGAATAAAGGAGATCCCCTGGCTAATGACAACCTGAATAAAGGAGATCCCCTGGCTAATGACAACCTGAATAAATGAGATCCCCTGGCTAATGACAACCTGAATAAAGGAGACCTTCTGGCTAATGACAACCTGAATAAAGGAGATCCTCTGGCTAATGACAACCTGAATAAAGGAGACCCTCTGGCTAATGACAACCTGAATAAAGGAGATCCCCTGGCTAATGACAACCTGAATAAAGGAGATCCCCTGGCTAATGACAACCTGAATAAAGGAGATCCCCTGGCTAATGACAACCTGAATAAAAGAGATCCTCTGGCTAATGACAACCTGAATAAAGGAGATCCTCTGGCTAAATACAACCTGAATAAAGGAGATCCTCTGGCTAAAGACAACCTGAATAAAGGAGATCCCCTGGCTAATGACAACCTGAATAAAGGAGATCCCCTGGCTAATGACAACCTGAATAAAGGAGATCCCCTGGCTAATGACAACCTGAATAAAGGAGATCCCCTGGCTAATGACAACCTGAATAAGGGAGATCCCCTGGCTAATGACAACCTGAATAAAGGAGATCCTCTGGCTAATGACAACCTGAATAAAGGAGATCCCCTGGCTAATGACAACCTGAATAAAGGAGATCCTCTGTCTAATGACAACCTGAATAAAGGAGACCCTCTGGCTAATGACAACCTGAATAAAGGAGATCCTCTGGCTAATGACAACCTGAATAAAGGAGATCCTCTGGCTAATGACAACCTGAATAAAGGAGATCCTCTGGCTAAAGACAACCTGAATAAAGGAGATCCGGTTGTTTCCCAGGTGAAGTAGATCCAGACTGGAAAAATTCCAGAAATCTGACTTATAGATCCGCTGGATGAGGTTTCCGCTGAGGTACAGCTTCCGTCCGTTGAGGGGGCGTGGCGTGAGCTGGGACACGTTGTGGAAGCCGCTCTCCTTACAGTTGACTGTCAACCCTAGGTCTGGAACAATTATACTGAATCAACTTTGTTTGTTCAGCTCTTTTCATACATTTCAGCCCAAAGTGTTTTGCATTGAGCACATATGCAAAGCTAGTCTCAGCAGTATGACATTATCAGACACAGTAGGGGCGACTTCCTGTTTACAAACAACAACATAAATCAGATTTGTCCCCTGTGCATAGTGCCATGATTGTCCCTGTTAGTTTGTGTCCCTTGTGGCTTGCCCACATTGTGAAAAGCACAATAGTAGCAGTCTTGGCAAATTCAAATCTTGTTGTTGTTTATATCTGTTATCAGGAAGTCACCCTGCTGTGTGTGATGTCATACTGCTGAGCCAAAGAAGTCCCATCCAAACTGTACCTGAGATGTGGAGGTTACAGGTACACCCCAGAGGACATATGATAGGGATAGGGGGGCGAGTCTGGTACCCTGCGATGGGAGGGGGCTGGTTGGGGAGGAGGCTACGCTGGGTGGGGGGCGTCCTGGAGGGCCGGGGACGCTTGGTGGGCCGAGGGGACCTCTCTCTCTCCCTCCGCTCCACCGATGATGAAGAAGTCGACGAAGATGAGGTATGTGGGTTCTGATGGTGAACCATGGAGGACGGCTTGGTGGGTCTGGGCCTCCCATGGTTGGGGTTCGCTTTCGGGTGAGAGGGCGGATGCTGAGGAGGCTGTACCCCTCCATGCTTCTCCCTCTCTCCCTCCTTCTCCCCTTCTCCCTCCACCTCTCCGGCACACAGTTCTTTGCGTGGTATCTCCCTTAGGTCTTTCCCGTGCAGGTGGAAGGGGTATTCGCAGGTGATGTCCCCCACCACTGCGGTGTAAGGGATGTGTCCCAGCCACGTCTGCAGCTGGACAGACTCACAGCCACAGATCCAGGGGTTCTCCTCCAGCTGGAGCTCCATCAGGCTGCGGCCCACGTACTCCAGGGTCCCGGCGTATGACAGGCTCTTCAGACGGTTCCCCCGCAGGTCCAGGTGGGTCAGAGACACAGATCTGGGGGTGGAAGGGATCATTAGGGCTGGGGTCAATTCCATTTCAATTCAGGAATGAAATTTCCACATTGCGAAGAATTGGAATTGGTGATCATGTTATTGAAGAATAAGCAACATGACTGATGCATGTTATAAATGTGATTGGAAACAACTTTTTCAGACAGCTACCTTGGTCAGAGTGAGAAACAGACCCATGATGTGGACATGGTAAGGCACGTTTAATAAGCAGGTAGATACCTGAAGAGATGAGGAGGCAGAGCAGGGATCAGGTTGTCATTGAGGATGAGCACTCGTAATTTATGCAGGTAGCGTAGCGCCCCGCTATCGATGCGTTTGATGACATTGTAGTCGGCCTGTAGGTAGAGGGGATAGAGCTAAAGTCAAAGTGTTCGAATGTTACATTTTGACACAAACAGGAACTCATCAGGCTCAGGAGATCACACAGAACTTATTGATTATCGTTGTCACAGTAAGTATGGATGAGGACTAATCCCAGTGATTATTGATGAGGATTGACCATAGTGTTTATTGATGGTTCTAATGGGTAGTAATGATGGCAGGCCTACCTGCAGGTACTCCAGTGCCTCCAGGCCAGAGAAGGTGTCGTTGCGGAACACCTCCAGCTTGTTCTCGTGGAGGTAGAGGCGTCTCAGTGTCCCCAGACCATGAAACGCCCCGGCACGGATGTCCTGCAGCGCATTGTTGCCTAGGTTTATCGCCACAGCATTGCCATGGTGCAGGAAGCCATTGCTATAGAGACGCCTCAAGGAGTTCCTCTGCAGGTTGAGCTTGAAGGGGCGGAGCCAAGACTGGGACACCTGATTGGTAGATTGATTGATTGGTTGGTTGACTTTATTTAATCATATACAAATACACATACGCCAAAACAGAAACAGCACATTTAGTGCAGTAATGCAGTACAGTGCAGAACAGGGTTGTTTATTAATATACTACTGCAGTATGTATATTATAATATGAAGTACATTAGATTAAGGTAATGCAGTGCAGTCACCTGGCTGGCGTTAGTGAAGCCCCGCCCATCACAGTGCACGTGCAACACGCCCTCTTTGACCTCGCACGTGCACGGCTCGAAACACGGTTCGTCCACCTCCTCCTCCGAACTGTCCACCATAGGGGTGTGTGTGGAGGTGGGCGTCGGGGTGTGTGTATGAGTGTGTGTCTGGGTTGGGGTCACACAACCCAGGACCACCACAGACAGCAGGGAGAGCCACAGCATCCTGCCTCCTCTGCCTTCAGCCCAGCCCAGGGCAGCGGCACACACCCACCCCTCACCGCACTGCATACAGAAACACACACATGGCTACTGTTAAATGGGATCCTCTCAGACCCAGCAGAGTGATGCTTATGCATGTCCCTTTGTTTATGAACTACTGGCACCGTCGCGTTAACGTTACTGTTCCTGGTAGTACTCTGGTTTCACATCCTGGAACCAACACTTGGTTTACCAGAATTAACTTGGTTTTCACATGAGTGAAAATATCGTTTTATATCGTATATAGATATATGAGTTATAGTGCTATATTTAAGGGGGTGTGGTATATGGCCAATATAACACGGCTAAGGGCTGTTCTTAGGCACAACGCAACGCAGAGTAAATATTATTATAAACTGGGTGGTTCGAGCCCTAAATGCTGATTGGCTGACAGCCGTGGTATATCAGACTGTATACCACAGGTATGACAAAACATTTATTTTTCTGCTCTAATTACCTTGGTAACCAGTTTATAATAGCAATAAAGCACCTCAGGGATTTGTGATATATGGCCAATATACCTGTCACGTCCTGACCAGTAAAAGGGGTTATTTGTCATTGTAGTTTGGTCAGGGCGTGGCAGGGGGTGTTTGTTTTGTGAGTTTTGGTGTTTTTGGTTTAGGTTCTATGTTTTCTATTTCTATGTTTAAATCTAGTTTTCTATTTCTATGTTGGGTTTTTGGTAGGACCTCCAATTAGAGTCAGCTGGTTGTCGTTGCTTCTAATTGGAGGCCCTATTTAGTTGAGGTTTGTTTCACTTGTGTTTTGTGGGTCGTTATTTTCTGTATAGCCTGGGAGCCTTATGGAACTGTTTTCGTCATTCGTTTATTTTGTTTAAGTGGTTTCTTTAAATAAATTAAGAAGATGAGCACTTTACACGCTGCGCCTTGGTCCTATCCTTACAACCCCATGACAGAACCACCCACCAAACAAGGACCAAGCAGCGAGGATTGGAGCACCGAGGAGAAGGATGGACGTGGGAGGCAGAACAACGTTTCTGGGAGAGGAAATTAAGGGAGCTACATGAGGCCGAGAGGCATCCCCCCCCAAAAAATTGGGGGGGGGGGTCACACGGGGAGTTGGGCAGAGTCAGGATGGAGTCCTGAGCCAACTCCCCGTGCTTACCGTTGGGAGCGGGTGACGAGGAAAGCACCGAGCTACGCAGAAATGCGCACGGTGTCGCCCATACGCACGCACAGTCCGGTGCGGCCAGTAAGGGCTCCGCAGCGTTGCCGGGCGAGAGTTGGCCGGCAGCCAGGGAGAAGTGCGCCGGCGTAGCGCATCTGGCCACCAGTGCGTCTCCTCGGTCCAGTTTTCCCTGCGCCTGCTCTACGCACGGCAGCCCTCACTCTCCAGCACAGCTCAGTTCGCCCTGTGCCAGCGCTCCGCCCGTGCCGGGCTACAGTGACCACTCAGCCAGGACGGGGTGTGCCAGCCCTGAGTTCCAGACCACCGGTGCGTCTCCGTGGCCCAGTGTGCCCCGTGCCCGCTCTGCGCACCCAATCTCCTGTAAGTCTCCCCAGTCCGGGGAGACCGGTCCCAGCTCCACGCCGGAGGCCTCCAGCGACGCTCCTCAGCCCTGAGCCTCCAGTGACTGAGCTTCCAGCGATGCTCCTCAGCCCTGAGCCTCCAGCGACGCTCCCCAGCCCTGAGCCTCCAGCGACGCTCCCCAGCCCGGAGTCTCCAGCGATGCTCCTCAGCCCAGAGTCTCCAGTGACGCTCCTCAGCCCGGAGTCTTCTGAACAGGAGCTACGCCCAGAGCCAGAGCCACCTCCGTAGTGGGAGGATTGGGAAGGGGGGGTGTAGCACAGGGACCGTCGTTGACGGTGGCCACCCTCCCTTCCAGTTTGGGGCTGTTTTTGTGGTGCATTCGGTGTCTGAGGTGCATTCGGTGTCTGCACGGTACTGTCACGTGCATTCGGTACTGTCACGTCCTGACCAGTAAAAGGGGTTATTTGTCATTGTAGTTTGGTCAGGGCGTGGCAGAGGGTGTTTGTTTTGTGTGTTTTTGGTTTAGGTTCTATGTTTTCTATTTCTATGTTTAAATCTAGTTTTCTATGTTGGGTTTTTGGTAGGACCTCCAATTAGAGGCAGCTGGTTGTCGTTGCCTCTAATTTGAGACCATATTTAGTTGAGGTTTGTTTCACTTGTGTTTTGTGGGTCGTTATTTTCTGTATAGCCTGGGAGCCTTATGCAACTGTTTTCGTCGTTCGTTTATTTTGTGTAAGTGGTTTCTTTAAATAAATTAAGAAGATGAGCACTTTACCCGCTGCGCCTTGGTCCTATCCTTACGACGCCTATGACAATACCACGGCTAAAGGCTGTGTCTAGACACCCTGCGTTGGCCATATACCACACCCCCTCTGACCTTATTGCTTAATTATAATAGAATTCAAGTTTATAGTATATATATTTATTTAGGAGTTATAGCACGGTTCAGGATACATAACACTTCAGGTTCCATACCAGACAGTGATGTGGAAAACACCCATTACATTCATCAACAAGGAACTGACAACAGCAATCCAAGGCCATTATAATACATTAGGTTGATTACCATGATAATACAGCAGATTGCATGAGAGAGGCTCTGAAGACCTCTTTGGGACATAAGAGGCTGCTTTAAAATCATAATGACAGTCAGAGAGATGCTGATGATGACAATAAAATAATATATTATGAACACAGGGCCGGATGGATGAGAGGAGAAGACTGCACTAGAAAACAAGAGATGCAGTATAATTCTATGCTGTCTTTAACCAGGAAAATTACATCTAAATCAGGAGTCTCTCTTTGCCTGATTCATGTAACTTGGAGGCCACCATGCAGAAGGTAATGGGCTACTAATAAAAAAACAATAACAATCAGAAGCTACTAGCCAGTTCAACTGCTCCTGCATTTAGACAGACAGAGAGTCGTCCACAGGCTCAATTGCTCCTGCATTTAGAGAGACAGAGAGCCGGCTGGCTGCTGGACGAGATTAGTTTAGAAGCAGCTAGCACACACTGAAGAAGGCCATGATAATGAAGGTAAAAAAAAGAATAATGAATAATGCAATGATAACAATAACAGCAACTACAACAGCGATAATGTAACAATAAGGATAATGTAATAAAAGGCAACAATACTATTACAATAAGGGTAATGCAATAAAGTACAGTGGTAATGTAACAACAAGGACCATATAATAAAATGTAATGATAATGTAACAATAAGGATAATGTAATAAAGGGTGATGATAAGGTAATGATGTGAATCAGTGGCTGGGAAAATACTGCAGTACGATAAACAGACAACCTGAGATGAGATGTCAGAGAGAGGTGATTATGGAATGAGAGGAAGAGGACAAGGGGAGAGAAGAGGAGAAGGGGAGTGGGAAAGAAAGGGGGAGAGGAGAGGATGATAGATATGAAAAGGAGACTGGAGAGCAGGGAAAAGAAGATGAGAGACGGGGGAAGAGAAGAAAATAGAAGATTGGAGTGAGGGGGAAATGAGCAGAGGAAGAGAGGGAGCAGAAGAGAGAGAAAATAAGAGGAGAAAAGAAAAGAGAGGGTCTTATGGAAAGAGGAGAGGAGGAGCAGAATGTTGTGCTGAAGAGAGAGGATTGATTGCGTAACCATGAGAAACCGTGAGTCAGTCAGTCAAGGCTATCGTGTCTCTCTCTCTCTCACACACAGACACACACAGGAGAGCTCCAAGTGAAACGGTTCAAATCTATTGATATTGATTGTATCAAAAGCCTTCCTTTTCCCTGCACACAGTGTTCCCTGGCTGGAGAGAAATATAAGGAGAGAAAGAGAGAGAGAGAGAGAGAGAGTGTGTGTGTGTGTGTGTGTGTGTGTGTGTGTGTGTGTGTGTGTGTGTGTGTGTGTGTGTGAGAGAGAGAGAGAGAGGTTTGTAGATTGAGTGGATAAATACATGCAGGTTTGTATTCAGTGGATAAATACATGCAGGTTTGTATTCAGTGGATAAATACATGCAGGTTTGTATTCAGTGGATAAATACATGCAGGTTTGTATTCCGTGGATTCTAGTATCCTTTTCACACTATAATTATGACGTTAAACATATTGTGCTGGATCAATATTTAAATAGACACTACTGAAGTATTGCAATTTGGTCCTCATTGGATAATGACTGTCTGACCTACAAGACAAGACTGTTTACTTGCTCTAGCCACTTCATTGGCTAATAACTCAGGCCCCTCTCTCCTGTCACCCTCTCTCATTTTTCATCTCTCTCTCTCACAGAAATCTATTCATCCATCCATCCATCCACTCATCTATCCATTCATCTATGCATCCAGAACAGGTGTGGTTAGACCTACTTTGCTTTTCTTTCGTGACTCTTCCTTCCTTGTTTCCTTCCTTCCTACCTTCCTCCTCCTGTTCTCCATTCCAAGGCCCTGCACCCTGGCGCAAACCAACCAGCAATGACCGCGGCAGCTGCTTATTACAACACATATTCATGTCACATAATCCCAGCGTCTACCTTTCCTCACGAACCCACTGTCCAACCAGGGCCGATACAGAGCTTTCCCTGCCTGGCGCAATCCGGCCCCTCTTCCCAAGAAACACAACGCACCATCCAAAATCAAGACTATGTGAATAGCTACATCCATACAATAATGTCAATTAGTAACATTACTGGGCACAATTGTAATTATAGAATTACTGCGTGTCCAAATAGTCATTAATTTAACCTATTATTAAGGCACTAAATCCTTGGCACTAACGCAAACCATGTATATTCGCCTTTGTCTGCCTCCCCTTCCCCTCCCACTAGCGCTAAGAACCATACAGCGGCAGTGGATCTGCAGAGACGAGGTCTTTACTCACTCAGGTCCCGCGAAGAAATCCACGAACAGCCGATGGGAGACTTTATGCGTTGGCTGTCGACATGTCTGTTTTCTTTTCAGCTGCACTCTTCCTTCCCTCTCTCCTTTCCTCTCCTGGAGCGGTTGAGGCGGATGGGGGGAGCAGAGGGAACGTGACAGGACTGCAATGTGGATGAGAGAGAGAGAGAGAGAGAGAGAGAGAGAGAGAGAGAGAGAGAGAGAGAGAGAGAGAGAGAGAGAGAGAGAGAGAGAGAGAGAGAGAGAGAGAGAACCGTAGAAAAAGCGCACCGCTTTAGAATGCAGGTCTGTTCCCCTCTCCAGCGCTCAACAGTGCTGCCCGCGGGAACTCAGCTGCGGCGCGGGACTGCCACCGAACACGCGCATGATGCTGCGTGGAATATTTTAGGAGGATGACTTGTCTCTCCATCTTTGATAACCAGGTAGCCTGATTAAAGTAAAGAACATGAAGTAGCCTAAAGGACAATAAAAGAAAGGAGGAATGAGTGGAGTGAAGTGGGAAACTGGGGAAGCATTTGAAGAAGAAGCTGGTTTGGATTTAGTGCCATGCTTAATTCTATTTGAATGGATTATACAGGCCTAAAGAAAACCAGAGTAGGCCTATAGGGCTATCGGTAGGTTACTTCGCTAAGAAACAGTTTAGTACTAGGGTGGTGGATTCTGCATCCAATGTAAATGTAATCGGTGTCCATTGGGGTATTTGTAAATAAGGGTTTAAACGTTAAAACGGCTAGGTCTGTAAAAGTGACCAAATATTCTTCGTTTTGAATTATTCCTCAATCGAGGACTGTTGACAGATGACACCACGCAGACATTAGTCTACCTAAACTGTTGGCCTAGCGGCACTAGTGGATCTGGGGGGGCATGGGGTGCCAGTGCCCCTGTGACAACAATTTTGGACCCCCTTGTGCCCCCCCTAAATGTGGAGTATGAAATAATTTTTACATAACACATTTTTGCTATCGTTCTTTTTTTTACATCCGTTATTAGACAGTGGCAACGCGGAACATGGTCTTTTGCCTGCTAATGCCTGCAATGCAGTGAAGAAAACGATATGACAACAATAACGTCTAATGTAACTGGCCCCTCTAACAGTACAACTGGTCCCAGCTTGGCCCCCCCAGTTGAAATGGTCTAGAACCGCCACTGCCTAGCGGGCAATCAACTGTATCTTCACATGCACAGATGTAAAGCACCCTACCCAGGCCTTCAGCTTTACCGACAATAATTTATCATCTCATTACTTTCTATATCTCTGCTCATGCCCTTAAGCACCAACAACGGATTTCTAGAGAACCGGTGTTTTAGTTACCATGGCGACCCGCGCCAGCCGGCATCCTTGCACACCTCGGTAGACTGACTTATCTTCTGCTGTTCTACTGTACTGTATACACAGAATATACTGTATAGACCGGTTATACACACACACACACACACACACACACACATACACACACACACACACACACACACACACACACACACACACTAGTTAATAATAAAAAGTGGAATTGGGCTAGAACAATAATGTGATGGAATGCATGGAGAAAGACTGGCCATAATAGCCATCATAGATCAATGCTACCCCATGCTAGGCTAAGGCCTGAA
This sequence comes from Salmo salar, assembly GCF_965601325.2. Taxonomy (NCBI): domain Eukaryota; kingdom Metazoa; phylum Chordata; class Actinopteri; order Salmoniformes; family Salmonidae; genus Salmo; species Salmo salar. Next base: position 14,626,429 of record NC_138307.1, read on the forward strand.
TGCGCTTTTCCCTCCCGGACACTGTAACTTCAAAGCAGCTCATTGGCAAGTAAGTTACTGTATTTCATATTGCAGTACACCTACTGTAATCTAAATACAGAATCAAAGCAAGAACTGTGTTATGACACAGTACAATACCGTATAATTGACTGTATTATACAGTAACAAAGCAAATGCTACTGTAATCGTAATGAATGAGTGAATTAATTAAATTCATTGAGGGGAGATGGGGTTTCTAATTCACAGTATTTTATTGTAATTACATGTAATTGGTGCAAACAGATTACAGCATGTCAATGAATATATGGGATTTTTATTACTTACACTTCTAGAGACCTTATTAACAAAGGCTTCCAAACTGGCAGCGACTAAACAGACCAACATGATATAGCAGAATGCTCAACCATGAATGGTTTAAGACTTGCTGCCACTCCAATCTGTCCCCTATACATTTTAAATTCATGGGGCACTACTACCGCATACCAGTTAAATTGGTACAGCACTCTCACTAACAGGTGCAACAAACATATCCTCTGACAAGGCACGTCTCAAAATATGTTACTGAGCCAGAAGAAAATACCATGCACCCACTAGTGTTCCCCCCAAAAATTGCACTCCAAAAATATGAAAATACAGGAATTCTTTCCCTGGCCACAACATTTTCCCACTATGGACCATAATTTAGAGTATGCTGCAGTAAAATATTTCACAGTATTTTACAGTTGATAATGACAAAAATTACCGTATAAATGAGCGTTTTATTTTACATTGTGAGCCTAACAGCACATCACAACATGTAAACGCAGGCCTGGCCTACATGCCATTATAACCATTTCCAGTTCAATTTCACATTGATCTCAGCTTACATTGATGTGAATTACCTACGGGTAATGGAGTAGTACTTACATATCTCTCTCTCTCTCTGTCTGTCTCTGTCTGTCTGTCTCTCTCTCTCTCTCTCTCTCTCTCTCTCTCTCTCACACTGTCTCTCCCAATCTCTCTCTCTCTCTCTCTCTCTCTCTCTCTCTCTCACACTATGTCTCTCACAATCTCTCTCTCTCTCTCTCTCTCTCTCTCTCTCTCCTCTCTCTCTCTCTCTCTCTCTCTCTCTCTCCTGACAGAGATAAAAAAAGAGAATCTTTCCTTGTAGATGTTTATCAGAGAGGGAGAGACTGAGGCACTTCCAGTAATGTCAATGTGTGTGTGTGTGTGTGTTTGTTTGTGTGTGTGTGTTAGATGATGGTTATAGATTTCAGAGCTCTCAGGTGCATTAGTGTATGATAACAGTTTTCCCACAAAGCTATAATGCACAAACAATGGAAACACACACACATACACGTACACGCACTTGTACGCATACACATGGCATAGGACCAGATACAGTGCATTCGGAAAGTATCCAGACCTCTTGACTTTTTCAACATCGTGTTACATTACAGCCTTATTCTAAAATTGATTGAATACTTTTTTTCCCTCATCAATCTACATACAATACCCCATAATAACAAAGCGAAAACAGGTTTGTAGAAAAATCTTATTTACATAAGTGTTCAGACCCTTTGCTATGAGACTCGAAATTGAGCTCAGGTGCATCCTGTTTCCATTGATCATCCTTGAGATGTTTCTACTTGATTGGAGTCCACCTTTAGCAAATTCAATTGATTGGACATTGTTTGGAAAGGCACACACCTGTCTATATAAGGTCCCACAGTTGACAGTGCATGTCAGAGCAAAAACCAAGCCATGAGGTCGAAAGAATTGTCCGTAGAGCTCCAAGACATCTGGGGAAGGGTACCAAAACATTTCTACGGCATTGAAGGTCCCCAACAACACAGTGGCCTCCATCATTCTTAAATAGAAAAAGTTTGGAACCACCAAGACTCTTCCTCGAACTGGCCGCCTGGCCAAACTGAGCAATCGGGGGGAAAGGGCCTTGGTGAGGGAGGTGACCAAGAACCCGATGGTCCCTCTGACAAAGCTCCAGAGTTCCTCTGTGGAGATGGGAGAACCTTCCAGAAGGACAACCATCTCTGCAACACTCCACCAATCAGGCCTTTATGGTAGAGTGGCCAGACTGAAGCCAATCCTCAGTGAAAGGCACATGGCAGCCCATTTGGAGTTTGCCAAAAGGTACCTAAAGGAGACTCAGACCATGAGAAACAAGATTTTCTGGTCTGCTGAAACCTAGATTGAACTCTTTGGTCTGAATGCCAAGTGTCACGTCTGGAGGAAACCTGGTACCATCCCTACAGTGAAGCATGGTGGTGGCAGCATGGTGGTGGTGGGGATGTTTTTCAGTGGCAGGGACTGGGAGACTAGTCAGGATCGAGGGAAAGATGAACGGACCAAAGTACAGAGAGATCCTTGATGAAAACCTGCACCTTCCAACAGGTGAACCTAAGCACACAGCCAAGACAACACTGGAGTGGCTTCGGGACAAGTCTCTGAATGTCCTTGAGTGGCCCAGCCAGCCAGAGCCCGGACTTGAACATCTCAGGAGAGACCAGCAATTAGCTGTGCAGCGACACTCCCCATCCAACCTGATAGAGCTTGAGAGGATCTGCAGTGAAGAATGTGAGAAACTCCCCAAATGCAGATGTGCCAGGCTTGTAGCGTCATACCCAAGAAGACTCGAGGCTGTAATCGCTGCCAAAGGTGCTTCAACAAAGTACTGAGGAAGGAGTCTGAATACATATGTAGTTGTTATCTTTCATACATTTTTTTTTATATATTAGCAAAATTTTCACAAAAACTGTTTTTTAAATTGTCATTATTGGGTGTTGTGTGTAGATTGTTCAGGAAAAAACACAATTCAATACATTTCAGAATAAGGCTGTAACGTATAAACATTCGGGGAAAAGTTAAGGGGTCTGAATACCTTCCGAATGCACTGTATGTATTTATCCCCCAGGTGAATAAGTTACGATTTCAGTACACAGTAATCGGATCATAAAATCTGTGGTTAGGGGCAAATTGTAAGACAGAATCCATTAAAAAAACACTAAGTGTCCTCAAAACTGTAATCCACAGAGGACCCCAAAATTAAGATCAAAGTGCCCTTTACTGGTTTTAACAGCCGATCAGTCAGTTTGCTGCCGGCTCTTAGTAAACTTTTGGAAAAAAATGTGTTTGACCAGATACAGTGCTATAGTGCCTTGCAAAAGTATTCATCCCCCTTGGCATTTTTCCTATTTTGTTGCATTACAACATGTAATTTAATAAATTGATTCTTATTTGGATTTCATGTAATGGACATACACAAAATAGTCCAAATTGGTGAAGTGAAATGAAAAAAATAACACGTTTCAAAAATGTAAAATGAGAAAACCCGGAAAAGTGGTGCGTGCATATGTATTCACCCCCTTTGCTATGAAGCCCCTAAATAAGATCTGGCGTACCCAATTACCTTCAGAAGTCACATAATTGGTTAAATAAAGTCCACCTGTGTGGAATCTAAGTGTCACATGATCTGTCACATGATCTCAGTATATATACACCTGTTCTGAAAGGCCCCAGAGTCTGCAACATCCCTAACCAAGGGGCACCACCAAGCAAGCAACACCAATAAGACCAAGGAGCTCTCCAAACAGGTCAGGGACAAAGTTGTGGAGAAGTACAGATCAGGGTTGGGTTATAAAAAAATATCCCAAACTTTGAACATCCCACAGAGCACCATTAAATCCATTATTAAAAAATGGAAAGAATATGGCACCACAACAAACCTGCCAAGAGAGGGCCGCCAAGCAAAACTCACAGACCAGGCAAGGAGGGCATGAATCAGAGAGGCAACACAGTGACCAAAGATAACCCTGTGGGGCCTGCAAAGCTCCACAGCAGAGACTGGAGTATCTGTCCATAGGACCACTTTAAGCCGTACACTCCACAGAGCTGAGCTTACGGAAGAGTGGCCAGAAAAAAAGCCATTGCTTAAAGAAAAAAATAGGCAAAAATAGGTTTGGTGTTCACCAAAAGGCATGTGGAAGACTCGCCAAACATATGGAAGAAGGTACTCTGGTCAGATGAGACAAAAAAAAAGAAAAAAATTGGCCATCAAGGAAAACACTGTCGGGCGCAAACCCAACACCTCTCATCACCCCGAGAACATCATCCCCACAGTGAAGGACGGTGGTGGCAGCATCATGCTGTGGGGATGTTTTTCATCAGCAGGGACTGGGAAACTGGTCAGAATTGATGGAATGATGGATGGAGATAAATACAGGGAAATTATTGAGTGTCATATTCTTTGTCTTCAGATGAGGAGTAAGAAATATCGGACCAATATGCAGCGTGGTAAGTGTCCATACTTATATTTTTATTTAACCGTGAACACTAAACAAAACAAGAAAACGAACGACAGTCCTGTAAGGTACTACGATAATACAAAGAAACAACCACCCACAAACACAAGAGAAAATAACCCCACTTAAATATGGCCTCCAATTAGAAGCAATGACACCCAGCTGCTTCTAATTGGAGGTCGTTCCCAAAACTAACATAGAAATAGACAAACTAGAAAACCCACATAGAAATAGAAAACATAGAACATAAACCAAAACCCCCGAAACACACAAAACAAACACACCCCTGCCACGTCCTGACCAACTACAATAACAAAATTACCCCTTTACTGGTCAGGACGTGACATTGAGAGAAACCTGTTTCAGTCTTCCAGAGATTTGAGACTGGGACAAAGGTTCACCTTCCATCAGGACAATGACCCTAAGCATACTGCTAAAACAACACACGAGTGGTTTAAGGGGAAACATTTAAATGTCTTGTAATGGCCTAGTCAAAGCCCAGACCTCAATCCAATTGAGAATCTGTGGTATGACTTAAAGCGGAACCCATCCAACTTGAAGGAACTGGAGCAGTTTTGCCTTGAAGAATGGGCAACAATCCCAGTGGCTAGATGTGCCAAGCTTATAGAGATATACCCCAAGAGACTTGCAGCTGTAATTTCTGCAAAAGGTGGCTCTACAAAGTATTGACTTTGAGGGGGTGAATAGTTATGCATGCCCAAGTTTTCTGTTTTTTTTAAATCTTATTTCTTGTTTGTTTCACAATAAAAAATATTTTGCATCTTCATAGTGGTAGGCATGTTGTGTAAATAAAATGATTCAAACCCCCCAAAAAGCCATTTTAATTCCAGGTTGTAAGGCAAAAAATATGAAAAATGCCAAGGGGGTGAATACTTTCGCAATCCACTGTATTTCTCTGTGAACAATTTAACAACAGACTTTCAGCATGCTTATTTGTATTAGTATTTATTATGGATCCCCATTAGCTGATACCAAGGCAGCAGCTACTCTTCCTGGGGTCCAGCAAAAATTAAGGCAGTAGTATACATTTGTAAGGAACAGATGCTGGGAGACGAAAAGCAGGTACAGGAAGTGAACATTTAATAAATCATGGACATGAAACAAACCAGAACAGTGTCTGGACAGGGGATAAACAAAATAACAATATGACAATAATGCTGACAAAGGGAACAAACTAAGGAACAGACAGATATAGAGGGGGCAATCAACAAAGTGAAGGAGTCCAGGTGAGGCCAATGAGCACTGATGCACATGATGTTAACAGGTGTGCGTAATGATGGGCAGCCTGGCACCCTCGAGCGCCAGGGAGGGGAAGCGAGAGCAGGGACAACATTATAATAACATTTTTAAACATTAAAATACATTTTACAATGGATTTCACAATACCTTAAGTCTGTGCCCTCCGGCCACTACTCTACTACGTCACAGAGCACTCAACATGAGAAGGGCACTCAACATGTACTGCAATGACACAAATGACTAAAATAAATTGTCATGGCTTTACATCTACCATTTCATGGGTTGAGAGCTATCTATCCAATAGAACACAGAGGGGCTTCTTTAATGTAAGCTTCTCTAATGTAAAACATGTAAAGTGTGGTATTCCGCAAGGTAGCTGTCTTGTTCCTTTACTGTTTTCTATTTTTACTAATAATCTACCACTGGCATTTAACAAAACCTGTGGGTCTATGTAATCTGATGATTCAACATTATATTGTTAGGAACCACAGCTAGTGAAATCACTGCAACCCTAAACAAAGAGTTAGACTGCAATTTGTCATGGTTAAGGCATATTGGTTCAATTGTTGTAAAGATGTTGAGAGGTATGTCTGTGATAAAGAGATGATCAGCATTTTTTACACCACTGTCAACCACAAGTTCTGCCGGCTCTCGTCTGATCTAATCTTGACTATTGCCCAGTGAGGTGGTCAAATGCTGCAAAGAAGGACCTAGAAAAGCTGCAACTGGCCCAGAAAAGAGCAGCACGTCATGCCCTTCAATGTACCCAGAGGTCAATGTCAACAATATCCACGTCGGTCTCTTTTGACTCAAAGCAGAGGAGAGATTTACTGCATCAATCATTTTTTGTCATATAGGTCAACTGAACAGCAAACCTGATTTAAAAAAAACATAAATCAACTCCTCACAGCACAGCACCTCTCCCCCATGTGACCTAATTTTGATGTGTATGTACTGACATAACTGACAGACACACACACACATTTTTGTTGCGGTTTTAAAAATATTTGTTTATAAATAAGTCTGTAATGTGTATGTTAATGTTTTTAATATATGTCAATTCTGAAGTATTTTTGTCTGTAATGTCTTTTTTTGTTATGTGTCAGACCCCAGGAAGACTAGCTATCGCCGTTGGTGTCACCTAATGGGGATCCTAATAAAAAGAATAAATCATGAAGGGAGCCAACAGAGATGCTAATCAGATACCTCTGTCTATTCTCTGGGGGTAGAGTTGTGCACTGTGTCTGTGAGTGTACTTTTTAGACTGTTGGAGGAGCCTCTAAAATAGGTAGTCTATTTATACTCAGGTACTATCTATGTTAAGAGCTGTCCAGCGCTGAAATTGACTGCATTACTTCCCTCTCTTCTCTTCCTCTTTTTTGTTCATTCCTCTGTACTGTTAAACCTGACAATCTTCTTTCTTTCTTTCTCTCTTTCTTTCTTACCCTACTCTCCTCTTCCGTGGACTCTACCCAGCCAGAGACAAGACACTCTGCTCTGGCTTCTACTCACCTCTAGTCTCTTGCATTTGGTTCTGGAACACACACACACACGCACACACGCACACACACACACACACACACACACACACACACACACACACACACACACACACACACACACACACACACACACACATACACACACACACACACACACACACACACACACACACACACACACACACACACACACACACACACACACACACACACACACACATCAGCTAATGAATTAAACCCCCTGCTTTAATTACAAACAAGGGCACTGCGTTCATCCACCTCTGGCCTGCTGGCCCCCCTACCTCTGAGGAAGCACAGTTCCCGCTCAGCCCAGTCAAAACTGTTCGCTGCTCTGGCACCCCAATGGTGGAACAAGCTCCCTCACGACGCCAGGACAGCGGAGTCAATCACCACCTTCCGGAGACACCTGAAACCCCACCTCTTTAAGGAATACCTAGGATAGGATAAAGTAATCCTTCTAACCCCCCCCCCCCCCCCCCTTAAAATATTTAGATGCACTATTGTAAAGTGGTTGTTCCACTGGATATCATAAGGTGAATGCACCATTTTGTAAGTCGCTCTGGATAAGAGCGTCTGCTAAATGACTTAAATGTAAAAATGTAATGTAATTAGGGTTTTAATCAGTTGCCATGGGAACCTTGGCCCTTTAGAATCTAAAGTCAGACTAAGTATACACACACACACACACACACACACACACACACACACACACACACACACACACACACACAGGTAGAAACACACACACACAGAGAGACAAATATAATATAAATAAACAGCATAGAATTACATAGAGTAGACTGTATTTTTGAAAGTATTGTTGAATCTTCCCTGGCCTGGTTCTGCATTAAACAGACTGTGAAGTCTGTGGTTTCATTAGTCATTATCAGGATATGCAGCACATTATCATTAGTCTTCAGTCTGTTCAGGAGACTGAGAGTCTAATCTGTGTGTCTGCGAACGGCCCAAAAGCAAGGTCATGTCTTAAGCAGTCGCTCGTTCAACTGTAGGCCTACAGACCATCAGCAGACAAACTCTATCAATATCTGCCTGTTGTCGCCTACCCCCTAGCGGTTTAACACTGCCACTGGAAGGTTTGGAATTTAGGAAGCAATTCAATAGAACGTATCTACTGTATCTGCATCACAATGTACAATTGCCTACCTCAGGCCTGTCCATGGACAAGCCAACAAGCGACTGTAACTACCTCGATGCTGTTTTTATTACGGTGTAATGAATGAGTGCTATAAACTCATTATGGCCTGCTGTAACGCGGGACTGTGGTAAGTATAGGTCCTGCCAGACAACTTGTCGACACTGTCCATTTTGTTGTTGCTGCTAGTGCTACAGTACTTGTTAGTTACAATGTAACAAACAGTCTCGTGTTGCTGCTACAATGTAACCACAATGTGAAGAGTAGAGAAGTTCCCACGTGTCGCGTATTTCTGCCCAATCACGATCGTTCAACGTTTCCGTAATCACGCCCCTGGGTGTGTCTGCCTTGTTTCGGAGCAATCAAATGTTGCAATGTTGAAATGCTCTTGGTTTTCGACGAATCAAGGCGCTCCTTATAGCAGAATAACCATCCCACCATATGCAGGGGAAACACTAGGTTCCGTCCCTGTGATATCAAGAAGCAAGGTATGGAAACATCGCCATGATCAACGCTACTTCGTTAGCTGTCAAACTTGACCAAACATAAGATTCATTTCTAGGACGTAGAACCAATTTAAAGTGTACGTTTCTGTAGTAGAAACGTTGGGTGGGGTTTGACATGTGTTGTGTGAGTCGCTAGCCTAGAAAAGTCTGAGGCTTTTTGATAGACTTGTCGGTCAATCATGGTGAAGTAGCCTGTAGCCTGCTCTCGCTGTGTTACTGTATCTTTCATCTTATTGCCATCTTGTAACGGATGTCTCGCTTGCGACAGTTTGCTGCTAGCGAGGACGGTGTAGTGTAAGGCCCTGGGGGACTGGGGATGTTGGTTTAGCTGACACACAGCTGAATACGGGCGAACAAACCAGACGGGCGTTGGGTGAATAGATGTATTGTCCCCTCACCCCCCCATTGCGTTTGTTGACTGTGTCTGACATGATCAGCATTTTTTGACAGCTGATCAAACTAATACACAGATGCTTGCTTCACAGAGTCTTACTTTCAATCACTGTCACTTCTTGACAGACGTGTCATTAAAATCAAATATTTACTCAGTAGCCTAGCTTACGCAATCATTCTAAATTAAGTTAAATCCAGCCTATCACCATTGCTGTCCTTAGAGTGACACGCTGTGTCACGGTGTTGGCCAGTAGAGCAGGGCTATTCAGTTCCAGACCTGCAGGGCCCAAACCCCTTTGCTTGTCATCCTTCCCTGCTAATCATGGACTGACTCAGACCTGGCACACAAGGTGAATGGACTCTCTGCCCAATCAGTGACATGAATGAACTTCCAAGTAGAGTAGAGTCCCTCCAGACCTGGAGTTGAATAACCTGTCTATTGGTTTCCCTGAGTTCTATTCACCGTGGCTCGCTGTTGTCGCCCCACAGTGCCAAAGTGTCGTCGCTATTCAGAATGCCACAGACCAACAAGTCCAGAAGTGCCTCAGCCAGTGGCTCTAGCACCGGACCGGGCCGAGGGGAGGAAAGAGGAGAAGAAAGAGAGGAAGCTGAGCCAGAACTAAAGGTCCAAGTCCAGGAAGCAGGGGATGGAGGAGGAGAGAACACTGGAGATCCAGAGATCATCAAGTCCCCTAGTGACCCCAAACAGTACAGGTAACATCAACCTTTACCTTACACACCAACGTGTGTGTGTGTGTGTGAGAGAGGGAGAGGGACTGTGTGAGAGAGAGGGACTGTCTTTCTTTCCATCCGTCTGTCTGTCTGTCTGTCTGTCTGTCTGTCTGTCTGTCTGTCTGTCTGTCTGTCTGTCTGTCTGTCTGTCTGTCTGTCTGTCTGTCTGGAGGGCCAAACTGTGTGTGTGGTTGTGTCAGCATCTTAGAATAAGAGAATAGTGTTTACCTCTGTCTAACCCCTCCCACAGGTACATCGAGCTAACCAATGGGCTTCGAGTTCTGCTAATTTCAGACTTCACTGGTCCCGCCTCCTCTGGAGACGACGAATCAGAGGAGGAGGAGGAGGAACTGGGGGAGGAGGAAGAGGAGGAAGAAGACTCAGGAGAGGGAACAGAGGAAGAGTCAGAAGAAGAGGAGGATGACAAGGACAGTGACTTTGAGGATGACGAGGATGAAGGGAAGAGGAAGAAGGGACACTCAGAGAAACAGGTGAGAGGGTGACCTGAAGAGGAGATAACAGCACATTAGCAGCAATAGTAATAAGGGCGTTGATGATTATGTGTGTGTTTATGTGTGTGTGTTTGCGTGTGTGTCAGTCTGCAGCAGCGCTGTGTGTGGGTATTGGCAGCTTCAGTGACCCCAATGATCTCCCAGGCCTCGCCCACTTCCTGGAACACAGTGAGTATGATGACCCTTAAGGATGAGATTGTTTTGTTGTGATAAATCTGGTGCAATGCTGTGTTTGTGACACAAGGGGATATAAAACAGACTTTCCTCTCCTCCCTCTCTCCTCCCTCTCTCCTCCCTCTCTCCCACTCTCCTCCTGTAGTGGTGTTCATGGGCAGTGAGAAGTACCCATCAGAGAATGGTTTCGATGCCTTCCTGAAGAAACATGGAGGCAGCGACAACGCCTCCACGGACTGTGAGAGAACCGTCTTCCAGTTTGACGTTCAGAGGAAGAAATTCAGAGAGGCTCTGGACAGGTCAGCAACACACCACCATTATAGTCTCTGTGCCTTGTCTCTTGATTCGGATTAGTCCATCTGACTCTGTACCTGTCTGTGATTGGCTCTCTCCAGATGGGCCCAGTTTTTCATCAGTCCTCTGATGATCCGAGACGCCATTGACAGGGAGGTGGAAGCTGTCGACTCCGGTGAGAGGCATTCTGGGATTTTTTGGTTGTTGACCTTATTCAGACCTTATGCACTGGTTATGTAGTGACCTGCTCTCCCTTCTCTCTTTTATCAGAGTACCAACTGGCCAAGCCGTCTGACTCTCACAGGAAAGAGATGTTGTTTGGGAGTCTAGCGAAGCCAGGTCACCCCATGGGCAAGTTCTGCTGGGGTGAGGGCAGACACACACACACACACACACACACACACACACACACACACACACACACATACACACACACACACACACACACACACACACACACACACACACACACACACACACACACACACACACACACACACACACACACACACACACACACACACACACAAACTACTCTGTGTACTGTGTTGTCATGTGTAAATGAGAGACAGATGTTGTGTTATTGTGGTATGTGACTGAGCTGTTGTCATGGTTTCACCCAGTGGTTGTCATGGTTTCCCCAGGTAACGCCCAGACTCTGAAGACAGAGCCCAGGAAAAAGAAGATCAACGTTTACAAGAGGCTCCGCTCCTTCTGGAAGAGACATTACTCTGCCCACTACATGACCCTGGCTGTGCAGTCTAAAGGTGGCACACACTCACACACACACATACACACACGACCTGGCCGCGCAGTCACACATGTAACTCTGTTGTCCTCCTGTGTGTGTGTGTGTGTGTGTGTGTGTGTGTGTGTGTGTGTGTGTAGAGAAGCTGGACACTCTAGAGGAGTGGGTGAAGGAGATCTTCAGTGGAGTGCCCAACAAGTGAGTCTCAGCTGTACATAAATCCCTCACCATTCATATTATAATATGGCCATTTAGCGAACACTTACTGAACCCTGTTCCTCAGTGCTCAGCCCAAGCCGGACTTCTCTGAGCTGCTGGATCCCTTTGATACTCCAGCCTTCAACAAGCTGTACAGAGGTAGGAACACCTGCTCTATTGAGCGGACCTGTACAGACTTCTCTCCTGATCTCCATTAGTGCCATACTGCTTCAGTTCAGCTCTTTGAAAACAGGATTTTGAATGGGAATCAATTGTTGGTCCCCAAAAAGATATGCTCACAAGTATAGTAAGACATAGCTGTGTGTTTCAGTTGTTCCTGTGAGGAAGGTCCATGCTCTGACCATCACCTGGTCCCTGCCTCCTCAGGAGAAACACTACAGGTAAGAAACACAACTACAGATAATACAGCTACTACAGATAATACAGCTACTACAGATAATACAGCTACTACAGATAATACAGCTACTCAACATAATACAGCTACTCTACATAATACAGCTACTACAGATAATACACCTACTACAGATAATACACCTACTACAGATAATACACCTACTACAGATAATACAGCAACTCAACATAATACACCTACTACAGATAATACAGCTACTCAACATAATACAGCTACTACAGATAATACACCTACTAAAGATAATACATCTACTCCAGATAATACACCTACTACAGATAATATACCTACTACAGATAATACAGCTACTCAACATAAAACAGCTACTACAGATAATACACCTACTCCAGATAATACAGCTACTCAACATAATACAGCTACTACAGATAATACACCTACTACAGATAATACACCTACTACAGATAATACAGCAACTCAACATAATACACCTACTACAGATAATACAGCTACTCAACATAATACAGCTACTACAGATAATACACCTACTAAAGATAATACAGCTACTCCAGATAATACACCTACTACAGATAATACAGCTACTCAACATAATACACCTACTCCAGATAATACACCTACTCCAGATAATACAGCTACTACAGATAATACACCTACTCCAGATAATACAGCTACTCAACATAATACAGCTACTACAGATAATACAGCTACTACAGATAATACAGCTACTAAAGATAATACAGCTACCACAGACAATATAGCTATTACAGATAATACTGCTAATACAGATAATACAGGTATATAATACAGCTGCTCCAGATAATACAGCTACTAAAGATAATACAGCTACTCCTGATAATACAGCTACTCCTGATAATACAGCTAATCCAGATAATACAGCTACTAAAGATAATACAGCTACTCCAGATAATACAGCTACTGATAATACAGCTACTCCTGATAATACAGCTAATCCAGATAATACAGCTACTAAAGACAATACAGCTACTACAGATAATACAGCTACTACAGATAACACAGCTACCACAGACAATATAGCTACTCCAGAAAATACAGCTACTACAGATAATACAGCTACTAAAGATAATACATCTACTAAAGATAATACAGCTACCACAGACAATATAGCTATTACAGCTATTACAGATAATACTGCTAATACAGATAATACAGCTGATCCAGATAATACAGGCACTAAAGATAATACAGCTACTCCAGATAATACAGCTACTCCTGATAATACAGCTAATCCAGATAATACAGCTACTAAAGATAAAACACCTACTACAGATAACACAGCTACTCCAGATAATACAGCTAATCCAGATAATACAGCTAATCCAGATAATACAGCTACTACAGATAATACAGCTACTACAGATAATACAGCTACCACAGACAATATAGCTACTACAGATAATACAGCTACTACAGATAATACAGCTACCACAGACAATATAGCTACTCCAGATAATACAGCTACCACAGACAATATAGCTACTCCAGATTATTCAACTGAAATGTGTTTTCCGCATTTAATCCAACCCCTCTGAATCAGAGAGGTGCGGGGGGCTGCCTTAATCGACATCCACGTCTTCGGCGCCCGGGAACTGTGGGTTAACTGCCTTGCTCAGGGGCAGAATGACAGATTTTTACCTTGTCAGCTCAGCGATTAGATCCAGCAACCTTCCGGTTATTGGCCCAACGCTCTAACCTCTAGTATAATAGAGCTACTACAGATAATACAGCTACTACAGATAATACAGCTACTACAGATAATACAACTGCTACAGATAATACAGGTACTACAGATAATACAGCTGCTACAGATGATACAGCTGCTACAGATGATACAGCTGCTACAGATGATACAGCTGCTACAGATAATACAGCTGCTACAGATAATACAGCTGCTACAGATGATACAGCTGCTACAGATGATACAGCTGCTACAGATGATACAGTTGCTACAGAAAATACAGCTACTATATATAATACAGCTACTACAGACAATATGGCTATTACAAATATTTCAGATAATACAGCTACAACAGATAATAGAGCTACTACATATAATACAGGTATATAATACAGCTACTACAGATAATACACCTACTACATATAATACAGCTACTACAGATAATACAGCTGATATAGATAATACATGTATATAATACAGCTACTACAGATAATACAGCAACTATTGATAATACAGTTTCTACATATAATACAGCAACTACAGATAATACAGCTGATACAGATAATACAGGTACATAATACAGCTACTACATACACTGCGTGCACAATTATTAGGCAAGTGTGTATTCTGATCTTATCATTGTTTCCATTCACATTTTCCAACTCCAAACCATATAAACTTGAATGCTTATTGGATTGAATCATTTTCAGGTGATATGTATTTGTGTAATGAGGGAGGGTGTGGCGAAGGTGAATAACACCTTATATCAAGGTGTGCATAATTATTAGGCAGCCTCATTACCTCAGGTAAAATGGGCCAAAAAAGAGATTTAACTGACACTGAAAAGCCCAAAATGTAAAATGCCTTTCAGACTGATGTGACACTCTTTAAATAGCTAAACTATTGAGGTGTGACCACCGGACATTCAAACGTTTTGTTGCAAATAGTCAACTGGGGCGCAAAAAATGCATGGGGAAGAAAAGGCGCAAATTAACTGCAAAAGACTTGAGAAGAATTAAACGTCAAACTACCAGGAACCCATTATCCTCCAGTGCCACCGTATTCCAGAACTGCAACCTACCTGGGGTGTTCAGAAGTACAAGGTGTCAAGTGCTCAGAGACATGGCCAAGGTCAAGAAGACTGAAACAAGACCACCACTGAATAAGATTCACAAGTTGAAGCGTCAAGATTGGGCAAAGAAATACCTGAAGACAGATTTTTCAAAGGTTTTATGGACAGATGAAATGAAAGTGACTCTTGATGTACCAAATGGATGGGCCCGTGGCTGGATCAGTAATGGACACAGGACACCACTTTGAGTCAGGTGCCAGCAAGGTGAAGGAGGGGTACTGGTATGGGCTGCTATCATTGAGGATGAGGTAGTTGGACCTTTTCGGGTTGAAGATGGACTGAAACTCAACTCCCGAACATACTGCCAGTTTCTGGAAGATTCTTTCGTCAAACAGTGGTACAGGAAGAAGTCCTCAGCGTTCTAGAAGGCCATGATCTTTTTTTTGTGTTACTTCTGTTACACTTACTCTAAAAATTGAGAATCAACAAGTGAGTTGAGAGAAATTATTTTTGTAATTTAGTTGCCTAATAATTGTGCACACTTATATATTTCCCTGAGAAAGACACAACTCACTTTTCCTTTGTTAAACATTCAGGTTTGAGGTTCAATAACATTTTAGATTGACTGAGAGCATTGTGTTTGTTCAACAATAAAATTAATCCCGAGGAATACAATTTGCCTAACAATTGTGCACGCAGTGTATAATACAGCTATTACAGATTATACAGGCATATACTACAGCTACTCCAGATAATACAGCTATTACATAAAATACAGCTACTGCAGATAATACAGCTACTCCAGATAATACAGTTATTACAGGTAATACAGCTCCTATAGGTTATAGAGCTATTACAGATAATACAACTACTACAGATAATACAGCTATTACATATAATACAGCTACTGCAAATAATACAGTTATTACAGGGAAATACAGCTCCTATAGGTTATAGAGCTATTACAGATAATACAACTACTACAGATAATACAGCTATTACCGATTATACAGGTATATAATACAGCTACTCCAGATAATACAGCTACTCCAGATAATACAGCTACTCCAGATAATACAGCTATTACATATAATACAGCTACTGCAGATAATACAGCTACTACAGATAATACAGGTACTACAGATAATACAGGTACTACAGATAATACAGCTACTACAGATAATACAGCTCCTACAGACAATACAGCTATTACAGATATTACATATAATACAGATAGCTGCAGTAGCTGTACAGATAATACAGCTAATGCAGATAATAAAGGTATATGATACAGCTACTCCAGATAATACAGCTATTACAGATAATACACCTACTCCAGATAATACAGCTACTCCAGATAATACAGCTACTCCATATAATACAGCTACTCCATATAATACAGCTATTCAAGATAATACAGCTATTACTGATAATACAGCTACTACAGATAATACAGCTATTACAGATAATACAGGTATATAATACAGCTACTCCAGATAATACAGCTACTCCAGATAATACAGCTACTCCAGATAATACAGCTACTACAGATAATACAGCTACTACAGATAATACAGCTACTACAGATAATACAGCAATTACTGATAATACAGCTACTACAGATAATACAGCTATTACAGATAATACAGCTACTACAGATAATACAGCAATTACAGATAGTACAGCTACTACAGCTACTCCAGATAATACAACTTTATAACACAGAAACTACAGGAGAGATACTACAGTTGATGATGCACCTCTCTCTCTGCCTCACTCTTTCTGCCTCTCTCCGTCCCCCCATCCCGTTCTCGCTCTACCTCTCTCTCTCTCTTTCTCAGGGTGAAGCCTCTCCACTACATCTCTTGGCTGATTGGTCACGAGGGCACAGGCAGCATCCTATCAATTCTCAGGAGGAAGTGAGTCAGAACTACAGCATACAGGACTACATAACCCATAATGCACCGTTTTATAGCAATGTTTATGTGGTAACTGTACTTAGCTGCTGAGGTGTGTGTGTGTCTGTGTGTGTCTGTGTGTAGGTGCTGGGCCATGGCTCTGTTTGGAGGGAACAGTGAAACAGGCTTTGACCAGAACTCTACCTACTCCATCTTCTCCATCTCCATCACACTCACTGACCAAGGATTCCAGAACTTCTACCAGGTTGGTACACACTCACTGACCAAGGATTCCAGAACTTCTACCAGGTTGGTACACACTCACTGACCAAGGATTCCAGAACTTCTACCAGGTTGGTACACACTCACTGACCAATGATTCCAGAACTTCTACCAGGTTGGTACACACTCACTGACCAAGGATTCCAGAACTTCTACCAGGTTGGTACACACTCACTGACCAATGATTCCAGAACTTAAACAGGTTGGTACACACTCACTGACGAAGGATTCCAGAACTTCTACCAGGTTGGTACACACTCACTCACACACCCATTCAAAGTCCTATTTTCCCTAACCCTAATTATAACCCTAACCCTAGTTATAAACCTAACCCCTAAGCCTAAAATAGTATTTTTACAAGTGAGGACTGGCAACATTTCCTCACTTCTGAATTTTAGTTGGCTTACTATTCTCGTGAGCACTTTTGGTACTCACAAGTATAGTAAAACATTTGGTATACAGTACACACATTATCTGTGTTTCTCTACAGGTGGCTCACCTGGTCTTCCAGTACCTCAAGATGCTGCAGAGCCTGGGCCCCCAACAAAGGTAGTGCCTCTGTGATTATGGCTTCATTATAGGCATGTGAAATGCAGAATATGTGCTTTATATATACAGTATATGACTATCTCTCTCTCTCTCTCCCTCTCTCTCTCTCTCTCCATCTCTCTCTCTCTCTCCATCTCGCTCGCTCTCTGTCTCTCTCTCTCCCTCTCTCCATCTCTCTCTCTCTCTCCATCTTGCTCGTACTCTGTCTCTCTGTCTCTCTCCCTCCCTCGCTCTGCCTCTCTCCTCTCTATGTTTGTAGGATCTATGAGGAGATTCAAAAGATTGAAGCCAATGAGTTTCACTACCAGGAACAGGTAAATACTACTAGCATTCTCCTCCTATCTACAAGCTCAGGAATGAATGCACCCAACCTACCGATGAACCCCTGTGTGTTTCAGACAGACCCTATAGAGTATGTGGAGGATATCTGTGAGAACATGCAGCTGTTTCCTAAAGAACACTTCCTCACCGGAGACCAGCTCATGTTCCAGTATTCACCTGAGGTACGGACGTGTGTGTGTGTGTGTGTGTGTGTGTGTGTGTGTGTGTGTGTGTGTGTGTGTGTGTGTGTGTGTGTGTGTGTGTGTGTGTGTGTGTGTGTGTGTGTGTGTGTGTGTGTGTGTGTGCGCGCGCTGTTTGGAGAAGGTGCTTTCTGTATCCTTAAGTGTCCATGCATACAAAGACCTTTGAAATGTTTGAAACCTTCTTGAATGTAATGTGATTTGTTGATTCAAAGAAAGTATTTATTGTGTGTGTAGGTGATCAGTGCGGCCCTGTCTTTGCTGACTCCAGACAGATCCAACCTGTTGCTGCTCTCTCCAGACCACGAAGGCCACTGTCCCCTCAGGGAGAAATGGTTTGGGACACATTACAGTGTAGAGGGTGAGACATGCACGCACGCACGCACACACACACATACGGGCCTACTACAGTGGCTTCAGAAAGTCTTCATACCCCTTGACTTGTTCCACATTTTCTTGTGTTACAGCGTGAATTCAAAATGGATTAAATATACACTACCGTTCAAAAGTTTGGGGTCACTAGGAGATGTCCTTGTTTTTGAAAGAAAACCCTTTTTTTTTGTCCATTAAAATAACATAAAATTGATTAGAAATACAGTGTAGACATTGTTAATGTTGTAAATGATTATTGTAGCTGGAAACTGCAGATTTTTTATGGAATATCTACATAGGTGTACAGAAGTCCATTATCAGCAACCATCACTCCTGTGTTCCAATGGCACGTTGTGTTAGCTAATCCTGTCACGGTTGTCGTAGGATGAAGCAGACCAAAGTGCAGCGTGATTATCGTTCCACATATTTTATTGAACTGTGAAACTATGCAATACATACAAAATAAACTGACTGAACAAACCGTGACGAAGAGTTAACATACACATACTCCAAATCAATCTCCCACAAACCCAGGTGGGAATAAGAATAATAAGAAATACAAAACTAGAACATAACAACATAGAAAATCTAAACTAGAAAAAAACCCTGTCACGCCCTGACCTACTCTACCATAGAAAATAACATCTTTCTATGGTCAGGATGTGACAAATCCAAGTTTATCATTTTAAAAGGCTAATTGATCATTAGAAAATCCTTTTGAAATTATGTTAGCACAGCTGAAAACTGTTGTGATGATTAAAGAAGCAATAAAACTGGCCTTCTTTAGACTAGTTGAGTATCTGGAGCATCCAGAATTTGTGGGTTCGATTACAAGCTCAAAATGGCCAGAAACAAAGACCTTTCTTCTGAAACTCGTCAGTCTATTCTTGCTCTGAGAAATTAAGGCTATTCAGAGCTTTGTACACCTGAATTGTGCAATATTTGCAAATTATTATTTTTAAAGCTCTGTCAAGTTTGTTGTTGATCATTGCTAGACAGCCATTTTCAGGTCTTGCCATAGATTTTCAAGCCGATTTAAGTCAAAACTGTAACTAGGCCACTCAGGAACATTCAATACCGTCTTGGTAAACAACTCTAGTGTATATTTGGCCTTGTGTTTTAGGTTATTGTCCTGCTGAAAGGTGAATTTGTCTCCCAGTGTCTTGGAAAGCACACTGAACCAAGTTTTCCTCTTTGCCTGTGCTTAGATCTATTCCGTTTCTTTTTATCCTAGTCATGCCGATGACAATCATACCAATAACATGATGCAGCCATCACCATGCTTGAAAATATGAAGTGGTACTCAGTGATGTGTTGTGTTGGATTTGGCCCAAACATAACACTTTGTGTTCAGGACATAAAGTTTATTTCTTTGCCACATGTTTTTCAGTTTTACTTTAATGCCTTAATGGAAACAGGATGCATGTTTTGGAATATTTTTTATTCTGTACAGGCTAGTGTTGTGAAGTAACTACAATGTTGTTTATACATCCTCAGTTTTCTCCTATCACAGCCATTAAACTCTGTAATTGGTTTCCTTCCTCTCTTGCAACTGAGTTAGGAAGGACGCCTGTATCTTTGTAGTGACTGGGTGTATTGATACACCATCCAAAGTGTAATTAATAACTTCACCATGCTTAAAGGGATATTCAATCTCTGTTTTATTTTTTTATTTTTTTACCATTTAACCAGCCTTTCTTTGCGGGGCATTGGAAAACCTCCCTGGTCATTGTGGTTGAATCTGTGTTTGAAATTCACTGCTCGACTGAGGGACCTTACAGATAATTGTATGTGTGGGGTACAGAGATGAGGTAGTCATTCAAAAATCATGTTAAACACTATTATTGTACACAGAGTGAGTCCATGCAACTTATTATGTGACTTGTTAAGCACATGTTTACTCCTGATCGGATTTAGGCTTTTAGGGGTTGAATACATATTTACTCAAGACATTTCAGCTTTTCATTATTAATTCATTTGTCAAAATGTCTAAAAACATAATTCCACTTTGACATTATGGGGTATTGTGTGTAGGCCAGTGACACAAAATCTCAATTGAATACATTTGAAATTCAGGCTGTAACACAAAAAAATCTTGGAAAAAGTCAAGAGGTGTGAATACTTTCTGAAGGCACGGTATGTATTTGCATTATTAAAGGACCCGATCATATCAACATGGTCCCAATATGTAGAGAAAGAGAGAGGGTATCCTGATAGTTGTCTCTTCTCTGTCCAGATATCCAGCAGGAGTGGAGAGAGCGCTGGAACGGAGACTTAGAGCTCAGCTCTGAGCTGCACCTCCCTGTCGAGAACAAGTTCATCGGTTAGTGTGTGTGTCTGTGTGTTTGTGTGTTGTGAACCTTCCTAATGTGTTTATATTTTGTGTCTTCCTTCCAGCGACTGATTTCAGCCTGAAGCAGTCTGACTGTCCTGATACTGATCTGCCAGTCAGAGTAACTGCCAACGACCGAGGATGTCTCTGGTACAAGAAGGACAACAAGTTCAACATACCCAAAGGTGTGTGTGTGTGTGTGTGTGTGTGTGTGTGTGTGTGTGTGTGTGTGTGTGTGTGTGTGTGTGTGTGTGTGTGTTAGGGCTGTGACGGTCATGGAATTTTGGATGACGGTAATTGGCCAGGCAAATGACGCGATCTCTGTAATAACCGTTTGAATGGTAATACAAAAAATAGAACGGGCGTCCACATTCAAGTCAATGATGGCATAATGGGTGGACTGGCAGCCATTGCGAGTGTACCCATAGGAGGGTTTACTCCGCCCAAAATCTCTCCGCAAAAATAAGACCACGAAGTGAGGATTTTTTTTTGTATGGAGGTCAATGAGAGAGTGTTGAATTTGGTGAACAAACAATGTAATTGCTATATTGCTACGTGAGGCTTATTTGATTCTGATAGATTTTTCGGAATGGTTAGGTGCACTGATATAAGTTGACGCATTTGACCAACTTTGAAAAAAACGACTTTATATCAGAGTTGTGCCTGTTGTTCAAGTGGGACCATTCTGCCCTCTCATTGGCTAGAATGGTCCCACCTGAATGCCTTTCATCTTTAAGGTATGTATTTCCATTGTTAGAGCGGTCACTCTACTATCTTGCCAATATAATTGAACATCTTTGATTTAACTCAACTGACGTTACAAAAAAGACATTTCATTACATCATTTGAATGAACATTCTACATTACCATGGAAGTTATTGCATCACAATACCATGCAGCCGTTCTGAGTGTAACCATGAGTTTACCAGTCAAATTACCAGGGTAGGAGGTTCCAAGCATATAGATCCTCTTAAATGATTCAACAATGGACTAATGAAACAAATACCAAAAGATCGTTTTTGGGTGGAATCTTCCTTTAAGAGAATATGTGGACATTGAGGCCAGATTGTGTGTTTTATAAAGTAGTTACTTTGAAACACAGTTGATAATTCTATGGTTCCAAGCCCGTTCTTTTCAATGTGTGCTGCTGTTTCCTAGGCAACCGAAGACTCGTTTGCTACAACACCATGCTTGTTTCAAGTAGGAGCAACGACGTTTCATCACGTTGTTTAGAGTACATGTTACAGCACTAACAGACTCAATCGCACAAATTCCAGGCCGTCCTCTTCGTACCCCCCCACCCCAAAAAAATTATGGTTATTTTATTTTCATCCATACAGTAATTGTGTGTGTGTTTCGAAGTAACTACTTTATAAAACACACAATCTGGCCTCAATGTCCACATATTCTCTTAAAGGAAGATTCCACCCAAAAACGATCTTTTGGTATTTGTTTCATTAGTCCATTGTTGATATAGTCACAAAATGTCAGCAGTTTATCATTAGCATCATACTGGCTGTATTTCTGTATTTTGAAAGTTATATATCTTTAAAACATGATTGCTGACATGCAAAACATTTTGGGACTATATCAACAGAGTTGCTGCCTTGGTCTCTATCTGGTACAGCCAGTAGAAAACTGTTCACCACTCTGAGCCTGGTTCCTCTCTAGGTTTCCTCATCGTCTGCTGATCATTTCTTCTTTTTTAACCTTTATTTAATGTATAAAGGGCTTTATAAAACAAATTTGATTGATTGAGTTACGACATCAGTGAACAATTAAAATGGTCAATAGCTACACTCTTTCATTGATCTCTCGTTTCTACTCTCTCTCCATTGATCTGACGTTTCCTCTCTCTCCTTCGCTGATCTGTCGTTTCTTCTCTCTCTCCTTCAGCGTACATCCGCTTCCATCTCATCTCTCCGGTCATCCAGCAGTCAGCCAAGAAGTAAGTCCAGGGTTAAGTAAGCCATTAGCCAACAATTGTTTCACAGGTAGAAATTGTGCTAAAATTGCTAGCCTCTCGAGAATGCAGCCATAGCTAGGAACTGTTTTACACAGTATTTTAATCCTGTTTCTCTCTGCTTATCTCCCTCTCTCCACCCGCCCCTTCCTCTCTGCTTATCTCCCTCTCTCCACCCGCCCCTTCCTCTCTGCTTATCTCCCTCTCTCCACCCGCCCCTTCCTCTCTGCTTATCTCCATCTCTCCACCCGCCCCTTCCTCTCTGCTTATCTCCCTCTCTCCACCCGCCCCTTCCTCTCTGCTTATCTCCCTCTCTCCACCCGCCCCTTCCTCTCTGCTTATCTCCCTCTCTCCACCCGCCCCTTCCTCTCTGCTTATCTCCCTCTCTCCACCCGCCCCTTCCTCTCTGCTTATCTCCCTCTCTCCACCCGCCCCTTCCTCTCTGCTTATCTCCCTCTCTCCACCCGCCCCTTCCTCTCTGCTTATCTCCCTCTCTCCACCCGCCCCTTCCTCTCTGCTTATCTCCCTCTCTCCACCCGCCCCTTCCTCTCTGCTTATCTCCCTCTCTCCACCCGCCCCTTCCTCTCTGCTTATCTCCCTCTCTCCACCCGCCCCTTCCTCTCTGCTTATCTCCCTCTCTCCACCCGCCCCTTCCTCTCTGCTTATCTCCCTCTCTCCACCCGCCCCTTCCTCTCTGCTTATCTCCCTCTCTCCACCCGCCCCTTCCTCTCTGCTTATCTCCCTCTCTCCACCCGCCCCTTCCTCTCTGCTTATCTCCCTCTCTCCACCCGCCCCTTCCTCTCTGCTTATCTCCCTCTCTCCACCCGCCCCTTCCTCTCTGCTTATCTCCCTCTCTCCACCCGCCCCTTCCTCTCTGCTTATCTCCCTCTCTCCACCCGCCCCTTCCTCTCTGCTTATCTCCCTCTCTCCACCCGCCCCTTCCTCTCTGCTTATCTCCCTCTCTCCACCCGCCCCTTCCTCTCTGCTTATCTCTCTCTCTCCACTCGCCCCTTCCCAACACCCCTTCCCCCCTCTCTCCACCCGCCCCTTCCCAACACCCCTTCCCCCCTCTCTCCACCCGCCCCTTCCTCTTACTCTCTGCTTATCTCTCTCTCTCCACTCTCTCATCCCCTTCCCCCCTCTCTCCACCCGCCCCCTCCTCTTACTCTCTGCTTATCTCTCTCTCTCTCCACTCTCTCCACCCGCCCCTTTCTCTTACTCTCTGCTCTCTCTCTCTCCCCCTCCCCTCCCTAGCCTGGTGTTATTTGACCTGCTAGTGAACATACTGGGTCATAACCTAGCAGAACCAGCCTACGAGGCTGACGTGGCCCAGCTGGACTACAAGCTGTCAGTAGGAGAACACGGACTGGTTATCAAGGTCAAGGGCTTCAACCACAAACTGCCTGTGAGTTAGACCAGACACACTGCACCGCACGCCGCGCCACACACTCCACACTCACACACTCCCTCCTCTGTAGCTCCTGTTCCATCTGATCCTGGACCATCTGGCTGACTTCTCTGCCTGTCAAGATGTCTTCAATATGTTCTCTGAGCAGCTCAAAAAGACCTACTTCAACATCCTCATACGACCTGAGAAACTGGGCAAGTACGTCACGTGTGTGTGTGTGTGGGTCTATTTGTTGGTGTGTGTTCCACCTCACCATTGTCTTCTCTCTCCCTCCCCCTCTCTCTCTCCCTCCCCCTCTCAGGGATGTGCGTTTGTTGGTCCTGGAGCATGGTCGCTGGTCCATGGTAGAGAAGTACCAGGCGCTGGCAGACGGTGGTCTGACTGTAGAAGAACTGATGGAGTTCAGCAGAACCTTCAAGACCCAGCTCTATGCAGAGGGACTGGTGCAGGGGAACTTCACTAGCCAGGTGACTGGACCATGAACACACACACACACACACACACACACACACACATTACACACCCTTTCCACCAAACCCTCTTGTATGATTTCTGATGTTTATTAAAGTGTGATCTGTTTTCTCTGTAGGAGTCAATCCAGTTCCTGCAGTACGTCACTGAGTAAGTTTATACACACACACACACACACACACACACACACACACACACACACACACACATACACATACACATAACTGTCTTTGCTGTCCTCTCTCCCTGTCCTCTGTCAGTAAGCTGCAGTTCTCCAAGCTGCCAGCAGAGGTCCCTGTGTTGTTCAGAGTGGTGGAGCTGCCTCTGAAACAGCACCTCTGTAAGGTCAAAGCACTGAACAAGGGAGACGCCAACTCAGAGGTCACAGTCTACTACCAGGTACACACACACTGGTACAATTCATCTGTTCATGACTGACTCACCACTGACATTCATTCACTCTCTTCTCTTCCTTCCTCTCTCTCCAGTCTGGTCTGAAAAACCTCAGAGAACACACACTGATGGAGCTGCTGGTGGTGAGTACACCAACAACCATTCATCCCCTAACCCCTCATCCCTTCTTCCTCTGACCTCTGTTGTTATTGTTGTGGTTCCAGATGCACATGGAGGAGCCCTGCTTTGACTTCCTCAGGACAAAAGAGACTCTGGGGTCAGTGTCTGTCTTTCACTCTTCTGTCTCTCTGGTGACTAAATAGACCATGGAACCTCTGGAAAGAGTAGGAGTGTTAACCCCAGTGTCCCAACCTTCCTCAGCGTCACAACCTTCCTCAGCGTCACAACCTTCCTCAGCGTCCCAGTGTCCCAACCTTCCTCAGCGTCCCAGTGCCCCAACCTTCCTCAGCGTCCCAGTGCCCCAACCTTCCTCAGCGTCCCAACCTTCCTCAGCGTCCCAGTGTCCCAACCTTCCTCAGCGTCCCAGTGCCCCAACCTTCCTCAGCGTCACAACCTTCCTCAGCGTCCCAGTGTCCCAACCTTCCTCAGCGTCCCAGTGTCCCAACCTTCCTCAGCGTCACAACCTTCCTCAGCGTCCCAGTGCCCCAACCTTCCTCAGCGTCCCAGTGTCCCAACCTTCCTCAGCGTCCCAACCTTCCTCAGCGTCCCAGTGTCCCAACCTTCCTCAGCGTCCCAGTGCCCCAACCTTCCTCAGCGTCCCAGTGTCCCAACCTTCCTCAGCGTCCCAACCTTCCTCAGCGTCCCAGTGTCCCAACCTTCCTCAGCGTCCCAGTGCCCCAACCTTCCTCAGCGTCCCAGTGCCCCAACCTTCCTCAGCGTCACAACCTTCCTCAGCGTCCCAGTGTCCCAACCTTCCTCAGCGTCCCAGTGCCCCAACCTTCCTCAGCGTCCCAGTGTCCCAACCTTCCTCAGCGTCCCAGTGCCCCAACCTTCCTCAGCGTCCCAGTGCCCCAACCTTCCTCAGCGTCACAACCTTCCTCAGCGTCCCAGTGTCCCAACCTTCCTCAGCGTCCCAGTGCCCCAACCTTCCTCAGCGTCACAACCTTCCTCAGCGTCCCAGTGTCCCAACCTTCCTCAGCGTCCCAGTGCCCCAACCTTCCTCAGCGTCCCAGTGTCCCAACCTTCCTCAGCGTCCCAGTGCCCCAACCTTCCTCAGCGTCCCAGTGCCCCAACCTTCCTCAGCGTCCCAGTGTCCCAACCTTCCTCAGCGTCCCAGTGCCCCAACCTTCCTCAGCGTCCCAGTGTCCCAACCTTCCTCAGCGTCCCAGTGCCCCAACCTTCCTCAGCGTCACAACCTTCCTCAGCGTCCCAGTGTCCCAACCTTCCTCAGCGTCCCAGTGCCCCAACCTTCCTCAGCGTCCCAGTGTCCCAACCTTCCTCAGCGTCCCAGTGCCCCAACCTTCCTCAGCGTCCCAGTGCCCCAACCTTCCTCAGTGCCCCAACCTTCCTCAGCGTCCCAGTGCCCCAACCTTCCTCAGCGTCCCAGTGTCCCAACCTTCCTCAGCGTCCCAGTGCCCCAACCTTCCTCAGTGCCCCAACCTTCCTCAGCGTCCCAGTGCCCCAACCTTCCTCAGCGTCCCAGTGTCCCAACCTTCCTCAGCGTCCCAGTGCCCCAACCTTCCTCAGCGTCCCAGTGCCCCAACCTTCCTCAGTGCCCCAACCTTCCTCAGCGTCCCAGTGCCCCAACCTTCCTCAGCGTCCCAGTGTCCCAACCTTCCTCAGCGTCCCAGTGCCCCAACCTTCCTCAGCGTCCCAGTGCCCCAACCTTCCTCAGTGCCCCAACCTTCCTCAGCGTCCCAGTGTCCCAACCTTCCTCAGCGTCCCAGTGCCCCAACCTTCCTCAGCGTCCCAGTGCCCCAACCTTCCTCAGCGTCCCAGTGTCCCAACCTTCCTCAGCGTCCCAGTGCCCCAACCTTCCTCAGCGTCCCAGCTTCCAATTGGCTCAGTCAACTTAAACCCCTCTCTCCAACTCTCTCCAGGTATCATGTTTATCCAACCTGCAGAAACACATCTGGAGTCCTGGGCTTCTCTGTCACGGTGGAAACACAGGCCACCAAGTTCAAGTGAGGTCCTCATACTGATTGTGCACTGCAGTGATTTTGATGTGACCTTCCTGAGGCTAGAAGTACTGTCTCTTATGACCTGTAAACACCTCATAGTAATGACAGTGGGCTCTCTCTCCATCTCTTCTCTCTCTCCATCTCTCTCTCAGTACTGAGCTGGTAGAGTTGAAGATAGAGGAGTTTCTGTCTTCCTTTGGAGAGAAGTTGAGTGCTCTGACTGAGAGTGCCTTCAACACACAGGTGTGTGTCTGACTATATCTGAGTGTACTGTAGTTTACGTGTTAAGCTGAAGGTGTGTGTGTACAGGTGACTGCGCTGGTCAAGCTAAAGGAGTGTGAGGACACACACCTGGGAGAGGAGGTGGACAGGAACTGGGCCGAGGTCGCTACACAGCAGTATGTCTTCAACCGGCTTCACAGAGAGGTGAGACACACACACCAGACAATTCAGTTCTTCTGTTTGTGGTGTGTGCAGAATTTGACATTGCTTTCTGTGGTTGCTGCAGATGTTTCATGTATTTCATGTGTGTGCGTGTGAGTAGATTGAGGCCCTGAAGCAGATGACCAGAGCAGAGCTGGTATCCTGGTATCTGGAGCACCGAGGACACAACTGCAGAAAACTCAGTGTACATGTAAGTGTGTGTGTATATAGGTGAGCAGTGTGTGTGTGTGTATAGGTGAGCAGTGTGTGTGTATAGTTGAGCAGTGTGTGTGTGTGCGCTCTAACATCGACCTCCCTCCCTAGGTGGTGGGTTTTGGGCCGGAGGAGGGCGACCCCCCAGGAGATGACAAGCAGAATCATCATGGCAACGGAGAGCGGGATGAGGAAGAGTGTGGCAGTTCGTCCTATGGAGAAGTGTCCAAACTGACCTTCCTCCCCGCCTCGCCCAAGATGGCCGCCGCTACATCCATCATGGACATTCCTTCATTTACCCAGAGCCTTACCCTCTTCCCATACCACAAGATCATCCAATAGACTACCAATATCTATTTTCTCAATATTGCCTGACCATAACATCTAATAAACTCAATGAGATGCACTGTCTTTGGGGCTGATTATCACAACTTCATCTCATGAGACTTTAAAACTGCACCATGCATGTTTATAAGGCAATATAACACTTACTATAAATACAGTATGTAGTATGCCTCTAATGGAGGATGTAAAAAACTATTTTCACAAAAAATTGCAGAATTTTTTTTTTCATTTTCGTGACACAAAAACAGTGACTCCGGTCATGCCGAACTAGCGACATTCTGGACATTTTGTGTAAAAAAAAAAAAAAATCTGCGCTTATTTGTGAAAATGGTTTTAAAATGTTTTTTTTTTAGGCCTGTCCAGAATGTCGCTAGTTCGGCATGATCGGAGTCATCAATTTTGGTGACAAAAGTAGGAATCTGCAATTTTTTGTGAAAATGTTTTTTTTTTTTAGGCATAGTGTATAGCTTATGTAGACTTGCTATAAGTGTTCATAACAGCTTATTGGCAGTCAGCAACCAGCTCCCTACAACATTCAAACATGGACGAGTCCTGGCCTGTCATATTCAACATGTCTCTCACTGCAGTCACCCTCCTCTTACACAGCACACACGGAATCAAAGATGGTGTACACACAGTTACACTGGATTTTTATTCAGGCAAACAAACTATTTGCAGCATTTTGAGTTTTGGAATGGCACCAGTAAATCAGTTGGTGCTAGTGATTCAGAGTCAGGTGTGAGTACGCTGGTGTTCCTTTAAGCTTCCTGACTGACTGAAACTCTTCCCACACTGTGAACAGTGATCTGGTGTCTCTTAACACTCCACGACGCACTGAAACTCTTCCCACACTGAGAGCAGTGATATGGCCTCTCTCCCGTGTGAATATGCTGGTGTCTCTTTAAATGTCGTGACACACTGAACCTCTTCCCACACTGGGAACAGTGATATGGCCTCTCTCCTGTGTGAGTACGTTGGTGCACCTTTAAGTCTCCTGATCGACAGAAACTCTTCCCACACTGGGAACAGTGATATGGCCTCTCTCCTGTGTGAGTACGCTGGTGTGTCTTTAAATGTCCTGACACACTGAACCTCTTCCCACACTGGGAACAGTGATATGGCCTCTCTCCTGTGTGAGTACGTTGGTGCACCTTTAAGTCTCCTGATCGACGGAAACTCTTCCCACACTGAGAGCAGTGGTGAGGTGCTGGCTTCCCTGTGTCTCTGTGTTTCTGGGTGAGGAGTGTGATGGGGGTGCGATCTGGAGTTGTTGAACATCGTTGAGAGCCACTGGGTGGTGCTAGCGTCTCTGCTCTAATCCCTCCACTCCTAGGCAGCCTGACGCACTCTTCCCTGTGGCATCTCTTTATGTGCTTGTAGAGGTAGGTCTGAGCCGTGAAGGAGAACAGACAACCAGAGCAGGAAAAGATCTGAGACTGGGATGACTCATTCACACCTGAAAGGAAAGGAGAGAAACGAAAGGGGTGTTCAGAGAGAATAGCAAGCTGGATAGAGAACTGAAGGGGTGTTCAGAGAGAATAGCAAGCTGGATAGAGAACTGAAGGGGTGTTCAGAGAGAATAGCAAGCTGGATAGAGAACTGAAGGGGTGTTCAGAGAGAATAGCAAGCTGGATAGAGAACTGAAGGGGTGTTCAGAGAGAATAGCAAGCTGGATAGAGAACTGAAGGGGTGTTCAGAGAGAATAGCAAGCTGGATAGAGAACTGAAGGGGTGTTCAGAGAGAATAGCAAGCTGGATAGAGAACTGAAGGGGTGTTCAGAGAGAATAGCAAGCTGGATAGAGAACTGAAGGGGTGTTCAGAGAGAATAGCAAGCTGGATAGAGAACTGAAGGGGTGTTTAGAGAGAATAGCAAGCTGGATAGAGAACTGAAGGGGTGTTCAGAGAGGTCAAAGAGAATAGCAAGTTTGATAGAGAAGTAAATACTGAAAGAAAAAGAGACTAATGATATGATTATAATCCACTTCACTTGAATAGAGAGATGGAACGAGGGGTAATTGAACAGGTAGTTCTAGAGCAGTGGTAGTCTAATATTTCTGGGGGAGACATGTGAAAACACTCACTGGGTGAGCCACCATAACCTACCCAAATTGATTCATATTCATGCTATTTGACATTTTATTGACAAGGACCATGAAGCTATTTGATTCACAATGTTTGGACACTTGGGGGTATCATTATCTCAATAATAGCACAATATGTCAAATCGGATAATGCCAAATTTAAGTCTTAAGGAAGCAGTGGTGGAAAGTACTTAAGTTAAAGTACTACTTAAGTAGTTTTTTGGGGTATTTTACTCCTTATATTCTTGACAAGTTTTACTTTCATTTCGCTACATTCCTAAAGAAAATAATATACTTTTTACTCCTTATATTTTCTCTGACACCCAAAAGACCTCGCTACATTTTGAATGCTTAGCAGGACAGGAAAATTGTCTAATTCACACACTTATCAAGAGAACATCCCTGGTCATCCCTACTGCCTCTGATCTGGCAGACTCACTAAACACAAATGCTTAGTTTGTAAATGATGTATGAGTGATGAATTGTGCCCCTGGCTATCCATTAATAAATAAAAAACAAAAAAAATCCTGCAGTCTGGTTTGCTTAATATGAGGACTTAAATAATTTATACTTTTACTTTTGATACTTAAGTACATTTTAAACCAAATACTTTTCGACTTTTACTCAAGTAGTATTTTACTGGGTGACTTTCACTTTTACTTGAGTCATTTTCTATTAAGGTATCTTTACTTTTACTCATGTATAAAAATTGGGTATTTTTTCCACCACTGGAAGGAAGTATGTTTTGGGGTGATTGGAAAGTTCAGGAAAACATTAGGTGTGTATGGTCTTCCGTGGAGAAGCCATTTATTTCCACTAGTCATTCTGTGCAGATACATTCACATCACTCCGCCTTCCAAGGCCTGCTCAGCCTGTGTGTGCCATAGATGGAAACAGACCATACGTGTTCCTGAAAATCTTAGCTTTCACTCATGGGGTCATAGTTGCTAATAGCGGCAATCCTTAAAAAGCAAGAGAGAAATTTGTAGGAAGAAAACCATTTGAACATGGGCTAGAAACCGCTGTTACCTCTCTGTTTGCCCCAGCCGCTATAGCGGCTATAGAAGATTACTCACGTAACCACGGTTCTATGAAGTAAGCGGTGGATTCAGCTGACTGAGGGAAACACATTCGTTCACATTATTGCACAATGACTGCCTGTTCTAGAGGGACGAGGAAAGGGAATAGGGAGAGAGGTAGAGAGAGAAAGCCCAAAAGTACCTCTAGCTGAGCACTTTTTGTCCCAGAGGAAGTCGAAGACGATGCCCAGGTCTCTGGCGTATTTCTCTCCGTACCACACCAACAGCTCCTCTCCAACAGCTATAGGCTTACAGCAGCGGTACAGAATCCCTCCTCTGTACTGGAAGGCCACCAGATTCTGCTCGTCTTCACTACGGGCACAGTTCACATACCTGACAGAGAGAGGAGGAGTGGTAAGAGAGAGGGAAGGCATTTGGTAGTTTATTAGGATCCCCATTAGCTGTTGCGAAAGCGGCAGCAGCAGCTACTCTTCCAGGGGTCCACACAGAACATGAAACATGACATAATACAGAACATTAATAGACAACAGCTCAAGGACAGAACTACATGCATTTTTTTAAAAGTGGGAGACAATAAGAATTAAATCAATTCAGGCCAACTCAACATCATCGAACCAGATGAAAACACAGGAGGATAGAAAGATGGATAGGTGGAGAGAGGGACGGACAGAGAGAGAGAGAGAGAGAGAGAGAGAGAGAGATGGATGGAGAGATGGATAGATGGAGAGAGGGCTGGATGGATAGATGGAGAGAGGGCTGGATGGATAGATGGAGAGAGGGCTGGATGGATAGATGGAGAGAGGGCTGGATGGATAGATGGAGAGAGGGCTGGATGGATAGATGGAGAGAGGGCTGGATGGATAGATGGAGAGAGGGCTGGATGGATAGATGGAGAGAGGGCTGGATGGATAGATGGAGAGAGGGCTGGATGGATAGATGGAGAGAGGGCTGGATAGATAGATGGAGAGAGGGATGGATGGATAGATGAGAGAGGGATGGATGGATAGATGGAGAGGGATGGATGGATAGATGGAGAGGGGGATGGATGGATAGATGGAGAGGGATGGATGGAGAGATGGAGAGATGGATGGAGAGAGGGATGGAGAGAGGGATGGAGAGAGGGAGAGAGGGATGGAGAGAGGGAGAGAGGGATGGAGAGAGGAAGAGAGGGATGGAGAGAGGAAGAGATGGATGGAGAGAGGAAGAGATGGATGGAGAGAGGGAGAGATGGATGGAGAGAGGAAGAGATGGATGGAGAGAGGAAGAGATGGAGAGAGGGATGGATGGAGAGAGGGATGGATGGAGAGAGGGATGGATGGATGGATGGAGAGATGGAGAGAGGGATAGATGGAGAGATGGAGAGATGGAGAGAGGGATAGATGGATAGAGGGATGGATGGAGAGAGGGATAGATGGATAGAGGGATGGATGGATGGATGGATGGAGAGATGGAGAGAGGGATGGATGGATAGATGGAGAGAGGGATGGATAGATAGATGGAGAGAGGGCTGGATGGATAGATGGAGAGAGGGCTGGATGGATAGATGGAGAGAGGGCTGGATGGATAGATGGAGAGAGGGCTGGATGGATAGATGGAGAGAGGGCTGGATGGATAGATGGAGAGAGGGATGGATGGATAGATGGAGAGAGGGCTGGATGGATAGATGGAGAGAGGGCTGGATGGATAGATGGAGAGAGGGATGGATGGATAGATGGAGAGAGGGCTGGATGGATAGATGGAGAGAGGGCTGGATAGATAGATGGAGAGAGGGCTGGATGGATAGATGGAGAGATGGAGAGAGGGCTGGATGGATAGATGGAGAGAGGGCTGGATGGATAGATGGAGAGAGGGCTGGATGGATAGATGGAGAGAGGGATGGATGGATAGATGGAGAGAGGGCTGGATGGATAGATGGAGAGAGGGCTGGATGGATAGATGGAGAGAGGGCTGGATGGATAGATGGAGAGAGGGATGGATGGATAGATGGAGAGAGGGATGGATGGATAGATGGAGAGAGGGCTGGATGGATAGATGGAGAGAGGGCTGGATAGATAGATGGAGAGAGGGATGGATGGATAGATGGAGAGAGGGCTGGATAGATAGATGGAGAGAGGGATGGATGGATAGATGAGAGAGGGATGGATGGATAGATGGAGAGAGGGATGGATGGATAGATGGAGAGGGGGATGGATGGAGAGATGGAGGGAGAGATGGAGAGATGGATGGAGAGAGGGAGAGAGGGATGGAGAGAGGGAGAGATGGATGGAGAGAGGGAGAGATGGATGGAGAGAGGGAGAGAGGGATGGAGAGAGGGAGAGATGGATGGAGAGAGGAAGAGATGGAGAGATGGAGAGAGGGAGAGATGGATGGAGAGAGGGAGAGATGGATGGAGAGAGGAAGAGATGGAGAGAGGGATAGATGGAGAGAGGGATGGATGGATGGATGGAGAGATGGAGAGAGGGATAGATGGAGAGATGGAGAGATGGAGAGAGGGATGGATGGAGAGAGGGATAGATGGATAGAGGGATGGATGGATGGATGGAGAGATGGAGAGAGGGATGGATGGATAGATGGAGAGAGGGATGGATAGATAGATGGAGAGAGGGCTGGATGGATAGATGGAGAGAGGGCTGGATGGATAGATGGAGAGAGGGCTGGATGGATAGATGGAGAGAGGGATGGATGGATAGATGGAGAGAGGGCTGGATGGATAGATGGAGAGAGGGATGGATGGATAGATGGAGAGAGGGCTGGATGGATAGATGGAGAGAGGGCTGGATAGATAGATGGAGAGAGGGCTGGATAGATAGATGGAGAGAGGGCTGGATGGATAGATGGAGAGAGGGCTGGATGGATAGATGGAGAGAGGGCTGGATGGATAGATGGAGAGAGGGCTGGATGGATAGATGGAGAGAGGGATGGATGGATGGATAGATGGAGAGAGGGATGGATGGATGGATAGATGGAGAGAGGGCTGGATAGATAGATGGAGAGAGGGCTGGATAGATAGATGGAGAGAGGGATGGATGGATAGATGAGAGAGGGATGGATGGATAGATGGAGAGAGGGATGGATGGATAGATGGAGAGAGGGATGGATGGATAGATGGAGAGAGGGCTGGATGGATAGATGGAGAGAGGGCTGGATGGATAGATGGAGAGAGGGCTGGATGGATAGATGGAGAGAGGGCTGGATGGATAGATGGAGAGAGGGCTGGATGGATAGATGGAGAGAGGGCTG
Source organism: Salmo salar (assembly GCF_965601325.2). NCBI lineage: Eukaryota > Metazoa > Chordata > Actinopteri > Salmoniformes > Salmonidae > Salmo > Salmo salar. Next base: position 14,661,090 of record NC_138307.1, read on the forward strand.
GATGGATAGATGGAGAGAGGGCTGGATGGATAGATGGAGAGAGGGATGGATGGATAGATGGAGAGAGGGATGGATGGATAGATGGAGAGAGGGCTGGATGGATAGATGGAGAGAGGGCTGGATAGATAGATGGAGAGAGGGATGGATGGATAGATGGAGAGAGGGCTGGATAGATAGATGGAGAGAGGGATGGATGGATAGATGAGAGAGGGATGGATGGATAGATGGAGAGAGGGATGGATGGATAGATGGAGAGGGGGATGGATGGAGAGATGGAGGGAGAGATGGAGAGATGGAGGGAGAGAGGGAGAGAGGGATGGAGAGAGGGAGAGATGGATGGAGAGAGGGAGAGATGGATGGAGAGAGGGAGAGATGGATGGAGAGAGGGAGAGAGGGATGGAGAGAGGGAGAGATGGATGGAGAGAGGAAGAGATGGAGAGATGGAGAGAGGGAGAGATGGATGGAGAGAGGGAGAGATGGATGGAGAGAGGAAGAGATGGAGAGAGGGATAGATGGAGAGAGGGATGGATGGATGGATGGAGAGATGGAGAGAGGGATAGATGGAGAGATGGAGAGATGGAGAGAGGGATGGATGGAGAGAGGGATAGATGGATAGAGGGATGGATGGATGGATGGAGAGATGGAGAGAGGGATAGATGGAGAGATGGAGAGATGGAGAGAGGGATGGATGGAGAGAGGGATAGATGGATAGAGGGATGGATGGATGGATGGAGAGATGGAGAGAGGGATGGATGGATAGATGGAGAGAGGGATGGATAGATAGATGGAGAGAGGGCTGGATAGATAGATGGAGAGAGGGCTGGATGGATAGATGGAGAGAGGGCTGGATGGATAGATGGAGAGAGGGATGGATGGATAGATGGAGAGAGGGCTGGATGGATAGATGGAGAGAGGGCTGGATGGATAGATGGAGAGAGGGATGGATGGATAGATGGAGAGAGGGCTGGATGGATAGATGGAGAGAGGGCTGGATGGATAGATGGAGAGAGGGCTGGATAGATAGATGGAGAGAGGGCTGGATGGATAGATGGAGAGAGGGCTGGATGGATAGATGGAGAGAGGGCTGGATGGATAGATGGAGAGAGGGCTGGATGGATAGATGGAGAGAGGGCTGGATGGATAGATGGAGAGAGGGCTGGATGGATAGATGGAGAGAGGGATGGATGGATGGATAGATGGAGAGAGGGCTGGATAGATAGATGGAGAGAGGGATGGATGGATAGATGGAGAGAGGGATGGATGGATAGATGGAGAGGGGAATGGATGGATAGATGGAGAGATGGAGAGATGGATGGAGAGATGGAGAGATGGATGGAGAGAGGGAGAGAGGGATGGAGAGAGGGAAGAGATGGAGAGAGGGAGAGAGGAAGCGATGGAGAGATGGAGAGAGGGAGAGAGGGCTGGATGGATGGAGAGATGGAGAGAGGGCTGGATGGATGGATAGATGGAGAGAGGGCTGGATAGATGGATAGATGGAGAGAGGGCTGATGGATAGATGGAGAGAGGGCTGGATAGATGGATAGATGGAGAGAGGGCTGGATGGATAGATGGAGAGAGGGCTGGATGGATAGATAGGAGAGAGGGCTGGATGGATAGATAGGAGAGAGGGCTGGATAGATAGGAGAGAGGGCTGGATAGATAGGAGAGAGGGCTGGATAGATAGGAGAGAGGGCTGGATAGATAGGAGAGAGGGCTGGATAGATAGGAGAGAGGGATGGATAGATAGGAGAGAGGGATGGACAGATGGAGAGAGGGAGAGAGGGATGGACAGATGGAGAGAGGGAAAGATGGATAGATGGAGAGATGGAGAGATGGATGGAGAGAGGGAGAGAGGGCTGGATAGATGGATAGATGGAGAGAGGGCTGGATGGATAGATGGAGAGAGGGCTGGATGGATAGATGGAGAGAGGGCTGGATGGATAGATGGAGAGAGGGCTGGATGGACAGATGGAGAGAGGGCTGGACGGACAGATGGAGAGAGGGCTGGACGGACAGATGGACAGATGGAGAGAGGGATGGACAGATGGAGAGAGGGATGGACAGATGGAGAGAGGGATGGACAGATGGAGAGAGGGATGGACAGATGGAGAGAGGGATGGACAGATGGAGAGAGGGATGGACAGATGGAGAGAGGGATGGACAGATGGAGAGAGGGATGGACAGATGGAGAGACGGATGGACAGATGGAGAGAGGGATGGACAGATGGACAGATGGAGAGAGGGATGGACGGATGGACAGATGGAGAGAGGGATGGACGGATGGACAGATGGAGAGAGGGATGGACGGATGGACAGATGGAGAGAGGGATGGACGGATGGACAGATGGAGAGAGGGATGGACGGATGGACAGATGGAGAGAGGGATGGACGGATGGACAGATGGAGAGAGGGATGGACGGATGGACAGATGGAGAGAGGGATGGACGGATGGACAGATGGAGAGAGGGATGGACGGATGGACAGATGGAGAGAGGGATGGACGGATGGACAGATGGAGAGAGGGATGGACGGATGGACAGATGGAGAGAGGGATGGACGGATGGACAGATGGAGAGAGGGATGGACGGATGGACAGATGGAGAGAGGGATGGACGGATGGACAGATGGAGAGAGGGATGGACGGATGGACAGATGGAGAGAGGGATGGACGGATGGACAGATGGAGAGAGGGATGGACGGATGGACAGATGGAGAGAGGGATGGACGGATGGACAGATGGAGAGAGGGATGGACGGATGGACAGATGGAGAGAGGGATGGACGGATGGACAGATGGAGAGAGGGATGGACGGATGGACAGATGGAGAGAGGGATGGACGGATGGACAGATGGAGAGAGGGATGGACGGATGGACAGATGGAGAGAGGGATGGACGGATGGACAGATGGAGAGAGGGATGGACGGATGGACAGATGGAGAGAGGGATGGACGGATGGACAGATGGAGAGAGGGATGGACGGATGGACAGATGGAGAGAGGGATGGACGGATGGACAGATGGAGAGAGGGATGGACGGATGGACAGATGGAGAGAGGGATGGACGGATGGACAGATGGAGAGAGGGATGGACGGATGGACAGATGGAGAGAGGGATGGACGGATGGACAGATGGAGAGAGGGATGGACGGATGGACAGATGGAGAGAGGGATGGACGGATGGACAGATGGAGAGAGGGATGGACGGATGGACAGATGGAGAGAGGGATGGACGGATGGACAGATGGAGAGAGGGATGGACGGATGGACAGATGGAGAGAGGGATGGACGGATGGACAGATGGAGAGAGGGATGGACGGATGGACAGATGGAGAGAGGGATGGACGGATGGACAGATGGAGAGAGGGATGGACGGATGGACAGATGGAGAGAGGGATGGACGGATGGACAGATGGAGAGAGGGATGGACGGATGGACAGATGGAGAGAGGGATGGACGGATGGACAGATGGAGAGAGGGATGGACGGATGGACAGATGGAGAGAGGGATGGACGGATGGACAGATGGAGAGAGGGATGGACGGATGGACAGATGGAGAGAGGGATGGACGGATGGACAGATGGAGAGAGGGATGGACGGATGGACAGATGGAGAGAGGGATGGACGGATGGACAGATGGAGAGAGGGATGGACGGATGGACAGATGGAGAGAGGGATGGACGGATGGACAGATGGAGAGAGGGATGGACGGATGGACAGATGGAGAGAGGGATGGACGGATGGACAGATGGAGAGAGGGATGGACGGATGGACAGATGGAGAGAGGGATGGACGGATGGACAGATGGAGAGAGGGATGGACGGATGGACAGATGGAGAGAGGGATGGACGGATGGACAGATGGAGAGAGGGATGGACGGATGGACAGATGGAGAGAGGGATGGACGGATGGACAGATGGAGAGAGGGATGGACGGATGGACAGATGGAGAGAGGGATGGACGGATGGACAGATGGAGAGAGGGATGGACGGATGGACAGATGGAGAGAGGGATGGACGGATGGACAGATGGAGAGAGGGATGGACGGATGGACAGATGGAGAGAGGGATGGACGGATGGACAGATGGAGAGAGGGATGGACGGATGGACAGATGGAGAGAGGGATGGACGGATGGACAGATGGAGAGAGGGATGGACGGATGGACAGATGGAGAGAGGGATGGACGGATGGACAGATGGAGAGAGGGATGGACGGATGGACAGATGGAGAGAGGGATGGACGGATGGACAGATGGAGAGAGGGATGGACGGATGGACAGATGGAGAGAGGGATGGACGGATGGACAGAGGGATGGACGGATGGACAGATGGAGAGAGGGATGGACGGATGGACAGAGGGATGGACGGATGGACAGATGGAGAGAGGGATGGACGGATGGACAGATGGAGAGAGGGATGGACGGATGGACAGATGGACAGATGGAGAGAGGGATGGACGGATGGACAGATGGAGAGAGGGATGGACGGATGGACAGATGGACAGATGGAGAGAGGGATGGACGGATGGACAGATGGAGAGAGGGATGGACGGATGGAGAGAGGGATGGACGGATGGAGAGAGGGATGGACGGATGGACAGATGGAGAGAGGGATGGACGGATGGACAGATGGAGAGAGGGATGGACGGATGGACAGATGGAGAGAGGGATGGACGGATGGACAGATGGAGAGAGGGATGGACGGATGGACAGATGGAGAGAGGGATGGACGGATGGACAGATGGAGAGAGGGATGGACGGATGGACAGATGGAGAGAGGGATGGACGGATGGACAGATGGAGAGAGGGATGGACGGATGGACAGATGGAGAGAGGGATGGACGGATGGACAGATGGAGAGAGGGATGGACGGATGGACAGATGGAGAGAGGGATGGACGGATGGACAGAGGGATGGACGGATGGACAGATGGAGAGAGGGATGGACGGATGGACAGATGGAGAGAGGGATGGACGGATGGACAGATGGACAGATGGAGAGAGGGATGGACGGATGGACAGATGGAGAGAGGGATGGACGGATGGACGAGGGATGGACAGGATGGAGAGAGGGATGGACGGATGGACAGATGGAGAGAGGGATGGACGGATGGACAGATGGAGAGAGGGATGGACGGATGGACAGATGGAGAGAGGGATGGACGGATGGACAGATGGAGAGAGGGATGGACGGATGGACAGATGGAGAGAGGGATGGACGGATGGACAGATGGAGAGAGGGATGGACGGATGGACAGATGGAGAGAGGGATGGACGGATGGACAGATGGAGAGAGGGATGGACGGATGGACAGATGGAGAGAGGGATGGACAGATGGAGAGAGGGATGGACAGATGGAGAGAGGGATGGACAGATGGAGAGAGGGATGGACAGATGGAGAGAGGGATGGACGGATGGACAGATGGAGAGAGGGATGGACGGATGGACAGATGGAGAGAGGGATGGACGGATGGACAGATGGAGAGAGGGATGGACGGATGGAGAGAGGGATGGACGGATGGAGAGAGGGATGGACGGATGGAGAGAGGGATGGACGGATGGAGAGAGGGATGGAGAGAGGGATGGAGAGAGGGATGGACGGATGGAGAGAGGGATGGAGAGAGGGATGGACGGATGGAGAGAGGGATGGACGGATGGAGAGAGGGATGGACGGATGGACAGATGGAGAGAGGGATGGACGGATGGACAGATGGAGAGAGGGATGGACGGATGGACAGATGGAGAGAGGGATGGACGGATGGACAGATGGAGAGAGGGATGGACGGATGGACAGATGGAGAGAGGGATGGACGGATGGACAGATGGAGAGAGGGATGGACGGATGGACAGATGGAGAGAGGGATGGACGGATGGACAGATGGAGAGAGGGATGGACGGATGGACAGATGGAGAGAGGGATGGACGGATGGACAGATGGAGAGAGGGATGGACGGATGGACAGATGGAGAGAGGGATGGACGGATGGACAGATGGAGAGAGGGATGGACGGATGGACAGATGGAGAGAGGGATGGACGGATGGACAGATGGAGAGAGGGATGGACGGATGGACAGATGGAGAGAGGGATGGACGGATGGACAGATGGAGAGAGGGATGGACGGATGGACAGATGGAGAGAGGGATGGACGGATGGACAGATGGAGAGAGGGATGGACGGATGGACAGATGGAGAGAGGGATGGACGGATGGACAGATGGAGAGAGGGATGGACGGATGGACAGATGGAGAGAGGGATGGACGGATGGACAGATGGAGAGAGGGACGGACGGATGGAGAGAGGGATGGACAGATGGACGGACGGATGGAGAGAGGGATGGACAGATGGACAGATGGAGAGAGGGATGGACGGATGGACAGATGGAGAGAGGGATGGACGGATGGACAGATGGAGAGAGGGATGGACGGATGGACAGATGGAGAGAGGGATGGACGGATGGACAGATGGAGAGAGGGATGGACGGATGGACAGATGGAGAGAGGGATGGACGGATGGACAGATGGAGAGAGGGATGGACGGATGGACAGATGGAGAGAGGGATGGACGGATGGACAGATGGAGAGAGGGATGGACGGATGGACAGATGGAGAGAGGGATGGACGGATGGACAGATGGAGAGAGGGATGGACGGATGGACAGATGGAGAGAGGGATGGACGGATGGACAGATGGAGAGAGGGATGGACGGATGGACAGATGGAGAGAGGGATGGACGGATGGACAGATGGAGAGAGGGATGGACGGATGGACAGATGGAGAGAGGGATGGACGGATGGACAGATGGAGAGAGGGATGGACGGATGGACAGATGGAGAGAGGGATGGACGGATGGACAGATGGAGAGAGGGATGGACGGATGGACAGATGGAGAGAGGGATGGACGGATGGACAGATGGAGAGAGGGATGGACGGATGGACAGATGGAGAGAGGGATGGATGGATGGACAGATGGAGAGAGGGATGGATGGATGGACAGATGGAGAGAGGGATGGATGGATGGACAGATGGAGAGAGGGATGGATGGATGGACAGATGGAGAGAGGGATGGATGGATGGACAGATGGAGAGAGGGATGGATGGATGGACAGATGGAGAGAGGGATGGATGGATGGACAGATGGAGAGAGGGATGGATGGATGGACAGATGGAGAGAGGGATGGATGGATGGACAGATGGAGAGAGGGATGGATGGATGGACAGATGGAGAGAGGGATGGATGGATGGACAGATGGAGAGAGGGATGGATGGATGGACAGATGGAGAGAGGGATGGATGGATGGACAGATGGAGAGAGGGATGGATGGATGGACAGATGGAGAGAGGGATGGATGGATGGACAGATGGAGAGAGGGATGGATGGATGGACAGATGGAGAGAGGGATGGATGGATGGACAGATGGAGAGAGGGATGGATGGATGGACAGATGGAGAGAGGGATGGATGGATGGACAGATGGAGAGAGGGATGGATGGATGGACAGATGGAGAGAGGGATGGATGGATGGACAGATGGAGAGAGGGATGGATGGATGGACAGATGGAGAGAGGGATGGATGGATGGACAGATGGAGAGAGGGATGGATGGATGGACAGATGGAGAGAGGGATGGATGGATGGACAGATGGAGAGAGGGATGGATGGATGGACAGATGGAGAGAGGGATGGATGGATGGACAGATGGAGAGAGGGATGGATGGATGGACAGATGGAGAGAGGGATAGAGGGATGGACGGATGGAGAGAGGGCTGGATGGATGGACAGATGGAGAGAGGGCTGGATGGATGGATGGATAGATGGAGAGAGGGCTGGATGGATGGACAGATGGAGAGAGGGCTGGATGGATGGACAGATGGAGAGAGGGATGGATGGATGGACAGATGGAGAGAGGGATGGATGGATGGACAGATGGAGAGAGGGATGGATGGATGGACAGATGGAGAGAGGGATGGATGGATGGACAGATGGAGAGAGGGATGGATGGATGGACAGATGGAGAGAGGGATGGATGGATGGACAGATGGAGAGAGGGATGGATGGATGGACAGATGGAGAGAGGGATGGATGGATGGACAGATGGAGAGAGGGATGGATGGATGGACAGATGGAGAGAGGGATGGATGGATGGACAGATGGAGAGAGGGATAGAGGGATGGACGGATGGAGAGAGGGCTGGATGGATGGACAGATGGAGAGAGGGCTGGATGGATGGATGGATAGATGGAGAGAGGGCTGGATGGATGGACAGATGGAGAGAGGGATGGATGGATGGACAGATGGAGAGAGGGATGGATGGATGGACAGATGGAGAGAGGGATGGATGGATGGACAGATGGAGAGAGGGATAGAGGGATGGACGGATGGAGAGAGGGCTGGATGGATGGACAGATGGAGAGAGGGCTGGATGGATGGATGGATAGATGGAGAGAGGGCTGGATGGATGGACAGATGGAGAGAGGGATGGATGGATGGACAGATGGAGAGAGGGATGGATGGATGGACAGATGGAGAGAGGGATGGATGGATGGACAGATGGAGAGAGGGATGGATGGATGGACAGATGGAGAGAGGGATGGATGGATGGATGGACAGATGGAGAGAGGGATGGATGGATGGATGGACAGATGGAGAGAGGGATGGATGGATGGACAGATGGAGAGAGGGATGGATGGATGGACAGATGGAGAGAGGGATGGATGGATGGACAGATGGAGAGAGGGATGGATGGATGGACAGATGGAGAGAGGGATGGATGGATGGACAGATGGAGAGAGGGATGGATGGATGGACAGATGGAGAGAGGGATGGATGGATGGACAGATGGAGAGAGGGATGGATGGATGGACAGATGGAGAGAGGGATGGATGGATGGACAGATGGAGAGAGGGATGGATGGATGGACAGATGGAGAGAGGGATGGATGGATGGACAGATGGAGAGAGGGATGGATGGATGGACAGATGGAGAGAGGGATAGAGGGATGGACGGATGGAGAGAGGGCTGGATGGATGGACAGATGGAGAGAGGGCTGGATGGATGGATGGATAGATGGAGAGAGGGCTGGATGGATGGATGGATAGATGGAGAGAGGGCTGGATGGATGGATGGATAGATGGAGAGAGGGCTGGATGGATGGATGGATAGATGGAGAGAGGGCTGGATGGATGGATGAATAGATGGAGAGAGGGCTGGATGGATGGATGAATAGATGGAGAGAGGGCTGGATGGATGGATGAATAGATGGAGAGAGGGCTGGATGGATGGATGAATAGATGGAGAGAGGGCTGGATGGATGGATGAATAGATGGAGAGAGGGCTGGATGGATGGATGAATAGATGGAGAGAGGGCTGGATGGATGGATGAATAGATGGAGAGAGGGCTGGATGGATGGATGAATAGATGGAGAGAGGGCTGGATGGATGGATGAATAGATGGAGAGAGGGCTGGATGGATGGATGAATAGATGGAGAGAGGGCTGGATGGATAGATGGAGAGAGGGCTGGATGGATAGATGGAGAGAGGGCTGGATGGATGGATGGATAGATGGAGAGAGGGCTGGATGGATGGATGGATAGATGGAGAGAGGGCTGGATGGATGGATGGATAGATGGAGAGAGGGCTGGATGGATGGATGGATAGAGGGCTGGATGGATAGATGGAGAGAGGGATGGATGGATAGATGGAGAGAGGGATAGATGGAGAGAGGGATGGATAGATGGAGAGAGGGATGGATGGATAGATGGAGAGAGGGATGGATGGATAGATGGAGAGAGGGATGGATGGATAGATGGAGAGAGGGATGGATGGATAGATGGAGAGAGGGCTGGATGGATGGATAGATGGAGAGAGGGCTGGATGGATGGATAGATGGAGAGAGGGCTGGATGGATGGATAGATGGAGAGAGGGCTGGATGGATGGATAGATGGAGAGAGGGCTGGATGGATGGATAGATGGAGAGAGGGCTGGATGGATGGATAGATGGAGAGAGGGCTGGATGGATAGATGGAGAGAGGGCTGGATGGATAGAGGGCTGGATGGATAGAGGGCTGGATGGATAGAGGGAGAGAGGGATGGATGGATAGATGGAGAGAGGGATGGATGGATAGATGGAGAGAGGGATGGATGGATAGATGGAGAGAGGGATGGATGGATGGATGGAGAGATGGATGGATGGATAGATGGAGAGAGGGCTGGATGGATAGATGGAGAGAGGGCTGGATGGAGAGAGGGCTGGATGGAGAGAGGGATGATGGCTGGAGAGAGGGATGATGGCTGGAGAGAGGGATGATGGCTGGAGAGAGGGATGATGGCTGGATGGAGAGAGGGATGATGGCTGGATGGAGAGAGGGATGATGGCTGGATGGAGAGAGGGATGATGGCTGGATGGAGAGAGGGATGATGGCTGGATGGAGAGAGGGATGATGGCTGGATGGAGAGAGGGATGATGGCTGGATGGAGAGAGGGATGATGGCTGGATGGAGAGAGGGATGATGGCTGGATGGAGAGAGGGATGATGGCTGGATGGAGAGAGGGATGATGGCTGGATGGAGAGAGGGATGATGGCTGGATGGAGAGAGGGATGATGGCTGGATGGAGAGAGGGATGATGGCTGGATGGAGAGAGGGATGATGGCTGGATGGAGAGAGGGATGATGGCTGGATGGAGAGAGGGATGATGGCTGGATGGAGAGAGGGATGATGGCTGGATGGAGAGAGGGATGATGGCTGGATGGAGAGAGGGATGATGGCTGGATGGAGAGAGGGATGATGGCTGGATGGAGAGAGGGATGATGGCTGGATGGAGAGAGGGATGATGGCTGGATGGAGAGAGGGATGATGGCTGGATGGAGAGAGGGATGGATGGCTGGATGGAGAGAGGGATGGATGGATAGATGGAGAGAGGGATGGATGGATAGATGGAGAGAGGGATGGATGGATAGATGGAGAGAGGGATGGATGGATAGATGGAGAGGGGGATGGATGGATAGATGGAGAGGGGGATGGATGGATAGATGGAGAGGGATGGATGGATAGATGGAGAGGGATGGATGGAGAGATGGAGAGGGATGGATGGAGAGATGGATGGAGAGATGGATGGAGAGATGGATGGAGAGATGGATGGAGAGAGGGAGAGATGGATAGATGGAGAGAGGGAGAGATGGATAGAGGGAGAGATGGATAGATGGAGAGAGGGATAGATGGATAGAGGGATGATGGCTGGATGGAGAGAGGGATGATGGCTGGATGGAGAGAGGGATGATGGCTGGATGGAGAGAGGGATGGATGGATGGATGGAGAGAGGGATGGATGGATAGATGGAGAGAGGGATGGATGGATAGATGGAGAGAGGGATGGATGGATAGATGGAGAGAGGGATGGATGGATAGATGGAGAGGGGGATGGATGGATAGATGGAGAGGGGGATGGATGGATAGATGGAGAGGGATGGATGGAGAGATGGAGAGGGATGGATGGAGAGATGGATGGAGAGATGGATGGAGAGATGGATGGAGAGAGGGAGAGATGGATAGATGGAGAGAGGGAGAGATGGATAGAGGGAGAGATGGATAGATGGAGAGAGGGATAGATGGATAGATGGAGAGAGGGATAGATGGAGAGATGGAGAAAGGGATGGATGGATAGATAGATGGAGAAAGGGATGGATGGATGGATAGATGGAGAGAGGGCTGGATGGATAGATGGAGAGAGGGCTGGATGGATGGATAGATGGAGAGAGGGCTGGATGGATAGAGGGCTGGATGGATAGATGGATAGATGGAGAGAGGGCTGGATGGATAGATGGAGAGAGGGCTGGATGGATAGATGGATAGATGGAGAGAGGGCTGGATGGATAGATGGATAGATGGAGAGAGGGCTGGATGGATAGAGGGAGAGAGGGATGGATAGAGGGAGAGAGGGATGGATGGATAGATGGAGAGAGGGATGGATGGATGGATGGAGAGAGGGATGGATGGATGGATAGATGGAGAGAGGGAGGGCTGGATGGATAGATGGATAGAGGGCTGGATGGATAGATGGAGAGAGGGCTGGATGGATAGATGGAGAGAGGGATGGATAGATGGATAGATGAGAGAGGGATGGATGGATAGATGGAGAGAGGGCTGGATGGAGAGAGGGCTGGATGGAGAGAGGGCTGGATGGAGAGAGGGCTGGATGGAGAGAGGGCTGGATGGAGAGAGGGCTGGATGGAGAGAGGGCTGGATGGAGAGAGGGCTGGATGGAGAGAGGGCTGGATGGAGAGAGGGCTGGATGGAGAGAGGGCTGGATGGATTGGAGAGAGGGCTGGATGGATAGAGGGCTGGATGGATAGAGGGCTGGATGGAGAGAGGGCTGGATGGATAGATGGAGAGAGGGCTGGATGGATAGATGGAGAGAGGGCTGGATGGATAGATGGAGAGAGGGCTGGATAGAGAGAGGGCTGGATAGAGAGAGGGCTGGATGGAGAGAGGGCTGGATGGAGAGAGGGCTGGATGGAGAGAGGGCTGGATGGAGAGAGGGCTGGATGGAGAGAGATGGATGGAGAGAGATGGATGGAGAGAGAGATGATGGCTGGATGGAGACAGGGATGATGGCTGGATGGAGAGAGGGATGATGGATAGATGGAGAGAGGGATGGATGGATAGATGGAGAGGGATGGATGGAGAGATGGAGAGATGGATGGAGAGAGGGAGAGAGAGATGGAGAGAGGGAGAGATGGATGGAGAGAGGGAGAGATGGATGGAGAGAGGGCTGGATGGAGAGAGGGCTGGATGGAGAGAGGGCTGGATGGAGAGAGAGATGGATGGAGAGAGGGATGATGGCTGGATGGAGAGAGGGATGATGGCTGGATGGAGAGAGGGATGATGGATAGATGGAGAGAGGGATGATGGATAGATGGAGAGGGATGATGGATAGATGGAGAGGGATGATGGATAGATGGAGAGAGGGATGGATGGAGAGATGGAGAGGGATGGATGGAGAGATGGAGAGATGGATGGAGAGAGGGAGAGAGAGATGGAGAGAGGGAGAGATGGATGGAGAGAGGGAGAGATGGATGGAGAGAGGGAGAGAGGGATGGATGGATGGATGATAGATGGATAGAGGGATGGATGGATGGATGGAGAGATGGAGAGAGGGATGGATGGATGGATAGATAGATGGAGAGAGGGATGGATGGATGGATAGATAGATGGAGAGAGGGATGGATGGATGGATAGATAGATGGAGAGAGGGATGGATGGATGGATAGATAGATGGAGAGAGGGATGGATGGATGGATAGATAGATGGAGAGAGGGATGGATGGATGGATAGATAGATGGAGAGAGGGATGGATGGATGGATAGATGGAGAGAGGGATGGATGGATAGATGGAGAGAGGGATGGATGGATAGATGGAGAGAGGGATGGATGGATAGATGGAGAGAGGGATGGATGGATAGATGGAGAGAGGGATGGATGGATAGATGGAGAGAGGGATGGATGGATAGATGGAGAGAGGGATGGATGGATAGATGGAGAGAGGGATGGATGGATAGATGGAGAGAGGGATGGATAGATAGATGGAGAGAGGGATAGATGGAGAGAGGGATGGATGGATAGATGGAGAGAGGGATGGATGGATAGATGGAGAGAGGGATGGATGGATGGATAGAGGGATGGATGGATAGATGGAGAGAGGGATGGATGGATAGATGGAGAGAGGGATGGATGGATAGATGGAGAGAGGGATGGATGGATAGATGGAGAGAGGGATGGATGGATAGATGGAGAGAGGGATGGATGGATAGATGGAGAGAGGGATGGATGGATAGATGGAGAGAGGGATGGATGGATAGATGGAGAGAGGGCTGGATTGATCGATGGAGGGATCGATGGAGGGATCGATGGAGAGAGGGATAGAGGGATGGAGGGATGGACGGAGAGAGGGATGGACGGAGAGAGGGATGGACGGAGAGAGGGATGGACGGAGAGAGGGATGGACGGAGAGAGGGATGGACGGAGAGAGGGATGGACGGAGAGAGGGATGGACGGAGAGAGGGATGGACGGAGAGAGGGATGGACGGAGAGAGGGATGGACGGAGAGAGGGATGGACGGAGAGAGGGATGGACGGAGAGAGGGATGGACGGAGAGAGGGATGGATAGCTGGAGAAAAGACACACCTCATCCAGTTGGAGTGAGTGTCTCTCTTGCCATCAATGTACTCGTCCCTCTGCTTGCTTTTGTAGATCTGAGGACCAATTGTATCTCAGCAGTTATTTCACTCAGCCAATCAGCACTTGGTGTTGAGCTTTAATCAGACAGATCGACAGACAGAGAGAGACAGACAGAGACTAGAGGTCGACCGATTAATTGGAATGGCCGATTAATTAGGGCCGATTTCAAGTTTTCGTAACAATCGGTAATCGGTATTTTTGGCCACCGATTTGCCGATTAAAAAAAAAAAAAAACGTTATTTAACTAGGCAAGTCAGTTAAGAACACATTCTTATTTTCAATGACGGCCTCGGAACGGTGGGTTAACTGCCTTGTTCAGGGGCAGAACGACAGATTTTTACCTTATCAGCTTGGGGACGCAAGCTTACGTTAACTAGCCCAACACTCTAACCACCTGCTTTACGTTGCCAAGGTAAGTTGCTAGCTAGCATTAAACTTATCTTATAAAAAACAATCAATCAATCATAAACACTAGTTAACTACACATGGTTGATGATATTACTAGTTTATCTAGCCTGTCCTGCTTTGCATATAATCGATGTGGTGCGCATTTGCGTCTTTGCTCTGACGTGTAGCTAACCATAAACATCAATGTCTTTCTTTAAATCAATACACAAGTATATATTTTTAAACCTGCATATTTAGTTAATATTGCCCGCTAACATGAATTTCTTTTAACTAGGGAAAATGTGTCACTTCTCTTGCAAACAGAGTCAGGGTATATGCAGCAGTTTGGGCCGCCTGGCTTGTTGCGAACTGTGTGAAGACTATTTCTTAGTAACAAAGACGGCCAACTTCGCCAAACGGGGGAAGATTTAACAAAAACACATTTGCGAAAAAAAGCACAATCGTTGCACGACTGAACCTAACCATTAACATCAATGCCTTTCTTAAAATCAATACACAGAAGTATATATTGTGAAACCTGCATATTTAGCTAAAAGAAATCCAGGTTAGCAGGCAATATTAACCAGGTGAAATTGTGTCAGTTCTCTTGCGTTCGTTGCACGCAGAATCAGGGTATACAGAATCTGGCTCGTTGCGAACTAATTTGCCAGAATTTTACAGAACTATGAAATAACATTGTAGGTTGTGCAATGTAACAGGAATATTTAGACTTATGTCACCTGTTAGATAAAATACGGAACGGTTCCGTATGTCACTGAAAGAATAATGTTTTCAAGATGATAGTTTCCGGATTTGACCATATTAATGACCTAAGGTTTATTATATTATAATTAAGTCTATGATTTGATATTTGATAGAGCAGTCTGACTGAGCGGTGGTAGGCAGCAGCAGGCTCGTAATAGTCAAAGGTATATGGTTTAGAGAGAAATAGTCGACGCGTCATAATTCCTGTAATAACTTGCGGCTGAACTTGAAAGGGGTTCCTTCGTTATTTTACCGTTCATGTCTTCCATAGAGAATGTCTTGATCTACTTCAAATAAGGTCTGTGTTTTGTGCTTAAACCGCCTCGGCGTTTTGATACCCGTGTAAATCTCACTAGGTAACCTTTGTCAACATATTTTCATAAATCCACTCTACAAAAAAAATTATCTTCGCTTATATTGATCAGAGTTATATCCTATGGATATCTACACAGTTATAAAATTGGCAAGGTGGTGTAAGCCTAAACCAAACACAGACCTTATTTTCAGTTAATCTAAAAATATCCTATGGAATAAATGAAGGAACCGCTTTTCAGATTTTGCTAGAAGGTGTCATGGGAATTGTGACTCGCACTTTGGTAGTCAATTCATACCATGCCCATTATTAAAATAGGATTTCCTGCATATAGAAATTACAGTTTTTGTTTTCAGCATTCATCACAGGTAACTTAAACTCTATTTTTATTATTCAAACAGTTGAGAGTATTTGTCTCCTAAGCAGACTCTTCAGTATCGTTGTCACTTCAGAGCTGTGTGTGATATATATATATATATATATATATATATATATATATATAGGTCCTAAGTGATGTCAATCACTCGAGTCAAAAGCTGTGCTGTAAACAGTGACGTCAATAAACTTGGCTTACTGTTTTTAAACTTGTCTATTTTTCTTGGGGTGAGGGTGATTTACAAATACATGGGTTTATTATATTTATCAATAGGTGGCCAGACTTTAACAAAAAGTGGAGATAAGTTAACCAACTGGCTGCAGAGCCAAGAAGACGACAGCCATTTTGTCCCAAAACATCTCTGCAGTGTCGAGATACAACATTCATAACCTGGAGTAAAAAGTCTGTTTACACTTTCCATAAATAAATAAATATATATTTATTTATATATATATAAATATTTATTTATATATATATTTATTTATATATATATAAATATTTATTTATATATATATAAATATTTATTTATATATATATATATATATATATTATATATATTTATATTTATATATATATATTATATATTTATATATATATATAAATATATATAAATATAAATATATATAAATATAAATATAAATATATATATAATATATATATATATAAATATATATATATATAAATATATATATATATAAATAAATATATATATATATATAAATAAATAAATATATATATATATAAATAAATAAATAAATAAATAAATATATATATATAAATAAATATATATATATAATAAATAAATAAATAAATAAATAAATAAATAAATAAATAAATAAATAAATACACACACACACACACACACAAAAAAAACATAAATCGGCCGATTAATCGGTAGCGGCTTTTTTGGCCCTACAATAATCGGTATCGGCGGTGAAAAATCATAATCGGTCGACCTCTAACAGAGACAAAGACAGACTCCTCTCACCACCCAGGAGTATCCACTCTCCATGTCCAGCTCCTTGTCTGTGAGTTCTCCTTCATACGGTCCGTAGTGCGTCCCTTGGGTCACGCTGTGTCCGTGGTTGAAGACCCCCAGCCCAGCTCCAGGGATGGCTGATGTCCTAACCTCCAGGCCGGGCGGCAGGGTGAGTCTGGCCCTGTCTGGGGCCCCCAGGGGGGCAGGGGTGTCTGGGATGAAGAGGGGGGGACCGTGGAGCTCACACTCCTCGATGAAGAAAGACTTGCACTCCTCACAGACTGATAGATATGAAAAACAGCACATTCTCTACACAATATACAAACGAGTTACAGGATTGTATCATGTTTATGCTAGCCAGTAGATAAAACAAGACATTAGGGGCAATTTAACCAAATATCACAAAAATACTGCATCTATAAAGACCTTAAAAACAGGTTCATGAAGGTTTCACATAGAGATACACTGTATTTAGATGGAGACTCACAGAAGTACTCTTCATCTCTCAGCTCCTCTTCCTCAGTATAGCCAACTCTGGCTCTGCTGCGGAGGTTCATCTGCCTTAGCCACGCCCTCTTCATCTGCTCTGACACGCACACTGGGTCCTGTAAGGAGAGGAGGAAATGGTTACAGAGTAGCAACAGTGGTGTGGCTCACACCTGAGTAGAGTTGTTTACTCAGACATGTTTTACTACTGATTACTAAATACTTATCTTCATGGAATTAGTCAACATGAATAAAATATCCTCTCCCTCCCTCCTCACTCACCCTGTGAGAGCTGCTGGGTGTGCGCTCTCCTTCACTCCCGCTCTCCTCCTCTCCCCCACTCTTCCACTCTGATTCCATCCCTCCTTCTTTTCCTCTCTCCTTTTCTCCGTCTCTCTCTTCGTTCAGCGGCTCCTGTTTCTCCTCTTCTCCCTCTCTTTCCTTCTCTTTCTTTGTCTTCCGCTCCGTCTCGTCCCTACTCTCTCTCTCCTCTCCTTCTCTCTCTCCAGTCAGCTCATCCAGGTGAGGTTGTCCTGAAGGTTCTCTTCCCATTTTGTGACTGTCCCAGTCAGTCCACATCCAGGTGTAAGTACGTGTCACCACCGGTCCTCTGCTCAGCTGGGGTCTGGCTGGGGTCGAGGGGTTAGATCTTGTGGTTACCTGTGTAGCAGTGGGCGTGGCTGAGGTTGGGGTCACCTCTGAGCTAGTCGAGGTTTTAGGTGTGGCTGTGGTGTCAGAACGTTTGGTTCTGGTTGGTGATGAGTTTAAGGTCTGTGTCTCGGTAGGGGATAAGGTCTCTGTGTTGAGGGTTTTGGTTGAGGCTGAGATAGCAGGTGAGATATAGGACCCTGTAGTCAATAATGTTTTAGGTGTTCTGGACTGAGGGGGTTTAGATGTGCAGGCTATAGAAGGTGTTCTGGACTGAGGGGGTTTAGATGTGCAGGCTATAGAAGGTGGTCTGGACTGAGGGGGTTTAGATGTGCAGGCTATAGAAGGTGTTCTGGACTCATTCTCCCTTCTCCTTTGAGTTTTACCCTGGTGTTGTCTCTCCAGGTGAGAGGTCCATTCTTCCTCCACTGTGTCACTGGGTCCTTGTGGGGGCGGTCTGCGCTCTCTCTTCCTCCCCTCCGGCCATGCATCATAAATACAGGGACCAGCGGCTGCAGACCTGAGGTGTATTCAGAGAGGTGGCACAATCTTAACTTTCCACATAGAAAAATAATGAATAGATCACGATTCCCTGATCTACCTGACAGACAATTATAATCTGTTCTACACAACACATTTCTATCTGTGGCTAATGTCCTGAAACAAGCCCCTGAGGAACAACAGAGAGCATTATCCTTCATCACAATAGTCATGGCCTCATAGAGATATATAGTACCTATAGCCAACATGGCCAAGTGGTTCCTCTTCATGTTTCTGTAGCGCTTTTTCTCCCATTCCGCCAAACTGGTCCATTTGCTCTGAGAAAATACACATTCATCTCCTCACAGTCATCCTAAGAGTTAGCACAATACAGGTGTGCACACAGACAGAAATAGCATCGGCCTAGTTTACTTTTAATAAGCACCAATACATCTGAGACTTAATAGATGTTAGAAAACAAATTGACGTTTGTGCTACATGCTAAAGTTATGCCTACTGTTGTCCATGTTGAACCTCACGTCATCACTAGAAGTCATCTCTCCGCCGGTGTAGCACGTGTTCGCCTATCGGTCCTCCGCCAGTGTTGCCAACTTAGCGACGTTGTCGCTATATTTAGCGAGTATTCAGACCCCTCTAGCGACACATTTTCAAAAAAGCGACAAATCTAGCGACTTTTTCTGGTGTTATTGGAGACTTTTGGAGACTCTGACGTGAAAGCACATATCGTTCTTACTCTTCTCAACGAGCAGCGGGTGCTACTGCGGGTCCCACCCCGTGTTGCGAACTCATTTTCAGAGTAAGTTGCTAGACGCAGGGTGATTAGGTGCTAAATGACGTTGGCATGTCATTGCGTGGTAACGTAAAACTGCGTCATTACGTAGGATACACAATAACGTTACTCAAGTTGACTGGCCATCAGCAAAAAATATGATTTGACATTTGTTCAGGTACAGACTCCCACTCTTTTCTGTACATTTTTGATTGAGGCATGTTGATTGATGTAAGTTCTGTTCAAGATCAAACATTCGTGACCAACTATATTCGTTGGGTTTGGCTCGTCGAACCCGTACTACTGCAGTCAGCCAACAATGATTTGCAATTTACTGAAATTGCTGCTGGCCTGCTGCTGACGTCACTCACAATGCACTTTTGCAGCCAGGCACGTGTGTTGTGACTGTGTGTGATAGAGAAATCGTTTTTGTGCCATTTAGAGGGGAAATGCGTGCATTTTAGCGTTTTAGTCACTTTTCAAAAGTTTCTAAAAGTTCCAAATACATTTTTTAAAAGTAGCTAAATGTGTTGCTAGGTGCTGTTTGAAAAGGGTAGTCTGAAAAGTATTCTTGTTGCCAGGGTAGTCTGAAAAGTTGCTAAGTCTAGCAACAAAATTGTTAAGTTGGCATCACTGGTCCCACCCCCGTCCCAAAGCACTCACATACGGCCCAGTCCTCCGCAGCGGTCCCGACCAACTGCAGTCAGAGCAGGAGATGTTCACCACTCCGCGTCCAGACTGCAAATGAATCGCGCATGCGGGAAGCCGCCACTGGCTGATCCCGCCCTGGCTTACATAAATATATATTTTTTTTACTTGAATTAGGGCAGACTAGTTACCATAATTTTCTCACATTGCCATTGACAGTTTTTCTATTGTCTATTTTTGGTCCATTTAGATTGTTAATGTAAATTGTATACTACGTTTTAAAAAAATGTTATGGTTAAAAATTGTAATGTTTTACTGTGACTTGTACAGTCGTGGCCAAAAGTTTTAAGAATGACACAAATATTAATTTTCAACGTTTGCTGCTTCAGTGTCTTTAGATATTTTTGTCAGATGTTACTATGGAATACTGAAGTATAATTACAAGCATTTCTGTAAGGGGTGCGTACTGGCGGCAGAGAAGTCAGGCGCAGGAGAGCAAAAGCTGTGTTTACAACGGCGCAGTTTAATAATAAAACCACCGGAAACAGAACAATCAATAAATGGGTACAAAACCCGTTGCACACCAGACATAATGTGCACAAGCACTTACAATAAACAATTCCGGACAAGGACATGGGGGGGAACAGAGGGTTAAATACACAACATGTAATGATGGAATTGAAACCAGGTGTGTGGGAAGACAAAACAAATGGAAAACGAAAAGTAGATCGATGATGCCTTGAAGACCGCCGAACGCCGCCCGAACTAGGAGAGGCACCGACTTCGGCAGAAGTCGTGACAATTTCATAAGTGTCAAAGGCTTTTATTGACAATTACATGAAGTTGCCTTAGAGTCAATATTTGCAGTGTTGAACCTTCTTTTTCAAGACTTCTGCAATCCGCCCTGGCATGCTGTCAATTAACTTCTGGGCCACATCCTGACTAATGACAGCCCATTCTTGCATAATCAATGCTTGGAGTTTGTCAGAATTTGTGGGTTTTTGTTTGTCCACCCGCCTCTTGAGGATTGACCACAAGTTCTCAATGGGATTAAGGTCTGGGGAGTTTCCTGGCCATGGACCCAGAATATCGATGTTTTGTTCCCCGAGCCACTTAGTTATCACTTTTGCCTTATGGCAAGGTGCTCCATCATGCTGGAAAAGGCATTGTTCGTCACCAAACTGTTCCTGGATGGTTGGGAGAAGTTGCTCTCGGAGGATGTGTTGGTACCATTCTTTATTCATGTCTGTGTTCTTAGGCAAAATTGTGAGTGAGCCCACTCCCTTGGCTGAGAAGCAACCCCACACATGAATGGTCTCAGGATGCTTTACTGTTGGCATGACACAGGACTGATGGTAGCGCTCACCTTGTCTTCTCCGGACAAGCTTTTTTTCCGGATGCCCCAAACAATCGGAAAGGGGATTCATCAGAGAAAATGACTTTACCCCAGTCCTCAGCAGTCCAATCCCTGTACCTTTTGCAGAATATCAGTCTGTCCCTGATGTTTTTCCTGGAGAGAAGTAAGTCTTCGCCTCACTGTGCGTGCAGATGCACTCACACCTGCCTGCTGCCATTCCTGAGCAAGCTCTGTATTGGTGGTGCCCCGATCCTGCAGCTGAATCAACTTTAGGAGACGGTCCTGGCGCTTGCTGGATTTTCTTGGGCGCCCTGAAGCCTTCTTCACAACAATTGAACCGCTCTCCTTGAAGTTCTTGATGATCAGATAAATGGTTGATGTAGGTGCAATCTTACTGGCAGCAATATCCTTGCCTCTGAAGCCCTTTTTGTGCAAAGCAATGATGACGGCACGTGTTTCCTTCTAGGTAACCATGGTTGACAGGAAGAGGAAGAACAATGATTCCAAGCACCACCCTCCTTTTGAAGCTTCCAGTCTGTTATTCGAATTCAATCAGCATGACAGCGTGATCTCCAGCCTTGTCCTTGTCAACACTCACACCTGTGTTAACGAGAGAATCACTGACATGATGTCAGCTGGTCCTTTTGTGGCAGGGCTGAAATGCAGTGGAAATGTTTTTCGGGGATTCAGTTCATTTGCATGGCAAAGAGGGACTTTGCAATTAATTGCAATTCATCTGATCACTCTTCGTAACATTCTGGAGTATATGCAAATTGCCATCATACAAACTAAGGCAGCAGACTTTGTGATATTTGTGTCATTCTCAAAACTTTTGGCCACTCCTAAGTGGACCATAAGGTTAAAAACCAAACCAAATTAAGAAAACTAAATGAAAAAACGAAAAAATAAAATGTAAATAAAAAACGAAGTAACTCCGCCAGAGTGTCTCTTTTGGGTCACTTCTGCCGGTCCCAAGCCCGGATAAAGGAGGAGGGTTGGAATTGTGACATTAAAAAAAACAAGAATGGACAGAAGAAAGTTCATTTGTAATTCTAAACATATTTAGGGTGTTTTTTACTCACTTTTTGTCTCTCCCACGACGTTATTCCTCTCTCCTACAGCGTCCATCACAATTACATGCACATGGCCAATTATGCAAATTAGGGGATGGCGTCATGTAGCGACTTTTAGGACAGCCAATAGCTACTTTCCTTACTGAGGAGTTGGCAACACTGTGACCTCCGCTGCCTAATAAAGTCAAAACAAATGCAAGTTGAAGCTGCTATTTTACCCTTTCCACTGAATGTCTAAAATCACTTAAAACAAAAAGAATAGATAGGCCTACTACTGTTGGTCTACCTCCCCAGCCCAGGCAAGCATTTGAGATTTTTTTCTCCCCAACGTTCTGAGGGACATTGCCCACATTTCTGTGGATCAATGTGTGGATCAATGAACTAATCACTGATAATAATCTTGATGTGATTGGCCTGACTGAAACATGGCTTAAGCCTGATGAATTTACTGTGTTAAATGAGGCCTCACCCCCTGGTTACACTAGTGACCATACCCCCCGTGCATCCGGCAAAGGCGGAGGTGTTGCTAACATTTACGATAGCAAATTTCAATTTACAAAAAAAAAAACAATGACGTTTTCGTCTTTTGAGCTTCTAGTCATGAAATCTATGCAGCCTACTCACTCACTTTTTATAGCTACTGTTTACAGGCCTCCTGGGCCACATGCAGTGTTCCTCACTGAGTTCCCTGAATTCCTATCGGATCTTGTAGTCATAGCAGATAATATTCTAATTTTTGGTGACTTTAACATTCACATGGAAAAGTCCACAGACCCACTCCAAAAGGCTTTCGGAGCCATCATCGACTCAGTGGGTTTTGTCCAACATGTCTCTGGACCTACTCACTGCCACAGTCATACTCTGGACCTAGTTTTGTCCCATGGAATAAATGTTGTGGATCTTAATGTTTTTCCTCATAATCCTGGACTATCGGACCACCATTTTATTACGTTTGCAATTGCAACAAATAATCTGCTCAGACCCCAACCAAGGAGCATTAAAAGTCGTGCTATAAATTCTCAGACAACCCAAAGATTCCTTGATGCCCTTCCAGACTGCCTCTGCCTACCCAAGGATGTCAGAGGACAAAAATCAGTTAACCACCTAACCGAGGAACTCAATTTAACCTTGCGCAATACCCTAGATGCAGTTGCACCCCTAAAAACTAAAAACATCTGTCATAAGAAACTAGCTCCCTGGTATACAGAAAATACACGAGCTCTGAAGCAAGCTTCCAGAAAATTGGAACGGAAATGGCGCCACACCAAACTGGAAGTCTTCCGACTAGCTTGGAAAGACAGTACCGTGCAGTATCGAAGAGCCCTCACTGCTGCTCGATCATCCTATTTTTCCAACTTAATTGAGGAAAATAAGAACAATCCAAAATTTCTTTTTGATACTGTCGCAAAGCTAACTAAAAAGCAGCCTTCGCAAATGGAGGATGGCTTTCACTTCAGCAGTAATAAATTTATGAACTTCTTTGAGGAAAAGATCATGATCATTAGAAAGCAAATTACAGACTCCTCTTTAAATCTGGGTATTCCTCCAATGCTCCATTGTCCTGAGTCTACACAACTCTGCCAGGACCTAGGATCAAGGGAGATACTAAAGTGTTTTAGTACTATATCTCTTGACACAATGATGAAAATAATCATGGCCTCCAAACCCTCAAGCTGCATACTGGACCCTATTCCAACTAAACTACTGAAAGAGCTGCTTCCTGTGCTTGGCCCTCCTATGTTGAACATAATAAACGGCTCTCTATCCACCGGATGTGTACCAAGCTCACTAAAAGTGGCAGTAATAAAGACTCTCTTGAAAAAGCCGAATCTTGATCCAGAAATTATAAAAAACTTTCGGCCTATATCGAATCTTCCATTCCTCTCAAAAAATTTTGAAAAAGCTGCTGCACAGCAACTCACTGCCTTCCTGAAGACAAACAATGTATACGAAACGCTTCAGTCTGGTTTTAGACCCCATCATAGCACTGAGACTGCACTTGTGAAGGTGGTAAATGACCTTTTAATGACGTCAGACCGAGGCTCTGCATCTGTCCTCGTGCTCCTAGATCTTAGTGCCGCTTTTGATACCATCGATCACCACATTCTTTTGGAGAGATTGGAAACCCAAATTGGTCTACATGGACAAGTTCTGGCCTGGTTTAGATCTTATCTGTCGGAAAGATATCAGTTTGTCTCTGTGAATGGTTTGTCCTCTGACAAATCAATTGTACATTTCGGTGTTCCTCAAGGTTCCGTTTTAGGACCACTATTGTTTTCACTATATATTTTACCTCTTGGGGATGTCATTCGAAAACATAATGTTAAATTTCACTGCTATGCGGACGACACACAGCTGTACATTTCAATGAAACATGGTGAAGCCCCAAAATTGCCCTCGCTAGAAGCCTGTGTTTCAGACATAAAGAAGTGGATGGCTGCAAACTTTCTACTTTTAAACTCGGACAAAACAGAGATGCTTGTTCTAGGTCCCAAGAAACAAAGAGATCTTCTGTTGAATCTGACAATTAATCTGGATGGTTGTACAGTCGTCTCAAATAAAACTGTGAAGGACCTCGGCGTTACTCTGGACCCTGATCTCTCTTTTGAAGAACATATCAAGACTGTTTCAAGGACAGCTTTTTTCCATCTACGTAACATTGCAAAAATCAGAAACTTTCTGTCCAAAAATGACGCAGAAAAATTAATCCATGCTTTTGTTACTTCTAGGCTGGACTACTGCAATGCTCTACTTTCCGGCTACCCGGATAAAGCACTAAATAAACTTCAGTTAGTGCTAAATACGGCTGCTAGAATCCTGACTAGAACCAAAAAATTTGATCATATTACTCCAGTGCTAGCCTCCCTACACTGGCTTCCTGTTAAGGCAAGGGCTGATTTCAAGGTTTTACTGCTAACCTACAAAGCATTACATGGGCTTGCTCCTACCTATCTTTCCGATTTGGTCCTGCCGTACATACCTACACGTACGCTACGGTCACAAGACGCAGGCCTCCTAATTGTCCCTAGAATTTCTAAGCAAACGGCTGGAGGTAGGGCTTTCTCCTATAGAGCTCCATTTTTATGGAATGGTCTGCCTACCAATGTGAGAGACGCAGACTCAGTCTCAACCTTTAAGTCTTTACTGAAGACTTATCTCTTCAGTAGGTCCTATGATTAAGTATAGTCTCGCCCAGGGGTGTGAAGGTGAACGGAAAGGCTGGAGCAACGAACCGCCCTTGCTGTCTCTGCCTTGCCGGTTCCCCTCTTTCCACTGGGATTCTCTGCCTCTAACCCTTTTACAGGGGCTGAGTCACTGGCTTACTGGTGTTCTTCCATGCCGTCCATGGGAGGGGTGCGTCACTTGAGTGGGTTGAGTCACTGACGTGGTCTTCCTGTCTGGGTTGGCGCCCCCCCTTGGGTTGTGCCATGGCGGAGATCGTTGTAGGCTATACTCGGCCTTGTCTTAGGACGGTAAGTTGGTGGTTGGAGACATCCCTCTAGTGGTGTGGGGGCTGTGCTTTGGCAAAGTGGGTGGGGTTATATCCTGCCTGTTTGGCCCTGTCCGGGGGTATCATCGGATGGGGCCACAGTGTCTTCTGATCCCTCCTGTCTCAGCCTCCAGTATTTATGCTGCAGTAGTTTATGTGTCGGGGGGCTAGGGTCAGTCTGTTACATCTGGAGTATTTCTCTTGTCTTATCCGGTGTCCTGTGTGAATTTAAATATGCTCTCTCTAATTCTCTCTTTCTCTCTTTCTGTCTTTCTCTCGGAGGACCTGAGCCCTAGGACCATGCCTCAGGACTACCTGGTATGATGACTCCTTGCTGTCCCCAGTCCACCTGGCCGTGCTGCTGCTCCAGTTTCAACTGTTCTGCCTGCGGCTATGGAACCCTGACCTGTTCACCGGACGTGCTTGTTGCACCCTCGACAACTACTATGATTATTATTATTTGACCATGCTGGTCATTTATGAACATTTTAACATTTTACCATCTTGACCATGTTCTGTTATAATATCCACCCTGCACAGCCAGAAGAGGACTGGCCACCCCTCATAGCCTGGTTCCTCTCTAGGTTTCTTCCTAGGTTTTTGGCCTTTCTAGGGAGTTTTTCCTAGGGAGTTTTTCCTAGCCACCGTGCTTCTTTCACATGCTTTGCTTGCTGTTTGGGGTTTTAGGCTGGGTTTCTGTACAGCACTTTGAGATATCAGCTGATGTACGAAGGGCTATATAAAATTTGATTTGATTTGATTTGATAAGGTCTAGGACTAGAGAACTCGTGCACACAGTTAGACATTTCGAATTGAAAGTTATCGTTGACTGTCTTTCTAACACTTTAATAACATACCTTACTAACCTAATATGTTTGGGTCGTGGGTGCCAATGGATGGTAGTCCAACAGAAGTTTTCTTAATATTTACTTTTCTTGGCAATACAATTGAGCCCTGCAGGTCAGTGACGTAAGCCTGGTTTATGATTGAACGTTTTCCATAGCCGGCTTTAACCCCCCATCCTCTGGTGTAGGATAGATGTGCTTGTCCCTGGAAGCTGATCTGAGGCCAGTTTGAAGTTAGAATGAGCGGTTTAAAGTTAAAATGAGAGGTTTGGTAATCTGATCCTATATCAGCAGAATCCACCCAGGGCGCTGTTAGATACAAGTAACATATCGCAGGCTGTTGCGTTTTCTCGGAGGGAGTAGCACTACGCGTAACGGCATCCATTCTCCCCAGTCCCCCAGTCTCAGCGGTGTGATGGATAAAGCCTCGCCGACCACACACAATCTCTGCCCGTATCGATGTCTCTGTGCCCCTACGGACACCATCTGGGACATGCCATGAGATGTCAGCTGGGTTATTTCTCACGCCGTCTCAGTACAGGTGAGAGTGTGGAAACAAGGGACAACGGAAAAGAAGGATAACATGAGAGTTCGGTTATAGCGCGGATTGACTACAAGCTGCTGGAGCGAACAGGGCAAAGGATTTGTGATGTCGAAGTAAAGCATCGGGCAACGGTGTAATACAGTAGGCTAGTTAGTGCACCATTGACCATCACACCGAAAGTGTTTTAGTGAATATCCCAATCACAGGTTTGTGAAATACCAGGATACGGGCTTATCTGACAGGTACGTTTTTTAAAATACAATAATTGGTCCTGTGTTTCCCGCGGTGTGTGATTACACTATTAATATCACTATTACTAGTTGCTATAACGCCTTTCCTATAATGTCACTGTAACCCTGGCATCGCTGACCCAACTGGCTCAGTTATGTACTTATATGAGTGCCAGAAGTGCTATCAGTTTAAAGGTAGTGTAGATCTATTTCCAGAGAACTATTACATCTACATAATGGCATTGTGAGTGGGGTACAATTCATGTTATAGGAAGGGAAGAATGCACGAGAAACACTGTTTTGCCTTAATTGAAAGGTAAAGTTGCAAGACTGTTGAAGACCAGTAAGTTAGTGTTCCAGCATGTTTGTGCTCATGTCTCAACCATTCTGACAGTGTTTACATTGACCTGTGCTGTGCTGATGATGTCATGTCTCTCTTCCCAGGGGACTGTTAGGTGCTGTCCACTCCTGACCTACAGGATGCATCCTCCTGGTGCTGATTTACACAGGTGAGAACTCTGTGTGTGTGTGTGTGTGTGTGTGTGTGTGTGTGTGTGCGCGCGCGCGTGCGTGTGGTGCGTGCGTGCGTGCGTCCGTGTGTGTAATGTTGAAAACAGTTCAAAATCAGTGTATACACTTCCAGTGACTTTCAGGTGCAGGTTTCAAAAACAAAAGTCATGAATAGATACCCAGTGTTGAATAGATACCCAGTGTTGAGTAGATACCCAGTGTTGAGTAGATACCCCAGTGTTGAGTAGATACCCCAGTGTTGAGTAGATACCCCAGTGTTGAGTAGATACCCCAGTGTTGAGTAGATACCCAGTGTTGAGTAGATACCCCAGTGTTGAGTAGATACCCAGTGTTGAGTAGATACCCCAGTGTTGAGTAGATACCCCAGTGTTGAGTAGATACCCCAGTGTTGAGTAGATACCCAGTGTTGAGTAGATACCCCAGTGTTGAGTAGATACCCCAGTGTTGAATAGATACCCCAGTGTTGAGTAGATACCCAGTGTTGAGTAGATACCCCAGTGTTGAGTAGATACCCCAGTGTTGAATAGATTGTTGAGTAGATACCCAGTGTTGAATAGATTGTTGAGTAGATACCCAGTGTTGAATAGATTGTTGAGTAGATACCCAGTGTTGAATAGATACCCCAGTGTTGAGTAGATACCCCAGTGTTGAATAGATTGTTGAGTAGATACCCAGTGTTGAATAGATTGTTGAGTAGATACCCAGTGTTGAATAGATTGTTGAGTAGATACCCAGTGTTGAATAGATTGTTCAGTAGATACCCAGTGTTGAATAGATTGTTGAGTAGATACCCAGTGTTGAATAGATTGTTGAGTAAATACCCAGTGTTGAATAGATTGTTCAGTAGATACCCAGTGTTGAATAGATTGTTGAGTAGATACCCAGTGTTGAATAGATTGTTGAGTAAATACCCAGTGTTGAGTAGATACCCAGTGTTGAGTAGATACCCAGTGTTGAATAGATTGTTGAGTAGATACCCAGTGTTGAATAGATCGACTTCTGTTCAGTGCAACTTTTCAACCCAAAGATCTCCGTCAGGTAGACAACATAAACAGTAGAACACCATGACTCTGCAGCGGATGTTTTTGGATTATGACAAGGAAAGATGTACTGAGAGAGTTCAGGTATTTCTCAGTTGTATTCATATCACTAAATTGTTGCATATAGCACCTTTAATGCAATAAAGTATAAACTCCAAACACTGGGACATATAGTTACAGTCTATTGGCAGCCACAGAAGACCAGGTAGGACTGAATTCCCTGTAGACTTTTCTCTCTCCACTTCTCCTCCTCTTCTGGCATTGTTCATTTTTGCAAGTGGTGTGGCTGTCCTAGACACACACACACACACACACACACACACACACACACACACACACACACACACACACACACACACACACACACACACACACACACACACACACACACACACACACACACACACACACACACACACACACACACACCACACACACACACACACACACACACACACACGCACACAGAGAGATTAGGAATGAGTGTGTATCTCTATTTACACAGAGAGAAGAGTGCTTTCAGAAGAGGTGAGAAGAGAGGGAGAGAGCAGAGAGGAGAGGGAGAGTCTCGCCTTGACTACCTGGCTAAATTGTCCCCTGATGGAAAAATATTGTTGCAGGAAAGATTTTTGAATAATTGAACGTCCAGGGCTTTAAAATTGCAGGCTCACCGAGATTTATTCCTGTGAAAAGTTAGAAACCACACACACACACACACACACACACACACACACACACACACACACACACACACACACACACACACACACACACACCACAACGAAATATTAATATCATTATATTTAAAAGAAGATATATTGAGGATCTACTACGATATTGCAAGTCTCTTCTCCTCTTTTCGCCTCTCTTCTCCTCTCCTCTCCTCTCCTCTTTTCTCTTCTCATATCGTCTCTTCTCTCTTCTCCTCTCTTCTCATATCTTCTCCTCTATTTCTCCTATCTTCTCTTCTCTCTGCTCCTCTCTTCACTTCTCCTCTCTTCACTTCTCCTCTCTTCACTTCTCCTCTTCTCTCT
Source organism: Salmo salar (assembly GCF_965601325.2). Taxonomy (NCBI): domain Eukaryota; kingdom Metazoa; phylum Chordata; class Actinopteri; order Salmoniformes; family Salmonidae; genus Salmo; species Salmo salar. The sequence goes on from NC_138307.1 coordinate 14,691,331, forward strand.
TCACTTCTCCTCTTCTCTCTTCACTTCTCCTCTCCTCTCTTTACTTCTCCTCTCTTCACTTCTCCTCTCTTCACTCCTCTCCTCTCCTCTCCTCTCCTCTCCTCTCCTCTCCTCTCCTCTCCTCTCCTCTCCTCTCCTCTCCTCTCCTCTCCTCTCCTCTCCTCTCCTCTCCTCTCCTCTCCTCTCCTCTCCTCTCCTCTCCTCTCCTCTCCTCTCCTGAATTCTCTGTAGACTATTTTACGTAGGTAATATAGTGATCCTATTTTTCTCCTCTCCTCCATTGTCTCTCTCTTTCCTCCTGGTTAATAGTTAATGGAGTTTTTGGCAGATCCCTCCTGGGACCACAGGTTCCTTTTAGGTCATACACTACAGGAGTGTGTGTGTGTCTTCAATCCCATAGCATTTTCTGACACAGTGTGTGCTGTGATGGTCAGAAAAGGTAGAGGGGTGAATCTTCAACCCTATATTTTATTCCAGGCTTAACTCTCTGCCTCTTCCTTTCCTCTCTCGCCATTGTAATCAGACCCTGTTGTGTGATGAACTGCTTGGACATGGCCCATAGAGAGAGAAGGAGGTGAGGAGAAGAGGAGGAGTAGAGAGAGGTAGAAGATTGGGAGAAGGAGAGAGAGAGAGAGGGGGGAAGAGAGAAAGGCAGAGATGGACATTTCACATTGCTTTTAACGGCATCAACCTGCCCATGCTGTATATAATTTAGAGCAGTGGTGACATAGAGGAGGAGCTGTCTGATGGACACAGATGCACACACGCACACAGATTTGTGGAATGCCCCTTTCTCTCTCTCTCTCTCTCTCTCTCTCTCTCTCTCTCTCTCTCTCTCTCTCTCTCACCTGCTGATAGGAGACCGATGAAGATATAATGGATGAAGAGATCCATGTTTTATCTTCTAACTCATCTTTCTGCAGGAGATCCAACCAGAAGAGGTTTTGAGGCCTCGCAGGACCCTCCGCCCCCTTCTCTGCCTCCTCCCCCTCTCCACCTCTACCTGACTTTTGATGTGAGTTCTGGGCCTGTATCCACAAAAAGCGTCTTGGAGGAGTGCTGATCTAGGATCAGTTTAACATTTTATTTCATGATGAATAAGATTGTATGGACAGATCCTAGATCAGCTATCCTATCCTGAGGCACATGGTAGACACGGGCCCTGGCCTTAGTTCATTTAGATCATGGTTCTATCCCAACCAAACTAATTTAGGTCCTTTGATTGTCTTTGTCCTTGCAGGTATAGAACCCATTGCTGAACGTAAGTATTACACTCCTTGAATGTGCTGTCAAGTTATAGTTAGGAACATAGAGTATAAGTAACTACTATAGTTCCCCCTCTTCTCTCTCTCTCTCCTCCCCATCTCTCTTTCTCCAGGGTTTGATGGAGAGTTCTAACCAGTTTAATGTCAGCAGGAACAGTAGTAATAAGTGGAGGACTTCTCGCCACAGTCATCCTGCTCTGTATTGTAGCAGTGCTGTGCTACTGCAGGCTCCAGGTAACCTGTGTGGATAAGAGCGTCTGCTAAATGACTAAATTGTAAATTGTGTGTGTGTGTGTGTGTGTGTGTGTGTGTGTGTGTGTGTGTGTGTGTGTGTGTGTGTGTGTGTGTGTGTGTGTGTGTGTGTGTGTTTGTGTGTGCGTGTGCCCGTGTATGTTTTATCTGCACAGTCTTTCATGAACAATAACTGATTGCAACAAAACCTCCCCCCCCTTCACTAATTCCAGTACTACTGCTGTAAGAAAAATGAGTCGGAGGTGGACTTGGCTTCCCTGGCTGGAGGAGGTGATGGAACGGGAGGAGGAGAAGGGGATGCTCAAGGGGAGGTTCAGGCTCACTTTGCCTGCAATGCGTGCAGCGCCCCTGGGATGGACAGCCTGGCTGTCACCCCTCTCTGCCTGGAGCCCCTGGAGGTTAGAGTACAGCACTAACACAAAACCCTAGACCTAAACCTAGAGCTACAGTAGGCAGTTGATCCATACATAGAATTTGAATGACTCATTCTATTTCTATGGTGATTGTGTGTGTTCCAGGTGGGCCCTCCCCCCAGCTACTGCCCCAACTGCTCCCCCTTCTGGCTACGCCCGGGACTTAGTGACGAGCTGCACAACGGAACCGAGCGGCTGGGATTCCATACGTATCACTATGACAACCCCGGACTGTGTCAATCACTGCCCCTGTCAGACACGCCACAGGCCCCCTTCTTTTTGACCCAGCCCTGCCAACCCAGCCCCGTTGACATCTACCCTAACACACCCTGCAGTAACAGACGCCCCTACAGCACACCGGTTTGACGCACATGGACACACACACACTGACGTCACACACGTACTCATACAAACACTCCTTCTCCCAGGGGAAAGAGACCCAGAGACATCCAGAGTATCACCCATCCAGGGGAGAGAGCCACACACTGAACCCACAGACGGAGCCTCCTGATCGGGACAGAACCACAGACAGACCCTTGTCTGGTGCGGCGGTGTGGAGGTCTGGTCATCTGGTAACCCATACAGTGGAGGGGATGTTGGGTTTGACTATGGGAGATTACTACAGATGATGGGAGAAGATTGAAACAGCAACACACTGGTGTTTCTCTCTCTCTCCTCTGCCTGGAACCTGATAATGTGAACGAGGTGACTGACATGAGGGCTATATGTGTTTTCATTGTAGGTTTGCTTTACGTCTGGAGTGTCTAATTACATTACATTCAACGACTAAAGCTCAAAAGATTTTATTTTCTTCCAGAGTTTAAAGGAGCAGTATGTCCCTTGTTGACCTCTCTGACCCTTAGGGGAAAAAAACACATGTCAAATTTGCAGTTTTACATGTGATTTAAAAAATAAATATTGTAAGGGGATATCCGGATGCATTATATATAATCCTGGCTAAAACAATACAAACACACAAACATTTTCGCCAACGAGGGCATCTGTTTGTCCAATTCTATGATGTTTCACTTAACCCTTACCCTTCAGTCCTTCAAAACAGAGATGCTGTACACTTACTAGAAGATGTTGATCATGACACTGTTGATAATTTAGACTAGTATTGATAAAAGAGATTTTACTGTTTTACTGTTTTCACACCATGCACTTTCTACTTTTCTCATAGGGTGCGTCCCAAATTGCATTGTATTCCCTATATAGTGCACTACTTTTGACCAGGACTCATATGGGTCTGGTCAAAAGTAGTGCGCTATCTAGGGAATAGGATGCCATTTTCGACAAAGCCATAGTCTTCACATCTTAGTCTTCCTCACTTCTCATCCTTTTGTGATTCTTTGTTAGAGAGTTGATGGGAAAATGGACATCTATCTGTTCACGTGTTGATTTACTGGAAAAGACCACTCAAAGTTTGTTCACTGCTATGTAGTCACACTCACACAAAGACACTGCTGCCTGTAGTCTGGCAATGAAGATAACTTTAATATTGAATTCACTAATTCTATAATATATATATTTTTTCTATTAAAGGTGGACTCTGAAAAATGACATCATCATACACAGAAGGGCAACTTCCTGCTTACAGACAATTTTCATTGTTCATTGACACATGCCCATATTGGGAAGAGCCAGTGACTGATTTGAATTTTGTTGTTGATGATGTCTCTAAACAGGAAGTTGACCCGCGGTGTACGATGATGTCATGTAGCTGAGTCTCCCTTTAAAATGAACTCTCTGAAGATTAATTCCACGTTTAACACACAATTTTCCTTTTTGAAGATAAATTAATATGTATATCTGCCTGGACTCGTCTGTGTTTCTTCACTAACAATGAATCAAATAATATATACCATTTAGCAGACACTTTTATCCAAAGCGACTTGCAGTCGTGGGTGCATTCATTTCTGGTTTTATTATGTATGGGTAGTCCCAGGAATCAAACCAACTCCTCTGTCATTGCAAGGACCATGCTCTACCAACTGAGCACCGCAAATTAAAAGCAGACTCAGAAATTTGACGAATGCATATAAATAAGCAACAACACAATGTCAATCTAGATGCTAGTGTTATGATGCTAGTGTCTAGATGCTAGTGTTATGATGCTAGTGTCTAGATGCTAGTGTTATGATGCTAGTGTCTAGATGCTAGTGTTATGATGCTAGTGTCTAGATGCTAGTATTATGATGCTAGTGTCTAGATGCTAGTGTTATGATGCTAGTGTTATGATGCTAGTGTCTAGATGCTAGTGTTATGATGCTAGTGTCTAGATGCTAGTGTTATGATGCTAGTGTCTAGATGCTAGTGTCTAGATGCTAGTGTTATGATGCTAGTGTCTAGATGCTAGTGTTATGATGCTAGTGTCTAGATGCTAGTGTTATGATGCTAGTGTTATGATGCTAGTGTCTAGATGCTAGTGTTATGATGCTAGTGTCTAGATGCTAGTGTTATGATGCTAATGTCTAGATGCTAGTGTCTAGATGCTAGTGTTATGATGCTTTGACGCAACCTGGTTGTCCTGTGGGCCTTGTTTAAAAGTAGTTGTATGGAGTCGTGTCCGTGAATTGTGTGAACAAGACTTGTTCATGATCACCTGTCTCACTCAGTTGTTGGCAGATGGAATAACATAGACAGCACTGCAACTTGGAGTCAGATGAGGCCGTTTTAAAACAGTAATATTAGAACAAATAGTAGGAATAAAGGACCATAAATGGTCACATAAGTAAAGACAGTTTCATATGTTTGTCTTTTACATTTTTTTATGTCACCTTTATTTAACCAGGTAGACCAGTTGAGAACAAGTTCTCATTTACAACTGCGACCTGGCCAAGATAAAGCAACGCAGTGCGACACAAACAACAACACATTGTTACACATGGAATAAATAAAAATACAGTCAATAACACAATAGAAAAAAAGAAAGTCTAAATACAGTGTGTGCAAATGGAATGAGGTGGTAAGGCAATAAATAGGCCATAGTAGCAAAGTAATTACAATTTAGCAGATTAACACTGTAGTGATAGATGAGCAGATGGTGATGATCAGATGATGGTGTGTAAGTAGTGATACTGGTGTGCAAAAGAGCTGCAAAGTAAATAAAAACAATATGGGGATGACGTAGGTAGATTGGGTGGGCTATTTACAGATAGACTATGTACAGCTGCAGCGATCGGTTAGCTGCTCAGATAGCTGATGTTTAAAGTTAGTAATGTAAGTCTCCAGCTTCAGTGATTTTTGCAATTCCTTCCAGTCACTGGCAGTGGAGAACTGGAAGGAAAGGCGGCCAAAGGAGGTGTTGGCTTTGGGGATGACCAGTGAGATATACCTGCTGGAGCGCGTGCTACGGGTGGGTGTTGTTATCGTGACCAGTGAGCTGAGATAAGGCGGAGCTTTACCTAGCATAGACTTATAGATGACCTGGAGCCAGTGGGTCTGGCGACGAATATGTAGCGAGGGCCAGCCGACTAGAGCATACAGGTCGCAGTGGTGGGTGGTATAAGGCGCTTTGGTAACAAAACGGATGGCACTGTGATAGACTACATCCAATTTGCTGAGTAGAGTATTGGAAGCTATTTTGTAGATGACATCGCCAAAGTCGAGGACAGGTAGGATAGTCAGTTTTACGAGGATAAGTTTGGCAGCGTAAGTGAAGGAGGCTTTGTTGCGAAATAGAAAGTCGATTCTAGATTAGATTTTGGATTGGAGATGTTTGATATGAGTCTGGAAGGAGAGTTTACAGTCTAGCCAGACACCGAGGTATTTGTAGTTGTCCACGTATTCTAGGTCAGAACCGTCCAGAGTAGTGATGCTAGTCGGGCGGGCGGGTGCGGGCAGTGAACGGTTGAAAAGCATGCATTTGGTTTTGCTAGCATTTAAGAGCAGTTGGAGGCCACAGAAGGAGTGTTGTATGGCATTGAAGCTCATTTGGAGGTTAGTTAACACAGTGTCCAAAGAAGGGCCAGATGTATACAGAATGGTGTCGTCTGCATAGAAGTTGAACAGAGAATCTCCCGCAGCAAGAGCGACATCGTTGATGTATACAGAGAAAAGAGTCGGTCCGAGAAATTAACCCTGTGGTACCCCCATAGAGACTGCCAGAGGTCCGGAAAACAGGCCCTCCGATTCTACACACTGAACTCTGTTTGCGAAGTAGTTGGTGAACCAGGCGAGGCAGTCATTTGAGAAACCAAGGCTGTTAAGTCTGCCGATAAGAACACGGTGATTGACA